>NC_136057.1:1573969679-1574569679 GCF_964261635.1 Lissotriton helveticus
TGGTCAGAAGTTCAAGAGAACTTTTGGAAGAAAGTGGCTTGTTCTAGAGGAATAACTGATGACCTCCAGATAAAACAGGAGACTTGGAAAACAAAAGCAGGAGGAGTAACCTCCGAATCAGTGGAGTGTCCTCGAGGGGCGGAGGGCCCCAGACATTATGGCTTCCACTGCAGCCCTGCTCCACGAGATTAGAGGCAACAATGACTCCTCCCCACCTGCCCTGGACAGAGCCCACCGAGTCACCACAACTCCAGGTCGCCCAGACTTTGTACCAGACATACTTACAAGGGTACACTTCTTCATCAAGAAAGAAACTATCCTGTAGGCCTCAGGGAGTAAAACAGAGCTGACCTATGAGGGGGAGACACAGTTTAACTTTACCAGGACATTGCTCCGGTAACGCTGCGACGTCGTAAAGACTTCAAACCGGTCACAGGTAAGTTACAATAACTGGACATTAAATATCAATGGGGCCACCCTTTTGCCTTGATCTTCACCTGGGAGGGCAGACGTTGAGCACTGTGTTCCCTTCGAGAAGCTTAGTGACTTCTAGTGCCCTTCCCAAAGGCTAGACCCTCTCCTCCACTCATCTCATCTAGGAATCCCACATGCCCGGAGTGGGCCAAGGTGTCCCGGCTGCGGTGCGGAGCGTACCCTCTCCCCAACCCAAGCAAGATATCATGTTATGTTATGTTAAATTTTATTTCTATAGCGCACGGCTACTCACAGAGAGTGTCCCGGCGCTTTGTTTGGGCGGCTCAGGGAAACAAAAACATAACACCATAAAAACAAACACAAACCGGAGACAGCCTAAAGGTTAAAAAGCCAGGTCTTAAAGGCCCTTCCTAAACAAGAGCAAATTAGATGTGCGTCGCAAAGCCAGAGGCAAAGTGTTCCAATGTGGGGCCCTCAAACTGAAGGAGCGACCCCTGATACGAGCCTTCAACACTCGGGGAACCACGGCCAGGGACAGAGATTCC
Source organism: Lissotriton helveticus (assembly GCF_964261635.1). NCBI lineage: Eukaryota > Metazoa > Chordata > Amphibia > Caudata > Salamandridae > Lissotriton > Lissotriton helveticus. The sequence continues at coordinate 1,573,970,660 of NC_136057.1, forward strand.
GACCGCAAAGATCGGAGCGGGCGGTAAAAGACAATCCTGCGCTGCTGCAGATACTTTGCTCCAAAGCCAAAAGCGCTTTGTGAGCAAGGGTCAATGTTTTGAACAAAATCCGCTTCCGGATGGGCAGCCAATGAAGCGACTGCACCAAACCGGAGGCTCTTGCACGCCTATGAAGGCCGAAGATGGCGCGAGCCGCAGAGTTCTGCACCACCTGCAGCCGCTGCACAAGATAGTCCGGAAGACCTAAATAAAGGACGTTGGCATAGTCCAATCTGGAGCCAATTAAGGCTTGCACAGTGATCTTTCTATGCTCTTCTGTGAGCAGAGGTAAAAACTTCCGGAGCATCTTAAGAATGCCGAAGCAAGTGCCCGTCAGACCTAAGATATGAGGTCTCAGCGTCAGGTTGTTGTCAAACTTGACTCCCAGATTTTTAGCCACCTGGGAGGCCTGACCAGGGGGGCACATATCCACTGGCCACCTAGCCCGCCAGTCAGGGTCTAAGGAACAGCCAAAGAACAGCAGCTCCGATTTATTAGAGTTAGCTTTGAGGCTGTTCTGCTGAAACCAGTTGAAAACCATCCCTAAGCAACCCCGGATGCTCTTTCCATCAAAATCCTGATCTTTCCTACATGTAAAAAGCAGCTGGGTATCATCAGCGTAGGAAACGATCTGGGCCCCGAAAGACTCCACCAGTGCCGCCAAAGGGGTCATAAAGATGTTAAAAAGAGTCGGGCTCAACACAGAACCCTGCGGAACTCCTACTCCCAGTGGCGGCATCTCGGCGGAGCTCGGGGAGGCCCAGACCGTTTGTCGGCGACCCTCAAGAAAAGATGAAAACCAGTTGAACACCGTCCCCCTCAGGCCGATATCATAAAGTCTGGCGAGGAGCGCCTCATGGGGGACGGTGTCAAAGGCCGCCGACAGATCAAGCATGACAAGCATGGCCTTGCCTCCCGAGTCCAATGTCTCCCTGATGACCTCTGACACCTCCAAGAGTGCCGTCTCCGTACTTAAATTAGGGCAGAAACCACATTGCGTGGGGTGTAGCAGGACATTGGACTCTAAGAACCTCGACAATGTGCCATGCACATGCTTCTCCGTGATTTTAGCCAGCGCCGGTAGGGGGGAGATGGGCCTGTAATTGGCCAAAACCTCCGGGTCTAAACCAGGCTTCTTAAGAAGGGGAATGACCATTGCCCTTTTCCAGTCCTGCGGGACCCTCCCCTCCCTCAAAGAAAGATTCAAGAGGGGGTTGACCAGTGGGTTAACCACAACCGCCATCTTGGCCAAAAATTTGGCCGGACAGGGGTCTAATGGCGACCCCGATTTAAGATTGGCCAGAAGTGCCAGAGAAGCATCGGTGGAGATGGCAGGAAACTCTGTCAGGACAGCATCCCGAGTGATCAAAGGAGGTGATCCAACCACCGTGTTAAAAAGCGCCTCGGCAGGCCTTTCTGTAAAGGAGTCCTGGATCGATTTAATCTTGTCTGTAAAAAACTTGGCAAGGTCACAGACCCACGACTCGGATGGCACCCTTTGAGGCAAATTGGATCTAGGGGCCGTAAACTCCCTCACCACAGAGAAGATCTCTTTACAAGAATTGGTAGCTGCCTCTATCCTCCTGACAAGATAATCCTTTTTCTCACGAAGGATATCGCGGTGATGGGCTTTGACCGCCGTCCTATAAGCACATCTAGCCTCCAGATCATATTGAAGGCGCCACGCCCTCTCAGCCACCTTACACTGGCGGCGAGTGGCACACAAAGCCTCAGTGAACCAAGGTGCAGACACCCGCTTTCCCGTGGCCCGAGGGGCCGTTGCCGGGGCAAGGTCATTCAGCCTGCCCATCAGCCACTCCTGCATGGACTCTACGTCCTGCTCTAGGTTACCTGAAAAAGGGCACGGATGGTCCACCAGAGCCTGAGCTAACAGCTCAGGAGTCACCCGATGAAATGCCCTCGAGGCAGATCCATACTGTCTAGAGGCGCTACTGGGTAGTTTCCCCCTGCCCAGAACAGAGAACCTGGCCAGACTATGGTCGGGCCAGAGCACCGGGAGAAGCTCGATATCCACTAAAGGGACCGAGGAAAAAACCTGATCCAGGGTATGTCCCTTATCGTGTGTGGGGCCAGCAAGAAAAGGGACGAGGCCAAGGGGGGCCGTGATATCGAACAATTTATTGGCCTCCAGATCCTCACCCACATCCATGTGAAAATTAAAATCTCCCGCCAGCAGACAGTGCTGAGCACTCAGAGCTAGCCAGGCAATAACAGCCTGAAGGTCATCGAAAAAAGAGCCCACTGGACCAGGAGGTCTGTATACCAGCAGCCCTTTTAAAGCTTGTTGAGGGGCCAGCATGATAGTGAAGGCGAGGGAATCGCAACCTGCGATTGTCTCCAGAGGGAGAATGGAGCACAAGGCTAGCTTCTTCACCACCAAAGCCACCCCGCCTCCCCTTCCCTTGGATCTGTCTTGACGAAAGATGTTATAATCCGGTGGAATGGCCGCCATGATGTCAGGATTAGACGACTCCCCCAGCCAGGTTTCCGTCAACATAAGACATAATGGTTTTTCCCTAACTAGGAGGTCAAAGATCTCCAGGGCATGTCTGCTTACTGATCTCGTGTTAAGCAATAAGCAAGGATGTTTCACCCGCTCCTCTCCTCTCCGCAATGAGGCGGCGGGGGCATAGCCAGGCGACCAACCGCACCCAGGACAGTGCTTTTTTCCCTTATGGCGACCCGGAAAAACAGATCGACAAGCGCAAGAAATGTTTTGCAAAGAACGAAGTTCCCTCGAAGTGTAACAGACCATCTTCCCCGCAAGGGGAGCCCTGTAGGGCCAGGCCCTCCCCCCGCTCCGCCGCCTCCGAGACGCTGACTGGCGCAGACGGGCAGGACTCTGGCAAGACTCAGGCACAAGCGAGGGCAACCCCGCTGCGCGATCCCGCTGCGCTGAGAGGAGCGGTTTAAATAGATCCTCCTGATGAGGTCTCACCTGCCCCACAAGGACGCTAAAGATGGTGCTGCCAGAGCGCAGCTGACCATCCCAAAATGGCGCCCAGAGTCGGAGCGCTGCTGAGCCCAACCGCCCCGGAGCCCGGACCCGCTAAAACAGCGGTGATTAACAATTATATGGAGTAAGGGGGCACTCCTATATAAAAACAAGGGAAAGGAAACATAAAAGAAAACAAATACAAAAAACGGGAAGTTAAAATGAAACGCGCTGACAAGCAGCGCTAACACCAGTACAGAGCCGCCCCTCCGGGCAAATGTGTCCAAACAGGGCGAGCACACACGAGGACCGCCTTAAATAGGTCCTCCTGATGAGGTCTCACCTGCCCCAGAAGGACGCTAAAGATGGCGCTGCCAGAGCGCCGCTGACCATCCCTAAATGGCGCCCAGAGTCGGAGCGCTGCTGAGCCCAACCGCCCCGGAGCCCGGACCCGCTAAAACAGCAGTGATTAACAATTATATGGAGTAAGGGGGCCCTCCTATATAAAAATAAGGGAAAGGAAACATAAAAGAAAACAAATAAAAAAACGGGAAGTTAAAATGAAACGCGCTGACAAGCAGCGCTAACACCAGTACAGAGCTGCCCCTCCGGGCAAATGTGTCCAAACAGCGCCTGCACCTCCAGTCCATTCGCCCACCCACTCTCGAGCAGCCTCTGAGTGAATCTATTCATCAACCTGTCTTGTTTCAACCGCATAACTTTTGCATGCTCTGAGCGCACCTCTAATCTTGTTTTACCATATACTCTACATGTCTGGCAGCGCAGTACCCTGCACCTATTTACTCAGGAATGTCTACCCACGCGAACTGACTAATCGAGTGCTGCCATTCTCCACCGCTGGCAGCCTTTTCCCACACCTGAAGCCTCGGCGCTATCATGGAATGGGTCTCGGCGGTGGGGGTTCTTCCCTCGTCCTGCCACATGCTGGCCACGAGATCAGCAACTACCTTTGTTGCGCCTGCCCCTTCCAATCTTCCCCTTTGGAGAGTGACTTCTCATCTCTTCACCAGAATGGCCCATGTCCTGGCTATGGAGCTATTCCTGGACTGGAATGGAGTTTCTTGGCCCTGTTGGCCTCTCATTGTTGATTTTCTTCTCATTTTCCTACTCTTTTCTTTCTTAATCCCCACGGGGATTGTGGTGGAAGACAAGATTATGATGGGCTGCTCTCTGTTTGGGGTTGGGTCCCACACGGTCTATCGATGCTCTTGACTGCTGCTGCTATCCTTGCCTTTTACTTCCCCGGACCCGTCTCAACATTTTGCCCTTTATAAGCAATATGGCTGTAACCTGCCACATATACCTGCGACTACTCCTGGGACGTGGAACCTGGCCCCCAGGGGTGACACCTCTACAGGCCATTCCCAATCCTAGCAGCTCTCCTCGTTCTTGACAACGGGTACCACCTCTTGTATTAAAGTCCTTTCCCTTAATGTGGAGGATCTCCATGCCCCCAACAAAAGGAGTCCGGTCTGATGCTACTTGTTCATACAAGACCCGGATATTGTCTTCTTACAGGAGACTCATCTCTTGCTATCCGACACATCGCATGGCCCACCCTAAATACCTGTCACAGTATTGGAGACCTACCCCAACCAAGACTGCTGGAGTCGCCATTCTATACAAAGCTGGGATCTGCCACGGGGCTCGCAGGTGGTGAGGGACAGGGAAAGCAGGTCCCTAAGAGTCAAAATGCACGGCCCCTCACCTTGCTCAACGTATATGCCCCAACCATGCACATGATTTCTTTCTTTGAAACTTATTGAAAGGCCAGGTGACAAGGAAGGGTACCGAATAATTCTAGGGGGTAATTTTAACTTTGTTTGGGACCCAGACCTGGACCTCTGTTCTAGTGCCTTCCCGGGCACCGGGGGCGATGTCTGCAGCTTTGAAAAAAGCACTCACTGACCTGGGCCTTATAGATGCCTGGCGCTACCAATTTCTACACACACAAGATTACTTTTACTACTCACATGTACACGCCTCATGCTCCTGCATTAATTACTTTTTCCTCTCCTCATACGGGGCTTAGAATCCGCCCGTACCTCAGACATCTCCATCTCCGACCATGCCCATTTGGAAGTACTATTGCAAGGGCATGCTAACTCTGCTCTCCCCAGGTCCTACGAGACCCGGTCGATGTGGCAGAGATACTGAGGGAGACCTCGGCCTAGTTTACCTCCAACGACCTCCCTGAAACCTCCCACGTTGTTGTGTGTCGACAAACAGGGACATCATCACCTCAATCACAATAGCGCACAGTCGGGAGGCCCGATTAGTCGAAACTGGTCGGGCTAGCGATATGAAAGCCCTGGTGCGATTAGATCACTCCGCACCCTCTAGAACCCTTAACCGGTGTCTCGCTATACTCCGAGGCCAACTGATGGTACGTAGGACAAATAGGGTGGGGCGGACACTGTTAGAATTGAAGCAGCAATACTATGAAGGTGGGGTCAGTTCTCAAGTGCAAACTGTGACGGCGGAGGGCTAGGGCTCATATTGCCATGGTTAAAAATGCAGAGGGTGCTTGGGCCTGATCAGAGTGTGACAAATTAATAGCATTTCACGCTTTCTGTACCGCTCTATATGACAAAGAACCCTCCCCTCCAAGCGAGATCCACTCTCCTCGCGATCTGTCCGTGGACCCCCTTGATGAGCAGCCTTCACAGCTTCTTGAAGTGCCAAACATGTTAACTGAACTTCAGCTGGCGCTAAAGGGCCTGCCAGTTGGCAAAACCCTGGACCCAGGCTGCCTTCTGGTCCATTTTTATCGCATATTTTTACCACAACTACAGGATCATCTATTGCGACTTTTCAACTAATTCTGCGACAGCACAGGTCTCACTACCGTAATGTCCATAGCCTAGATAGCCCTCCTTCCCAAGCCAGGGTAGGACCATGCACTATGCTCATCATATCACCCTATTGCTCTTCTCAACACAGACGCAAACCTTTTCACAGAAATCCTGGCAAATCGATTAGAGCTTTACCTGCCCGGTCTGACTGACCCAGACCAGGTCGGGTTCATTCGCCAACGTCAAGGGGCTGACCACGTGCGTTGGGTAGCTCATCTAGTAGAAAAAAGCCCATTGTCTGGATATCCCTGCTTGCTTATTCTCCATTGATGCTGAAAAAGCATTTGACCGTGTTGATTGGGTCTTTCTACGGGTGGTCCTTCAGAAAATGGGGCTGGGCCCAGTAATGGTCTCTCGGATCATGGCATCTTATTCCACCCCCCAGGCACAGGTTAGGGTCAATGGCCAGCTCACTCAACCCATGCACATACGCAGGGGCATCAGGCAGGGCCGCCCTCTCTTTTCCCCTGCTTTTCACCCTCGGGGTCGAGCCATTATCGATTGCCATCCGTCAATCCGGGGCATTCCCTTTGGGGGCACCAAACACAAGAAAGCACTATTTGCTTATTATTTCCTACTCACTTTGTAGACCTCTAGGACCTCTCTGCCGGCATTGATATCAATTCTCAACTCCTTTGAGGCAGCCTCGGGTCTTAAAATTAATTTGGCCAAATCACGGGCACTGAACCGGTCGATCCCTAGCTAACATATCCCAGAATTGCAATCCCTCACCCCTTTTCAATGGGCTCCACACTCGATCGTTACCTTGGGTTGAATGTGACGCCTTATCTATCCACATGGACACAGGCAAATTGGTCAGAGTATAGGAAGGCAGTGCTGGAGGACCTACGAACCTGGAAAATGCTCCCAATCTCGTGGCCTGGATGACTTAACGCAATTAAAATGTCCCTCCTGCCGAAGATTCTATAGCTATATCTATTTCAAGCGCTTTCTACTCTTATATTACAGACGATATATTGCGCTTGCAGCGGGACCTTAACACTTTTATCAGGGGAGGGAAGCGCCTGAGATTCCCCAATAAACTCCTCATGCTACCCAGGGATAGGGGGCTTGGTGTTTCCCAACCTCCTGGAATATTACTGGGCATCATACCTCGGTTTCATTTCAGAATTGGTGTTCTGTGACAGCGAGAAACCCTGGTTCCATATGGATTGGGCTGTGGCCTGCAGGCCACTCTGGGACCTCGCTTGGCTTTCACGGCATGCCTGGCCTCGTAGTGCCTACATAACCACACCCACAAAAACTGTGCTGGACATCTGGGATAAAATCGCAATACAAAGTAGCCTCACCTACTTTCCCTCCCTAACACACTGTTGGCGCGTAACCCCGACTTCCCCCCGGCTCCACAGCCACAATCCTTCTCGACTTGGAGAGAGGGCGATGCTGTATAATCCAGGACCTCTTGCAGGTAGATAGATTCAAAACCTTTGATCAATGCAAGACTGCTTTTCACTTACCTTACGAGTCCAGGCTGCAATATTATCAGATCCGACATTGTTTGCACACACCACTAAACACACATGGGGCAACCCGGCCCATCGCCTCTTTTGAAACACTAGTGCACTCATATGATGGCTCACAGGGCTTGATCTCGTACTTTATCAAGTGCTGCAGCATTCTAGCCTTATCAGACCCCATACATACCAAGCACAATGGCATGCAGATGTTGCAGAAGAAATCACTTTGAAACAATAGGAGCAGTTATGGCATGGCATTCTGAAAATATTCAGAAGCATACCTCAGCGGGAAACGGCTTACAAACTCATGACAAGATGGTAATACACCCCTCAGCTGTTGCGCAAGATGTTCCCTGCCTTCCCTCCCAATTGCTGGCCAAGGACGAATGGTAATCTGACTGGGAGCCCATGCAGATCCTTGGGGCCTGAGAAGTGTACTACAGGAGCTGAAAGAGAACCAACAATATGAGTTGTTTAATCAGACTAGTTAGTTTGTTTGCTTTACCCCAATTGTAACAGTTTTATACTTTTTTCCATGCACTAAGGTATATGGAGCTAGCAGGGCAATTTTCCACATGGGTCTTACATGTGTTGGACCAGACAGAAGTCAATGCTTGTATTCGTTTTTCTGATTGATACTTCTTTCTACCGGCCTTCCTCACCTTGAATAACCAATGTGCTGGACTGGATCTGGAAATTTCTGACATAGGTCTCCCGTGCTGGTATGGGGTGCTGACTCCATCTGAATGCTGGAAGTGAAGTTGTGGTTACGTCATAGGAACCATATATCACCCATCCCAGTACCCTGCCCCTTTCAACACGGATCTGAAACTCTCATGCTTAAGCCAAAATTCTGCTTCCCACAATTATTTTCTATGAAAACAAGTAGTGCTTTAGGGATATGTCTGACTCTGGAAAGTCTTTATTTAAGCCCTGTAACGTAACAACCGCAGTGGCCAAATGTCAATCATCCGCAGCTACATGATGGCTGTCTTTGGTGCCTGGGTTCTAGGCACAACTTTAGATTGTGCAACCAGACCCTTAGCATGAACCAAAGGGAATCCAGGGAAGCCAAACTCTTCATGAAGCCTGTCTGGGAGGATGGTCAAGCCTGTAGTCGGTCAAGTTCCAGGTCCACTTTCTGTTCTCCTTCATTGTCCAAACCCAATCCTCCAAGTATAAAACGAGAAAATACTAGAAAAGGCAGCACTCCTATTTTTCTAGGCCATTAAGATCAAGAGATAAATCACCCCAAGTGTGCCTTTTCGGGCACCATCTTAAACTGTACTGGTAGAGGCTAGTCCTCACGAGGCCCCTCTGGTGCTAACCTAAATTTCTGGTACTGGCACAGCCCTTTTACTCCAGGCAATAGTAGAAAGATTTTGGTAGGCGTTGATCCCCTTGGGAATGCTGTATGGCTCCATGGGACCATTTGAGGTTGCATTTGGGGTTCGGCTGCCTTCGCTCCAAGCGTACCCTTTGCTCCACTATGGTCTCCCCGGTGCCATCCAATGTTGTTTCAATGCCAGGACCTTTCATGGCTCATCCTGCCCTGGTGCAACTTTCAACGCCAGTTCCAACAACTGCCGGGCTGCCTCTTCTGCAACCACCCATTATTCCTCCACAGGAAATTCCTCTGTTCCCAGTCAAGACACTTCAGTCCAGGAAGGAGGCTCAGAGGCTACTTTAGTCAGAGAAGTGCCGAAAAGAGTATGTTTGTGCCCTTCAACATTACTGGAACACCATGCACAATATTTTTGTAACAAACTCTGATCCTTTAGTTGGGTATCGGGACATGGGTGATAGCGATTCAGCATCTTTTCCACATGTTCCTACATATGAATGGGTAGATTATCTAGCTCTGCAGAATGCTAGGGGGTTGGATCACTCCTCAGACATGGATACTGATCTGCATGCAGAATCTGCCCAGCAAAAATGGCATCATTCCAGGGTCTCCTAGAATGTGTGAAGGATGCCATTACAAGACTGACCACAGCAGGGAACCATACTGTGTCTAGGCACTATTGACCAGTTTAGAAGGACCCAGCATTTCTTTCAGTCAACTCTTCGAAGGAGAGTCTTGTGGTACAAGCTTTTTCCTTGACAAAACTCAATTTGGGATCCTTTCTTACCCACCCACCTCACAGGAGTCTACAAAAAAACTGCAGAGTGTTGGGGGGGGGGGCTGGCTACGGGTAGCCTGTACTCCCCTCCCTCGATGTCACCTGCTTATGTAGCCTCTACACCCATGCTTTGTTAAGCCTGGCTGCAATGATTGTCCCGAACTTCCCTTTTCCTTTGAAGGATCATTTTGCAGAGGTTGCCCTCCGTGATGAGGGTACATTGAGGCAGGTCTGGCCATAGCAGACTCAGTTGCCAGAGTGAAGAGCTCCTCAATAGCCCTGCTCCATCATGCCTGGTTATACTACTACAGGCCTATCTGGCGATGTCCCGGTCACACTCATGGACATGGCATTTGATGGCGTACATCACTTTGGAGACCATGCAAATGTAGCCTTGTAGCACTTTAAGCTGGTAGGGCTATGGGCCGAAGCCTGGAGCTTCAATATTTAACTAAGGACTCCATGATTCCATTGTCGCAGGTCTTGGGAGAGACCTGCGAGAGCATGAGTGCAGCAGCAGCGGTGGAGCAGAGCGGGAGCCAGGAGCCGCAAGCAGGCGGGGGGGGGGGGGGGGGGCAAGAGGCGCAAGCTATACCTGATTCGGTTTGGGTCTAGTTCGCGCTATATTAAACTCAAAAAAAAAAAAAAAGGAACACGCGAAGCCATGAGCAGCCACAGGAAGCCAGGAGCTGTGAGTCTGCCAGGAAGCTGCATCAGGAGCTGCGAACCGAGCATTGCCTGAGAAATAAGCCGGCACTGGTACCAGAAATCTACGGAGAGCTGAGGACTGCCGGAAAGACAACCAGCACAGTGGCACAGTGATCAGTGAGTGGTGAGGGGGACCACAGCACAAAGCATTGGGTGAGGTCAGCGAGTGAGCGAGAAACTTAAAAAAACTGAACGCTCACCGCCCCTCCCCCTCCCCTCACATCCCTCACATTCCCCTCACATCCCCAATGTAGCCCGTAACTTGCTTCTCTCTCTTGATAGCGGCAGCTTGGAAGCTGCGGCCGAGAACCAAGGGAGAACCGCGAGCCCTGAATCCCGAACTTTGATCCCTGAACCACAAGTAGTCAACGGGAGTCACAAGGGACCGTAAGGACACAGGAGGCTGTAAGGACTCGCAGGGAGCCACAGGGGGCTGCGGGAGGTGAGTGCGGTGAGTGGAGAGGGTAGAGCCGCGAGAGGGGGGGAGCACTAGCGCGTTGCAACCTGTATAGCCCCAGTGTGCTCTACTCCTGCTCGCACATGTCTTGCTCCCGCTCCTGCACATGCACACAGTCTCTTCACTTCACACTACTCATGGCCGGCACCTGCTCCAGTGAGCCCCAGTGTGCCCTGTGTGTGCGTTGTGGGGAAACCACTGTGAGCTGCATGGAGCCCCAGGGTGCTGCACGGCGCGGAGTGGTGTTGGGGGGGGGGGGGGGTGAGTGGAGCCAAGTGGCGGTCTGCTCCTGCCCATGTGCTCTCTGCCCCACACCACCCTGTGCTCACGCGAAACACTTTACGGGAGTGAGGATTGAACAGTCCTAAACTTGGACCTACAGTACGCAAGCAATCACTATCAGCATCAGCCGGGAGGACTCCGCGTAAGTCACGTCAGCTGCCCACGTCATCGTCCTTCGTGTAAAAGCCCCGGAAGTAGCAGCAAGGGCTACTGGGACCACCGGCTATAGGACAAGCAGCCCAAAAACAAAAAAGCAGACAATTCACAAAACTAGATAAGACAGAAAACAATTGAACTGATCAAACACCCCCTCCACGCTGCCGCCTCCCCACTGGCAGCTGACAGTCCCGACTGATTGGTCCTGATCCGCCATAGGAGGGCTTTGGCAAATACAACGCAACGGGAAAGGTGCGAGAAAGCAGGGCCTCTCCCAGAGAATAAAGACCACCACAACTATGAGGTCGGGCAGGAAAAGGGGGCAGGCAGCACCGTGCGTAAAGCCAAACAAAATGGAAATCTTTAAATCAAGTACAGGAACTCTGGTGATGGCCACCGAAGTAGTGGAGGAAGTGGACGTTCCCAGTAATCTAGCACCCGCTTGCATCAACCAAAAATCTCATCAAAATTCCAATTTCTAAAGGACTCAGTGTCGTCTATATTCTCTTTCAGTGGCAAAATCCTGGGTCTACAAGATCCACTCATCCCTCTCCTCCCCACACTGCCATCAACCTTACCAGTCATGGAACCAGTTACAGATCAAACTACAGTGGGAATCGGCCAAACCGGAGGTCCCTCCCCTAACATCAGAAAAAATTTTGAAATACAAAATAAATAGCCCACCTATTTCTCAGGAGGGGGCGGAGGAGGTGGAAATTCGTACTGAGGAGTACGTTATCCATCAATCCTTGCATACCCCCACCCCTATCTGCAACGTCATAACAATAGTCCCAACCAACTCCAAAAAGCGGAAGGAGGCACAAAACTTACAAGAGCCTAAAACAACGAACGGCAAGGGCACAAATTTAGGGCAAGTGGATTCGATTGGGCACAATTTGGATTTTTCATCCGACCACCTCTGTAAAGTCATGCCTCAAAAAGAATTCCACAAACCCCCACTTTTGTCACCACAACATCGAGAGGCCACCAAACCGGCCCAATCTTCACCTGGAGCGGAAACCGGGGGCGATAAAGGAATCCCAAAAGAGTATTTTTCTTCGGAGTCTCCAGGGGAAGTGGGCAGGACCCCATCTCCTACCTTGGATCACAGGAGTGGGCTGACCTAATAGTGTCCTATGCACTGGACACTCCTGGGAAACAGCTTTCACCTACAGCCTGCATTAATACAAATAAACAATACACAAATGAAGGTGTGGGGTCCTACAACTGACCAACCTGGACCTCAATAGTTACGAAACAGAACCAAATGGCTGATCAGGATAGTTAGAAACATATATAACCACACAGCCAATAAGTGCCGTGCAGCCAAGGGTTTAGATACTCCCCAACAACTTGAGTATTTTTTGCAAAAAAACTTTTATATTATTCCATGAGAAAAATGGCATCAAATAGACACTCCGTCACAACAGTTAGTACAAAAACATAGAAGAATATATACACATATATACAACAAATATATATATATTACATTAAAGGCAACATATACTTGCAAAAATGATGAACAAACATATAATACAATTATTATGATGACACCAACTGTGATCTACAATGTGAATTCAAAAGCACATGGTTGCAAATTGAACACTTTTTTTACAATTCATTAAAGAAATAAACCAGTCCTTTGGTAACAAAACCTGTGAACAGGGCGGACACTAAGATGGAATGGCCTGCCTGTCACACAACACCTGTGAATAGTGATTTATAAGAAATTGCAGGTAGGGCCCACAAGAGTGGTATGAATTTATCCCTAGCTGCACCCTCCGTTCTTGACACAGGCTGGGGGTCAACGCGTTTCGAACCTTGTTTGTTCTAGGTTCTCCTCAGGACGAGGACTGGGTAAAATAATACTTTCTCAGCCAACACGTTGACTGCGTGGAGAGAAGGGGAAAACACCGGAATAAGTCTTGGTATGATGTCAAAAGTGCCACAATCGAAAAAAAAGATTAATCTGACCTGACCGGCAGACGAACACCCGTGGACTCCAACTGAGCAAGGTTCGAATTGACAGCGAGAGCGTGATCCCCGCTCGCAAGTCTGAAAATAGATTGTGGCCCGTTTCCCTTGAACAACGCACAACGTGTGCAGCTCTCTTCATTTGAACAATACACAGAAAAGAGAAAAGAGAGGATGTGAGTCCGCGCTGATAAATACAGCTCGCCTTGGGCGCCCCCGATTGTGGCACTTTTGACATCATACCAAGACTTATTCCGGTGTTTTCCCCTTCTCTCCACGCAGTCAACGTGTTGGCTGAGAAGGTATTATTTTACCCAGTCCTCGTCCTGAGGAGAACCTAGAACAAACAAGGTTCGAAACGCGTTGACCCCCAGCCTGTGTCAAGAACGGAGGGTGCAGCTAGGGATAAATTCATACCACTCTTGTGGGCCCTACCTGCAATTTCTTATAAATCACTATTCACAGGTGTTGTGTGACAGGCAGGCCATTCCATCTTAGTGTCCGCCCTGTTCACAGGTTTTGTTACCAAAGGACTGGTTTATTTCTTTAATGAATTGTAAAAAAAAGTGTTCAATTTGCAACCATGTGCTTTTGAATTCACATTGTAGATCACAGTTGGTGTCATAATAATTGTATTATATGTTTGTTCATCATTTTTGCAAGTATATGTTGCCTTTAATGTAATATATATATATATATTTGTTGTATATATTTGTATATATTCTTCTATGTTTTTGTACTAACTGTTGTGACGGAGTGTCTATTTGATGCCATTTTTCTCATGGAATAATATAAAAGTTTTTTTGCAAAAAATACTCAAGTTGTTGGGGAGTATCTAAACCCTTGGCTGCACGGCACTTATTGGCTGTGTGGTTATATACTTTGTTTCTAACTATCCTGATCAGCCATTTGGTTCTGTTTCGTTAATACAAATCAAGGCAGCGATCAAGAAACAGCAATCAACAATTCAACTTCACGAAAAAGTCTGCAAACTTTTTCTTCGATCCCAGGGTCACCAAATCAAACCAGGATTCAGGCATCGAAAACATGGGACATCTTATTAAACACAATGCAACAAACGGTTGACGTTTTACACTTCCAGTCAGATAAAATGGCTCTGCAGCTGACACTTTTAGATACTCTCGCCCTCTTCGTGGGGGGCACTGATGAGAAACTAGGCCAACTAAATCTTTTAATCAGTAGAGCCCAGCAGGAAGTAAAACTGATCTGCAACTGTGGTCCTATAATTGACATTCTATCGTCACTCCCCTCAATTGTCTCCACCCTTATTGAAGGCCTGCCAATGGGCACACATCAAGACAAACTAAGGGCAAACTCAAATAATGCTGCAGCCAAAGAAGCTCCAAATAGGGACTCTACTTCCCAAAAAAACACTGGCTCCAATGTCAATCTTTGATCCGTCACGAGGGCAGTCTGCCCACCAGGACCTCTCCGCCATCCAAGGAGCAAACACCAAAGAAGAACTCAAAGCAACAACGCCAACTTAGGAGGAAAGGATGGAATAAAAAAACATCTCCGAGCCTCACAAAGCTCTACCTTTTGTTTACAACAAAAACATCACAGCAGCAAACACAAGTCCAATCTGCCATCACATACGTCCTTGAAGCTGAGGGAGGATCCAACCAGCCAAAGGACACTGTCACTATAGAAAACAAGGAAGTATCACAAGCCGAAATACCATCTTTTGGGTCAGTCTGGGATTATCCAATGGCCAAACCGACATTCAAGGTAATAGAATAATGAAAGTTAAGTTAAAACAGGACGATAGCACCACCACCACCAGTCGAATGTTACAACCAACTGAGTCATGGGAGCCCCCCACTATCGAAGGTCCAAATCACAAGTTGGCCTCAAGCTCAACTGTACATGTCTCATCGCTACTGGGTGCCAACTCCTACACACCAACCTTGAAACTTGAGCCGCCAGCTAACAGGACCACTCCGGACCCAACTAAGGCACTAGAGGAAGCAAACAAAACAAGCATTTACAATGCAACGGTTTCGCCTTTGGAAAAGTTAGAGCAATTGGCAATGTAAAGGACAATGCCATTTATTTATCTGTTTTCAAAACCAACACAAATACAAATGTTGTCATTTACAATGCCAATAGCTCAAACTTTTCCAAAGGCGAAACCGTTGCATTGTAAATGCTTGTTTTATCAAGTGCCTAAGCCAAGTTTCAAGATCAGCTACTGAGCTAGTTAACCACATCTCCTTTTCTTGTCATGAATTATGCTAATGTGCTTCCTGTCTTGAAGACGTGAGTTTAGGGATGCATTGGAATGGCAGGTTGATTTTATGTCAGCTAGTAGCTCTGGGTGAATTGTAGGAGATTGAACTCATCCATGGTGGTATGATCTTCTCCACACTGCCAGTGTGAGTGTGCTTAATGTCTAGTCACGCGCAGGGATGTACTGCAATCGGACTCCATCAACAAGAAAGGGGTAATGTACTAACTTGCCTGCCTGTCCATCCCAACATGGATGCCTATGGCCAATTCTGCTCTTTGGATAAATTGACTGAACTTGGGCATACTAACACACTACAAATGGTTTGAAAATCATATGCCCCACAACTGATTCAGCTTCATGTGATGCCATATAAATATAGGTATACATTAAAAATTACAGTGCCTGCCTAAAAGGGGGGATTCTTTCAATTCTGTGTTTTCACTTAATTTCCATCTTGCTGACTCGTTTGGAATGGAGTAGTTAAACAGGAATCTGGCCATTTTCCTTATCAGGCTATTCTTTTTGTGGAGGTTGTGGCAAGCGATCTAATTAGTGAGGGCATCAGTTCCCTACAGCAAAGTAAACTCATACCCGGCTGCCACTAAAAAGGGTGTGTCCATTTCGTAACCAGGAATGTATAAAAACCAGTCAGACAGTAGCTTCAAATTATTCCCCATTTTTGGTAGAACACTTTAAATCAAGGATAAAACCCCAACACTTATTTTCGGCTAGTTAAAACCCCAATCTAAGCATACCCTCCTGATTTAGCAACCTCTTTTAAACAAGGAGCTAAGCTTTGAAACAAACGCCTATGCCTGGTTCTTATAAGACTACCAGTAGGCCTTGTGAATACTACTTTTCTCGGTCAATTGGTAGTGGATCTTGGCAACTGTTGCAGCTGACAGGAGGTCTTTTTACAGCAAAGCTTTTGACATCGGCAATGGCAGATTGCAATATTGATTAAAGACTATCGTCAGGCGGGTGCCGGGGGAGCAAGCAGACAGCGGGGCTGCTGGCGCTGGTAACTGCTTGGAAGTGACCCTAGCTCCTCCCTCCCACGAGGATGATGGCGGCAGGTAGCCAGCGTTTCAGCATCTCCTGCCTCATGTGAGCAACCTGTGCAGTTCGATGAGGCGGTTCGGCGGATTTTGTGGTCCTGGCAGTTTGTCGGCGTCCATTTCGGTCTTCTGCATATAATTCATGCTTCCCGGGGCGAAAATCCTCTCGGTGCCTAGTCGGAGGACGGAGAACGGAAGGCGTTGTCCTAGGAGGCCCCGCAGGTCTTCCCTCAGCAAAGATCAGCAAAGCAGTGGCAAGAACAAGAGCCACTCTCTCCAAATTCCTGCGGATTCAGCTGCGGCGGTTTGCTTGTAGCTGCAACGATTCCCTGCCCAGACGCCAGCACCTTTCTAAACCGGGTCTCGCTTCTTTGTTGGCGGCGGCAGGTGAGCTCCGAACTATTTTTCTCAAAAGAGATAAGAAGGGGAAGAAGGGGAAGTCGTAGTCGCACGGAATTAAAAACGAGATTATTTCTTCAGGAAAGGCATTCTCTTCGCCTGAATAATGAGCCAGCGTCATTGTTAAAACAAGTCAGGTCCCGGGCCGCGCTGTGATTGGCTGACGTCACGGGGGTTTCCCGGCCGGCAGCCAATCACAGCGCGGCCCAGGAATGACGTCACGGGGGTGTCCCGGGCCGGCAGCCAATCGCAGCGCGGCCCGGGACAAAGGGGCGGGGCTTAAAAAAAGCACCAGAAACGCCCCCGAATCGCGTTTTCGTGAGAGAGCGCGATTGACAGCCTCTGTCTCCCAATGGCTAGTCTCCATTTATGGAGCTAGCCAATTGGAAACAGAGGCTGTCCTAACCTCACTATTAAAAACAATAGATTTCGATCTGGGAGGGGCTTCGCCCCTCGCCAGGTTTCGAAACCTAAAAACCGATAGCACAAGTAGCACCTGTAGCAAAGTAAAGGGACCTCCCTTCAAGCCAAGGACCTCTATACTTGGGTACATGGGCCTCACTTCAATACCACACCCAAACATGGACCATGGTCAAGACCGATCAATAGGCCCTAAGCGTCCCTATTTCCTGACACCTCGATTAGACCGAGTGAGCAACTCACTAACATTACCACGAATTATCACTTGGGGCCAACCTTTGAAAAAAATCCTCCAGTCAACCAAACCAGGAATTTAACCATTACTATTTTTACCCCAGAATACGAATCGCAAGGACCCTTCGACACCCTGAACAGAGGGAATATTCTCCAACTCCTGGGCTCAATTCCTACACTAAAAGGCATACGCTCTACTGACCTGCTCTCAATAGAATTTGTAAAGTTGGATAAAGCAAACGGAAAGAATCCACCAAAGCCACCTGGATTAGTGACCGATTTGCAAATATGGTCTTGGAAGAACAGGAAACCTTTAAAGCCTGGGGGTTACAAACCAACGTGTTCTATAACACAGGATACCCATTCCCTTTACTTGACATAGCAAGAGAAGGACTAATCCGCAAATTCAACAAAATTTCCTACGTACTTAGGGGGCCATGAGGGTGGCCACCACAAAAGGATTAGACATTAAACGCACAAATGAGCACAGCAGTTAACATTGCAGTTGCTCCAGCTCCCTTTCGGATCACCTGAACTATCAACATACATAGCCACCCACAGGGACAGACACACACAACTAGGCATTGCGGACATCAAGGTGTATTACCCCTGAGGATATGCTCATGGAATATTAACGGGCAAAACAACAAGGCCACTGACGCTGAATTTCTCGACTATCTAAAAACCTTCGATATCAATCTAATGCAGGAAACATGGCAAGAGGTGCCTCTGCAAATAGAGGGATACGTCTGTTTCCACACTCCAGCTCAAAGGACTAGCAACTATGGCCGTCTATCAGGCGGCTTGGCCACTTACATCAAAATAACACAAATTCATAGTGCAGTGGAATTATCGCCTGTATTCCCAGCTGTAAACAGCACAAAAATTCAACTAAACCTCACCGGAAAAAAGGAGGAGGTATTGATAATAAACATATACATAAAGCCGAAACAGAAAAAACTGGATTCAAAAAAATTGATTGAGGGGGCGTGGCCAAGATGGCGTCGGAGTAGGACGCTTCTGAGAGCCTCTCCGACGCCGACTCTACAAAGCAACGAATAGCGGGGTCCAGGCCGTTCCTTTCGGCGTTGCACGAGCAGCGGAGGTCACTGGCAGCTTGGGGGTGCCGTCCGGACCCATCGGAGAGCTGTGCGGAGGCCAGAGACGGAGTTTGGAGCGGGGACGAGCTGAGGCCTGCGAAGCACCGGCCTCTGGTACCCAGGGGGCCGGCCACGCCTGACGCGGCAACCGGCGTGCAGGAGGAGCACTCGCCGCTCGCTGCCGAGCCCCGCCCCCGAGACTTGCCGACCCGCCGGGGGTGAGCCTTGTCCCTGGAGTGGGGACCCGGTGTGTGAAGAGGCTGGCGGGGCGTGACTGGAGCCTCGGAAGGAGCTTGGGGGACGACGCACCCACGCCGGAGAACCTTGGGGCTGCGCGCCCACGTGGTGGAGCGGCTCCGACTCATGGAGGCCAGTAGGAGCGGCTGGCGTCGCTGCGGCCCCGACACGGGGTGCCGGCTGAGTCTCACGTACTCTGAGGCGGACCAGAAGCTGCCCTGTTTGGAGCGGGCGGAACAGCGCCCAGAGTGGCTGTGGACAGTGGCCTACTTGGGCCCGTTCTTTGGCCGCCATTGACCCGGGGGACTTCCTGTTGCCTGGCCAGTGGAGCCCCAATACCGGACTATCAACCCTTGGGAGCATCGCTCTGGGTTCCCCGAGGTGTTTCTGGGACATAACGCTCGAAGTGGATGACCTCGGCGCCATCTTTAGGGGACCTCTCGGTTTGACCGGAACCTATCTGGCTGCGCTGCTGGGAAGCCTCATGAGGTGCCACTGCATTTGACTGGTGTCTATCGCGAGGGTCCCCGTTGCGGCGGCTCCCCCCTACCCTGCAGACCACGCTTAATACCTGCTGCATTCCCGGAGTGGTGGTGGTTGCTGTCGGGGGTGGCTGCGCCTATGCACGGATAGCCTGAGAAGTGTGCTTCACTGCTTGCGGGCTTGGCCTGCCATCGTTGCAAAGACTCCAAGGTGCGGAAGGCCTACCACACTGCGGGCAGAGGGCTTAGGGGCTGCTTTTGGAGGGTGACGCGGCACTGCTGACGGGGAGTCCCGAACCCGGGGGGCGCTGTCCTGGGCTTCATACTCCCGCCTGCGACTACCTGCGACTTGGTAGTGGGAGTGCAACAACAACTCGCAATTATGTCCGGCGCGCAGCGCAAAGGGGGGAAGACGGTGAAGGAGGGGGCCCCCAAGTCATCACAGCAACCGGCGTCACCTGGAGCTAGCGGGTCCTCCAGACAGCCAGATGATGAGGCACCTGCGACTAAGGCCTTTATGAAGGAGCTTTTCGCGCCTATTAAAGAGGACATCTCCGAACTCAGAACTCAGCTGGCATCGGACCTCCGGGAAGTGCGAAGGGATGTAGACGGAATTGGCGAAAGGGTAGCGACGCTGGAGGACCATGATCTTGGTCTGGCAAATGACGTGCACCAGCTTCAGCAAGACATCATACGGCTCACGGAGCAGAATTTGGATCTGCAAACCCACGCAGAGGATTTGGAGAACCGTTCCAGGAGGAATAACATTTGCATCAAGGCGGTGCCGTGGGATGGTGAATCGGGGGACCTGCGTGGCTATGTTCTGGCCTTGTTTCTCCAGATCCTGGAAGACGAGGAACTTCGGGACATCCAGATGGACAGAGTGCACCGAGTGGGGCTGCCTAGGAGGGGAGGGGGCCCGCCGCCGGATATTCTTGTCTGTGTGCACGACTTCCAGGTCAAGGAAAAGATTCTGAGGAAAGCTAGGACCATCACCTCCCTGCAGTTTAGGGGCCATCGCCCCCAGCTTTACCAGGATCTGGCAGCTACCACCTTGCAGAAACGAAGGGACTTCCGGCCGGTCACCGCCTTCCTCCGGGAGCGCGGGGTGTCCTACTCCTGGGGTCATCCCTTCCGGATTATCTTTCAATGGGAGAACAGACTGCGACAGATCAACTCCCTGCGGGAAGCGAGGGATCTCCTAGGCATCGAGGAGGAGGAACCGTCCCGAGAGGCTCGTGCCTCACCATTCCGGCGGAGGCGTCGTTCTTCTTCCTGGCACAGGGTGGGCCCGTCCCCTGAGCGACAGCGACCGGATCCGGCAACTAGAGAGCAGGAGAGAGGAGACGCAGTGGCATCGGTGGCCTCCGCCACCATGACGGAGTCCCAGACGAGCTCTGGTGCAGCATGACCCCGCCTTCATGGCATGGCGTCGGAGGGGCTCTTGGCCTGAGGTCCCTGGGGTACACTGGTACTTTTGGAGAAGACACCCCAGACCTTGGACCTGGGGGTCGCCGAGTCGACACCCCTGCCCCGTTACCAGTCCAGTAGGGACCTCCTGAGCCTTGACCTGCTGGAACTGAAGACTGCGAGGTTCAGGTTCAGTGCTCTGTATTGCATTTTGTTCTTTCTTCTTTCTTGTTTTTTTTTTTTGTGTGTTTTTTTTTGGGGGAGGGGGGGGGGGGGGGGGGGGAAGGGGTGCGAGGGACCGGTGGTGGCAGCTCTGTATGGAATGTTTGGATTGCCGAGAATGGGGAGAGACGCGTGTTTTACTGCTTATTCCTGCTCTTTTGGCGTTGGGGATCCACTTTGGCCTCCGATTCACGGGAGAGGATGATCTGGGGGGTGACAGAAGGGTGTATGGGGAGATCAAACGTTTGCTGACAGTCTCACCTGTCCTTCCTATGTTGTTCTGCAGTTTGATGGGTATGCAGGTCCAGTACAGGGAGTGCGGCTGTTTGGTGGTGTACATGGCGTGGAGTGATTACTTTCCCTAATGCCTGTCAGCGTGGGAACTTGGAATGTAAAGGGTCTTAACTCCCCGCAGAAGCGGCAGAAACTATGGAAGTACATTGTAGATCACCACCTGGACGTGGTTGCCCTTCAGGAGACCCACCTGGCTAGGCGAGATGAGTTGAGGCTTCGTCATCGGCAGTTCCCTCTTATTTACAGGGCGTCTGCGTCCACGAAGCATAGAGGGGTGGCCCTACTTTTTCGGGCTTCCCTGCATTTTCAGCCCACGGGGATGTCTGCGGACAAGGAAGGCCGGTGGCTCCTGGTGAAGGGGCTGTTGCATGGTCGTCTGTGTACTTTTGCTGTGATGTATGCTCCTAATGTGGGACAGAATGCCTTCTTACAGGGACTACTGGACAGGGTGGGGAACTTCGTGGAGGGTCACCTGTTCTTGTTGGGGGATTTCACTATGGTGTGGAACAAGGGATTGGATAGCTCTGGAGGCCACAGAGCGGACGCGGGAGTCTTCTCAGACGAAACTCTGCGTCAACTAGGGGACATGGGATTGATTGATAGTTGGCGTTTTCGTCACGCTCAGACTAGGGATTACACCTTCTTTTCCAATGTTCACCACTCATACTCCCGCATTGACTACATCTTGACTAGCCAGGCTCTTCAGGGGGACATACAGTTAGCTGACATCTTTCCACTCTCGCTCTCGGACCATAGCCTCGTGGTACTGAGTTTACATTGGGCCGCCGGGGGAGATGGTTGGAGGAAGTGGTATTTCCCGGCCGCATTGGTGCGAGATGAGGTGTCTTGTAAAGCTCTACGCGCAGCTATTGGCGAATTTTTTCTCCTCAATCCGCCTACGGACACATCAGTATATACCACTTGGGACGCGTGCAAGGCTTCTTTGAGAGGCACGTGCCTCGCTCTCAACGCGAACCTGAACAGACTGCGACGGGAAGAGAGAGAGGCTCTTGAATCCGAGCTGGCCTCCCTAGAACAGGCTCACAAGGCGAACCCCTCTAGGGTGACTTTACGCCCCCTGACGGCGGTGCGTGGGAAGCTGAGGGCCCATTATAATAACAGGGCGGAGTTTACTATCTTACGTCTCCGACGCACCTCCTACTCCCAGGGCAATAAAATCGGGCGCCATCTTGCCCGGCAGCTTCGGGATAAGCGCGAGAAGGATTATATCGGAGGTATTCGCGACCATGCGGGCTTCGTCCAGCATAGGGATGCGGACAAGGCTACTATATTCGGGCGCTTCTATGCTGCGCTTTACTCGAGTGACTCGCTTGATCCGGGGGCCCAATCCAGATTCCTGGAGGGCCTGCCCCTCCCGAAAGTCTCTGGGGTCTGGAACGAGCAGTTATCCTCCCCCGTCACTCGAGAGGAGGTCTTGGATGCCATTAAGGCCCTGAAGCTGCATAAGGCCCCTGGGCCTGACGGTTACACGGCCCTCTTTTATAAAACATTCGCCTCTGACATTTGCGACTACTTAGTCTCCCTTTTCAACGCAATGGCGAGTGATGGTAAGACCACGGATTCTATGGCCGAAGCTTTAATCACGGTTATCCCCAAGCCTGGGAAGGATCCTACCTCTTGTGCCTCTTACCGCCCGATAGCACTTCTTAACCTGGACGCCAAGCTGTACTCCTCCATTCTGGCGGGTAGATTGCAGGATCTGATGCCTGCCTTGATCCATCCTGATCAATCGGGGTTTATTAAGGGTAGGCAGACTCACGATAACCTGCGTCGCGTCGTCCATCTCATTGAAAAGGCGGACAGGTTTCGTATTCCGGCGGTGCTGGTTGGGCTCGACGCGGAGAAAGCTTTCGACCGCGTTGACTGGGGCTTTCTGCACCAGACGTTGGTAGCCTTCGGATTCTCGGCTGCTTTCATTAGGATGATCGAGACCAACTATAGTGGCCCTACCTCTCGGGTGATAATCAACGGCCACAGATCGGCGAGTTTTCGCCATTCCCGGGGGACGCGCCAGGGATGTCCCCTGTCACCCCTGCTTTTTGCTCTTAGTATAGAGCCGTTAGCTTTGGCGGTACGGGAGGACGAGCAGATTCTGGGTCTTCCCTTTACAGGTGAGCAGCATAAGATCTCACTTTTTGCTGACGATGTCCTGCTGTCCATCCAGGACCCAGCGCTATCATTGCCCCATGTCCACTCGGTGCTCTCTACCTACGAGGAGGTGGCGGGCTTCAAAGTTAATTTTGGTAAATCTTACATCCTAAATTTAACCCTGTCACCGGGGGAGGTGCAGCGGATCCAGCTGCTTACTCCGCTCGCTTGGGCGTCGACGTCCTTGCTATATCTGGGCGTACGGTTGACCGCCACAGTGGGTGCTTTGTTCCAAGCCAACTTCCCCTCGATGTTAACTTCCATTAAATCTGAACTGGAGCGTTGGAAGCCTAAATTCGTCTCGTGGCTGGGCAGGATACACGCCCTCAAAATGGTGCTCCTTCCTAAATTGTTGTACTTGTTTCAGGCCTTACCTATCCCGATAGGATCAGACTACTTCCGCCGCTTGAAGACCGTCATGTTGCGATATGTCTGGCAAGGTGGCCGAGCGCGGCTTCCGTTTTCGGTTCTGCGCCGTCCGAGGCTGGAGGGGGGAGTTGGCTATCCGGACATGCATTTGTACTATAAGGCCGCCCAACTGAGGGTCATCGTGGAGTGGTCTCAGCAGATGTCGGAGAAGCATTGGCTCCATATGGATCGGAGTGTGGCGGGACGCTCCATCTGGAGTCTGGCCTGGTTACCCAAGGCACATAGACCCAGGAATGCTTACATCTGCACTCCCACGAGCACGGTGTTAAAAGTCTGGGACACGGTATGCAGCGACGATCGCTGGACCACATTCCCGTCCCCGTTTACCCCGATTCACTATAACCCGGCCTTTCCCCCGGCCTTGATGGAAGGCCCCTTTGAGGTCTGGAAGGACGGCGGCTGTAGAGCCCTTACCCATTTGTTTCATGGCACCGAACCCCTTACCTTCCACAACTGTATGAGGGATTATGGCGTTCCCCCGACAGAACGCTTCAGACACCTTCAGCTCCTGCATTGGGCGACGTCACCGGCGGTAGTGGACGCTGCTACTAGACCCCTATCGAAATTCGAATCTTTCCTTCTCCGCACATCTACCATGAAGGGAGCAATCTCGTTCCTGTACAAATTGCTGTTAGACTCTACTGTGGCGCCGCGGCCGCGATATCAAGGTCATTGGGAATCCACCCTGGGGAGGGACATCTCTACTAGTGAGTGGCAGGGCTTATGGAGGGACGTGACGGCGCATAACCACTCTACTGACCTCAGGGAGGCACATATGAAACTCATCTTTGATTGGTACCTGTATCCCTCTAAATTGCATCGCATATTTCCCACTACTTCAGATAGGTGTTGGCGGGGCTGTGGGATGTTGGGAAACTTTAGCCATATATGGTGGGAATGCCCTACCATTCGGCCATTCTGGACTGAGATCTTGTCCCACATTAAAGACATTTTGGGTTACCCGATCCCGGACTCCATGGCTTTTGTGTTATTAGGGCTTAGGGACCCGCTACTTGAGCACCAGACTAGAGCGGATAAGCGTATTATGTGGTTATGCCTGGGGGCGGCTAAGATGACACTGGCAGCCGCTTGGAAATCCCCGTCTGCTCCCGCTATTTCCTTGTGGCATGCCCGACTGTGGCGTCTGTTGAGCATGGAACGTCTCTCTGATATCTTTCGGGGGAATTTCAAGAATTTTATGTACAACTGGGGCCCGCTTGTGAGGTTTTTGTCCCGAGGCTTGCCCTCGGCAGTATGTCCATCAGCAGTGCGGTCCCTCCATCTCTTCCAGATTGAAATTCCTGAAGACCTGATTTGCTTGCGTGCTTGTTGGCTGCCACCACTGGGGGGGGAGGGAGATGTTGGGGAGGGACGAGGGGGGGGGTTAGTTGGGGTTATTGCCTTCTGTTTCTTCTTCTATTGCGATTGGCTCTGCCTGAGGAGGACCTCTAGACTCTGGATGATATCTGGGCTGTCCTCTCTGTCTGAGGATGCGATGTCCACTGTTGACAATCTGTCCTACACGAGAACTGAGCTGAGCAGACGTTTCCTTGTTGCCTTATCGGATTATTGCTGGCTTCTTGTGGACTTTGGAGCCCTGTAGCCCTTTTTCTTCGATGATTCAGTCCCTATCTTTGCTCCCCCTGTGTGGGGCTTTATGGCGTTATGTCGCCTATCTTCCTCTCTTTCTTTCCTGTTCCCCTTTCCTGTTTCCCTCCCCCTTCTATTCTTCTGATGTTTAAAATAAATAAAAATTTTACAAAAAAAAATTTGATTGAACACCTTTATCAATTGAAGAGTATGCATACCACTCCAAATTTCATTCTGTCAGGAGACTTCAATCAGAGCAAATTAGGCACCACCACAAATAAAGACATTCAAGCCCAGTCTTCTCAGTGGAACATTCAAATCCAATCACACAGAGATCATGGAAGAACATCCAAGGGTGCTACTGACCTGCTAGAAGATCTGGAGAATTTTGGATTAAGGGCACTAAATGGCAGATCTGTCTGATTCCCTCCCGGCCACCTCATTCCTCTTACGCCATGTAACCTCTACAATTGACTACACCTTAGTGTCTCTCCCATTCTTCCAATACATAAAAGGCTACTGTCTAGGGGACAAAGGGGACAGTGACCATCGGCCACAGGAAATCTGAGTTTATGCATCACCAGATAAATCCATCCCATCCCCAGTTGGAAAGCATGCATGCCACACAATAAGCCTAAAAAGAATTAAATCATCTATCACCAACGCCACAGACGTACTCCTGGCAGCAAAAAAACAGCTAAACAAGCTCAGCCACCTCACGGGAACCACACTTACATGTGGGAATCATTTACGTCTATGTTTTCAAATTTGTACTCATCTGTAGCCCAACACTTCCAGCCTAACGATCCAACAGTTGCAGGGAAGGCTACGAGCGCACAAAGGTCAACTCTGAAAAATCAAAAAAAAAGTCATAAATAAATCGCTACGGCTTCTGAGGTTACGCCTGGGGGACACAGATCTACTTTTGCAGCTTCGAAAGAGCAAGGCTGAATTTAGGAAACGTAAATGGGTCATAAGACAAACACAAGAAAATGAACTCTGGGACAAACTCCATTGGGACTCCAAAAGAAACAACTGTGCATGCTTCTGGGCAACGATAAACAAATTCCTACAACCGGGTCATGGCGGGTTAACGAAGCGATACAAAAGGGGATGATGGACGGAGCGTTTGAGCAAATCAAACACTCACCCACAGTCTACTGATCTGGGTTTAATCCATCACCATTCTTTAGCTCACTCGGCCACCCCAGTTCAGACATGGCAATATGCAAATCAGTCTGACCCGGTGCCTCATGGGAACAGTCCAGCCCGAACTGCCATGCCATGTCTTCCCTGGACCGGAAACAAGCATCCTGGAACCGGTTTCGGATTCATAATCCTCATCAGCCAGGCTATCTTGAATCCAGTGGCCAAGTGAGCAAGCGACTCACGTCTGAGCATACCCTGCCACACTTAGGGCGAACAAAGCGATACAAAAGGGGATGATGGACGGAGCGTTTGAGCAAATCAAACACTCAACCCCAGTCGACTGATCTGGGTTTAATCCATCACCATTCTTTAGCTCACTCGGCCACCCCAGTTCAGACATGGCAATATGCAAATCAGTCTGACCCTGTGCCTCATGGGAACAGTTCAGCCCGAACTGCCATGCCATGTCTTCCCTGGACCGGAAACAAGCATCCTGGGACTGGTTTCGGATTCATAATCCTCATCAGCCAGGCTATCTTGAATCCAGTAGCCAAGTGAGCAAGGGACTCGCGTCTGAGCATACCCTGCCACACTTAGGGCGAACAAAGCGATACAAAAGGGGATGATGGACGGAGCGTTTGAGCAAATCAAACACTCACCCCCAGTCGACTGATCTGGGTTTAATCCATCACCATTCTTTAGCTCACTCGGCCACCCCAGTTCAGACATGGCAATATGCAAATCAGTCTGACCCGGTGCCTCATGGGAACAGTCCAGCCCGAACTGCCATGCCATGTCTTCCCTGGACCGGAAACAAGCATCCTGGGACCGGTTTCGGATTCATAATCCTCATCAGCCAGGCTATCTTGAATCCAGTGGCCAAGTGAGCAAGCGACTCCCGTCTGAGCATACCCTGCCACACTTAGGGCGAACAAAGCGATACAAAAGGGGATGATGGACGGAGCGTTTGAGCAAATCAAACACTCAACCCCAGTCGACTGATCTGGGTTTAATCCATCACCATTCTTTAGCTCACTCGGCCACCCCAGTTCAGACATGGCAATATGCAAATCAGTCTGACCCTGTGCCTCATGGGAACAGTTCAGCCCGAACTGCCATGCCATGTCTTCCCTGGACCGGAAACAAGCATCCTGGGACTGGTTTCGGATTCATAATCCTCATCAGCCAGGCTATCTTGAATCCAGTGGCCAAGTGAGCAAGGGACTCGCGTCTGAGCATACCCTGCCACACTTAGGGCGAACAAAGCGATACAAAAGGGGATGATGGACGGAGCGTTTGAGCAAATCAAACACTCACCCCCAGTCGACTGATCTGGGTTTAATCCATCACCATTCTTTAGCTCACTCGGCCACCCCAGTTCAGACATGGCAATATGCAAATCAGTCTGACCCTGTGCCTCATGGGAACAGTCCAGCCCGAACTGCCATGCCATGTCTTCCCTGGACCGGAAACAAGCATCCTGGGACCGGTTTCGGATTCATAATCCTCATCAGCCAGGCTATCTTGAATCCACTGGCCAAGTGAGCAAGGGACTCACGTCTGAGCATACCCTGCCACACTTAGGGCGAACAAAGCGATACAAAAGGGGATGATGGACGGAGCGTTTGAGCAAATCAAACACTCACCCCCAGTCTACTGATCTGGGTTTAATCCATCACCATTCTTTAGCTCACTCGGCCATGGCGGGTTAACATCCATAACTGAAAATAACTGGACACTATTTTTAGAACGTCACTTTAACCAACAATCACCAGGACTTAACATTAACAAGGATGACCAATCAGCAGCACAACTGCAAACTGTGATGACCGACGTGGTGGAGAAAACTGAAATCAACGCAGTCATGATCAGGGATCAAATACGTAAAGGGAGGAAAGAAGGAGCACCCGGGCCAAACGGGATTCCACCAGCTCTTTTTAAACAAGACCCTGAATACTGGTCAGAAACCCTAGCTCCAATCTTCAGCTCTGTCAGACAATCCGGGAGTTTACCCGCATCATGGAAGGGATCATTCATCTTACCAATCTAAAAAGCGGGGGACAAAACCCTACCAAAAATCTACTGTTTAATTGCATTACTGGACATAGAGGCAAAATATTTCGCGGGGAATTTGCTAACAGAGCTGCAAGAATGGGCAACAGAGCAAAAGATAATTCCCCCTAGCCAAACAGGGTTTTGTAGAGACACAGGTACAACAACCAACCTTTTAGCAATGTCACTAGTCATCGACAAAGCAATTTTAACCAAACAATCTCTCCACTTCTGCTTTGTGGATTTTAAGGCGGCGTTCGACAACGTGAACCGAGCTAACCTTTGGTGGAAATTGGCGTTCTGTGGGGTTCCCTCATCCCTCCTGAACCTCCTAATAGAATTACATTCCAACACGTGGATACAGGTAAAGCTTGGAAATGGGTCCCACCTGTCGAAGCGCACACCAACAACCAAAGGCCTCAAGCAGGGCTGCATTCTCACACCCCTTCTATTTAACCTTTACACAGATGACGTAGCAGTCCTCACTGCCTGCAATGCACATGCCCCTCGAATAGGAGGAAAACAGATTTCCAGCATGTCATACGCGGACGATGTTGTTTTAACTAGCCATACATAGACAAAACTAAAACTTTGACTATCGGTGGAAAAAAACTTTCCCATGCCTGGTCACTTGGAAAAATCGTAATCATGAACTGCAGTGTGTATAAGTACCTAGGTGTCATGTTTGACAAACGGGGACAATTTGTGAACCAGCTTAACACCATCAAGAGGAAAGAAATGGCGTTTGCGACAACACTAAGGATGCTAAAAACAAAATTGACTGGACCAACATTTGCCCCACTTCTTTGCGTTGCGCAAGCAAAAATTCCATCAACAGTAACATACAGCAGTGAGATACTTAAAGGCAGGGACGCTTCACTGCTGGACACCACCTTGGCAAAGGCATATAGAGTAATGCTAAACCTCCTGCCATATACCTCGCCAGCACTGATTCGTCTATAGTTTGGCCTAACAAAGCAACTCCATGCAAGGCGAGGCTCGTATATCAAGTCCTGGCACAAAATCAAGAACTCCGCCAAGAACACATTGAACCATCAGCTCTGGCAGGAACTTTGCAGCCCATCCACCACGCCGGCTAAAATATACTTGAATGAATCACTTGCTGCCACAGGACTAGCTGAATTATGTGAAATTCCGACAACGCACTCGCACTTTAAGCGCATTGTAAACAAGGTTATCAAGAGAATTTCACTCACAGAAAATAAAGCCACATTTGCACACAGGAGTCACGCTTGGATGACTTTGTGCAGCTACAAATCTTTTGGCCCACTGGCATACTTTGAACTGGGGTACTCTAGAAGTCTAAAGAGGCCTTTCTAAAACACAGGTTAAGGATCCTGCGAGTCATACCCCATCTCCCACCATGGCTGAGAAAGAACTATGGGAACTTGTGCCGGCTATGCGGAGTTGGGAACGAGGACGTTGAACATATAATATGCTCCTGCATCAAACTAAAAGAAGAAAGGGTAGGCCTCCTAAAAACTCACTTAAATGAACGTGGCATACGCACTCGGAGACAAGCAGTACTAGTTTGTTTTACCCAAGGGATCCACAACTAAATGGGAAGCTTGTCAAGTTCCTATCTCAAGCTGCAGCCAAGCAAAGGATCAGCGGTACGGCAACCTGCCTATAGACTCCTGAGGCCCCAAGGGAAACAAGCCATGGACAATCTGCACTTTCTTATTCACGTATGCCCTGGTACATGACATTTCTTAACATCCCATTGATTGAAAAGGAATCTAATCAATATTTTATTAGAATGTTTTTTTTTTTGGTAATGGTTTTTATCGAATCAAAAACAATAAATTTTTACTTACTACTTACTAACTAAGGACTTTTGCATTCTCTAAAGGAGGTCCAGTACAGACTGTTCACCCCCAAAGGAGCATGTGCGGCCCATAGGAGAGCAGTTGTCCTCCTTCCTACAAGCCTGAAAGGCCATAACATTGAAACAGTGAGTTCTTCAAATTAGAGAAAGAGGGTATACCCTAATCTTCCAACAGCAACTTCCCCTCACCACACGATCCCACCCCAAAAGTCTATTCAGCCGGAGAAATAGCTGTGTATTCTGCAGGAGGAGGTGGCACCCCTGCTTCAAGAAAGGAGTTGGTGCCAGAGCGGAAAATTGGACGAGAGCGCTTCTCTCCACTAGCCGGTTACCAAAAGGGGTAGCCGCCTTTGTCAGATTCTAGACCTCCGGCTCATGAACTTTCACCTGTACAAGTAAAAGTTCAAGATTCTGTCCCTAGCTCATGTTCTATTGCCACTGGAACTAGGAAACTCGATAGTTTCCCTCACATTCCATGAACCATATTTTCGCATACTAATCCTGTAGTCCTACAGGAGATACCGGCACCAGCGATTCATGGTAGGGTGCACTCATTATCAATTTATGGTCCTCTCTTTTGGACTAAAATCTGCATTTTGAGCCTTCACCAAGCTGATGGCAGTGGTTGCAGTGCATACGAACTCCTCAAGGCCACCTTCCTGCTGAAGGTGTTGGGTCATATGCAGTCAGCAGCTTCCCTGCTCTTTGACATGAGCTTTTCCATCAGTGTGCCCTAGTCCCACCTGGAGCATTCTCAGTGCCACCTGTTCATAGGCAAATAACGATGGATTTAGGCCCAGATCTCTGTACTGGGGTGAATGTATGGCATTGTTCGGCATTCTGTCCATCAATTGTTCTTTATTCATTTGTCACTCCGTGTGGGACGGGTATGCCAGACGTGGGTCCCGTGCTCGCCATGCCACTGGATTCAAGCTATCCTGGCTGATGAGTACTGAAGCCGGAAACCGGTCCTAGGATGCTGGTTTCCAGTCCAGGGAGGACCTGGCCTGGCAGTTCGGGCTTGACTGTTCCCATTGGGCGATTTACATATGGCTGGGTACAAACTGGAATGGCATGGTGAGCAAGAAAACGATGGATTTAGGCCCAGATCTCTGTACTGGGGTGAATGTATGACATTGTCCCGCATTCTGTCCATCAATTATTCTTTTTCCACCTGTCCATAGGGACAATATTGGACATAACATTGCTTCGAGCTTTCCTTCCTCTTTAGAGGATCCAGGACATTTGGGATATGATTCTGATATTTCAGGTGACTGCGTGGGTTCCCCTACTGTAGCCTACTTAGTCTGCTGGCTTCCTGCATTCTCCTTGTTGGTCAGTCAAAATACTTATATTTCTCTGCTTTGTTGATCCGTGGGATTGAAATAAACAATTTGCAAAATGTATAAAAGACAGGCTCGCTGTTGTCATAAAACAGATATAATTATTAAGACAAAGTAGAGCAGTTCATTGACTAAACACATTTACAATTTGCAAAACACTCCACAGGTTTCATCTCTATAATAGCTGCTCGGGAGGTAGCTACCACATCTTATAAGCAATTGGAGTGCCTTATCCAGGTTCCCATGAGAAACTACTGTATTGGAGCCAAAAGAACAAAAAGTGTTCCAGTGATTACCCCACCCCATATGTCGGACATTGTTCATTACCACTCACTCCTAGCAGACCAATTAGAAATGAAGGA
This sequence comes from Lissotriton helveticus, assembly GCF_964261635.1. Classification (NCBI taxonomy): domain Eukaryota; kingdom Metazoa; phylum Chordata; class Amphibia; order Caudata; family Salamandridae; genus Lissotriton; species Lissotriton helveticus. The sequence continues at coordinate 1,574,002,759 of NC_136057.1, forward strand.
TTTGACCAGAAGGATATCATATCTAAACAGCAGATATAGTTTACGTGCAAGGGAAGGTTCGATTTCATAGATTGATACCTTAAAACTCATAGATGATTTAAAATCAATAAGACATTGTGAGGCTGCCTGTGCTACTGATTCTTCTCCTTGTCACGAACACGCACTTGCACATGAGAGCTCTCTAGTTCCAGGACGGTAGGATTCTGTCTGGCTCTGTCTCTATATCCCAGAGCCCTGCAGCAGACTTTACCTGGTGGTCGGTGAGGAAGCACTTGTTCCAAGAAATGTCCTTCTACCTCCCGCTATCTGTGACAACATTGGTGGGGTGCTCATATGGAGGAGCTGGAGATCAATGGCCTTTCAATTCCAGAATAACAATGAGGGTGATTCAGATGGCTCTCAAAACCGTCTTCCCTTCCTTTCGAGGTCAGTCTGTCCAGATCTTGACAGACAATACAACCTGGATGTGGTAGCTTCTGTGTCACTAAGCATTCAGACTTTGGACTTCAATGCACCAACTTGGGAACTGGCTAGTCGGCAACCATCTGGCTGGCTCTCTGAACACCAGGGCTGTCTATCTCTGTCTGCATTTTCTTGCCAACCAACAGTGGCATTTCTACCCACTGTTGGTCCAGACCATTTTTGACCTGTGGGGCACTATAAGGTGGAACGTTTGCCACTCATGACAGCACCCATTTCTCACTGTTCTTTGCCCTGCAGTATCGACTGCAGGTATCCTTGGGGAACGCATTTCAGTTGAGGTGGATTTTTCCATTTCTCTGCATGTTTCCTCCCACACCATTGATGCCTTAATTTCTGAGACCATGGATTCCTTAATTTCTGAGGAAGATTTGTCAGGACCGGGCAAATTGATCATCGTTGTCCTATCCCAGACTAACTGAGAAGGCTGTGGCATACAGACCTGTTACACCTCTCCTTGTGTCCCCTGCTCCACCTATTTCTCAGGATGGATCTCTTCTTCGGGTGGCGGGACAGGTCCTGATCCCCAACCTCTAAGGCCTCCACCTTCATGCCTGTAGATTGATGGGGGATATTTAAGCTCCCTTCAGCTGACACCGGAGGTGGTCGACGCAAACTGTTTCTTGTCATTTTTTGAAGAAGTCACTCTACTCTGGAAGATGAAACAGATTTTCGTGTGGAGGAGAAAGTGGACACACACCTGTCGGAGGTCCTTAATTTTGGTTTTTCGCTGACGCAGCATGACTGTGCAGTGGGCACCTTCAAGTGATATACAGGAGCCGTGTCTTTACTTCTCTGCTTCCCAGAACATCCATCCCTTTTCAATCTCCCATCATGATCAGTTTTTTGAAAGAGCTATTACCCACTCTGTGATGCACCATTTTCTAATGGATGCTCTTTTTGATCTATAAACCATAATTCGCTGTTGGGTCCGATGATGTCCTGGACAGTTTCACTGGTGGCCATTACTTCAGTGCGGCACGTCAGTGAGTTGCAAGACCTGAGTGTTCGCCAGTCCTTCACATGCTTCTTCTCAGACAAGTTAGTTCTCTGAACTAAATTGGATTTCCTTCCAAAGGCAGTGACCCCTTTCCATCTTGGACAATCCCCTATCCTTCCTATATTTTATTCTCTGCCTCATCCCACCAAGGAGAAAGATAGGTTATACCAGCGGGACCCAGAAAGGACAGTCTATTAGTACATTGACTGCAACAAAGAGATCAGCGGGCATATTTACAAGGCCCCTGCACCACGGGAGCGTCACTGTTTTTTTTACACTCCGGAGCTGCACAATGCTGAGCCATATTTACAAGGTCATGCAAAGCCACCCTGCATGGCTTTTCATGGCCTTGTACATATGGCCCCCTTTCACGCATTACTCTGCGCAAAAGGAGTGTTCCGTGTGTGTTGCTGTGGTTGTTCCCACGCAACTCCCATGGATTCTGACTCCTAATTGTTTTTGTGTAGAAAGGTGTCTCTTCCTGCACAAAAACAATCATCTCTGTAATGTAGGCACGCTTGCACCATGGTGCAAGGGTGCCTGTGTTAGAGCTAAGCAGACAATTGTGCGCCAGTGCAGAGTAAAGCACATGGATGTGTTGTATTGCTGTAATACGACGCCTCACTGCACTTTACTAATGATGCGGCTTGGCGCTTGCAGTGCCACGTAATGTTCTAGTAAATATGCCCCCAGGTCTGATGACAAGCTCTTTGTGGAGTATGGGAGTAGCAAAGACAAGGTGAAAAGACAGGCCAAGAAGAAAGTTACCTACCTTTGGTAACACACTTTCTTGTGGACTCTATGTACCTGCAGAATCCTCCCCCATCTTGCCCACCTCCCAATTCTGAAAGATGGTCAATAGGTCATATTAAAATTAATTAGATTGTTGCGCTGCACTATCCTAAATTGTTTTTTCTGTACCTCATGTCTGCTTCAAAAAGCACAGGTGACGAAAGGGTTGTAGAACTGACAGTGCACCAGGGTGGGTGCTATCTGGCTCCAGTGATGACACTGTGGCTCTGCCTCCGAAGCCGAAATGGAGGCAAAACCCCCTACCGGGGAAGAACTGTAGAAAGGTTTCTATATCTGGTTAGGCACCTGGGGATATTCAAGAGGTGAGGAATCTGAAGGTAGATAGAGTATTCACCAGAAAGATCGAAAGAGTAGTTAAGTAACTTTGTCTTTAATAAACAATTCCTATTCTAGTGGATACCACTAATGAGAAGAACCGGAAAGCTGTGATTGATGATATAGTTCTCTCCGCCTGTGGTATTGTCCCTGCTTCCGTTTAGGCTGTGAATTTCCGCCTTGTCTCAAGTGATTAATTGGGGGGAATAAAGTATTACAGTTATTCAGTGTGTTTTAGTTTTTCCCCATTTTTGTGCTCAAGATGGTTGTTTTCTTAGTTTTCTGTATAAATATGTGCTTTGTATTTTGCAAACATTAAAAATCATTGAAATGTAAAGAGCCCATTCGCAACAGTGCTGCACACTTATTAACTTCAGGACTGAGTCTTTATACAAGAAAGCACCAGTTGCCTCTGAAGGAAAATGGGAAGGCCAAAAGAAGTTTGTGTATTTTGGAGGTCGTGTTGCAGTAGCAGAGTTTCTGCAGCAAGTTGTTTATTTGGAATCCTAGTCCGGGTGTTCCCAAGTGTCTCAAATCGGACCTAATTAACTAAAATAGATGGTAAAGCTTTCACTTGGATGCTAAGGCCTTTTCCATCCTTGTCATGTAATTTCCATTGAAATGAATGGCAACTCCATGACGAGCTGAGCTCGTCATGAGCGTCGAAGGGGTTAATGGCACTAACTAGCTGGAGTTTTGGGCCACTGGTGATTCCAGAGGAACTCCTCTTGGGACGGGAGTGGAACGACCTGCTGTGTCTGCACGGGTCCAAGCTAAGCAGAAAGCATTTCATAGAAGTATTTCTCCTAAATAATGTTCTGAAAAATATTCCAGGTTTACCGAACTGCTCGTTATGATGCATTACTTCTAACCACTGATTCCTCACCTTAGAATATTCACCATACTGCATCTGTAAAAAAAAATCAGTATTGCTCCTGGTGCCATTAGATGGTACTGTGCTGCTCCACTTTGGATTTGTACACCCAAGACGTTACAGAGCGGAGCCACACATAAGTACCACCCCCGAGTACTGACACCAGATTTGTCCTTTTCGTTCCTTTTGACTTGGATATAGCACCCGCTCCCAACCTTGTTGGTTTTTCAACGACCCCTCATATCAATTACAGTGTTCTAAACAATAATATCCCCCTCCGAAATCGCCAGGTTTAAAATCATGCGATGGCAGGAAAAAAAATTTCGTAAGGGTCCCACATGCAGGAAACAAATGTTAGTAAGGGACCCACATGAGGAGTCTCGTGTGTGGGCTCAGGTGATGACTCAAAGCCATGTGATAAATGGATGTGCAGGCAAAATATTGAGTTTTACATGTCGACTTACAGAAATATCGAGTCCTAAATATCGTGAGTGAGATATCGACAGCAAAAAATATCAACCGCAAGAATATTGTGATCAAGAATATAGATTTAAGGTAAGAAATATTGATTTAAAAAATATACAAGTGTTTAATATCGTTTGCAAAAATATAGTTGTTTGAAATATCGATTGTTTAATAGTGTTATGAATTTTAGTAAATATTTTAAATGTATGTGATGTAGTATTTTTGTATACGACTTTTTTATATTTTCTAATGTGTTATATTTTTAGTAGTTATTTTAATTGAATTTTGCGTTTTTAGTTCTGTAGCGGGTGTGGGTTTATAGGAGAATAGGGTGGGGAAGTAATTTAATTATAATAAATTAATTATTTTGTATTATTTATTTACTTGAGATTGTATAGTGTTAATTGTGTTCTTTATTATTAATTGGTTAATTAATATAAATTAATGTTTAATTTTAGGTGCGCATTTTGGGGTTTATAGGGGTAAAGGGTGGGAAGTAATTTGTTTTTTATTAATTAATGAGTTAATTGGATTTAATTAATTTATGGAAAATTAATTATGGAAATTGTGTAATTAATTTTAGGTGTGGGTTGTGGGTTTTATAAGGGTAAGGGGTGGGAAGTAATTTCTGTTTAATTCATTAATTAGTTAATATTAATTGATATTTAGTTAGGGTAATTGTTTCTTTTTTGTGTGTGGGTTTTACTTTTAAAGAGGTGAAGGGTGGGTATTAAATATATTTACTTTATAATTAGTTGTTTAATAGTAATAGGTTTTAAAAAAAAAGTTTTAATTCTGTAATTGTTTTATAGTTTAATTTTAGCTGCGTGTTGTGGGGATTAGAGGGTTAAAGTGTGGCAAGTTAATTTTTATTACTTATTTTGTAATTAATATTTCTTTAATTGGTAATTATGTTAATTATGGAAGTACATGTCCTTTTAAATGTAGATGCGAGTTGTGATTTGTGTGGTATTATAGGGTAGGAAATAAAATAAATAAATCTATAATTTTTTTGTAATTTTATAGTTAAAAATATTTGTTTGAAGTTTATTACTTATTTTATATAATATCTGTAGGTTTGTGTCATATGTCATTAAGACTGTTTTTTATTTTTAATATTAAGTATATTTGTATTTTAATTTTTAGCATTTATATATCCATTTTAGTTTTTTTATATTTTGTTTTATTAAATTATTTTTATTTTATTTTTTAACTGACTGGAGTGTGAACAGTACATTTTATCCCTCTGCTATCCAATATTTTCTCTACTGTTGCACTCACTGCCTCCGCTATCCAACACTTTCCTTACTGTTGCACTGACTGGAGTTGGAATAGTAAATGGTATCCCTCTGCTATCCAACACTTTCCCTACTGTTGCATTGACTGTATTGGGAAATTTAAATATTTTTAAATAGTTTAATGTTTTAATTTATAATAGAATGTTTTTTTACATTCTATGTTATTGGTGTGGACTTTGTTATTCTAGATTTCTAGTTTAACATCAAGGAACTCGATCTTGCTCTTACTCATGGCACCACTGATTGATGCAGACTCTGTTCTGATCACTCTTGATGTACAGAGTCTGTACACCATTATTGACCAGAAACAGGGATTGTAGGCATGTGAACATTTTCTGTCCACAAGAAATATAATGTACCGCTAACATACATGCATGTTACTGGAAATAGTTAAATACTGTCTTGAGAACAATATATTTATTTTCAATGGTGCATTGTTCCGGCAGATTACCTGTTCTGCCGTGGGGGTCATGTTTTTCTCCCAGTTTTGCCAATTTTTTATGGGCAGCTGGGAGGAGAGCATCAGATCCGATCCCGTTTACAATCAAGATTTTCAGAATGTGTCGATGTGGCTTCGCTACATCGACTATCTGTTTATTGTGTGGAAAGGATCAACTGAAGAAGGGGAGTTCATCAAAAGATTGAACAACAATGATCGCAACATTATACTCAGTGGTACCATGAGTAAGAGCAAGATCGAGTTCCTTGATGTTAAAGTAGAAATCCAGAACAACAAAGTCCATACCTCTCTGTTTCGCAAATTCAGTGCTGGCAAAAGTATCCTGTATGCCCTCAGCAGTCACCCTGAGAATCTCAAATGGAGTATTCCATATGGGGAACTGCTGAGGGCAAAACGTAATTGTAACACCAATCAATCTTACCTTCTAGAAAAAGACATCATTGTAGACAGATTCAGGGAAAGGGGATATTATAATTTTGACCCTAAATACCCAGTGGCCCGCCACTTTAGGGAGAATAATTTTTCCAATTTGAAAGAACTTAGATTTATCATCCTTGATCACGTGGCAAAAAATCCCAGGGGGGGAAATAGGACCCTGAGACTCAGACAGCGGGAGTCAAGGATGAATATAGATTTCCAAACGAGGGCCCCGGGAGGACTCAATCAAGACGAGGAACTTGCAGTTCATCTGAAAGAGTAATCCTTATGTTTCATGTGATGAATTTCTGAAATGTTGCTCTGAACTGTTCTTTCATCAATGCTAAATTGTGTTTCTTCTCCTTTTTCTATCCTGTGCCCTAGGATGTTTTTACACCAATGTGCGTTGTTATATTGGGTGTTTTTAACAATTCTCTTATAGTTGATATATACTTTTTATGTTTATTTCAGGAGATTCAAGGAGGGGCTCGAGTTATCCTCACTCATGTTGCACGGGCGGTTTTCCCTCGTTGGTGTCCATCTTCTCACGAGCACCAGGATTGTTTTTGCACGTACCTTTACCTTTATCACCATCACGGGTCATGGAACACGTTATTGGACTTTGTTACCATTGACACACACCCAACCCCGATTTCCTGGGTTGGGGGAAGCGGTCTGAAGGCCGGTCTAAGGGTTATGCATTCCGGGCCTGTGAGAATGTGGTTGTTGCACATCTTGGTACACTACCTTCTGCTTTAAGGTTAGCTTACATTAATGGACTATTGACATTTAGGGGTCGATTCCGATCCTGGAAAAAAAACGTCCGTACGATTCGTATCCGGAGCCCTCTCCGTACAAATCGTAAACATGCCGTACGACCCGACGAGTACGATCCGGACCGGGGTATGAGGACGCGATTCGTACGGTCCACGTCAGGTAAGGGCGATTCGTATGGAGAAGCACACAATCACATACACACCATACGATAATGGAGTGTATGCACCGTACCCCGCGATCGCAGGGTGTACGCACCGTACACCCAGCGAACATGGGGTGTACAAATCGTATCCTGGGGGGCCGTTCCGTACCTGTTTCGAGGTGAACTCTGCTTCTCCGGATGTTTTTAGCTCCCGTAGAAAAAGCGTCGTACGGTGCGAACCCGACACGAATTGTACTTGCTAAGTCAGAGAAACCAGCCGCGAACCGTACGGATGTCGTGTACAGAGGGTTCCGAGGGAGATTCGTACGGGGGTTTGATTCGTACGGTCTCTGTACGATTCGTACGGAGTCCAGCTCCTGGTACGAATCTTACTTCGACGTACGTACGGGGGACGTTGCAGGGTACGATTCGTACAGGAAAAACGCTCCATACGGCTATTCGGAGCGGTTTTCCCGAATCAGAATCGACCCCTTAGTACTTTGGCTAGTGCCGATACTTTTGAAATGTCTCTTTTAAAATATGATTGATTTTTGGCACTTGCCAGTACCGGACATAATGTCCTTATTTATTATAATTTTTTTGAGCCGTGTGCCTCATATTCTAGTGCACACCTCAATATTCACAATATAACTTTATTGTGCGCCTTCCCATACTCATGCCCAATGCGTACACACACGTAGAGATGCGGTGATTGGACCGCCGGGGACCATGTGAACTGGAGGGGAGGTGTGGCTATAGTTGCCGGTGCCATTAACTTTGACACGACACTTAACATTTATCATGATGTTTTCATGTTTATGATTTTTATGATTATGGCACATGAGGAGGTCCACGGACCGGCATTGGAATTTATAATAACACACGATCCTTTACTCTTAACTTGAGTTACAACGCTGACAATGTATCATTTTGGTCGACTATTTGCAGTATTCAACATTTATTCGAGTGTGTTGGTTTATACGACGATCGTTTGAAAAGTACTTATTTTCACTGATTTACTTGGAGTGTACAACATAGTCCTATGTTTGTGTTTATTTTCCTGTGATCACACATATATTGGTGATTGGGTGACAGCTAATTCACGTGATTAAGACAGTTTGTCTGGCGAAACGCGTTGTGGATTAAACAACACTGCTATAATTCTGAGTGCTGATTTCTGTACTTTCCTGAGAGCGCGCTGATTTTGGAACTTCTGTGAGTGATATATATATATATATATATATGTAGCGTGGGATGTGGGTCAGGAACAGACCGGAGAACTTTTTTGGGTAAACTGGGTTTTATTTTTAGTAATGCTCTTCTTCTGCGTGAGGTCAGTCTTTCCCGGGCGAATTCAGATTGGTCCGTGGTCGCGGTGGATGAAGCCTATTCCGGCTTGGGGGGGAACCCTTGTTGGCCGTAGGTGGTCTTTGGGAGTCTTCTTTTCACCTCCCCTCGACAGCCAGCCAAAAGAGAACCAACAAGAGGGACCGCCGTTAGTTTAGTGGTTTAATACTGAATGCCCAGGGGTTACCGGAGTGACGGGGACACCGCTGATATGTGCTTCACAACTATCTATAGTGATGGGGCAGCGTGAAGGAGGAGTGAAGGTAAGGTCAAGGGAAGGATGGTAGGTAGGGTAGGGAAGGAACGCGGGAATGAGGGAACACAGGAAAGGAATGTGGGAAGTATAACTACAGTATTTACACAAGAGGACCGCCTCTCTTCCCCACCCAGGCTGACTAACGCCTCCGTACCTGCTGAAGCCACACTCCTCCCTCGGGAGTGCGGCACGGCGAATCGTGGGGACGTTGGCCTCCTGGCTGTCTCTCGCCGTCTTCGCCTTCCCCCCTCTGCTCGCGGGTCTCCTCTTCTCCCCACACGATTTCCGGACGCCGATCTCAATTCAATCTTTATTATGTTTTGGAACTCCATAAAGGTCCACATAAAAGAAACACACAATACAAAACTCCATTCATTGCAGAAAGACAATTTACAACAATTACCGCGATACAAAATAATTCATAGATACATACATCATAGGCGATCCTTCAATAAATATCTAAAAAGCATTTAAAAAAATTAAAAATATTAAAACAGAATCTCTCATTTGGGGGGTAAAAAAAGGCAAACATAAAAGAGTTAGCATTTAAAATACCCATTTGCAAGCATATTTGCCTTAACCATTTACGACGAAATGGACGCAGCACTGGACATATAAAAAGTACATGCATTCGATCTTGAGTGGACAGGTGACAAAAGTCGCAGATTGCAGGGACTCCGTACCATTTAAACAAAAGATTATTTAGAGGTAGTAAGTCCTGCCTCAGGAGTAACCAGAATCTCCGGGCGCCGTGGGGCAAATTCCAAGTGACATAAGGTTGCACAAATTTTCTTGCAAATGAGTCAGTCAGGGGATTAACACCTTTCTTAACAAGGATTGAGGCGCTGTCCAATCTGTCGCTAAGGTCCCAGGAGGCCTCTTTCAAGACAGACTTTAACTGGGTTGCGGATAAGGAAAAGAGGGTACTCTCCTCCAACTGCAGAAGCGATACAGCCTTTCTAAAGTTATTAACAATTAGGGAATGTTCTCGTAAGCTTCCCAATAATTCTGCCTTTAAGAGGAATCTCATAGTCCCCTCTTCTCCTCTGGCTATGCTTGCGATCCAACGTACTACAGCTGCCAGGCCCTGCACCCAACTGCTGCGCAGGCCAAACTCAAGTCTGCAAGCGGCCACTGAGCAGGCGGAATTAATGGAGGTTACGCTTCTTAACAATTTCCCTTCAACCACATTTGAAAAATCCCAATGCTTTAGGTCGACCAGTTCCAATCCATACAAGAGGGTAGAGGGAATTTTTGCCCTGAAGACCTCCAATAAATAAGAAAAATGCCTTCTTCCCATTGCCGAGTACAATGCACTTAAGCTTCTCCCTTGGGATAAGGCTTTCCGGGCATTGTTGTCGATATGGGGTTTATCACTTAAAGTGTCTGAGATTAATTTTCCTAAGAAAACATAACTCTTTACCACCTCAAGTTTGTAACCTCCCACAGACCAGACAAAGCTCTCAAACTTATGTTTTTTCCGGCCTGAAATACACATAATTTTACTCTTTGATGCATTGATTTTTAGATAATGGGTTTCTGCATACAAATGTAGAGCATGGAGGCGTTTGGCAAGACCTTTAGGCATAAGATCCATTATTAAAATATCATCCGCATATAACAGACATGAAATGTGCTTTCCGCCCAAGACTGGGGCTATACCATCACAAGAGAAAAGTGAGGCGGGTAAATCTGCAATATATAGTGAGAAAAGCAGTGGGGCAAGGAGGCAACCTTGCTTAAGGCCCTTTATTGAAGGAATAATCTTAGATAATCCCCCATCTCCTCCTTGCAGAACCTGACACCATGTGTCTGTATGTAGCGCCTGGATCATATCTAGCAATTGAAGGGACATACCCAAAGCGGATAGCTTTCTCCACAGCAGAGGGCGATCAACCTTATCGAATGCTGTGGAGAAGTCTATAAAGGCCACATACACTCTTCCGCCACGTACCCTTATGTATTTATAAGTAATAATCTGAAGGGCGGAGAGATTATCCAGGGTTCCATGCCCCTTGCGAAAGCCTGCTTGTTCTAGTGGCAAAATTTGATTTAGAACCACCCAATCATTAATTAAGGACAATAAGCATTTAGAGAAAACCTTCCCAATAGCGTCTAAGAGGGCTATTTGTCGATAGTTATTGGGAAGGTTTCTATCACCCTTTTTAAACATGGGCACCAAAATGCTCCCCTTCCAAGAAGATGGGATAGTTTTTTTAATGTAGCAGATCCTGAATAGAGGGAATAGAATTTTACTCCAGGATACTGGATCTTGTTTCAGGACTGATATCGGGAGTTCATCCGGTCCCATAGCTCCTGATGGACGCATATCCTTAATAGCCAGTTCTATGGATGATTCAGAAGGGGACTCAATTGTGGAATTAATATCTTCACCAATTCCCCTAAGTTCCACTCGCAGGTCATTCTTGGCATACAAATTTGAAATGTCTACCCAGGTTTGTTCCGAGATAGGAATTGGAAGGGGACGCACTCTTGTGCCACAACCCTCCCCAATGAGAGTCCAGAACTGTCTAGATTTCCCTTGGACAGCAGCCTCCCGAAAACCAATCCATAAGGAGTCCTCTTTTTCTTTTTTCTTTTTTTTCTTTACCCTACTTCTCCTTCTTTTGAGGAGAGATATTTTCTGAGATCTCTCTGCTGATCCACATATATATTGCTCCCTCACCAACTTGTTTATTTCCTTATTGAGGGTAATAACTGCTTTAGGGAAGGAGATTTTTCTTCTGATTAAATTAGATTTTTTTACTGCAGAGATAATCTCCTTCATAAGAGCCTCAAAAGAGGACAGTTCCAACCCCTGCCAATTATCTAGGTTAGTTAAAGTTTTTTCAAGGATAGGCTCCAAACCCTTCATGGCTTTAAAATCCCAGAAACATCTTCCTGTTTTTTGAAAGGTGACCACGTCACCATTAAGCGACCAAGGGTCAGAATTAGGAGGATCCACTGAAAGAGTTAACATAATAACATTATGATCACTGAAGGTTGATTCTACAACAACCAAGTCCCTTAAAAGAGAAAAAATACAGTGATCAACAATTACGTAGTCCAGAATTGATTTACTTTGGGAGGAACTATGTGTGTAATTTGCGGGGACATCAGACGGAAGCCTACCGTTAGCTATGAGCCCCTCCGTAATGTACAATTCTTCTAACAGTAGTTTACCCCGTTTATTTGTTTTTATATTTCCTGGGAAAAGGGCTTGGGGAATCAACAGAGCCTCCTCTTTTGCTTTATTTCTAAAAAGCTCTAGGCTGAGGTTGGAAACTTTGCAATTTAAATCACCTACTAACAAAAAATTGGGGGAAGGAACTGTCTCCTTAATTTGTTTAATAAAAACGAAAACTTGTTTTAATAGAATATTAAAATGATCGTCTGGCGGTATATAGGCGTTTATTATCACAAAGGGATGTCTTTCTCCCATATTATCTAAATTGAAAAGAGTCACTACCTGGAAAAGATTACTGGGGTCTACGTAGCGGGAAAAACTCCACTTTATTCTATTGGTCAGTAGGCACGCAATTCCCCCTTTTGCATGTCCCCTACTAGAGGGGGTAGCTGCCACCTCCAACACAAAGTAATCGCTCCCTATATTCAATTTATCAACGCACCATGTTTCCTGGATGCAAATTACACTGGCATTCAAGGAAGAGAGGTACAGTAATTTTTCAGGGTTCCAGGAAATAACAGTGAAAGAGCTGCTAAAGGTGAGAAAACCGTTTTGGGTTGTCTGTCACCTTGGACGACAAGGCACCAGGTAACCAGTTCCATTGCTGTTCATTCTCAATTATGCCCCTATTTATTGTCATTGGAGCGGGGATAACATGTGTAACTAGCCTTTTCGTTTTTGAGACACGAATCTTTAAGTCCTCGAAAGGCTGAGAAGAGCCGGCTTGACCCAGGACCCGTTGATAGCCGTTCTCATAGTGGTTATTAACACATGTAGCTAAAAAAGGCACCACATCAATCCCCTGACTCTGGAAAATTTCTGCTTGATTTAGAATAAGATTCACTATCAAATTGGAATAGAACCTTACCCTAATAAAAGACATGGACCCTGTTCCTAGTATCGTTACTAAGTCGATATCATTTGATTGAAGTAGTTTCAGACCCTCTATGTCCTTACAGCATTTCAACAATAAAGATCTATTCAATACCAAATCGAGATCAAATAGTGGGAGAAAATCCAAAATCAGTGAATCTGTATGGGTTTCCATCGTATTAATAGAAAAGTTTTGACCAGGAACTACCCCTTCTGCCAATGTATGGAAAGAAGGGGCAGTAGGGTTAAGAATGGTTGATACCACAGGAACAGATTTTCTTATTTCCACTACAGGAAAGTGGACCATGGGCCTTTCTTGTTCTACGTCCAGTTCTCCTGAAATTGGATTAGAACAACTGGTGATAATTTCATCGATTTTGACAGGAGGCACCACAGTATTGAATAACAAAATATTTGAATCATGCCTCGAGATGCCGTTGTCGATCTCAGCCTTAGCAGGGGAAGAGTTATGGCAAACTTGGGAGTCCTCGAAAAATATTTGTCTCTGCCTCCTCTTTTTGAATCTACGGAGAGGCTTCCTCTTTTTTCCTTTACTCTTTTTTTGTTTTCCCACTTTCTCCTCAACCTCCATCCCCTTGAATTCTGGACCAAAAATGGGAAATAGTACCTTTTCTGCATTGGCATCTGACTATACAACACTTTTTTCCTCTATAACAATACCTGGTTCAAAATCTTTTATACAATTATGAGCAGACGTTTTGAAAACTGGGCATAATTCCTTCATAACAGGGGCAACTAGTATATTCTCAGATGGCAAACAAGGTGCATTAGCTGGTATTTTTTCAGGGAGTAGTATAGTACAGGGATCCATACTGCAATTCTTTTCTGGAGTTTTCGATAATAAAACCTTTAAGATTTGAGTGACAGATTCCAATACACAATCTGTACTGCCCACAAATGTACTCAATAACGTTAGAATTGAAGATAACAAATGTTCCAAGGAGATCAGAAATTCTGATATAGATTTCTCTGATGACTTTGAGCTAGGATCATTATGACCTCAATCCCCGTTATATTGAGCATCGGACTCTTTGACATGTTAGTCTGAAAAGATAAATCTTGGGATTTGAGGGATGGAGTGCTACTATAAAGATGTAGACCAGAGGGGGTAGCGCCAATTGGGGTCTTTATAACGTCTAGTAATTTCCTAGACTCATCTACCAAGTAGCGTTCACACAACTCTAGGTCAATATCCAAAGGCTGAGAATCCCCGTTAATAACCTCCCTCAACTTGGAATGGCCTAATGAGACATTGGGAATAAAGTTTTCAGATGTTAATGGATCCTTAGTTTGATGTAAATTATCCAGGTTAGGGGCTGAACACTTATCATTCTCAGAAAATATAGGAAGAGATGATAAAACACCCAAACTAGAATGTAAGCTTAAATTTAGATTTCCCAATTCCGTCTCCTTCTGTACCTGATCAGGCACTAAATTATGCAAGGGAGTTGAACCGGCGCCCTTATTAAAAACAGTCTTTTCCGGGGGCACCTTTTCCACCGTTTTCTCCCACAACTGAAATATCTGGCTTTGGCCCTTCAATTGGAGAGTTGAGGCATTCTTGTTTCGGAGGGGGTTGGATCTAGTCTTAGCAAAGGATCTTCCCCCCAACAATCTCCCAGATCGAAGCTTTTTTGCGGTCATATTTCAGGCTATGTCACAAGGAAGGTGAAACAATACACAGTGCCAGAAAACGATTTCAAATATGCTCAACGTTTAAAAAAGGCGAAGCAAATGAAGCGCATCAGTTGAATTACAAATATTGCGGCAATTGCCAAGGTCTATAAGGCTTGAATGGATACGAAATAGATATGTTTATAAATAAATGTTAATAAGTGGGCCGATCCAATTCCTCAGCTGCTCCCAGGGACACTGTTCCCTGGGCCATTGCTGACACCGCAGCAAATTCAGGAATCCATGCTGCAGACTTTTGGTGAGCTTCCAGCTCCCTTTGGCATGCCTTGGGCCTCAAGGAACTATAGGGATCACCAGTTAGACTACCCCTAGCGGACTATACTGGGTGCAGTGGGACCCTTTAGGTCCCTGGTCGCCTGCATACTGACTCCAGTACATACTTCCACTCCGGCTCAGAGACCTGCACCAGGCCCTTCCTCTTCGATGCCAGTACCTTTAGTGCTGTATGAGCTTCTAATGCTGATTCTGAAGTCCGACATTGAAGCAACTTAGGGAGATCTCAGCCAATGCTGCCCTGCGATATTACAAAAGCTCTACCAATTTCCATATAACCTGACTCTGATCCCGCCTCTCAACAAGGGTGGATTACACCAGCAGGGGCTCCTTTATCTTTTTGCCTCAGACTTTGAACAAGGGACACCCCAGGATGGGGATGATGATGGTGGAGACTGAAATGGGTTTTGCCTCGCTTACACAGGTAACAACTTTTATAAGAGACCAGTTGATTTGACACTTCCCCTTGGGCAGCAATGTACTTGCCACTTGGGCCACCAATGGAAGAAAGTGCTTTGTTTGTAGTTATGAGGTGTGGGCTTCTGAGATCCTTGATTTGCTGCTAGCCCAGTTGAGACCAACAGGGCCGGACTGGGAACAAAAAACGGCCATGGCAAAGTGCTCGGCCGCCCCTCCCCCCCTTTACGGGGGGTTGGGGGTGCCGCCGAGCTCTTTGCAGGGCCGGTGCTGCAAAAACGGCCCTGTAACAAAAACGGCCCCCAGTGGCCCAAAACCGGCCCCCACTCGTGCGGCGCACTGGGGGATTGCCCGGTGCCCGCTACGGCCAGTCCGGCCCATGAGACCAAAACAAAAGTTCTTACAGACTTTTTACTACTTAGGTCAGCCAAGTCTGAGCCTTTGCTCCTTTTTAACAAGGACCGTACCTCGTCAACGTCGGATTGGTAACGGGGGCATTCGGGCAATGCCCGAGGGGCCCGGGCCGGGTTCCACCTGGGGGCTGCTTTTGAGCAGCATGGGGGCCGATTTGGGCGGTGTCTCTTTTGTTAGACTATACCGCCAGCGGCCCAGTGGGTGTCTGAGTGGCCTTTCTGGAGGGAGATGGGCACCCATTACCTCCCGTATAGCAGCAACAGGTAGAGGTGTCACCCCTTTTCTCTCGCTGGGCCTCCCATTAATGTAGGCATACTGAGCGGGACAGGGGGCCTGAGCAGAAGTGGCCTCACTTGTTTCCAGGTGTTTCATTAGTGTAAATTAATGCGTGCATTTTTTTTTACAACCCCCTCCCCCCCCCTTTTTTATGTAAAATTACGCTGAAGCAGTGATTTGAGGGAAGGCATTATGCAAATGTGGGGCGATTTTTTTTATGCGTGCCCGGGACGATTTTTAATCCCAATCCAACCCTGTACCTCGTAGTCACCTCAATCATTTCAAGGCTGTGGACATGGGTCTGGCAAGCTGAGCACAGACCAGCAGTGGCATCATTTCTCCAATTCCCCCTCCCCTGTGGTAACAGCCACCAAACTGCTTTAGTTTACCCTTCCTGGCATTTGCCCTTTCAGTGGGAGGCTCGATTGAACACTTTCTCCCAGAGTGGCGATTCATCACGTCAGACAGATTGGTCTTACAAATTGTTCAGCAAGGCTATGTCCTACCTTTGAACGGCTAAACATTCCCCCCAAACAGAGAGAAGTTCAGAAGAGCACCTGTCCTTTCTTTGGCAGGATATGCAACTGTTACTCTCTATGGGTGTTGTCTAATGGGTTGAGGACTTGAAAAGGGGAAAGGGTTGCTAATTTTGCTATTTCCTTGTGAAGAAAAAGGATGTGGTTTTCAACCTATTTTGTACCTTTGGCCTCTGAATGCCTTACTGTGGGAGGACCAATTCAAAATGATTTTGCTAGCCCAGATCCAGTCTGCCCTGGACCCCAGTGACTGGATTGTGCCCTTGGACCTGCAAGACACCTATTTTTGATACATGTGTCCTGCAGTCCCATAAATCTTATGTGTGGTTCAAAGTATGCCAGGAGCATTTTCAGTTTGCTCTGCTCCCTGTTGGCCTCACCAGCGCCCCATGGATGCTCGCAAAAGTGATGACGGGTAACACGACCCATCATCGGAGGTTACGAATACATCATGCTTAATCTGTGGGCTAAGAAACCCCTCATGAAGATAGAAGATTGAGGGACATTTGCGCTGTAATGATACACAGTGGGTCAGATGGGTGCAAGATCGCCCTTGAATGACTTAAGGTTTGGATTGTCCTCCACTTTAAGCAGTTAGGGAGATTCTAATTATTTCTGATTTGAGTGGCAGGCCCTTTGAATTGTAAGATGTTTATGAGCTCCTTTGCCCTCTGTGTGGCGCAATACAATACACGTGCTGCTTGAGGTTCTGCAGGAAAAAAGATCCGGGGGCTTCCTCTTCAAGTAGGGTGGTAGTAATATGGGCTTATCTCTCCTTTGCAATGGCTTCATTTCATTTAGGAAAAAACAGTCATCTGAATTTTGCATGGTTGTCGTTCCCTGTATACATGCTGCAAGCAAGTGCCATAATTTTGCAGTTTATCCAGAGAAGGATGTGCCTAAAACGGTTTTCTTCTTGTGGTGTGATATGATTAGTGAAGATGTTAATAGGGCAGTTGCTAGCACTTTGCTATGTGAGGAATGCAGAGTATCTTTGAAGCAGATCTTCTGGCAATAGTGAGCCAGTGGAGGGCATCTAGGGCTGGTGAGATGTGGTTGTGCAGGGGATGACTCGCCGCTGCATTCTGGATTCTCTAAAGGTGATTAATTACCAGGGCTGAAGCTCCATGCAAGCCATTTGGGTAGCTCGATCATTCTATAACATGGGACGTAGTAGCCTGACCTTTTGGAAAACTCAATGATGAAAGATAAGTCCTTGTGTCTGCATAGCATGGAAACGATTTTTTTACCTGTTCAATTTCAAAGCTCATTGAGAGGGTCAAGTCCAAGATAACCCCCAAATGTCTTAAAAAGTTTTTTTCCAAAAACCAAATTGATTCATTGATAGCACAATGTGTGTATCATTGTAGGAAGGTGGAATCTGCTATGTGGTTGCCCCATTTTTTTCTGGTGTTTTGATGGTTTTTTACTTAGCTTGGCTGGGATCCTGCTAACCAGGGCCCCAGCATATCTGCTTTCCTCTATAAATTGATTGCATGTACATTAGGTACACTCCAGATTGGTTACTGAGTTACCCTTGTGAGTCCCTAGTATATGGTACCTTTGGTACTAAGGGCATGGGTACCCCAGAGGCCCACCAGGGGCTGAAGAATGTATTATGCCACCCCTGGGAAGCATTCCAAACTGGCACCACAGGTCTGCTACTGCAGCCTGGGTAGGGTGGGGCATGCACCTGTTGCTAAGATATAGGTTACCTATATCCACCTTTAATCACTGACACATATAATCCTATAAGTCACTCCTATGGCAGGCCTTCTCAATCCTGAAGGCAGAGTGCTTGGTTTTGTCTGAGAGGGTACCCTTGCATGAGCAGGACCCCTATGCAGCTTTCCGAATCTATTCTCTGAAGCTGTTCTGTGATGCAGCCAGACCATATACTCTTAAGGGCATTATAACCTCGCTGCAAATGCTAACTTTGGAATGGCTGCATGGAAACATGTTGTATTTGGTGTCAAATATATTGGAATCCTACCTCCCCGCCAGTCCTGGCGGCGGGGGTAGAATTCCACCCTTCTAGAGGGGGAGACATGTACACAATGACCTAACCGGTAATAGTTTAAAAGAGCCCCAGCATCACAAAATGGATGCTGCAGCCACAGACACGAGTCTGACCTCCTGCTGCTGGACGAATCTCCGGCAGGGGAAGCCTGGACAATAGGTTTCCTGTCACAGGGAGGTGTAACCCCCTCCCAGACAGGCTTTAGTGTATTGGGGCTGGGTGGGTGCATTCATAGAATGCTTTTCAGACAGTGCTGGGGGCACACTTTGTGTCCTTGTGCATATCCCAGTTCAAACCGGTTGCAGTGGCACTCAGCCCCTGCTCTGGCGCGAAACTGGACAAAGGGAAAGGGGTGTGGCCACCCCCTCCCTAGATCCTCCCATAGGTGGGTCCCCAGAGTATGTCCAACCCCCTAACTTAGTATAAGTATGTGACCCCAGTCCATAGGACTTCAGATTACACCTGGACGAAACTCTGCAACATATATCCTGGAACTTCGACCGTCTATATCAACTAGAAGACGGAAGAATCTCCCTTGGGGTCAAGGAGGGACTTCCCTGTTCAAACAGGCACCAAAGAAGCATCTTGCCGGTCTGCATTTCCGAGGCTCCCGCCGGACCCCGAAGTATTTGCGACTCAGAACATGGACTTCCAGACTTCTCAGAGGCCGACCCGAGATCCCAGCAAAGCTGAGACCCGCAGCCTTCACGAGTGACGTGGGACCGGAACTCCTGGACACCGTGCACATTTGCTAGTGCATCCACTTCCCGAGCTTTCCCGAAGTTGTGCAATTTGCTACTTGTAGTCCAGGCCCCGAGCACCATCTGCACCGAAGATTGTGGGCCTACACTCCACGAGTGTTCCGTGAGCCCGCTTCTAGCATTTCTGCTAGAGTCCCCTTCGCGATCCCGGGTCCGTCGACTGGTGAGTCCCAACGAAGGTAACTGTTCTTTTCCTTGGGCTTCCCTGGTTGCTCCAGACGTGCCCTGACTCCCCTCCAAAGGGTGAGTCCCTCAGACCTTGCTGGTCTGCACCGAAGCCAATCTCTGACACCGCAGCACTCGACATCCTTTGTGGGACAGCTCGAATCCAGCTCCTGGTCGTCATCGACGTCTCCTGATCCTCGTGGCTGAAGAGTCGAGCTTCACCTGAAATCACCCGACATCGGTTGGCATCTTCTCATCGCCTTCCTGGTCACTGGCAAGTGACCCAGACTCTGTCCCGTCTGCTTTCAGGTTCTTCACATCTCTGATCCACCCTTGGATCCACCCGGACACTTTCCACTTGGTTGCCAGCAGCACTTTGCAGCAGCTCACCATTGAAATAGACGTCAAAATCCGGCACGAAAAGACACCTCTGCATCCGGCCTCCCTGGGTGAGGTAACTCGGGTACTCCGGTGCTCCCGTAGGTGTTGACTCTAGAACCTCCTAGTTCATAGGGGTTTGCAAGTCCTCTTCTAAGTGTCCCAATCTGTAATTTTCCAACCGCGACTTTCCCCATAGAAGTTAATGGTGATTCACAGCTGTATTTAGAAACTGCACGCGTCCCCCGTGGGTCCCCTGTGTCACTACTTTGGGTGGTTCCTGGTGGTCCCAGCGGTTCTAAAGGCTCTAGGCCTTGTATCTCTGTCAATCGTGGTTCTTATACCACCTTCTTAATATATGGTTTGGTGCGCCCATAGGGCTCGAAGTATATTGTGCTAATTTACTGTGTGCTAAATAAGTTTACTGAATGTACTTTTGTCTCTAGCCTCATAAAGAGACTAGAGGGATGTGTTTAGAATAAATACGTATATTTTATATATATATATACCTGGTGTGGTTCTCCTTTCATTTGTTCATTCATGAGATTATAGACTGGTAAAACAAGCTGCTTTACATTCCTTTAAGACTTAGCCTGAGGCTGCTCTCCACAGCTACCACTAGGATAGCTTTCTATATAGGTTGTCTTTAAACCTACCATCAATAAGGGTTATTTGGACTGGTGCAAGGTGCCCACTAGAATAGTGGACAGCACATGCCAGGCCAACTTCTCACAATCATTATGAACTCCCAAGATAATGTTTGGGAGAAAATGATTGCATTCCTAAATATTTATTTAATGCAGTTATTTGAGTGATTTCCAATACCACTGTTTAACAGGAAGGCGTAAGCCGTCTGCTGTCCGAAACCAAAATTGGTCCTGTGTCCTTCCGATTACAAGATTTGTGTATTTTATTTTTTCGCCTTGTTTATGCCAAGGTTATTCTCATTCATAACATATGATTGAGAATCGAGGGACAGGGACAAAAAAAATGAAAAGAAAAGATAGCATAAAATATGGACTACAGTAAATGATAGGCCATGTTAGCTTTATTTTTCTCAACTGCCTGTATCACAGTTTGCTTTTTAGAGCTTTTGGAAGGAAATAGTGCTGGAAAATGTCAAATTTGCCATTATTTTCTCAAACTCATCTTGGTGGGTCGTAGGGGGTGGTAAACATGCAACTCTCCTTTGAAGGGTCAGGCTTGCCGGACGCACCATGAAAGTATTAGATTTCGCAAGTGCCCTTTCTGAACGTAGGCTTTTTAGCAATTTTTTAAGAAAACTGATGTAAATGCATTATTTTACACCATTTTGTTCAAAAATGTCTTGTGGGAAGAATCTCTCCCCCCCCCCCCCCCGCCCCCCTCCTCCTTTGAGCAATTTCGGCTTCCGCACTCGCTACAATTCAGGACAGGTATTACAGTCCCCACTTTCAAATACAATCACCACCACAATTGTAGTATTGTGAAAAGGTTTCCTTTCGAGAGGCTCATGTAGCTGTTCCCGCTAGGACTGTCCTTCACGCTGGTCTGAAGGCCATGTACTCCTCACACCAAGGCAAACCACTCTGTCCTCAGAGGGTGCATCACCTTTGTGGGTCTGATTCAGACGAAAGTTTACCTCCCGGAGATACCAATAGGGATGACGTTATGGTGATAACAGGAGCTACAGGAAGCTATTGGGCTTGCTACTCCCTTATATAGGCCTGTTATCCCTCATTGGCGCCCAAACAGATGTGTGTGCTTTTTTTTTTTTGTAACTCTTTTTATTGTTAATAAAACATAAACAAACAAGGCAATAAAAAGCAATACAGCTGGATATGCGTTCAGGGAGGAAGGAAAATGCATTACAATTTAATACAAATCATCAATGCGAGGGGGGGGGCAGAGGGGAAATCAGTCATAACACATCGGGGCTTAGACAACACTAGGAATGTCGGGTCAGGGGGAAAGAGGAACATCCGGAATATCAGCGAGGGGAGGTGTGTGGAAAATTAGTGCGTTTTGGTGAACATTATCTGCGCCATCTTGCCTCTTCCCTGATGCCACACTTTTGTCGTGCGCGCCCGCCATTTTAAGATGCCCCGATCAGAACAAACCCTTTTGCATGCCGCTGGCCCCTGACATAGCCCTTTTCCTTCACTAAGCCTGCACGCTGACCACCCCCTGCTTGCACCTGCCTTGAGTCATAAACCCCTCTCCGGCGCTGCTCTGCCCCAGGCCCTCATCCTGTTCCCAGCGCGACACCTCCCTGTTTTCCTTTCATGATCTCCGGCCCTTAGATGTAAACCCCTTTTCCCCGTGTGCCCGTTTTGTCCTCCCCGTTCCCAAGCCGACACCCAGCTCTGCCGATACCATCCTTGCCCCTCCCCGTACAATAGAAAGCTTCCCCCATCAAAGAATCCCCGGGTTGATCAAAGCCCCCACCCCATGAGATCCGATCAAACTCCCCACATTCCGTGAATCGGCGGATTATCCAGCTGCGCGATGCTCATCACCTGTTGTGACTAGGGTGGGGACTTCAACTGTAAATGTGTGTGGGAACGGGCCCAAAGGGGAGTTCCGAGAATGTCTTTTCCATACATCAAAGCTTTAAACATGTATGTGTAATCTGCAATAAAGTCATAAATGTAGGTATAAGAGGCCAGGCCTCAGAAATACAGTTAGAGCACCTCAGAACGATACCTTCTGTCCGTTTCGTTGTGTTCTCCTCCGGAGAGAATAAAAAAACCTTGTTTCCTGCTTTCCAGTCTCCAGCGCCTGCCTCTTCATTGATTTAAATAACTAGAGGGTCACAGAGGCAATACCGCCGGGCAAATATCGATTGTCCCCGACCCGAATGACTTTTTTACAATTGGCGTCCCAAGCGTGGGGCCCATCAGCGACTCGTGGATCCAGTGGGAGAGGTCCCGACGACAGAGTGAACGACTGCAACGATCGGGAGAGCTCTTGCCCAATAGACCCTCGTCTGGCAGCCGATCATCCGAACTTCACTAGTTCCGAACAGACCTCTCTCGAGTGATCTACGGTCCTGACTGGGAACCATCAGGAGTGCCGTGAGAAATACGAGAAAAAGAGGACGATCGGGCGCTGGATTCGGAAGACAAGAAACTGTCCACATGGTCCGGGTAAGGTCGTGTTGCCACGACAAGTTGCGAAAAATTTGTTTTGATTGCTTGATTGTTCAAAATACTAGTATTGCTTTTGTTTATTTTTATTTAGAGATTCACTGTCTGCAAACGGAGAAACAACAGGCTCCCTCTCCCTTTGCAAGCAGTGGAGGATAAGTAGGGTAGCAGCCGTGCTTGTTCTTTTTCTCCCCCACTCAATAATTGCTTGAAACTGAACTGTTGTTCGCAAACTATTGTTTCCTGGAGATTCCCTGTCTGCAAGTAGGGAAGAGACCACCCTTTTTGCAGATAGTGAAAAGGGTAGGTGACGCAGATCTTTGCGGACCTACTCATTCTCCCCATTGTTATTTATTGGTCGTTTGGTTTTATATTTTTTTTGGATCCATGAGGTATTCACTACCTGCAAACAACGTAGAATAGAAATATTCTGTCTAGTCTTTGCACCTAGTGATAAGATAGGCAGTGCTGACTTTTTAGTCCCTCGTTACGAGCCGTCATGTCTGTCTTCTCCCCATTGATAAATAGCCTGTTTAGCCCGGACCGGGTGTTAGAGGTGGACCATATAGCTCCACTAGAAGGCACCCCTAATAAGGACATGTTCATAAACTATGGGTTAGTCACCATAGCTTATAATAAATTATGGCACAGGTATACCGAAGATAGCCAAGACAAACAGTGGCCACTGGCAGGATCCTTTGACCTTGATAAAATAGAAGCGTTAGAAATAGCCCTTCGAAATAATAAAACAACGCCAATTATGCTCGACAGTCTCGGTATGTGGCGCAGAGAGGCTACGAAACGACAGAGAAAAGACGAGGATAAACCAAGTAGGGAAATATACCGACAGGACAACCCCAGGACACCGCTACCCACAACTTATCCCCCGACACTACGCAAAGGACGACCAGACTTAGGGTCAGACCAATGCGCTTTTTGTAGGTATGTCGGACACTGGAAAGCCCAATGCCCGACTCTACTGAGCATGAGTAAAGGCAAAGGGCCGACAAGAACGACAGACCGACAGTACGAGAAAAGGCGCGAGACAGAGAAGAACCCGACTTACATAGACAGACCAGACAGAACTACCACGTTTGATTATGCCCGATGGCACAGATTTCGCCAGGAAAATCTCAGCGGCATGCTCAAGTTCTCCTAGGTCGGGCAATATCAAGACGGGAACCCAGCCTCGTTTAAAATTCACAGACGGAAAGAGATAATTATGACCAATAACTGTTTTTATATTTGTCTTGGGTCTTTGTATGTCGTACTTGTACTGTCCCCCGTCTGAGTTTGTGTGTATGTAATGTGCAAATCTGCGTCATCCCTCTACACGTGTTTCCGTGTTACTCGACCTCTGTTAGCAGAAACTTAGCATAAAAGCAACCTGGAAAGAAAGAAATGGCGAAACAAAATCCGTAGACCATTAATAAACTTGAACTTTTAATTTAACACAACAAACAAGGAATAATAACGATAAACTGTAGAAAATGAAAGTCAAACAGAACATTCGCCCCCCCCCCCATTCTGGAACCTTCCAAAGTAGGGCAGGGTTACGGCTACGCCCAACCAACGGCAACCCATATAAGGCGAGCCCCGCCGCCAACTCTTGGTCAGGAAATCTTAACGTATGGGGGAGTTGGAGGAGAGGCAGGAGCCCGCAGTCTGGGCATTTGCAGGTAGTCCCGCCACATGTCTCCTTGGCCGGCCGCAACGGGCCTGGAAAGACTAAGGTAGTCCCGCCACATGTCAAGAGGAGAACGGGGCACCTCTTCCTTTTCTCTTCCGTCACAGCCGCAGCAGTCCTGGACGGCGGGATGTCCTGCACGTACCTCCACAACAATTTGTCCAAGTTGGGCTGGGAGGGAGAGGCGACGCGGACGAGCCTCTCCCACCTCCACCGGTAGGAGGTTTCCCAGCCCCCAGCCCGACGCCGAACACCCCCAGTCAGGCGATGGTGCCCATACTTCCACAGCACCGGACACACCATGGTGGCACCCCAGTACTTGCGCAGCACCGAACGTACAATGGTGGCACCCCAGTATTTGCGCAGCACCGAACGTACAATGGTGGCACTTGGGGAACACCGGATGTGGAGAGGCCTTCATGCGGGGCGATGAAAAGCAGCGGCATGGGGTGCACCGGGAGAAGGAGACGATGTGAACGAGTCTCCCTCGCCCCCCCAGGTGGGGGCATCACAGCTGCACCCCAGCTGAACGTCCCGCTCTCACAAAACAGGGACCTCTTCCTTTCACTCCGAAGGGTCTCTTCCATTCTTGCAAACTCGACGAGAGTGGCCCCTGTAGGGCCTCAAAATGGCGTCTGGATCCGCTGGAAGGCGGGCCCCGGCCACTAGAGTAACTTTGGCCAGCCATACAACTCGAACATTTGTCCCATGGAGCACGAGCCCCCATCTCCGACAGCATCTCCGCAGCCTTGAAGATCATACAAAGGTCCCCGGCGGAACCTTTGGCCTTTGCAGGTTTCCGGTCAGGGACGGCTGCCTTGATCGCCAACGAAACAAACATGACATTGCCACACCTTCTGTTAGCGTGAATTCTAGAACTGCCGAAAAGGACTCTGGTCCAAACTGCCAGTAATGGAAACATTTCCCCCTGATGCTGCTTCCGGACTGTGCCGGCCCCGCCCAAAATGGCGCTGGTATCAATCGGAACTTACGAACACCTCGTGGTGTTCCTTCGCACTAATATAAACTTGATGTTCTGAGATTTTATATGATCCCTTGTACACTTGGCTAGAAAAGACAAAGAGAACTCACTCGACAAATAGTGTGAAAAGATCCCCGTTACAAATGTTGATTACGAATGTACAATGTATCATATTTTTATAACTGATGTAAACCTCATTTACGACGCACACGTACGGTATGCATATAGGAAATCTGATTACAACTGTTATGATTATGCTTCTAAATTATGAAAATATATGCCCCCGAACCCCCAGCCAATTAATAGACGTTTTAGTCTCTTACAAATGAATGAGTAAAACTTTCCGATGTTTTTATTGTTGCAAACGACACCCCCCACTGTACGCACTTTAGCCATTGCCACGACCGACCAAATACGACCACACCCTCCTAATCCATATGCTGAAATGAATTTGCAAAATAAAGTCTTTGAAACTATGGACGGGTATTGCATGCTTTATTTTTAAACAATATGGGATGGGTAGGAAAGTTCTTTCTCTGTGCACCCTACTCTGCTCTCTCTTTAAGGTTAAAGGAAGATGGTTGCCCAGCCCTGGAGGACGGATCGGATCGACAACACGACACTCCGTCTTAAAAGTACGCGACTGACTCATGAACTCTCGCGTAGAGGAAGACCGTGACTTCCAAGGATGGGTAAAACGAATGGTGTAAATGAGGGAATGTAAAAGGAGGGTGAAATGAAATAATGTAAATATTGTAAAGTACAACGTTCCAAAGTAGCAGGGACCCAAGAACCGAAGAACTTTAGAACGCCACGGCGTTGAAAGAGGTTTAAGGATCCCGATAGTGAGATATATCCTTTGACTAGATACCTCGCACTAGGCACCTCTGGTTTCCTTTTTATGTTTCCCCGCACACGCCCTACATGAACACACTACCCCCCCTCGACTCCGAAAACCATATCCCCGGGGACCCTGCCCCAAGGAGGAAAGACGAGTAAGAGGTAAGTAAAGGACTTATGAATCCATGTATTTGAATGCGCGCGAATGCTGTCTCCCCCACCCCCCCCCCTTTTTCCCTCCCTCTGCAGGTTACATCAGAGATTACAGCCAAGGTGTGGCGAAGATCTGAGACCTTGCCATGTCTAAATACACGAAACGGACTAGCGCCGCAGGGTGGTGTCTAAGCACGCCTGCAAACTACTCACGTATCGAACAAACCCGAAAAATTAGCACAACCTGATAAAAAGTGATCACCCTTAAACCAGACCGGACGAATGAACCCACGTCACGTATGATGCGAAACTGTGAGGGAATGTGTGTGTGTGTGACTGAGGCGTTGACCCAACTGGTCAAAGGACCGAGAATGCGAGAAAGTGCGACAAAATGGTACCTCCTTTTTCCCTTCTTTCCTTTTCTCAAAGCACGTCCCCTCTACCCTGTCTAATGCTCAAACTGCATGATTACAAGATTCTAACGCGGACTCGTGAATACCCTTTACTGTGTAATGCACTAAATAGCCTTTCTTGAACGCACTGCCGCCCTCTCTGTTGCACGTGTACTATTTAGCCTGCCGTTGCACTCTCTCTCTCTCTCTCTCTCTCTCTCTCTCTCTCCCTCTCTCTCTCTCTCTCTCTCTCTCTCTCTCTCTCTCTCTCTCTCTCCCTCACTCACTCTCTCTCTCTCTCTCTCTATTTTTGCACTACCACTCTTCCGAGTGGTTAGCCCCGAAATTGGCAGATTGCCACCCCTAGCACACCACCTAATTGGCTTCAAATACCGTCAGTATTTGCACAAACGCTTGTCTTTAATACAATCACCCTGAGGCCGCGTCATTACCTCTCCTTTTTCCGCTAGAAGTCAATGAACCCAGGTTGGGCCGTAAGGGAAAGGACAGGTAAGACGACAGAGGTTCCCTAATCTGGCCCGAAATAAGGGAACTACATGTCAACGGCTCCTATAGTATAAAACAAGGACCTCAGAATACGCGACCCTCCCCTCCCCGAATCGTCGCAATACCCAAACCAGAAAAACGATCACCCCCGTTACCTCCCCTGTCTATGTCCCTGGTTGTTTCCCATAAAAACCCCTGTCCTTCCTAGAAGTAACCGGGCTGTAAAAGGTTACGTAGGACCCAGAATGATGTTTTACAAGGTTAACAGACTAGACCAAGGTAAAGAAATCATCAAAATGAACCCCGCAGTAGTTGAAAAACAGGATGCACCGATAGAAAGGAAATGTT
The DNA here is from genome assembly GCF_964261635.1 of Lissotriton helveticus. Lineage (NCBI taxonomy): Eukaryota > Metazoa > Chordata > Amphibia > Caudata > Salamandridae > Lissotriton > Lissotriton helveticus. Next base: position 1,574,030,456 of record NC_136057.1, read on the forward strand.
TAGCCATGTTCGTCTCTCAGCAAAATACCTGTGTAGTACCATGTTGACGACTCACTGTGCCCTTTTGTAAATGTGAAACTCTAGAGAACGGCATATCTTTGCCAGATTTGTCTCCCGAAGGTGGGTTACCATCAGATGAACTGTCATGCCTGTAATAAATGATTATGAAGGAAAGTCATAGTAAATCCAACAGGTCCGCCACCGGTCATTCATATGCCAGTGGTGAACATTAAATATAACGGACATTTTCATTCTTTGCCTGGAGCTGGGAGAGAAATAGACTTTTTGATTATCTTCATCTGCAAATTTTCTAAAGACTGTCTTTTCAAACTTGTTTAAGGGTACTGCTGTTGGAGGAGAGAAGGACCGGATGTGGGAGCACGAGGCCCGACTGCAGACTAAGGGACACCTGCGACATTAGCCAAGGCGAGACCACGACTGAAAGGAGCTGCAGGACGAGGCACTGTTTTCGACAGTATGAAAAGAAAGGGTCGACCTGATGCCCCTGCTCGACGTCCAGTGCCTTTCGACAAGTCCCCGCTCTCTGAATTCCGTCGCACGCCCGTCCATTTGAAGTCTCTCGTTCCCCTAGTTTGTTCCCAATTTGGCCTTGCTCCATCCCCCTTTTTCCTCTGACCTACCCTATGGACTGTTTTGAACGCTCTTCTTCCATCGGAACTTTCTGACAATCACCTCAAAGGACACAGGGCGAAAAGGACCTTTCCGACCAGAAACGCGAGGAAAGGGTCGTGCCCTGCAACGCAGAACTTAGAACAGAGCTGGACTCGTAGCTCCACCGCCGGTGCTCAACAGCGCCAACGAAAGACCACAAAGAACAATGAGAACTCATAAAACTTCGAACATTCGACATCCTCAACCACCGTTTTGCTACGCCTCATTTCTCTCCCAGCCGCCATTGTATTGATCCTGCTCCAATCCGAATCTGAAACATGTATTAACCTGCCAGTTCACGTTATGATATGTACTTGCTGCTCGCCGTTTTTGTATTTCATTCCTATGACTTTCCTGCTGAACAAATTTATCAAAGTTTATCAAATAGGTGCACCTCCTAAAAAACTAGAAACCTCAAAATGTATTGTTTACAACTCTTTTCCATCTAGGGTTCCTACCGTTTTCTTTCTCATGCTCACCACAGTAGAACCGAATAGAAAATGAACCAGCAAGATGTCTTGAATATGTTAAAGGGAGGACTGTGGAAAATTAGTGCGTTTTGGTGAACATTATCTGCGCCATCTTGCCTCTTCCCTGATGCCACACTTTTGTCGTGCGCGCCCGCCATTTTAAGATGCCCCGATCAGAACAAACCCTTTTGCATGCCGCTGGCCCCTGACATAGCCCTTTTCCTTCACTAAGCCTGCACGCTGACCACCCCCTGCTTGCACCTGCCTTGAGTCATAAACCCCTCTCCGGCGCTGCTCTGCCCCAGGCCCTCATCCTGTTCCCAGCGCGACACCTCCCTGTTTTCCTTTCATGATCTCCGGCCCTTAGATGTAAACCCCTTTTCCCCGTGTGCCCGTTTTGTCCTCCCCGTTCCCAAGCCGACACCCAGCTCTGCCGATACCATCCTTGCCCCTCCCCGTGCAATAGAAAGCTTCCCCCATCAAAGAATCCCCGGGTTGGTCAAAGCCCCCACCCCATGAGATCCGATCAAACTCCCCACATTCCGTGAATCGGCGGATTATCCAGCTGCGCGATGCTCATCACCTGTTGTGACTAGGGTGGGGACTTCAACTGTAAATGTGTGTGGGAACGGGCCCAAAGGGGAGTTCCGAGAATGTCTTTTCCATACATCAAAGCTTTAAACATGTATGTGTAATCTGCAATAAAGTCATAAATGTAGGTATAAGAGGCCAGGCCTCAGAAATACAGTTAGAGCACCTCAGAACGATACCTTCTGTCCGTTTCGTTGTGTTCTCCTCCGGAGAGAATAAAAAAACCTTGTTTCCTGCTTTCCAGTCTCCAGCGCCTGCCTCTTCATTGATTTAAATAACTAGAGGGTCACAGAGGCAATACCGCCGGGCAAATATCGATTGTCCCCGACCCGAATGACTTTTTTACAGGTGTACATATATCACCCCGGTAACAGTTCCATTGGCCCCAGATTTTACCCCACTTCTTAGGTCTGCCGCGCGCCACATACACCGTCTTCTCTCTAAACATACACCAGTCCATGTTCTCCTTCCATGCCAAGACCGTGGGCGGTCTCTGGGAACCCCACAATTGTGCAATATCTCTCTTGGCAACCATATTCCCAAGGGTCGCCCACTGAGTCTGCGCCACATCATAATCAGTCGGTTCCCAAACATTCAACAAACAACGCCTGGCTTCAGGCAACAGAGCAACACCCGTGACCTCCTCCATCACAGCATGCACTCGATTCCAAAAGACTACCACTTCCGGACACTCCCAGATTATGTGGAGGAAAGTACCAATTAAACCGCATCCACGCTTACACAACCCATCCACAGAATAACCCATACGAATCAGGCGAGGGCCGGTCACATAAATCCGATGCAGGATCTTAAGCTGTACGAGCCGGAGACTGGCCCGAATCGCGACCTCCTTAGGTGAGAATATCGCCGATTGCCAGTCCTCGTCATCCAACTCTAGACCGTCACTGGTCCAGACCTCCCTGAGGTGCGCCAACAGGTCAACTTGATCGTTAATCAATTTCTAATATATCAAAGAAATAGTGCTGTCGGGGACATATCCGTCAAGCACACGATCTTCGAGTGGAGATGATTCCGGGATAACAGTACCTTCAGGAAAAACCGAAATTAACGCGTGGCGAATCTGTAAATAACGGAAGAACTCCTTGTCACTCAGCTCGTATTATAACTTCAACTCCTCAAAGATCTTAATCCTAACCTTGGCCCAGAGATCACTCACCCTGCAAATACCGATCATATCCCACTTCTCAAAGCCTTTCGTCTGCCACAAGCTGCCCAGTCTGTCAGACGCATAGAGCGGAGTCGCCCGGGTCAGTCGATCCCTCCATCCCATTGCCGCATTCGCACATTGCCACACTCGCACCGCTATCTTAGCGGGTCCCGAAAGTATCCGTCCAGCAGATTTGGAATAAAGCGCCCTGTTATAATCACCACCCGGTAGCAGCCACTTATCCATCGCAAACGCAGGATTTAAAGCAGGACCGTACATGGCATGATTAATCTCCCCCAGCTGAGAGGCCCAATAGTATCGCCTAATATTCGGAAGTGCGATACCGCCGTCATACCAAGGAAGCGTCAGTTTGGCGAGGGCGATACGCGAACGCCCATCCCATATCATCCGCCTCTGCAGACTCTCCACCTCCCGGAAATAGCTCGCCGGAATGACATCAAACGTGTTCTGAAGCGCATATAAAAACCGCGGCAAGGACATCATTTTAAAAAGAGCTGCACGCCCGAGGGGGACAGAGGCAGTTTGCGCCAGGCCACAACGTCAGATTTTAACCGTTGGAGCGGAGAAAGCAGATTACGATCATAACGGACCCCGGGGTCTAATGTAATATAGACCCCTAAATACTTAAATCCCATCTGCGTCACCTGTATGGGGCAACCGCGCGGCAATGAGTGAGCGTCACCAGAGAGTACGTAGATACAGGACTTGGGCCAATTAATCACAAGGCCGGAGTTCCTCCCGAACGAGTTCAGCACATCAAACAGTACAATCAGCGACTTTCGAGGCGACGTGATATACAACAAGATGTCGTCTGCATAGAACGATATTTGATCCTCAAAGTCTGGGGTCCACTGAATACCCCTCTTCGATGGCTCCCACCGCAGCCAGGCCGCAAGAGGTTCCAAAGCGAGGGCAAAAAGAAGCGGGGACAACGGGCATCCCTGCCGCGTGCCCCTCCCAAGAACAAAGGAATCAGAAACTCGACCATTCACCACAATCTGAGCCAATGGTTCCGTATACAAAAGTTTCACCCAGCCAATGAAACCAGGACCAAACCCGAACTTTGCAAGGGCAGCCCAAAGATACGGCCATTCCACTGTATCAAAGGGCATCGTAGCATCCAAGGAAGCCAAGATGGCCGGTTCACGCAGTGACGCTGCTCTCGCGAGAACGCCATGCAAGCGCCGCAAGTTCAATGCTGTATTACGATGTGGAATGAAACCAGATTGATCCGGATGGATCAGGTCACTGATTACCTTTATCAAGCGGTTAGCAAGCAACTTTGCGAGGATCTTGGGCTCCGCATTTAGAAGCGAAATCGGCCTATAAGAAGCACAGCGATCCTGCGGCTTCCCTTCCTTATGAATCACCACAATGGTCGAAATTCGCTGATCACAGGGGAGGGAGCCGATGTCTCGCGATTCCAGAAACATATCACGAAGATACGGCGCCATTTTGTCAGGACGCAGCTTGTAAAGCTCAATGGGGAGACCATTAGGGCCCATAGCTTTTCCCGAACGGACGGAGCGAATAGCGAGAGCCACCTCTTCAACCGAAAGCGCTGCGTCCATCAGATCTCTGTCTGAATCCGACAAGCAAGGCAACGCAATGTCTCGTAACAACTGATGTGAATCTTCCTCTGGTCTATCGGAAACTGGGGAATACAGTTTTCGAAAATGTTCTGCAAAACACTCAACAATCTCAACAGGGTCAGTCACTCGCACTCCATCTGTTCCCTCGATCACAGGAACCACACGACTCGCCCTCTCCTTTCTGTCTAACCAAGCAATCAGTTTCTAAGCCTTCTCTCCCACATCATATAGCCGTCCCTGCTGCTCTCTACTCATAACTCTAGCAGCGTCTGTTACCAATGCCCTATAATCAAGCTGTTTGAGACTGAGGACATGAACCCTATCGTGAGTGATACCCAACTCCAAATCCCCTTCCAGCTCAGCTATTTTGGTCTCGAGGCGGACCACTGCTTCATTTTTGCCTTTCTTGGCACCAGCGATTAATGATAGCGCCTGTCCACGGATAACCGTCTTGAAAGCCTCCCACAGTGAAACAGAAGAGGACACAGATCCCACATTCTCGGTAAAATACTGATCCAGAGACTTGACCAACTCTGCCCGGGTTTTGGGGTTACGGAGATACCAAGGATTAATCGGGGCCACTCGACCCTCAGCCCTCAACCTCGTGTCCATCAAAAGCCACAGTGGGGAGTGATCTGAAATACCCCGAGCCAGGTGTCTAACTTCCCTAACTGACAAGGCCTGTGCTGCTGGCATCAAGACATAGTCAAGTCTAGAGTGACTACCATGAGCACCAGAGTGGAAGGTGTATTGCTCCTGTCCCAGATGCAGCAGCCTCCAGCAATCTACCAGTCCCAGCGTCTCTAGAAAGCCATTCAGCCAAGATTGTGATCTCGTGAGGTCCCTGGGGGGGTAGCGGTCCTCCCTGCCAGAGACGACAGAATTAAAATCTCCACCCATCACCAGAATGCCATTTGGGAGTCCCAGAACTACTCTCCCCAAATCAGCAAAAGTCGTGGTTTGCAGGCCAGGTGGGACATATACAGAAAGCAATGAGACAGTCTTCCCCTCCCACCTACCAGTGAGAGCAGCATAGCGCCCCCTGTCGTCAAGGATGATGTCATCTACCTCCAGGAGGACGGAGCTCCTAATTAGAATACCCACCCCCCTAGAAACCAGTAGTGAATCCTGAGTGTGCAATAAGACGATATCCACGCCGATTCATAGCATGGCATTTGTTTCCAATCAAATGTGTCTCTTGCAATAGCACTATATCAGGGGAGAGGCGTCTCAGTAGTTGCAACACTACCCCACGTTTTATCCTATCCCCCAACCCGTTAACATTCCAACACAGCAACTTCAACCCCCTACCCCCATCCCAGAAGTGAATGCAGAACCCACCCCATAGCGAACACAAAACCCAGATCCAGAAATAGAACAATACGTTGCCTTGAAAAAACATGAAAAACACCCAAACCCCCTCCCCCGCCCCCAACAAGTACCCGATACAACTCCCCCCCCACCCTGCACCCCTGCGTTAGACTCAAAATCCACCCCAACTTGCAGTGTGCCTGTCGCCCTAACATTAAACTAGTCTACAAAAAGAAACCCAGAGGAGGAAAGAGTCCCACTCCCCCCGCCACCCCTGGGTATCCCACCATAAATAACGCAAGTGTAAAAGTCATCGAACCACAGCTGCTAGTTATACTCAAAGTCCGGAAACCAGAAACCACTTCTCATTCTTGCTCCATCGGGCCACCTTCAGCTCCTCCAGATTGTTCCGTGCGATCACGCTGCGTAGGCAATGCATCAAGCCAGTCACTCACACTCTCAGGGCGATCAAAGAAAAACGTCTGATCCTTGTATTCAATACGTAGCCGAGTTGGGAAAAGCATTGCGTATTTCATACCCATGTCCCTCAGTCGTCGCTTCACCCCCTGAAACCCCATCCTTTGCTTCTGAACGAACTGGGTGAAGTCTGGGTAGAAGCTCACCGTAGTGTTTTCGAACTTCGTGGGGCCGCCCACCCGAGAAGCCTGCAGGATAGCGTCTCTATCTCTGAAGTTGAAAATTCTGGCGATAATAGGCCGCAGAGGGGCACCCTGCTTCGGCTTCCCACCCGGCACTCTGTGTGCTCGTTCCACCGCAAAGAAGTTGCTCAGGCCTTTGGGGGCGAGGTGATTTAGGATGAGGTCCTCGACAAGGAGATCCGCAGCTGGTTCTTCCGATTTTTCAGGGACCCCAATAATACGTACATTATTGCGTCTGGCCCGACTTTCAAAATCCTCCAGCCGACGAGCAAAGAGATCATTGGAGGATCGTAGGTTGCGAACCTCAGTCTGTAAATCGGATACATCCGTCGTAAGGCTGGAGGTCTTCAAATCTAAGGATTTGACCTTTTCGTTAGTCCTCGATAAGTCCACCCTGATCAGATTGACGTCGATTGCCACAGTGTGTAGCTTGAGGGCCAGAGCCTCATATTTCTGGCCAATGGAGGTCTTCATACTAGCAATGGCGCCCATGACATCCTGTAGAGTCAAATCATCCGGCGCAGCTGAGCCGTCACCTGCCACTTCCAGAGACCTACTCGCACCACCGGGGGACCCTTTAGGATGGTTATAGCGATCCATAACATTCGATTGAATAGTGCCCCCCCCCCCCGGTGAATGGTCTTGGTCTTTCGTGTCTCGCTATCGGGTTTGCCCGTCATAATAGGTGTTGCGCCCCGGAGGGGCCTTTGAGACCTGGTAAAAACGGCTCCACACAATTCACCCACCGGGATCTCCAAAAGCGAATTTCAGCAGGATATCACCACAACCATGAACACTCAGCAGTTGGCCCACGGCGGGGTTGCGGGGTCCGGCTGTACCCTGGGCTACCAAAGCGGTCCTGAGATAGGAGGAGGCCAAGGAACCAAAAACGAAACCGAAAGTTAACTCCAAGGTTGTCGATAGAGCCCCGCAGGCCGATGTTGTTCAACTACTGCCTGGGCACCATAATAACTCGAGCCCCGGGCAGCTCCATGGAGTGGGCCACAAAAGTTCAAAGTATCGTAGTTGAGGTTCCCGGAGTCCAATTTGATTTCTGGAAGCCGCTATTATATCAGCTGGGTTGCGTCTTCAATAACCCGTCGTAATCAGGATAAAATTCAGGATAGATGCGGGAGGTGGCGAGGGTCTCGGGAGCCCTGTGCTCACGCGGCCATCTCGGATGCGTGCGAAGCTCCTCCCTCGTGTGTGCTTTTTTTGCTGTGGTAATTCTATGTGCTGCTGTGGTCCTAGACCTACAGCTAGCTTCTGTTGAATATAAAACCAAATGTCTTTCTGCAGATCCTGTAGCCTGGGCTTGCTTCCTCTAAGCCCTTACTTCCATTAATTGAAGCCCTAACTGTGTAACTGATGGGCACCTGGTCTAAATCTTTCTGTTCCCTCCAGTGATCAGATCAGGCAAGTAGTCAGACGCCTCAGGTAGGCACCAGACAACTCTGACTATTTGACACAGCATCCTATTCCTGAGAGTCTGGTGCGCCAGGCTTCCACCAGCAAAGTCAACTCAAACTCATTCCCAACAAGAATCCTCCCACCACCACACAGGGAGTCAAAGAAGATTGAGGCAATCAAGAAACAAATATTTTCTTCTGCCTGGTTGGCCTTGAGTTAGGTCAATGCAGTGCGTTTACTAGATCAATATACAGAAGCCCTGTGGAACATGGCCAGCAAGATCTTGCTGGTGGTACCAGAAGTATTTAAGGCCTCCCTGACTCAAACCATTCAGGATAGTCCGTACGCAAACAAAAAGTCATTCATTTTGGCCTGGATATGATAGATTGTCATGTAGAGCCTGAAAGTACATAGGATCTGCGCGTTTAGACAACATAAACTAAGGGATTGGTGTTGAGACTGATTCTCGACACCCCCGCAGGATATGTTAGCCTTTAGACCAGCTAGTTCACAGTGCCACTATAAGTTTCCTAATCGTTCCAAGGAGTGAATAGTTTCTGGCAACCATCTAACATGACAACTCTTGATCCGTCAGGGATCGTGGAAATAGTACAGTACTTTTTGCCCAGTCACTTGTACTCACTGTCTCAGAGAAATATACAGAATAAACAATCAGGACGTTTTTATTAAGCATTTTTTCAACCAGCGTCATTCTAGTATAAAACATATGTGTTGCAACAATTAATAGACAGAAGCTAACGTAAGAGATTACAAGCACCAACAGAGTAAATAGAAGGTGGAATTCTACCATGGTGCTAAAACAATGAATATATGCCGGCATATATACACATGACAGCGTACTCTTACTATGCGGACCCTATCTAAGTGTACCTAGCATGTATGTGGGTGTAAAGCTAAGAATCCCCTAGGAAAGAGCCAACCCCATTACCTGATGGGAGAGAACTAAGTACCCCATCTTGGTCTCGAGTTGGACGCCCCGCAAGGGATGTCAGACCACTGCCTGCTGGAGCTTCTGCAGGCCAGAACCCCAGTGTCTTGTGTCCGCTTCGAAGTGTCTCCTCCGTCTATCTAGGAAAGGTATGGGTTTTTTATACCATATGTAGCAGGGTGGATACCTGACTATGGTTACCCCAGATTTTTTGCCTTGTGTTTAGCTGGTTTTCCACTTAGTTGGCCTGGGACCCTGCTAATCAGGGCCCCAGGCTATCTGCTCTCTCTGTAAAATGGACTCCATGTACCCTAGGTACATACCCAATTGGATATTGGGTCACCTTATGAGCCCCTGCACAGTGTACTATAGGTACCCAGGGCATAGGTGCATCCAAGGCCTACCAGGGGCTGCAGCATATCTTTTGCCACCCCTGGCTGGCCATCCAAACTGACACAACTGGCTGATCACTCAGCTGGGGCAAGGTCGTGTAATCACCCCTTGCTTAGATATAGTATACCTATGTCTAAACCTATATCTGGACACATGTGCACCTATAAGTCACTCCTATGGCAGGCCTTAACAATCCTGTAAGGCAGAGTGCTTGGTTTTATGTGAGATGGTGCTCTAGCATGAGCTGAGCCTGTCTGCAGCTTTCGGAACCCTTTCCTTATAGCTGTTCCAGGATATTGCCATACCATATACTCTTAAGTGCATTCTAATCCTCGCGGTTATTGCTAACTTTGGTTTGGCTTTATCAAAACATGTTGTGTAAGGTTTCATACACTTTGGAATACTACCCCCTCGCCAGTTCAGGCGACGGGGTTAGCATTCCACCCTTCTAGAGGAAGAAGACATGTTACTTTACTTAAATGCGGTTAAAACTAACCTCTGCATCACAAAATGGATGCTGCTGCCACAGACACAAGTCTGGCCTCCTGCTGCTGACCGAAACTGCAGCAGGGGAGGCCTGGACAAAAGGTTTCCTGTCACAGGGAGGTGTTACACCACCCCAGACAGGAGATAGTGGATTGAGGCAGGCAGGGCAAGTGAAACTAGACACTGCCTTGTGTTTTGCTGGTTTTCGACTTAGTTGGCCTGGGGCCCTGCTAATCAGGGCCCCATGCTATCTGCTCTCTCTGTAAAATGGACTCCATGTACCCTAGGTACATACCCAATTGGATATTGGGTCACCTTATGAGCCCCTGTACAGTGTACTATAGGTACCCAGGGCATAGGTGCATCCAAGGCCTACCAGGGGCTGCAGCATATATTTTGCCACCCCTGGCTGGCCATCCAAACTGACACAACTGGCTGATCACTCAGCTGGGGCAAGGTCGTGTAATCACCCCTTGCTTAGATATAGTATACCTGTTAGAAGCGGCTGTCTCCAGTTGGCAGAGGTATACACTTCTGACAAATAGGGACACACCTCCTCTAGTCAGGGCAAGGGGATCACACACTTAGATAACCCCTGCTCACCCCCTTGGTAGCTTGGCAAAGCAGACAGGCTTATCTCAGAGGCAGTGCGTTAAGCATTTATGACCACATACAGTAATAAAGTGAATACACTACAAATGGACACGACACAGTAGTATTATAAAAATAAGGATTTTTATATAAGGCTTAGCACAAGACCAAATAACGACAAAAATATACCACAGTCTTAATAAATACTCTTGGAAGGAAAAATAATAGTTCAAGCACGGTTTCTTCTTAGCACAAAAGTCTTTAGTATCAAAAGCAACTCTTCTTAAAAACACAGTTCTTGGCAACAATGTAACCCTCACGGGAGTCACACGACGTCGAGGCAAAGTTAATCCAAAGGTTCGGCGTCGACCGCGAGGAGCGCTACGTCGAGCCCGGAGTCGCACAGACCCCAACAACACAGTACCTTGGAAAAGTGAAGCACTCGATGATCAGCGGCGTCGAGATGTCCGGCGTCGCGTCTTCGGCGTCGATCGGGCCTCGGAGTCGGGGCGATCTGCAGCGGCGTCGACCGAAGTCAGGCGGGAGCAGCTCTCACGAGATGAAGCAGGATACGGCGTTGTCGATGTTGCAAAAGTGAGCAGCGCTCACGGCGTCGAGAGGGCTCGAAGTCGATGCGATCAGCGGCGGCGTCGACACAGGGTCACTTGGAGCTGGAGCCGAACTCGCTACTCACTGGCGTCGCTACTGGCGTCGATCGGGCCCGGCGGCCGGCGTCGAAGGTGCGGGACACTGGAGCCGTTACTCACGATGTCGAGCTGGATTCGGCGGCGTCCGTCGGCATCGAGATTGCTGGATTCTTCAGAGGTGCTGGATTTCAGGTTCCAGCAACAAGCACTTTTAGCAAATAAATTAAGTCCTTTGACCCTGTGACTTCAACAGGAGGCTGGCACTTCTTCCAGCCCTTGGAGATTTTCTTAGCAAGTTTGAGAGTACACACTCAGTTCATCTCTCCTGGTTCCTTGGCAAAAATAAAGAAGCAATGCAGGATTCCCCCAACAAACAGCACTCTGGCAGAAGGGGTAGGCAGTCCTTAGATCAGCAGGCTTCTTGTCCTTGGTTCAGGTTTCCTTGTCAGAAGTGATCTAAATTCTTGGTTCAGGGGTCCTTCTCTTATACCCCTTTTTGGCTTTGATCCCTTTGTCCATGCAGGGGAATTTCCCCCCATCTTGGGTTTGTTGTGGGTGTTGCCAGGCCGAGGCACCTGGCCTATTCACTGGGCAGGGCAGAGTCCTCAGCCGCCCAGCAGGAGCGGAGCCAGCATTGTCACTGGCAGGGGCAGGGCCATCAGTTGTCCGGCAGGAGGTGGGGCCAGGAAAGTCCCTGGCAGGCACAGAGTCATCAGTCGCCTGGCAGGGGGGCGGAGCCAGCATTGTATCAGGCAGGGCAGGCTATCACGAGCTACTCTTCCCCTACTCTCAATGCAAATGCCCCACTCATCCCACACTGACTCATTCAGACCTCTGGAGCCACCCAGCTCCTGTCACACGCACACCAGAACCAGCAGAGACCGGTAGACAGTTAGACAAGAAAATAGCTACTTTCTAAAAGTGCTATTTTCAACCACAGAGTCCAAAAACCATCCACACAAACGGATGCGTTATTAAACCCTGAGTTCAGGGATACCAAACTCGACATTGCACCATGCTCCCCGAGCCCGCTAGGATTATAGCATTAATAATCCTGGCAGCCCATTCTAACTGATGGAGAGCAGGTTACCTTACAATAGTGAAAAACGAATATGGCTGTAATTCACTATCAGGACATGCCAACCTTGTCAGGCTTGTCCTACCTTATGCTTACAATGCACCCTGCCCTTGGGCCTACCATAGGGGTGACTAACATGAAGTTAAGGGAAGGTTTAGGGACTGGCAAGTAGGTGTACTGGTGCAGTCCTCGTGACAGTCAGACTGCACGTGGTCTAGCAATGGTAGACCTTCAGACATACTTTTACTAGGCCGCTCTTGTGGGTGGCACAACACGTGCTGCAAGCCCACTAGCAGCATTTGTATTTACAAGCCCTGGCACTCCTGGTGCACTCTACTAGGGACTGACAGTAAACCAAATAGGCCAAACATGGAAGTCAATCAATACAGCAATTTCACATAGGGAGCACTTGCACTGTGGCACTGATCAGCAGTGGCACAGTGCCCAAAGCAGTATACCAGCAAAAACATCATAAACAGAGGAGGCAAACAGAAAAAATGGAGGAGAGACTCATGCCAATGATGTCAGGTCTACCAATACCTATGTCTAAACCTATATCTGGACACATATGCACCTATAAGTCACTCCTATGGCAGGCTTTAACAATCCTGGAGGCAGAGTGCTTGGTTTTATGTGAGATGGTGCTCTAGCATGAGCTGAGCCTGTCTGCAGCTTACGGAACCCTTTCCTTATAGCTGTTCCAGGGTATTGCCATACCATATACTATTAAGTGCATTATAATCCTCGCGGTTATTGATAACTTTGGTTTGGCTTTATCAAAACATGTCGTGTAAGGTGTCATACACTTTGGAATACTACCCCCTCGCCAGTTCTGGCGACGGGGGTAGCATTCCACCCTTCTAGATGGAGAAGACATGTTAATTTACTTAAATGCGGGTAAAACTAACCAGAGCCTCAGCATCACAAAATGGATGCTGCTGCCACAGACACAAGTCTGGCCTCCTGCTGCTGACCGAAACTCCGGCAGGGGAGGCCTGGACAAAAGGTTTCCTGTCACAGGGAGGTGTTACACCACCCCAGACAGGAGATAGTGGATTGAGGCAGGCAGGGCGAGTGAAACTAGACACTGCCTGGGGCACACAAGGTGTCCCATGCATAGCCCAGTTTAAACCGGTGCTGGGGCACTCCAGCCCCAGCTCTGGCGCGAAACTGGACAAAGGGAAAGGGGTGTAACCACCTCCTTCCTGGGTCCCACCCATAGGAGGGACCTAGCAGGTTATCCAGCCCCTTGATTTGGAATAAAGGTAGGAGCTGTGCCTATAGACTTTAGATAATCCTGACTGAAACTTTGAAACAAAACTCTGGACCCTTTGACATCCCACTCGACGTGGAAGACTGAAGAATCTCCCTTGTGGTCAAGGAGTGACCACTCTGTGCAAACAGGCACCATCCAGTGCCCAACAGTTTGCTTTGTTGCAGCTCCCGCCGGAGCTCGAGTGACAGAGATCAACAAGAACCAGATTCCCAGACATCCAACAGCCCGATCCACAGCCACAGCAAAGCTGAGACCCGTGGAGGCGACGTGAGACGTGGGACTGGCCATCTTGAAAAGACTGAGAAGTGCTGACAGTGCAGCTCCCGAGGCACCCTCGAAGTTGTGCATTGGGGTTTGAAAAGCTGCAGCCCCGAGCAGCTTGTGCACCAAAGATCACCCCTCCACACTCACCCAGTGCTGCGCGGGGCCCTTTTGCATTTTCCTGCTTGACGCGTCTGTCCGGTCACCTGCCCATTGGCTAGTGGCCTCTACGACGACGAATCTTTGAACCTACTCTGCTGATCTGGTTGCTCCAGACTGGCCCTCGCTCCCCCGAAAAGGAGCAGCATCTCTGACCTTGCTGGTCAGAGTAAGAAGCGATCTTCAAATCCTGCGAGAGTTGCATTTGCCAAGGCCTGTTGACTCCGATCCGGAAGCCGACACCGAGAGCTTTGTGGGACAGCTCGTGTTCCACTCCTGGTCATCGTCGATGCCCCGAGTCCACGTGGCAGCGGAGACAAGCTTCTCGACAACCACCTGATTGCGCCCGACATCGCCTGGTTCCTTCCTGGTTCCATCCTGGTCACTGGCTAGTGACCCAGACTCTGTCCCCTCTGCTTTCAGGTACTCTACATCTTCGATCCACCCTTGGATCCAACCGGGCTCTTCTCTCCTGGCCGCCTGCAGCATCTTCATCTCCAGGCTCCATAGAACTCCACGATGAAACCCGACACACTTTGGCACCTATGCACCCGCTTCCTGTGGGTGAGGTAACGATCAAACACCGGTGCTCCTGTAGTGGTTTACACCTCTAGTGTCCTAGTTTAAAGTGGCTAAGTTCTAGTCCAGTCGGAAGACTTCCAAAACAGTAACTTTGTAACTTTTACGCACTATTGACTTTGCATTGGTGCATGCGTGTGCTTTTAGCGCTGCACCCGAATCCCGCGGGCCTCTCCCGTCCTAACTACTTTTAGACCAGTGTAGCCCCAGCGATTCCCAAGGCCCTAGTCCTTACCATTGTTCGAGAAGTGGTTCTTATACCACTTATTTAGTATATGGTTTTAGTGGCCACCGGGCCTATCCATAACTGTGCAACTTTTGTATGTTTCACTGTGCTTTTGTTTAAACGCTTGTGCCTCTGCCCTCATAAAGAGTACAGAGGATTATTCTAGTAATAAATACATATATTTTTATAATATATAACTTGTGTGGTGTCCTTTCATTTGATATTACAGGATTGCAAATGGTAAAACAGCTGGCTTCAAATGCCCTCTTGAGTTAAGCCTAAGACTGCTTAGGCCTATGCTACCCCTAGGATAGCTTGTCTATAAGGTTGACTTACAACCACCACCATAAGGGTTGTTTGTACTGATACAAGGTGCTCACTAGAATAGTGAACATCATACATCAGACCAACTTCTCACACCATAAAGATAGCCTCTGGGTTCCTAACACAATCGATAAGTTATGAGTAAGATTGTGTAAATGAGCCTAAATCAATACCTGCAATTATGCAAGGTAGTTATTTTGCCCTAGGATGAAAATGATCATGACTTTTATACAGAGTATGTTCATGCTGTTATGTACGTCATGTGCAGGGGACTTTTCCAATAATACTCATGCATAATAAATGAGACTAGTTTCAAGGGAACCGACCAACATTTATTCAAAACTTAACTGGGTGAAAGGTCAGTGCTTAGAACTGTTATGCAGAGCAAGGTAGTACAAATGTAGGTGAAAGGTTGTTTGCTACTTAGGCCTAGTTTGGGGCACATAACAAGATTGCTTGGGGACAGCAGTCCATACCAGTGTGATGCTTCATCACTATGTGTGGATGTGATTCCCCCAGTGTTTTTGGGAGATGTGCAGGCATCCCTTGTGGATATACACTTTGATTCCTTTGCCTATTTGGCAAAAAAGCTAACCACCCCTTTGAACGTTTTTAAGGCCTCTCCACCAGATTTCACCTTTCTAGGCTACTCAAGGGCATTGACGTATAGGCAGTGCCAGGCGCCTCTGCAGCATTCAACCCAGTCCTTTTGGGACCCAGGACCGGGATCGAGAAGGCACTGCACAGGTCCCCAAGATCTTTTCAAAGGTTGGTAGACTTGTCCCTGCAGGACAGGAATATGAAAATAAAAGTCCTACAGTCTCACAGATGTTACCTGCGGTTCAGGGTAGGTCAGGACCATTTTCAATTTGCCGTTCTCCTCTTCAGCCTCAACAGTGCCCCTTGGTTGTTCATGGAAGTGATGGCAATGGTTGCCGCCCATCTTCAGAAGTTAGGGGGACCAGTTTTCCTCCTACTTCAACAATGGACTGCTTCAGGTGGGCTCAGGGTAGTCAGTCAGGGACTATCTCCAGACAACTGCGACCCTCCTAACATCATTGGGGCTCTTGGTCAATGTGTTGAAGTTGCTTCTGTCTCCTTCACTGAGACTTCCTCTCATTGGAGATGTCTGGCATATGGTGCATTTCAGTGCCTTCCCTCCATTGCAATGAGTCCAGAGAGTTCAGGCACTGGTAAGAGTAGTTCTGAGGCTTCTTGGCCTCTGCTCATCGACTATGCCAGGTGGCATATACAGGCTCTGCTGTGGAATCTGTAATCTCAGTGGGCATAACACCAAGGAAACCTGTCTGATTTCATTCAGGTTTCGGAGGAGACTACAAAAGATCTGCAGTGGTGGCTACTTGACTGCAGTTAGACAAGCAGCAAATCTCTTTCCTTGCCCCACCCACAGTTGACGGTGGTCACTGATGAATCATGGCTGGGTTGTGGATGTCATCTAAGGGAGGTGGAGATCAGAGGACTCTGGTCCCCAATCGAAATCTGGGCCATATCAATCTTTTGGAGTTGTGGGCCATTTTCCTGGCTCTGAATTCTTTTCTGCCGTCCATCGAAGGGAAGCTGGTGCAAGTTTCACTGGCAACACCACTGCCACGTTTTATTGCAACAAACTGGGTGGTGGCAGCTGGGGGCTCATCGCTTCTGGACTTGTCTGGGGCCTCAGGATATCTTCCTGATTGTGAATCACCAGAAGGCGCCTTTAAAACATTAGTGAGGACAGCTTAGCTGCTGGCAGATCACGAAAGTTGGTTGCACCTTGAAGTGGCACAGGAAAACTGTGGCTTGATCTTTCTGCCAAAAAAACGTATAACAGGAGTAAACCCGTTAACCCAGTTGAGACCGGGTAATGATAATAACAATAATACAATGTCTCAACAGGGGTATCTTCTAGACGGACAAATTGAAAGTGAATTAATCACAACGCAACAGGGAAGGAGGGACAAGGGAGACCAAAGGATAGTACAGGGTTATTGTTTTGCATGTAAAGAGCACATTAGCAAAATAAATTACAATAACCAAAAGTGTACTGGCAAAGTGAAGGTGAATGAACGGCGCAATGACACAAGTGATTATGTGACAACGTGGGGCGGCGTAAGATAAACAATTAGTATATTGTGGTCAAATTACAATATTTACATTTATATACAAGAATTACATTTATTATTCAGAAATTGACCAAAAAAGAAAAGAATTAATCCGACGAGTGAAGCGTCTCCCGGGGAGCTCACATTCACGGATACGCTGCAGACTTCACTCGTCGGATCAGTCAAGTTGCCGAGACCGGTTCCTGCATTGGCGAAGAGAGACTCCAGATCTATACGGGACGCTTTTCTTTGATTTTAAGCCGCTTTTGGTCGGCACGCCATTGCCTTGCCACGATATTGAAACTGCTCCTGTATCTTGGACTTAATTCAGTTAACCACCGAGCCTATTTTCCAAATTGATGTACATTGTCAGCAACCTCCCTACGGATTAATTCTTGGTTCTGATTTACAACGAAGATTTGTCTTTAAAATCCAGACCTGGATTCTGCCTACCTATTCGAAAGAGCACAGAATTCCATCTATGTAACCAATGTCCTGATGATGACTCAAATCATAAAGGTTGAAACGCCGTCTACCCTGCAACGCCAATTGTGGCTTTTCTTTTCTTTTTTGGTCAATTTCTGAATAATAAATGTAATTCTTGTATATAAATGTAAATATTGTAATTTGACCACTATATACTAATTGTTTATATTACGCCGCCCCACGTTGTCACATAATCACTTGTGTCACTGCGCCGTTCATTCACCTTCACTTTGCCAGTACACTTTTGGTTATTTTTGGTTACTGTAATTTATTTTGCAAATGTGCTCTTTATATGCAAAATAATAACCCTGTACTATCCTTTGGTCTCCCTTGTCCCTTCTTCCCTGTTGCGTTGTGATTAATTCACTTTCAATTTGTCCGTCTATAAGATACCCCTGTTGAGACATTGTATTATTGTTATTGATCTTTCTGCCAGCGTCAAGAATGTGCAGTGTCAAATCTTTTGCCAGAAGTTTCAGGCACCAAACTCTCCTGTCCAAATCTGGAGCCACTAGAATGACATGGGCCTGGTCATTGCCTTTCCGCCTCTGCCTCTCCTGACCCAAGTTCTGAAGAAAATCAGAAATGTCTCTACAAAGACAGAGGAACCTGGAGCTTTTTATAGGTCCAGCATGCTTGCTCCATATGCAAATACGCGCTGAGGTAAGTTGGGTGTGCAGTTCCTTAAGGAAAGGTTACAAAAGAAGAGGAGTTGTATGTATTGTTCCAGGAGAGTGCTCCCTTAGGAGCAAGGGCCCTCACACAACAGATGGGTGTCATGCTTCATCATTGGGCTAGCTCCTCGTCAGGGCGGTGCAGCAATGCCCGGCAGGCACCCACTAGGGGGCTCTTTGCTGGAGATCTCCTCTTTTAGCCATTTGATAGTGAGGGTGTGTGGGCTTGAGTGGTGTGTGTAACGTGGTAAAGGAAAGTGGATTTAAAATTTAGATTCTCAGGGTCAAACTATTTAATAAGTTAATCCATACATACTCCACTACTGAGGAACCCCACACAAGAGAATAATAACAACATACATGGCCAGGGGATAAAACTGGTAACTATACCGCAAGCCTCCATGTTGGTTAAACTGCATCCTAAGTACAATCAGACACCACCAGGCACAAGGGTACTCGGACATTCTTAGGTTGGTTGTCCTTAAGTTTAGGGAATCAGACCAGACTTTAAGATAATGTCCACCGATAAATAGTACTCCTTTTTTTGGGGGGTGCAGGGGTTCATGTCTCGTAGTTCGGGAGGGCTGTACTATCCCCCTCTTTTGGATCTTTTTATAGCAACCAAAAAGACACTCTGACATTTGAGGGTGCTTGATTGATTTTAATGTCTCTCTAAAATACAGATCTTACATCATAGAATATTGTTTTAAAAAATAATGTTGCCTAATATAAATCTCTCACTCGTCTTATTAACCTTCTGCATAAGAATACACGGGTGTGTATTGAATCAGCGATCCCACATTCTCTCACTCCAATATGGCGACTGACGTTGAAGGTCTAGTATACCTCCCTTGGCAGCGGTGCAAAACGCATTTCGTACATGGCAATGTCCTGAATAGCTTCCGCCCCCCTGGTCTCGCTACCCGATGAGGAGACAGAGTCAGGGTAGGTCGTACAGAGGACGCTACTATGCGTCTGAGTAATTAGACAAGAGCGACTCAGTCAGTCTCCTTATACCATGGTAAGACTCGTCCCAAGTCTTAACTGTCCATGCATTTTATACATACAGGGTGCTTAATTAAGTGCTTCCTCTGTCAGCTCCTCATGGTATGTTGTGCAATACCCGAACAGGGTAAGGGTATTGTTTTATTGAAGTAAGCCTCAGTTTCTGCTTTTCCAGGATGCTGATCTAGGCACCACGAAATTCCTGTCAGTTTACTTGATTGTTATACGCACCAGTGGGCACATGCAGTCAATGGAATTTGTGCATGCCTTTGGGGAACTTATATATATATATATACATATATATATATATATATATTTTTTTATTTTTTTTTGTTGTTTTTTTTGTTTTTACTATAACCATTTGTTTGTTTTTATGTTCCAGGGAACCATATTATTCCCGGTTAAGGTACACACTCAATGTTAATTCGTTGTGTGACTTATCACTATACCATTAATTGTCAAAAGTAGAGTAGGTTCTTTACTGAGGTCCTGAAGAATCACCACAGGCTCACTGACTGACATACGTAGGTGAGAGACATGTGGACCCTTTTTTTTTAGAACTCATCTCCCTCAAAACCTTATAAGGACCATGATATCCTTAACTAAGTGCCACATTTTTTAATAAGGTGAGCGAACTCCTTCATTAAATAGTTTAATCCTGAGCATCTTTTAACCTATTTTAAACCCACTTTCCTTCGCCACTCTACAAACACCACTTGAGCCCACACACCCTCACTTTGTCAAATGGCTAAAAGAACAGATATCCAGCAAAGAGCCACCTAGTGGGTGCCCGACAGGCATTTCATCGCCGCCCTGACGAGGAGCTAGCCCAATAATGAAGCATGACACCCATCCGAGTGTGTGAGGGCCCTTGCTCCTACGGGAGCACTCTGCCGGAACAATAAATACAACTCCTCTTCTTTTGTTACCTTCCTTAAGGAACTGCACACCCAAATTACCTCAACGATTATTAGCATATGTAGCAAATGTGCTGGACCTAAAAATAAAAGCTCCAGGTTTCCTGCCTTTGTAGAGACATTCCTGATCTTCTTCAGAACTTGGGGCGGGACAGGCAGAGGCAGAAAGGCACTGACAAGGCCCAAGTCATCCTAGTGGCTCCAGATTAGGCAAGAAACTTTGGTACCTGAAACTTTTGGGCATGAGCATCTGACCTGATCAGGCTACCACTTCGGGAGGATCCTCTGTCGCATCAGCAGGGCAGGTACTACACCCAAACCTGTGCAATCCATACTTCCATAAATAGAGACTAAGTGATACCAGTTAACTGTATTCATTCTACCAACTGAGATTGTGGATGTTATCCTTGTTCCAGGTGTCCCTCTACAAAGTCCATTTGCGCTGGGAACACTTTGTGCCCTGGTGTGGAGTCTGCAACATGGACCCTTCTACAGGTCAAACTGTCTGATGTTTTATTGTTAGTTTTGTCTTTGACCCAGCACGATATTGCAGTGGACACGATCAAAAGTTATTTGTTGGCCCTTTCAGCTTTTTTGCATTTGACAGACCAAACGTCCTTGCTGAAATCACCTGTTGTAATGCGCGTTATTAAAAGTTTGACACACATTTTCCCTCCGATACCAGCTCCGATGGCACAGTGGGACTTTAAGTTAGTCCTGATAATCCTTATGTACACTCCCTTTGAGCGAAGTCATAGGTGTTTGTTGTGTCTTCTAACTTTCAGGAGTGTCTTCCTCTTTGCAATCACTGCAGCTAGTTGCATGAGGGACCTCCATGCTCTTTCAGTACAGCTGCCCTACACCTTTTTTCCCCCGAACAAACTGGTGCTGAGGACCCAGGCAGCCTTCTTGTTTAAAGTCATAACTCCTCTCAGTGTTTATCCTTAACATCTACGTGGGCATTAGTGCACACATTGGCTAAGTACTACTGTTTGTTCATACAGGACTATTTGGGCTGAGCCCACACCAAGAGACCCTGTAACTAGGGAGGTACTACTTTGGTGTCTATTCTAACCGTAAGGAATTTGCAGTTAGAGAAAGTATCCACCAGAAAGAGCGTGACCGAAGGTAAGTAACTTGATCGTCTGATGGATACTTCTAACACAAGATTCATCACTGCCCTCCAACTTCCCTTTTCAATGGAGTGGTCTCTTTTTACCATCTAAAAAAGTTTCCAAATGAGAGATCTGCACACTGGTACCAACAGTAGTTTTGTGCTCCACTTCTGAGGGCACGAAAAAGAGATGGGCATGAAAATGCCATTGGTGGTGCTTATATGCAGCTCAGCCTCATCACTTCCAGGGTGGAACAAAGGCAACGCGGGGGTATAAGGCAGTATGGAGCCAACGCAGAGCTCAATGGTTAGAGCGGCAGACCCTGATGCAGAGGTCTAGCCCGGGACCAGGGTTCAATTCCCCGCCTCGGCGGGTCTTGAGCTCAAAAATTCCACGGACCTGATAATTCTCGCCTCGTGCCTATTCCAATCATGGAGTCCCACTCTGCAACTCTGGGCAATAGCTTGCTCAATCTCCACAACGGCCCCCACAACTCTAAGGATGCCTGGCCTCCACCTTGGGGGTGCCCAGGAGTGGACACCTCACATGGAAAGCCAGGATGGGTTCCACAGCGGTATTCGTACAAGCGCCTTGAGACCCTTGCGGGTGAGTAGTGCGCTATACAAGTATCAATTTACAATTTACATTTTACAATGGCAACTAGCAGCATGTGAGAGCACTGCTGAGAAAACTTCTGGATTCAGTTTAGTGCCTGGGAATATTCTAAATGTGATGAATTTGGGTTAGATTAAGTATCTAACAGAAAGCGCTTCAGCAAAGGTATGGAACTTTTTCTCCCTACTTAGGTTCCTGTTCAGTGGAAATCTACTTTTGTATACAACACTTTTTGTAACTAGGTTTGGACTACATAAGTCTCACAAATACACATACATTGTATAAAAACATATGTCAGAACCGTCTTCACTAAAATATAAGAAAGTCAATCCTGTCCGGTTGCTTATATTTGACAATTGAAATTACTCGACACCTCGCTCGGATTTTCAGCTAAAGCTGCGTTTGTCCTGCCTCGTTGCGCAACCTGAGAGTCCCGGATGTGGCTTTTGTGTCAGAGGTGACACAACGTGGGAGACTCACGCAGCGCAGGGAGAGGCAGGGGGTACGGCTCTGTTTCTGCTGCTGCCTGGCAACATGATCCAGTCCAGATGCGGCAGCTGCTCAGTGGCGCAAGCCGAGGCAGGGGCCGCCCAGTGGGTATTCATCCAAAGTCCGCATCATTCAAAAAACACATTTATTTAGCGATTTGTTTTTATTAGGAAGTGAAGCATGGGCAGAGCTGTCCTTGGAATTTAGCCGTGGCTTTTTTTCCATAACTCTACAGATGTGTTTGTTTTTCGAGTGCGCATCATCGCTGTGAGAAAAATGGTTTGATGATTATCATGCGGGGGGAAGGACGTGTAAATCTAAGGAGAGGGTACACTTGCTGAGAACTCTCAAGACGTCCGCACTGGCGTTCCCAATTCTAGTATGAATACAGCGCTGTCCCCAATGATTTGAGAACCATATAAACAAGATTTCGTTCCATGAATCAGTCACTTCTGCGTCAGTTCCTCTGTAGGGCTGGAGAATGGCCAGAGGGTATTCATGGGGCCCGCCCTACACAGCTGCTGGGACATCCCCGCGTTTAGCCGACATGATAGCTCAGTGACACTAATGGGAGTGTGACCTGCAGGTCGTGAGCTTGAAAGTGCCAACTTTGGCCTTTCATCAATTCCGCAATTATACGGTGTATGTATTTTTCTCGAAGCTCGGCGATTGCCCCCCCCCCCACCCCCCCCCCCCACAAACGAGGCTTCTAGAATTGTACCATATGAGCTGTGCAAGGATCTAAATGGCTTCCCTCGATGGTCTGGATAAAGGTGGCACGTAAAAGTGAGGTGGCACTGGCTCCTGTGCATCTGGAGTATCTATTGCATTTAAAATGGTGGTGTCCTGGTAGCACTATGGCCAGTGCTTTAAATGGGCCGGTACTGTCCGGTATGGAGTACCTGTACTTTTTTATTTTGAGAGGGAGAGTACTGGCACTTAAGAGTAATGCTATACTTTTCATTGGAGAGTATTGGCACTTCTCAGAAACAAGCAGGTACTCTGGTACAGAGTACTTGCACTTCTATTTTTCCATTTCAAGCACTGACCATGGCCATTTATCTCAGAGTAGGGTCTGGGGGATCAGTGCACTAATGCATCCACTCCAGGGGCCTACATTCAACCTCATGGTCACATCTTAAAATCCCGGTGGGGCCACTCAGCCTTTCATCCATCTGAGGTCGATAAAATGAGTAACAATGAGTTGGGTAATAATAAACAGCTGTTATTCAGAGCCAAGATGCCTACAGGGGAACGTGGCTTTACAAATACACAAATTATGTTAAATACATGTATCAGATTTCTTCAAGCATGTTCCCAATAGGCGATTTGTCTATCCTTGAGGAACGTGTCTGATTCGCCAGCAACACATCACATGGACCTATGCCCTGTTGACTGGTGTTGCCAGACATCTTAATTTAAGATATAAATCAAATGAAGAGAGAACCCCGGATTACCTAGTGGAATATATTTTATAGAAGTGTTCTGGCTATCCTGCAAAGCCGCTCAAACGTATTACAACTATCCAGTCAGAAGACTTCTGTGTTCCTTCCTTGTTGATTGAGGGCGTCCATGTCAGGACCCTATCCGATACACCGAGTGAACGGCATAGAGAGCCGAAATGTATGATGATATTGTTTATACTTCTGTACTTTATATGCAAATTGAAATATTGCATAACAAAGGGATTTTGATTGATTGACATAGAGAGCTGAAGGTCAGAACGGACTATTTCATTCTTGGCCTGAGCACTGGATTCTTACTCTCAATATCCAGCCTTTTCAAAGCATGTCAAATCGAGTCAAGCGGGGCAGAGCAGGAGCGTACGTTATTTATGTTTAATGTTAGTGTCTTGCTAGAAAGCGCTGTAGAAATATTAGAAGAAAATGTACACGAGTAATGAAACAAAACATTACCATGATATTATTTCTACTCTGTTTGCACTGTATTTAATTATGTAAAGGTTGAGTTCCAGTCCACCAACTAGGAGTATTAATACTGTCTGGGCAACCTTTCACCTCATTGATATCAGTTGAACAACATCCACAAAGTTTTCCGTATACCTTTGCACCACAAGTGTCTTATTTCTTTTAGTAATTTATGTATGTATGTGTTGGTATAGGACGAACCTAGCTATGAAGCAACAGCGCTGTATATTACCTGAGGGTTCAGGAGACGATCCATAAGATCCATACCTGCCAACTTGAAGAACAATCTCAGTGTGAGTAGGGGTGGGGCCTTGAAGGGGCGGGGGCTTCTGCCGAGAAGTACCTACAATTTATTTTGAGAAACAAGGGAACCCACTCGGTAGGCAAGGACCAAGGGTACTAGTATTATCTTAGAACAACGGTCCTTGACAAGAGAGAATATGATAGTTAACGAATAATTATAGGCCACAATATGCACTATAATAAGTAAGGTGTCCAGCGGGACCCCCGAATTTAATCAATGAAAATAATGCAAAGCAATATCAAACACAACAAATATGAAGTGGGACACAATCCTGTATCCACAGCATACAACAGGGCTAAACAAACAAAAAAAGGGTAAAAAGGTTCATCAGGCAATTTTTCTTTTGTGAGAAGCTAGTACATGTGGAACCTAATATCCTAGCTTTTCTCATGTAGTAAAAACATAATTATGTCACACAATGGGGAACTGGTGTTTAAACTACATCTACTGTCGACGGCGTTTCGATCCTATTAGAATAAAGGATCATCATCAGGACAACCAATGTACTGCCTGAAAGTGCAAGCCTGGATGCAGAGAACAGGAGTAGGAGCGAGGAATTAATCCACGGGTAACCAAGGGCCCGGACGCGGTGCGGCTTGAAATTTGGCTAAGGGGAATTGACAAGGCAGATGGCCGTAATGAAGACCGCAGCTAGGTTGAGGATCAAGGTAGTGGTAATGATCAAGTAGTTAAGAAGTGCTTGGCCCCGGGAACTGAGGATGTAAGGGTGGAGGTCCACGGAAGATCGGAACCTAGTGCTCACGTGAGCGGTCCGTGTCCGGAGGGATTTAAGCGGTGAGGGACGGACCGTGATGTTCTTAATGGAACCAGTACTGGGGTTAAGCGGTCCGAATCACGATTGGAGTTAGCGGTAATGATCTGTGATGAGGCCGTACCTTAGTGTTCTCGGTGGAACATCCGAAGGCATCTGCTGGGCATAGTAGCACCGGTCAGAGGGTTACCCTTGGATTAATGCCTCGCTCCTACTCCTGCTCTCTGCATCCAGGCTTGCACCTTTTTACCCTTTTTTTATTATTTAGCCCTGTTGTATGCTGTGGATACAGGATTGTGTCCCACTTTATATTTGTTGTGTTTGATATTGCTTTGGATTATTTTCATTGATTAAATTTGGGGGTCCGGCTGGACACCTTACTTATTATAGTGCATATTGTGGCCTATAATTATTCGTTAACTATCATATTCTCTCTTGTCAAGGACCGTTGTTCTAAGATACGAGAAGTACCTACAAGGCACATTTGAACCCCATTCCCACCCCCAAGCCCCCTCCCCCCAAAAAAACTTTCTGAGGCTGGTGCTGATAATCCTAGGGTGTTTTCACACCTCTTAATGAATGTAGGCAGTTCAAAGCCTTGGAAAACAAGATGGAAAACCACTATTTACAGTGGTTTTTCAGCTCGTTTTTTGCCGCAACCGGGTGATATAGGCTCCTCACTGGGAGACCGTGCGATGGGAGCTGATATTGTGTCACACAGTGGCACCGTGTGAGTTGGCAGGTATGAACACCGTGTATATCAAGTGGGGATTACTCAAATACATTTCACACATTTAGGTACAGGGAGATAACAGGATTCACCCAGAATCACACAATGTTGAGTCTAGCATAGAGAGGAGCCCGGGATTCAAACCTGGGTCCCCAGGTTTTAAAGGTGGGAGTTTGTGCTCCTAGGCCACATCTATTCCCTTATGATAAGTTTGAGCTAGTAACCTTTATTGTAGAAATCAGAAAATTATGTGGTAAATGGATGATTATGGGGTAACTGTGGTAAGGTCATAATACGAGGAAATCACTTCAGCTGCATAATTGCTTAAATTCCATGAATTGTTGTCTGAAGGAGAATGGACACGCCATTAGTGCACTGGTCTGCTGCTAAAAGAAGGCATACCTATCTAGATTAGTGATATTAGACTACCATTGGATCCCTGATTCTTTTTTCATTGCTAATTGCTACCTTTAGTATACAAATACAAAACGCTGATGGGTGATTCAGTTCTTTTTACACCTTCTATTGCCCTAGACACATGACTCTGAAAGTTCAGGAAGACGGGGTGAACCTTTCGTAAGCTTGGCTCTATGTGGTTAACACTGCCAGAAACCAGACTTCTCTTGTATTTCTGTCTCCTTTGAACTCTCCCTCTCTCAAGGAAGTTAGGAAGGGAATGAATATTGATTCCCTCTTCCTTCTCTCTTTCTTCCCATTACTTTTGTTCACTATTTTTCTCTCTCTCCTGCTCTCTCGCAATGGCTTCCCTCTTTCCCCCATCTCTCCCTGTCTCTGAAGGAATAGGTGGAGGAAATGATTCGTGATTCAGGTAATAGGTCAATTTGGCCTTGACAGTCATTTGCCCAGCCCCCATCTCCCTCTTGCAAGTAACGCAGAGCCTGGTGCATAGGGAAACGTTGACAATTCCTGTGAGGTCTGTTTCCTGTCAAGTCAGTTAGGCTGAGCCTGAGTCAGTAATATCATCCCTGCCTCATATCACTGGCCCTTTCAGAGCTCTGCTCGGCTGTTTTAGGTCTCACCCAAAACAGCACACATGTTCTGTTTGCGAGAGATTTTCTTTAATAAAAGGGGATTGGAGTCCGTACATTGCTTACCATTTGTTGGCCATTGTCACTCTTAGATGCTGCCTGTCATTGTGTGTCTCAGGTTCACTTCTAGTTCTTTCACGTGGCGCATGGACCAATTACTGGTTGCTTCATTTTGATTAGTGTCTTTCCGCTGCTGGCTTTGTGGTTCAGGTACTACTTTTTTTTCTTTCCCTGTCGTTCACCTTCTCTGTGTTGCTTCATCCGTGTTACTTCTTTACTCCCACTCAGTTGTCCAGTGACTTCATCACTCCCAACCCCCAGTGTCTGTTGCTTCTTCCCTCTCAATCCTGTTGTGCCAGTTGTGTCCTTCCTCCAACCCCTGTTGTCTGTGTTGCTTCTTACACCCTACGTCTGTGTTGCTTCTTGCGTTTGTGTTGCTTCTTTCTTCCCACCTCCTGTTTATGTTGCTTCTTTCTTCCCACCCCCTGTCCATGTTGCTTCTTCCCTCCCACCCTAGTCTGTGTTGCTTCTTCCCACCCGCCTGTCTGTCTTTTGTTGCTTTTTCCCTCCCCCGGCCATGTTGCTTCTTCCCCTCCACCCAGTCAGTGTTGCTTCTTCCATCCCACCCTCCATCTGTGTTGTTTCTTCTCTCCCATCCTGTTCGTGTTGTTTCTTATTTCCATGTTGCTTCTTTCCTCTCACTCCCACCTGTGTTGCTCCTTCCCTCCTACCTGCTGCCTGTGTTGCTTCTTCCCTCTCATGCCCATCTGACTTGCTTCTTCCTTCCCTCCCTCTCAACCCATTCATCTTGCTTCTTCCCTCCTATCCCACGTGTTGCTTCTTCCCTCCTGCCCTCATATGTGTTGCTTCTCTACTTCTCCCTGGCTGTATTGCTTCTTCCCTCCCGCCCCATCCATATTGCCTCTTCACTCTGCCCACGTTGGTGTTGCGTCTTCCCTCCCATCCTCCTGTCCGTGTTGCTTCTTCCCTTTCACCGCTATCAGTATTGCTTTTTACCTTCTACCCCGTCCATGTTACTTCTTGTGTCCATGTTTGCTTCTTCCCTCCCTTTGTCTGTGTTGCTTCTCCCCTCCCACGTTCCCCTTGTCCATGTTGCTTCTTCCCTCCCACTTTCCCCTTGTCCCCGTGTTGCTTCTTCCCTCCCACTCTCCCCTTCTCCATGTTGCTTCTTCCCTCCCACCCTCCCCTTGTCCGTGTTGCTTCTTCCCTCCCCTTGTCCGTGTTGCTTCTTCCCTTCCACCCTCCCCCTGTCTGTGTTGCTTCTTCCCACCCACCCTCCCCGGGTCCGTGTTGCATCTCCCCTCCCCTTGTCCATGTTGCTTCTCCCCTCCCCTTGTCTGTGTTGCTTCTTCCCTTCCTTCCACCCTCCCCTTGTCTGTGTTGCTTCTTTCCTCCCATCCTTCCCTTGTCCACGTTGCATCTTCCCTCCCACCCTCCCCTTGTCCCTGTTGCTTCTTCCCTCCCACCCTCCCCTTGTCCGTGTTGCTTCTTCCCTTCCACCCTCCCCCTGTCTGTGTTGCTTCTTCCCACCCACCCTCCCCGGGTCCGTGTTGCATCTCCCCTCCCCTTGTCCATGTTGCTTCTCCCCTCCCCTTGTCTGTGTTGCTTCTTCCCTTCCTTCCACCCTCCCCTTGTCTGTGTTGCTTCTTCCCTCCCATCCTTCCCTTGTCCACGTTGCATCTTCCCTCCCACCCTCCCCTTGTCCCTGTTGCTTCTTCCCTCCCACCCTCCCCTTGTCCGTGTTGCTTCTTCCCTCACACACTCCCCTTGTCTGTGTTGTTTCTTCTTCCCCCCACCCTCCCCTTGTCTGTGTTGTTTCTGCCCTCCCCTTGTCCGTGTTGCTTCTTCCCTCCACTTGTCCGTGTTGCTTCTTCCCTCCCCTGGTCTGTGTTGCTTCTTCCCTACCTCCCACCCCCCCCTTGTCCGTGTTGCTTCTTCCCCCCCCTTGTCCGTGTTGCTTCTTCCCTCCCCTTGTCCGTGTTGCTTCTTCCCTCCCCTTGTCTGTGTTGCTTCTTCCCTCCCCTTGTCCGTGTTGCTTCTTCCCTCCCCTTGTCTGTGTTGCTTCTCCCCTCCCCTTGTCCATGTTGCTTCTCCCCTCCACTTGTCCGTGTTGCGTCTCCCTTCTTCTTGTCTGTGTTGCTTCTTCCCTTGCTCCCATCCTCCCCTTGTCGTGTTGCTTCTTCCCTCCCTCCCACCCTCCCCTTCTCCGTGTTGCTTCTTCCCAACCTCCCACCTTCCCCTTCTCCGTGTTGCTTCTTCATGCCCCTTGTCCGTGTTGCTTCTTCCCTCCCCTTGTCCATGTTGCTTCTTCCATCCCCTTGTCTGTGTTACTTCTTCCCTCCCACCCTCCCCTTGTCTGTGTTTCTTCTTCCCTCCCACCCTCCCCTTGTCTGTGTTGCTTCTTCCCTCCCACCCTCTCCGGATCTGTGTTGCATCTCCCCTCCCCTTGTCCGTGTTGCTTCTTCCCTCCCACCCTCCCGTTGTCTGTGTTGTTTCTTCTTCCCTCCCACCCTCCCCTTGTCTGTGTTGATTCTTCTTCCCTCCCACCCTCCCCTTGTCTGTGTTGATTCTTCCCTCCACTTGTCCGTGTTGCTTCTTCCCTCCCCGGGTCCGTGTTGCTTCTCCCCTCCCCCCTCCCCGGGTCCGTGATGCTTCTCCCCACCCGTTGTCCGTGTTGAGTCTCCCCTCCCCTGGTCTTTGTTGCTTCTTCTCTCCCTCCCACCCTCCCCTTGTCCGTGTTGCTTCTTCCCTCCCCTTGTCCGTGTTGCTTCTTCCCTCCCCTTGTCTGTGTTGCTTCTTCCCTCCCCTTGTCTGTGTTGCTTCTTCCCTCCCACCCTCCCTGGGTCCGTGTTGCTTCTCCCCTCTCCTTCTCCATGTTGCTTCTCCCCTCCCTTTCTCCGTGTTGCGTCTCCCTTCCCCTTGTCTGTGTTGCTTCTTCCCTTCCTCCCACCCTCCCTTTGTCCGTGTTGCTTCTTCCTAACCTCCCACCTTCCCCTTGTCCGTGTTGCTTCTTCCCTCCCTCCCAACCCTTGTCTGTGTTGCTTCTTCACTTCCACCCTCCCCTTGTCCGTGTTGCTTCTTCACTTCCACCCTCCCCTTGTCCGTGTTGCTTCTTGCCTCCCACCCTCCCTTTGACTGTGTTGCTTCTTGCCTCTCACCATCCCCTTGTCGGGGTTGCTTCTTCCCTCCCACCATCCCCTTGTCCGTGTTGCTTCTTCCCTCCCAACATCCCCTTGTCCGTGTTGCTTCCCCGCTCCCACCCTCCCCTTGTCCGTGCTCCCACCCTCTCCTTGTCCTTGTTGCTTCTCCACCTTCCACCCTCCCCATGTCCTTGTTGCTTCTCCACCTTCAACCCTCCCCTTGTCCGTGTTGCTTCTTCCCTCCCGCCCTCCTCTTGTCTGTATTGCTTCTTCCCTCCCGCCCTCCCCTTGTCTGTAAATGAAATGAAAAAAAAATATTTAATAAAGCGCACTGCGGCCAAGCGGCTTCCTGGCGCTGGTGACATGGTCAGGGCTCACAGAGGGGATCTGGGGAACCTAAGAAGGAAAAGCCTGGGTGAAAAGAAAGGTTTTGAGGGCCTTTCGGAAATGGGTGTAGATGGGGATGGAGCGAATGTGAGATGGAAGGCTATTCCAGAACTGGGGGGCCAAAACAGAGAGACGAGTGCCACCAGTTCTGGATTTGCGGAAATGGGGGATGTGCAGAAGAGAGAGAGAAGAAGAGCGAAGGGTACGACTGGGGGCATGGGATGAGATTAGGGAAGAGATGTAGACAGGGGCAGAGCGGGAGTGAGCTCGAAAGGCAAAGCAGGCTAATTTGAAGAGAGATCTGACCGGATAGGGAGCCAGTGAAGGGATTTAAGAACAGGAGTAATGTGAGAGAATTTGGGAAGAGAAAGGATGAGACGAGCAGCTTGGTTTTGAATGGCCTGTAAACGTCGGGACTCGTAGGCGGGGATGCCCACGTACAGGCCATTCCCATAGTCAAGTCGAGAGATGACTAAAGCCAGGACTATGGTCTTGAGTGCATCAGTGGTGAAAAAACGCAAGATTTTCCGGATGAGACGGAGGGATAAGAAGCAGGAAGACACAACAGAGCTAATCTGACTGTGCATTGTTAAGTCAGAACTGACTTTGATACCAAGGGTGCGAACAGAGGAGGAAGGTGTGGGAGGGGGACCAAAAGAAAGGGGCCAGTGTGTTGGGGACCAGGGATTAGATCGACCACCCATGAGGACAAGTTCCGTCTTATCGGGGTTGAGCTTAAGATGGTTAGCGCTCATCCACTCGGAGATGAAAATTAAGGTGGAACTGAACTTGGGGAGAGAATCAGGAGAGGAAGAAAGATCATAGACGAGCTGGAGGTCATCTGCGTAGTTATACACCGAGACCCCCAGCTCAAGAAGAGAAGTGACAAGGGGACGGATGTAAAGATTAAAGAGAAGAGGGGAAAGAGAGGAACCCTGGGGAACACCACAGGTGACCGGACGGGGGGGGGGGGGGCAAAGAAAACGGAGAGGTGAACCGCCTGGTACCTATCCCGAAGAAAGGATGCTAGCCAGGAGAAGGCCGCGCCCCGAATGCCCGCTGCGCTGACACGGTCGAGAAGAATGGAGTGGTCGACCGTGTCAAACGCAGCGGACAGATCGAGAAGGACCAGGGCTTGGGGGAGGTTGGAATCTGCCTTCCCCTTGAGTTCATCCAGAACCGCGAGAACCACTGCCTCCGTGGAATGGCCTGGGCGAAAGCCCGCTTGATGGGAGGCTAAAAGGCCATTGTCCTCGATATAGGAGGAGAGGCAAGAAGTGACATGGGTCTCGAGGATCTTAGCTAAATAGGGGAGGAGGGAGATGGGACGGAAATGAGCAGGGAGGGAAGGATCCAGACCGGGTTTTTTGAGAATGGGGAGAACATCGGCGGATTTAAATGATGATGGAACAGAGCCAGAGGCCAAAGAAAAATTAAGCAAAGTGAGCGGGGGAGCAGAAGAGTTAGTGAAAAGGGTTTTAAGAATGCGCGCCGGTGCACAGTCCATAGGGGAGCCAGATTTAACTTTGAGCAGGTAGTTGTGAAATAGGTCAGGAGAAATGGGGGGAAAAGTGACGAAAGAGGAAGGAGAGAGAGTAACAGAGCAGGTGGGAATGGGTTGGGGCACCATTGGAATGTTAGCTTTAATCTTCACAATCTTGTCTATAAAAAAGTCATTAAGTGACAAGCAGAGGGACTGAGAGGGAACCAGACAAGGGGAAGACCGATCGGAAGTGGCAAGATTGTGAACTAGGGAAAAGATTTCACGAGATTTGTTTGTAGAGAGAGCTACTCTCTCAGTGAAATAGGAGGTTTTGGCCGCAAGAATAGCTTTTTTGTAATCGGTGAGAAGTAGTTTGTATTTAGTGCGCAGAGAGGGAGAGTACTGCCATCTCCAGAGACGTTCCGACCGCCTGAGGTCGAGTTTTAGAGCTTTGAGCTCTGGAGAAAACCATCTGTGCGCATCGTGAGGGCGGACCGCCTTGATCTTTTTTAGCGGGGCCACTCGATCACACGAAGTGGAGAGCCATGTACTAATAGCATTGGCCTGAGACTCAAGAGGGAGGTTGGTAAGATCAGGAGCGGAAGAAGCCAGAGAAAGTGAGAGAGAGTCAAGGTCAGTCTGATTCCAATTGCGGACAAGGAGAGTTTTGGGAAAAGAGGGCTTGTTGACCACACCCAAGTGAACAGAAAAGGAAATGATATGGTGATCCGACCAAACACAAGGAGAAATAGAGGGAAGTGAGGCAAGGGGGCAAGAAGACCAAATTTGATCAAGGATATGACCTTGAGCGTGGGTAGGGGCTGTGAAATAGGGAGTGAGATTCAAGCAGTGAAGAGTGGCAGAAAAATCTTTGGAAGGGAGATCTTCCTTGGGATCTCCCGGCCAGAAATTGAAATCTCCAAGAAGTAGAACGGAAGAATTGTTAACCACCAGGGTGGCCAGAAGATCCTGGATGGAGGCTACGAAAGAAGGCATGTTATGTAGGGACGACACATGAGGAAGGAGGGTCAAGGGGGCGTGGCAGGGGGGGAGGAGCCAAAGAGCTGCAGCGCCGAGGCCAGACCCGCCCACGATGGTGGAGCCGCCCGTCCCCCTCCGAGAGTCAGGCGAGGAGGGGGCGATCAGCGGTGGCGGTCTGGTCGCGTGCAGGAGAGGGGCAGCCAGGAAGAATCAAAGCACCGGGTCCGAGGCGCTTTGCAGCAGTGCAGGTAGGTGGCGAGATAAAAAGTCAAGAGGTTCTAAAAGTAACATTGCTCCCGGAGAAGCCTCGGGAGATCTGGCAGCAGGTTTAAGAGTACAGGCAGGTGTGCGCCTTAAGTGATTAGCCAGGGGGGGAGGAGCCAAAGAGCTGCAGGGCCGAGGCCAGACCCGCCCACGATGGTGGAGCCGCCCGTCCCCCTCCGAGAGTCAGGCGAGGAGGGGGCGATCAGCGGTGGCGGTCTGGTCGCGTGCAGGAGAGGGGCAGCCAGGAAGAATCAAAGCGCCGGGTCCGAGGCGCTTTGCAGCAGTGCAGGTAGGTGGCGAGATAAAAAGTCAAGAGGTTCTAAAAGTAACGTTGCTCCCGGAGAAGCCTCGGGAGATCTGGCAGCAGGTCTGTGTTGCTTCTAAACCTCCCGCTCTACTCTTGTCCGTGTTGCTTCTGAACCTCCCGCCCTCCCCTTGTCTGTGTTGCTTTTTCCCTCCTGCCTTCCCTTTGTCCGGGTTGCTTTTTCCCTCCCACCCTCCCTTTGTCCGTGTTGCTTTTTCCCTCCCACCCTCCCTTTGTCCGTGTTGCTTTTTCCCTCCCGCCCTCCCTTTGTCCGTGTTGCTTTTTCCCTCCCGCCCTCCCTTTGTCCATGTTGCTTTTTCCCTCCCGCCCTCCCTTTGTCCGTGTTGCTTTTTCCCTCCCGCCCTGCCTTTGTCCGTGTTGCTTTTCCCCCCCGCCCTCCCCTTGTCCGTGTTGCTTTTCTCCTCCCGCCCTCCCCTTGTCCGTGTTGATTTTCCCCTCCCTCCCCTTGTCCGTGTTGCTTTTCCCCTCCCGCCCTCCCCTTGTCCGTGTTGCTTTTCCCCTCCCGCCCTCCCCTTGTCCGTGTTGCTTTTCCCCTCCCGCCCTCCCCTTGTCCGTGTTGCTTTTCCCCTCCCGCCCTCCCCTTGTCCGTGTTGCTTTTCCCCTCCCGCCCTCCCCTTGTCCGTGTTGCTTTTCCCCTCCCGCCCTCCCCTTGTCCGTGTTGCTTTTCCCCTCCCCTTGTCCGTGTTTCTTTTCCCCTCCCCTTGTCGGTGTTGCTTTTCCCCTCCCCTTGTCGGTATTGCTTTTCCCCTCCCGCGCTCCCCTTGTCCATGTTGCTTTTCCCCTCCCCTTGTCCGTGTTGCTTTTCCCCTCCCGCCCTCCCCTTGTCCGTGTTGCTTTTACCCTCCCGCCCTCCCCTTGTCCGTGTTGCTTTTCCCCTCCTGCCTTCCCCTTGTCCGTGTTGCTTTTCCCCTCCCCTTGTCCGTGTTGCTTTTCCCCTCCCCTTGTCCGTGTTGCTTTTCCCCTCCCCTTGTCCGTGTTGCTTTTCCCCTCCCCTTGTCCGTGTTGCTTTTCCCCTCCCGCCCTCCCCTTGTCGTGTTGCTTTTCCCCTCCCGCCCTCCCCTTGTCCGTGTTGCTTTTCCCCTCCCGCCCTCCCCTTGTCGTGTTGCTTTTCCCCTCCCGCCCTCCCCTTGTCTGCGTTGCTTTTCCCCTCCCGCCCTCCCCTTGTCTGTGTTGCTTTTTCCCTCCCGCCCTCCCCTTGTCTGTGTTGCTTTTTCCCTCCCGCCCTCCCCTTGTCTGTGTTGCTTTTTCCCTCCCGCCCTCCCCTTGTCTGTGTTGCTTTTTCCCTCCCGCCTTCCCCTTGTCCGTGTTGCTTCTCCCCTCCTGCCCTCCCCTTGTCCATGTTGCTTTACCCCTCCCTATGGCAGTGTTGCTTCTCCCCTCCCGCCCTCCCCTTGTCAGTGTTGCTTCTCCCCTCCCGCCCTCCCCTTGTCCGTGTTGCTTCTTCCCTCCCGCCCTCCCTTTGTCCGTGTTGCTTTTCCTCTCCCGCCCTCTTCTGGTCCTTGTTGCTGCTTTCTCCCCGCCCTCCCCTTGTCCATATTGCTTCTTCTCTCCCCTTTTCCGTGTTGCTTCTTCTAAGTTCCAGCAGAGACCTCCATGCCTGTCATCCATCCATGCACCCTCAGGCTGATTTAGTAGGGGCACACTGGCTTTTATGAAATTGTACAGAAATCCCTATATCCCTATTGTACAAAATTTCTTATAGCCAAGAAAGCTGTACCTAACTGAAGAGCCCCCACACAGGGCCAAACCATACTTGGGTTGTTTGTGTTCAAGTTCAAAGTGGACTTGGCCTGGCAGTTCGGATCAGTGATGTCATTTGAGATGTTATCAGTGATGTCATGAGTGATGTCACTAACCATGTCACATGTGTCATGTAATATGTGACGTCATCAGCAGTGCATTGAGGCGTGCGAGTTATAGTTAGCTGAACTAACTATAACGGGGGAATTTCAATGGTTTTGTATGAGTGAAATGTCCAGCTAACTATAACATGTGTGAAACCTATGGTTTTTTCAGTGAATTTCTAAGGTTTTTGTAAATGCTAATTCCTAACTATAGCGTGGCTGAAACCTATGTTTTTTCCAGTGAATTTCAAAGGTTTAGTAAATTATAATTTTTAAATGTATTAATTGTTATATATATTTTTTTTACTGATTTACTACATTGTTTAAAACTATTTATTTTTTGATATTTTATTTTTTTAATTACATTACATATTTGTAATATAAATTAAAAAAAATGTTTTTAAAAATATTGAAATTGTAATATTTGTTTTTTTAATTTTATATGTTTTTAAATTTATATATATTTTATATAGCAGGCAATGATATCCTACGGAAGGAAATTCAAGTTACTGTAAGTATGGTTAGAATTACTTTTCAGGATCATTAGTGGGCTGAAAGATGCAGCACTGAGGTCTCTCCTGATAACAGGTGAGTAAATCAGAATTCGTAGTTCGGCTGATTTTAGAGGAATTTTTTAAAGTTCCAAAACTCCACACCTAAAAGAAATTCCAAGTAAAACCACTCAATGTTACCTTATGGAAGGAAATTCACTTAGCAGGTAAGTAGTGTTATCATTACTTTTTCTTACTCAGTGGTGGATCCTGGATCCAGCACTGGTGCATCTCCTGTAAACAGCTGAAAGAATGCGTTCAAGTCATACAGGTAATTTTAAGGAATATTTTCATTTTGTGAAAATAGACACTTAGAAACTGTTCTGGTGAAGACCAGACAATGGATTCCTATGAAAGGAAATACAAGTTACTGGTAAGTACGGTTAGAATTACTTTTCAGGGTCAGTGCTGGGCTAAAAGATGCAGCACTGGGTTCTCTCCTGATAACAGGTGAGTAAATCGGAATTCCTTGTTCGGATGGTTTTAGGTGAATATTTTAAAGTTCCAAAACTCCACACTTACAAGAATTTCCAAGTGAAACCAGTCAATGTTCGCCTATGGAAGGAAATGCAAGTTACTGGTAAGTATGGTTAGAATTACTTTTAAGGATCAGTACTGGGCTCAAAGATGCAGCACTGAGGTCTCTCCTGATAACAGGTGAGTAAATCGGAATTCGTACTACATCCAGTAAGCGCCACAGAGCTGCGTAGCAGAGAGATGTAAAAACGGGCACGGCATGCACCACCTCTCTGCAACGCAGCGCAGTGGCGCTTCCTAGAAGCACCTGGTGGATTACTTGGCCCCCATGGTCCCTCAGGTTTGAAGTTGAATTTTTTCCCCAGCTTAAAACGCCCCACAGGGCGTGTTTGCACACATCCCATTAGGCCACGTCCCCTCCCTTCACCACTGTCTAAACGCGCCCTGTCACCGTTCTAAGTTGAGAGATTAAGTCCCCCTTAATCCTAAGGATCACTAGGGTCAAACTAGCCCACTAGGTACCTCCAGCAAGCACCACAGAGCTGCGTTGCAGAGAGGTGGAAAAAGGGGCGCACTTTGTCTCTAGATATATCTATGATTTTACTTTTGATTTTCTCAGGAACTACTGCACGGATTTACACCATTTAACAAAAAGCGTCATTTGCGAACTAAACTCTACCTTTTTGCCAAATTTGGTGTAATTCCGTTCAGCAGTTCGAGCTGTAGCCCGTCTTAAAGGTCCCTATATAAAATTGCAAGTTTTGGGACCCCCTTTTATTCTCTGCCCCCGTTTCACGAATCACCCCAAACTTTCAGGGAAGGACCGAAGTGGAGCAGGCCATCTTCTTGGAAAATTTCGCGAAGATTCGTTTATCGGCGCCAAAGTTTTTCCAAATCGGATTTTGCGGATTTT
This sequence comes from Lissotriton helveticus, assembly GCF_964261635.1. Classification (NCBI taxonomy): domain Eukaryota; kingdom Metazoa; phylum Chordata; class Amphibia; order Caudata; family Salamandridae; genus Lissotriton; species Lissotriton helveticus. Next base: position 1,574,067,891 of record NC_136057.1, read on the forward strand.
TCTTATAGAAACTAGGCCCTAACTATAACTACCTACTGGTGACCGCCAGTAGGTAATACATAAATATATATATATCTCCATTACCATCACGCAGCCTGGCTGGCGAGGGGTCTCCAGAAGGGCCGTTTGCACGACTAAGGAGAACTCAGGACTTGCACACCATATGTGAGTAGAAATCCTTACAGGACCACAAGTACCATCATGCACAGCGCCCATCCAGGGGTGTGCTATGAACATAAAGAAGGGTACTTCCTGCTACTACCCTGCATAATCACTTCGTCTTCCTCAAAAGAAGAAGGCTACCGCCTTCGTAACGCGTCAGGACACTTGACGAAGCAGGATAATCATTAAGAAACTTGTTCCTGGTTTTCCAGCCATTTGGCTACCTGCCGCGCAATAAAGCCTTATCTGCAAACCCCGCGAGTGTGGTTGGTGTTTCACACCCGAGCTGTCATATTTTGGGAGGCCCCATCACCTTCCTAGCTGCACCCACCTGAAGAGTGTACGGCGCCTTGATGGGAGAGAGCGTCGCAGTAGCACTGCATTTCGCCGAGCACCGCCACACAGCGAGTAGGTACGAGTCCACAAACGGCGAGCATCCAGCTTGTGGGGAGACGATCATATACCTCTCCCTGACTCCATTACCATCACGCAGCCTGGCTGGCGAGGGGTCTCCAGAAGGGCCGTTTGCACGACTAAGGAGAACTCAGGACTTGCACACCATATGTGAGTAGAAATCCTTACAGGACCACAAGTACCATCATGCACAGCGCCCATCCAGGGGTGTGCTATGAACATAAAGAAGGGTACTTCCTGCTACTACCCTGCATAATCACTTCGTCTTCCTCTGAAGAAGAAGGCTACCGCCTTCGAAACGCGTCAGGACACTTGACGAAGCAGGATAATCATTAAGGAACTTGTTCCTGGTTTTCCAGCCATTTGGCTACCTGCCGCGCAATAAAGCCTTATCTGCAAACCCCGCGAGTGTGGTTGGTGTTTCACACCCGAGCTGTCATATTTTGGGAGGCCCCATCACCTTCCTAGCTGCACCCGCCTGAAGAGTGTACGGCGCCTTGATGGGAGAGAGCGTCGCAGTAGCACTGCATTTCGCCGACCACCGCCACACAGCGAGTAGGTACGAGTCCACAAACGGCGAGCATCCAGCTTGTGGGGAGACGATCATATACCTCTCCCTGACTCCATTACCATCACGCAGCCTGGCTGGCGAGGGGTCTCCAGAAGGGCCGTTTGCACGACTAAGGAGAACTCAGGACTTGCACAACATATGTGAGTAGAAATCCTTACAGGACCACAAGTACCATCATGCACAGCGCCCATCCAGGGGTGTGCTATGAACATAAAGAAGGGTACTTCCTGCTACTACCCTGCATAATCACTTCGTCTTCCTCTGAAGAAGAAGGCTACCGCCTTCGAAACGCGTCAGGACACTTGACGAAGCAGGATAATCATTAAGAAACTTGTTCCTGGTTTTCCAGCCATTTGGCTACCTGCCGCGCAATAAAGCCTTATCTGCAAACCCCGCGAGTGTGGTTGGTGTTTCACACCCGAGCTGTCATATTTTGGGAGGCCCCATCACCTTCCTAGCTGCACCCGCCTGAAGAGTGTACGGCGCCTTGATGGGAGAGAGCGTCGCAGTAGCACTGCATTTCGCCGAGCACCGCCACACAGCGAGTAGGTACGAGTCCACAAACGGCGAGCATCCAGCTTGTGGGGAGACGATCATATACCTCTCCCTGACTCCATTACCATCATGCAGCCTGGCTGGCGAGGGGTCTCCAGAAGGGCCGTTTGCACGACTAAGGAGAACTCAGGACTTGCACACCATATGTGAGTAGAAATCCTTACAGGACCACAAGTACCATCATGCACAGCGCCCATCCAGGGGTGTGCTATGAACATAAAGAAGGGTACTTCCTGCTACTACCCTGCATAATCACTTCGTCTTCCTCTGAAGAAGAAGGCTACCGCCTTCGAAATGCGTCAGGACACTTGACGAAGCAGGATAATCATTAAGAAACTTGTTCCTGGTTTTCCAGCCATTTGGCTACCTGCCGCGCACTAAAGCCTTATCTGCAAACCCCGCGAGTGTGGTTGGTGTTTCACACCCGAGCTGTCATATATATATATATATTCACTGAAAAAAACCATAGGTTATAGACCATATATAGTTAGGAATTAGCATTTACAAAACCTTGAAAATTCACTGAAAAAAACATAGGTTATAGACCATATATAGTTAGGAATTAGCATTTAGAAAACCTTATTTTACTCACACAAAACCATTGAAATTCCATATATAGTTAGTTGCACTAACTATATATCGCGCACCCGCAATCCACTGCTGATGATGTCACATATTACATCATTCATGACATGGTCAGTGACATCACTGATGACATCACTGATGACATCTCAAATGACATCACTGATGACATCATCTAGTGTCTGTGTGTTTTTGTAAAGTTTAAATACGTTTTACATATTGAAGAATGAGTGGATGTATGGAAGACTGAGTGTGTGTGTGGCTGGCTGGGAGGTGTGTGACTCTGTGCATATCAATGTGTACTTGTATCAGTGATTGTATAAGAGAGTAAGTATGTGTTAGTATATGTGTGAAAAGTATGGTGTTCTGTGTTTAACTATAGAAGAGGAAATCGAAGTGTGATTGATTCTTCACAGGACTGACTAGGTGTATGAGTGCATATGATAGTGTTGTAATAATGAGTGACTGTATGTATGAGTGATTGTATGGGTGAATGAGTGAATGTGTGTGTAGACGTAGGAATCAGTGAGTGCGTATGTAGTAACTGGTATTGGTGTGTCATGATGTCATCAGTGATGTCATTTGAGATGTCATCAGTGATGTCATCAGTGATGTCACTGAAGTATGGTGTTCTGTGTTTAACTGTATAGATGAGGAAATGGAAGTGTGATTGATTCTTTACAGGACTGACTTGGTGTGTGAGTAACTCCATGGATGAGTGGCAGTGTGTGACTGTCTGCATAGGTGTATGAGTGCATATGATAGTGTTGTAATAATGAGTGACTGTATGTATGAGTGATTGTATGGGTGAATGAGTGAATGTGTGTGTAGACGTAGGAATCAGTGAGTGCGTATGTAGTAACTGGTATTGGTGTGTCATGATGTCATCAGTGATGTCATTTGAGATGTCATCAGTGATGTCATCAGTGATGTCATTTGAGATGTCATCAGTGATGTCACTGACCATGTCATGAATGATGTAATATGTGACATCATCAGCAGTGGATTGCGGGTGCGCGATATATAGTTAGTGCAACTAACTATATATGGAATTTCAATGGTTTTGTGTGAGTAAAATAAGGTTTTCTAAATGCTAATTCCTAACTATATATGGTCTATAACCTATGGTTTTTTCAGTGAATTTTCAAGGTTTTGTAAATGCTAATTCCTAACTATATATGGTCTATAACCTATGGTTTTTTCAGTGAATTTCATTGGTTTTTTAACAGCTAATATCTGTAGCTGTAAAATGTATTCTTCTTTAAATCCAAAAATATATTTTATATGTTTATTAATAACTTTTTTTTAAAATATTTTTTTTTCTTCGTTCCCGCTTCGCGAATCGGGAAGCTTCCCGTTAGCTGACCTTGATGCCGCGAAATAGACCGCGAGCCGGTAAACGTTTCTTTACCGCAACTGCCGCGTTAGAAAACAACATCGTGACGCCTCCCGTCCGCATGATGTTTCGCGTTGTCGCGTGATACGTCATATGACGTGCTACGTTAGCGAACTGGTACGCGTACCGAGTCGCAAAGCACAGGTTTCTGGAAGCAAACCGGGAGGCCCTGCAAAGCGCGTAACGTAAACACAGCAGGTCATGTGACTTGGTAATAACACTTTTCATTGGTTCATTTCACTTTTGGTTTCCTAATGATGTAAGACTAGGTCATATAATCTAAAATGAACACTTTTCATTGGTTGAGAACTATTGTTTTTCCCAAATGATGAAAATCCCTCCTTCTTTCCTCACTCTGACTTTCATCATTGTGAGAGAAAGACCCTTTGTTACCAGTGAGCAATGGCTTCTTTATTAGCTTCAGCTGGTGCTTCCCCACCACCTCCACCACATCCAAGGAAGAGTGGACCACCTGCTGAAGTTATAATTCAGCAAGAAGAGGAAGAAGAGGAACAGAACGACGAGCAGGAAGAGAGGCACTTTTTGCCTGAGGAGCCCAGGACGTCTCACCGGAAAGAAAACTTCATTTGGCAATTTTTTTAAATTCCCAAAGGTCAGAAAAAAGTAAATGCAAGATACGTAACTTGCCTTATATGTCAAGATAGACTGTCCAGAGGGACCGACAAAAAATACAGTTTCGGAAACTACACAATACATCGCCATATGACTAGGTGGCATCCTAACAACTACAGTGCTGCACAGTTTCGTAACGACCTAGATAATCTCCCTATTATGGCCAGAAGATCTGTTGTACCGGAAGTAACGGGACCAGAGGGCAGGGAGATGGTGCCAAATATACAAACGAGATTTCGTGAAGTAAAACAAGTCTGCGTACATTGCAGTGGATTCATTTGCTACGGACAAAGTAGCATCACTCTGATCAACAGAGCTATTGACTATCATATGCAAGTTTGTACGAAACGCCCCAAATAATAAATTCTTTTTTTTTGTTTTGTTGCTCCTGTTGAGCCCTTTACAATGAATCGTTTTCGTTGCCCCCTCCGAAAAAAAACAAAAAAAAATATAAAACTGTTCAGAAAAATTCAAAAAAAGTAAAAAAAATTTCAGAAAAATTATAAAAAAAATATAAAACAACAAAAACAATAAAAAAAAGTTCTTTTCAGAACTACCTCCCCGTTATTAAAAAATTGGTACAATATTTGGAACTGTGCCAACCTCTATTTCTCTTAGTTCGCTTCCCAGTTCGCTCCCCGGTACGCGAACCGGAAGCGAACCCAAAAATTTTTTTTTTTAAAAAGAACAGTAAGTATAAGGGAAGGAAACAGACAGTTATGTTAAAAGAAAGACAGCTATAGGGGAGTAAACTAGAGATACTATTACCCGTAATCCACTGCTGATGATGTCACATATTACATCATTCATGACCTTCATGTAAACAAGACCACCTCTACATGTATGATGTTAATTCGTATGCTGCGTAAGGTTCTTCCCCTTCTCCCTGAGCAAGCCAGACCAGAAGTAGTGCGTTGTACCATCCTAAGTCGACTTGACTATTGTAACGCACTGCTTCTGGAGGCCCCGGTAACTCTTCTGGGTAAGTTGCAAAGGGTACAAAACATCGCTGCCAAACTCGCCCTCTCTCGCCCCTACCATAGCTCTTCTACGGCAGCGTTGCGAGAACTCCACTGGCTGCCGGTCCATTTGCGGGTGCGCTACAAAGCAGCGTGTATAGTGTTTAAGGCTATCCATGGCCTGGGCCCTATTCCTCTGCGGCGAATGTTCGCCTGGTATTGTCCATCCCGTGCCTTACGCTCCTCGTCATCTAGGCTATTGGTAGTTCCGCGCTTCCAGAGAGTGAGGATGGGCGGCCGCTCGTTTAGAGTAGCGGCGGCCAAACTCTGGAACTCTCTGCCAATAGCCTTGAGAAGCTTTGAAGATCTCTTAGCTTTTAGAAAGGCTTTGAAAACCTACCTCTTTCCCAGGACATGATGAGCTACTGTTTTCATTTGGATTATGGGTCAAAAGCGCCAGGATGCCCTTGGTGGTGACAGGCCGCGCTATACAAGTATACCACAATACCACAATACCAATGCTCAGTGACATCATCAGCAGAGGATTGCGGGTAACAGTATCCCTAGTTTATTCCCTATAGCTGTGTTTCTTTTAACATAACTGTCTGTTTCCTTCCCTTATACTTACTGTTCTTTTTAAAAAAAATGTTTTAGATCAGTGAGAAACAGTGAAAGTAATGAAATATAAAAGACTACGTAGAATATGAGCACTGTATGCAACAACTTTGACACTTACAGAAGCCTCACCTTCTCCATGCCTCCTACACAGTTCTACATGTACATCATAAATGCAAACAGAACAGAATTAATTATACATGTTAAATGGTTTATTTTTGCTGTTCTCAGAATGTATCAAATTTCACTAAAACAGTGACTTGAAGGTATTCATCATATAACAGCGGGGAAAAAAAAACACAATCAAAATGATTGTGTTTAAAAAAACCCATACAACATAACAAATCAGAATTCAGAACTCCTTAAAGTTAACTTACTTTCCATGACGGCCAAAGATGTCCTATGAACAGCTTACACTCTGTTGTGCTGTTATTACTTTCAACCCGCCACTTTCTGAAAGAAAACCTCCATCGTTTTCAAAAACATGTTACATACAATAAATGACTTCTCGCTCTCTACCACACGTTTCCACAAGGCCAAATCGTGTCTGAGCCATTTATAACTCTTATAATTCTTTTAAGCCAATCCCGTCATGTTGTATTTCCGCAACTTTCACAATTAAAATGTTGAAGATCATTTTCACAATCCTGGACTAGTAATATCTTCCCCTTCTTGCTCAATCATGTTCTACATTTCCTATCACACTGATACTGCTTACTATGAAGCAGACTTACACTACCTTTATGACTAGTACAATTATTTAATTTTCTACATCACTTTTAATCACAAAGCAATGTAAAACAGTAGACAGCATTGCAGACTTACATTCCCTCTACTCCATGTTTTGATTGGTTGCTTCAATTAGCTTATAAAAAGAAACAGTTTTTCTGAACTCATTCAAAGTGCACGTATTTCTCCATGACGTCCAGTGTTATGGTAAGAAGTTATGTCTCTGTACTATACTTATCCTCAAGGCCAAATCGTGTAGGAGCCATTAGAACTTCTTGAAATTCCTCAGAGCACATCCCGAGATTCTTTCCCTAAAATTTTGGTTTTAAAAACACCAGGTAACAGTTTTTAAGGTCATACGGCAATTGTTTTTTGAAAATTAAAACAGAATCATTGCAGAATGACCAGCCATTTCTACACTTTAAATAAGCTGTATAATGTCCTGATGTTATTGAAGGACCATCATGATATATAATTGCTACAGTTACAAAAGTCCTTCCTGATATTGACAACTGTGAAGCCACAAAATTTTTAATTAAAGTTGTCCATTTTGTTCCATCAGGCCTACATCGTTGGAACATTAAAATGACATACTGGCCATATGTTCGTATAAATAATGTGGACATCATTTCAGATTTACATTGGCTACACTCCATGTTGTGATCAGCTGCTTTTACTAGCTTATTAAAAGAGACTGATTTACTGTCTGGCAAAGTTAAATATATAAATCTTTCTGAGTCTACACTAGTAGTACTTGATACCCTACAGTTCTCGCAGTCATGCTGCCATTGATAAGAAAGCCCAAACAGGTGATCTACATCTACACCTTCATCATGCAATACATCAAGCATATACATTAAAAACTCCTGACAATCTTGCTGACTATTTTGAGAGAATTGTGTTTGGCCTGAACATCTGTCTAACAGATTTCGAATTTCAGACACACTTTCTATGTTTGTTCTATCAGTGCTACATTTCTCTAACACAGAATTTAACAAACTGCAAAATCTTTGATCAGAATTGACCACAATCTCTTCTTTTACGTTTTCTAGAGAAAACAAAACATTAACCACTACATTAGCATAGCAGTTGACACCAGAACTGTTTTCAAATTGAAAACCAACAACATCTTCAACAGAATCCTTTTTGTTTCTGCTTATAATTTCAGGTTCATCGACTTTTCGTCTTTTTGCTACAACCTCCCCAGTATTGGTCACATTTCTTCGTTTCCGGCCTACCACACGTTTCTCAAACAAAGGATACTGAGGCAAAGGTGGCGCATACTCTCTTCTTAACCTATTGTATTCCTTAACACAATCTAGATCCGCACAAATGTTTGTGACATCACACTCAATCAAGTACAATCCCGATAAAGTTCTAACTCGTGACAATGCCACATATGCCATACCCTCCTTGAACACAGAACTGCCAATATTCACCAATGCACAGTCTACACTTAAACCTTGTGATTTATGGATTGTCACCGCATATGCCAAGCAAACAGGAAACTGCTTACGACGAACATATAAGTCTTTTACAAGCAAAAATCTAGCAGAACAACGAGCAATTAGCTGTACTTCCTCAATGCCATCAAATTTAATTTTAAAAAATTCAATTCCATCTCTATTTCTGTATTTCACAAAATCAACAACATTACCCATTGATCCATTTACCAGACCTCTTTCAACATGTAAATTCCTTCTTAAAATTATACGGCAGTTCAAGCACACATTCAGAGTCTTTTCAAAACCCGCAGTTTTAGATATACTCTTCTCTAATGAATCCAATTTTGTTTTCAGATTCTCAGACAAAATAATTGCTGATCCCATATGCTCTACTCTGTCAATAGCTTCCAGTTTCACAATCTCTTGCTTTTCTAAATGCAACATTTTGTTGTTGAATTTGGCACATTCTGCAAGAGTTGGCATCAAACATATTCCAGATTTTTTCTCAGTAACTTTCTGAAAAATATTCTCAGGCACAACATCTTCGTCTGGATATAAATTTGTCAGTAATCGTGCATGTAAAGCTTCTTTCCCATGCTCGGTCACTTTTCCAATTCTAACATCTTGTAGAATAGTCTTGTAAACTTCATCCTTTGCCTGACGCATATTTTCATGCAGTTCAGCATAATTGAAGTTTAACCATATATTGACGTGGCCAATGCTCCCTAAGCACTTCCTGGTATCTTCATGCGTGAGCATTTTGAACACAGGTTGCCCTTTCACTGGTGTCAGCTGCAGAAGATCTCCGAAAACAATGATGTGTTTGCCACCAAATAACACATCATACTCTGTTTTGAGAACTTCTTGCATTCTCAAATGCACAAAGGCAAGCATGACATTGGAAACCATGCTTACTTCGTCAATGATAAGAAGTTTCATTTTCCTCAAGACTCTTGAAACTTCAAAACAAGCATCTCCAGATAGCTTGTGATATTCTAATTTGTTGTCATGCTCCACTGGCAGCATCAGTAAACGATGTAAAGTAATCCCTTTAATGTTATGTGCTGCCAGTCCAGTTGGAGCGGTGACAACACAAGACAGCGATGACTCTGTCCTTTCCTGCAAATAACATGAAATTGCTTTAATAAGGAAACTTTTTCCAGTTCCCGCTTCTCCACTCACGTACAGTCGGACAGGCTTCAACGACGTACATGAGCACTCTTTCTTGTCATGACTTAATCCATGATCAATTTGCATGGTAAGTTCGTCATATATTTTCCTCTGCTCAACGTTGAGTTGTCTTTCCAACTCTTCTAAGTTAACCACATCCTCCTGAGCATGTGCCATGGCTCTTTCCACTTCATTCATAGCAGTGGCAGCTTCATTTTCGATAAGAGGTCCTCCTAGTGGATCCTGACTCAATGAAGCAGAACTCTGACTGTCCTGAGAACTGTCTCTGGCAATCTCGGCTGCAATCGTTGCTTCCTGCTCAATTTCCACATTCAACATTTCTACATATTTGGGAAAAGCAGGACATTCTATGGTCTCCTTGGCAGCATTGAATGAGTCTTCGTAACAAAGGAAATCTCCAAGCAGTTCCTCTTCTGCACGCCAAGGCTTAAAAAGTTGCAAAAGTGCTAAATAGAAAAACTCCTTTTTTTCAGGAGATTCGCCACTCAATTTTCGATGGTTTATCAAGTGGCATTTTCTTTGCTTGACCAGACATCCCTCACTTCCTATTACAGCATACACTCCTTTCTCAGTATCTTCTTTGATGTTCCTCTTGAATATGTAATTTTGCAGAACCTCATACAGACAAACATTCTCGAGGTGACTGCTTCGATTTGGATAATATGTATCCAACATGTTGCTCAGAACTCGATTACGCGTTGCAGCAAGACCAACACTCGCCCAAACGATACTCCTGGACTTGGCATAGAGACTTGCTGAAGACAACCGGTCAGAACATTCGTAAGCTCCGATTTCTCGATGCGACAACATCTTCAGACTGAAACTGTACAACTTCTTGCTGAGGCTCTTTTCATGGGAAATGTCCTCCCACATATCCTTCAATTCTGTCTTCTCTGTTTTTGGTGATGTAAGATGTCACATACCGAGCCACAGCCATACAGTTATCAGCCACAAACTGTATATCCATGTTAGCATTCCACATGGACAAAATCACCGGGTTGTAGTCGTTGATGTACTTAGACTCTTCGTTCCTCTTCAAATTGTATGTGTTTTTAGGTGATTTCTTCATCACATTATGTCGCAGCGAAGACATCAAACTGTTCACTCTTCCTTTAGAAATCACCGGTCGTGGAAAGCCGAAACGACATTTGGTGTAGAACTTGTCTTTGGTCCGGAATTTACGACAACAGTACTTTCCACATCGATGGCTTTGGAAACGTAGAACTTTTTCTCTTAGGCTTTTTTTCTCCTTTACGTTTGGAACAGCACACGTAGAATACTGTTCTATGAAACTCATCACTGAGTCTTCTGCATCCGTTCCAAATTTAGGTGCATCCTTGATCCACAGCAACATATGTATATGAGGAGCACCTCTTGCTTGGTACTCCTTCCTCCAGAAGAAATCCAACACCTCTCCAAGAGGTGGATTCTTCTTATTCATGATGAAAGACATCATACCTTCAAATCTATGATTGAAGTACCTACATACATTAACTGGATCCAAAGAGCACAGTTCTCCGGGTGTCTTGAATTCGATGTTTTCTACGTTAGCATTTGCCTCTCGTAGAAATTCAAGTAAGTCTTCCCAGCCATACTCAGCACAGCTCAAAGTGAGGAACCATGTGGGAGTTCCTAAGTTCCTCAGCATACATTTTAAATCAACATGACGACAGTACCAGTAGTTATTAGTACCACGCTGACACGCCATGAGATTAATCAGGTGAGAATCCAAAATACTGTCTTGGACATTGACTTTATCCATAAAGTCACTTGCCGAGATGTTTTGCATGTGTATACCACTTTTCAAGATGTGGTTCACTGCATATGACAGTCCAGACAGATCGCTTTCAAACAGGAGATGAAACAAATAAGGAATGCATTGTCGAAACCTAGGATCTCCTGCATACAATCGCAAAGTCCGGTATTCAGAAGCAGGAATTTGATGAGGTCGCTCATCATATCTTCCTCCCCGACCTGTTGGAAAAAGCTGTGGGAAACACCGAGCTTCCAAACTTTCCTCCCAAACACTAATGGGACTCCCTTTCACTTGTTTCATTTGAAACAACTCAATAGCATTCCCCATGACTTCCTTGGAATGCAAAGGATGAACACTATAATGTTCATATATTTCTTCACTAGTACAGGGTTCTACTTTCTCAATTTGACCAGCACACAAATCGCTATCCTCTTCCTCACTTACTACCTCTTCTGCAACATATACATTTTTATAGTATTTATTATATTTTTTCAAATACAATGTTGCCCTTTTGACTTTCCTAACATCTACTAAATCTTGCCATATTTTCTTATTCTTTGTCGGAACCCCATTAACTAAGATAACAAGAGGTTCCTCTTCCACTTTTTCTACTCCAATTGTGTTAATGTTTTTCTTCAAATCTAGAGGCAAATAAACAACTCTTCCCTTTAATCCTCTCTGTAAATCTGATGGAGGCAATTTCCCTGTCTTTGGCTCCATTCTTACAATAGCCTGAAAGGGATGGATACTTTGAATCAAAATAGATTCATAAGTATTTAAATCCTTCAATTCAGAAGGAATCTCAACCAATTCCAGATTATTATGAACTGCTCTAGCAGGCATCTGGTTTTGATTTAATTTGTTACAACAATAAGTACACACACGTTGATCCAATCCCAAATCAAAACAATTTTCTACCATCAAGTATGTTGTAAAATCCTTCCATTCACTATTATTTTCCCTTTCACTTTTTCCATATAAATCCACTAACTTAGTCTGATTCTTATAATAAGTGCGTCGACAACACACACAAGTGAAATTTGGCCTCTCACTTGATTTCACCTCAAACGTCGCAATTTCCCTCTGGAAATTATCTGTACTGGAAACCTGTACACTATCTTCCACATTACTCTCTTCTTCTTGGTCAATTTCAACATTCTCCTCTTTACTTCCAAAGTAACAAAACTCAATTTCTTCACATATATTCTTCACATCTATTTCAGAACCATGCAAAAGAGCAGCGCATAATTGTTTAAGCATAATTGCTGGACTCTTAGCATAATACAACATTCTAACTAATTTCCTCACTTTATTATGATGCACTGCTAGCATCCTGAAATGATGAAAAACACTCTGGCATACTCTCCTGGAAAGACAAGCCAGTGAATGACCATGCAAACCTATCACTTCTCTCACTCTGCAAGGATCTAATTCTTGCAACAACTTCATTTTCTGCTTCAAACTTTTCTTATTAAATGACCGTATAAAATCACAAAGCAAATTGATGGAATCCTGTCGTACACTGCAAATACTACTACACTTCCAGGTGTACACAGGACCCTTAGGACGTCTCCCTAAAACCTCATTACCTAACACCTCTTCTATCTCTGTTGTCACAAGTTTTTCTTTTTCAACTGGACAACCATCTTTCACTTCATAAGCTCGACCACTGGTGTCAACTGCATGCACCAAATCATTATCCTGGAAATAACTCTCCTCATTAAAAAATGCCTCAGAGCTTGAACTATGCATCCATTCTCCAGAAAAAACTTCACAAAAATTACTACGATTAACTATTCTCTTCCATCTACTATTTCTTTTGAAATCATAAATTGCCTTGTTTAGCTTCCTAATTCTATTGATTGTCAAAATAAATAACTTACGTTTAATTTCAAATGCCTGATCAATAACTTTCTCAACTATTTTTTTTCTCTTATAAAAAACCACTTTCTGTTGACCTTTCTTAATATTTTTTAACAAATTGCCAATTATCCTGTTGCGGAACATTCGTTTACGAATGTCCCTAAACTGTTGTTTCCTTCTACTTTCATGCATAGAGTTATCTCTTACTCTAGCAGTAACATTTCTCATTGGTCTTTCCTTACCGTTTGAATTGCTTCTCCTTTTCTGGACTGAAACATTTTCTGTAGTAATATTTTTTTTACTAGATATATTTCTTATGAATGTTTTTGTACTCTTACCCGGTGCTTTCTTGGTGACTTGACAAATCTTTTTGTTAGAGGACTGCTCCTTTTTTTCATTCACCTGCTGTCTTTGACGTTTTGCAGCCTTTCTCACTCTTTCTTTGCTTGGCATCCTAAAATCTTGAAATAATCTGCAGTTCAATCTGTGGTAAAATATAATAAAAAATGTTATTAACCACTATTACCCAACAGTAAATTAATAACAGTCATCAAAAACTTAACACACTACTTAACATTTTTACATAGAAGAATTTTTTGTACATGGCAAATTTAGAATACAGAAATAGCAGAAAAGAAATGGAATTTATATTCATTTTACCTGTGCTGTTTTATATATGAATCTGATCTAATTTTATGACCATATTTTATTGAAGACACTACACATAACCTGTTTTTGAAGGTGTCTTTATTTTTAAATTAAACGGTTTACATATTTACTTTTTATTTATTATAAATTTATAAAATAAATGTTTATAGTTCCATAGGCTCAAGCACGTCAGCTTCCCATCCTATGTCATACAATTCTGACAAATCTGCATCCTCATCACGTTCTTATTCATCCTCAGGATTGAAATCATCCAAGGGATCAACATCCACTGATGTTTCAATTACGAGTTCAATGATGAGGTCGAAATCAACTGATTGCTGATTGTCGCTCATGTTGATGTTGTCTTTATCTTTAAAGAAAGATAACAACAATGAGATGTTGCACAGTAAGAGACAAATCTCAGAGATTATAATAGTAAAATTGTTTAACAAGAGTAACATTTTGCAGCTATTATTTAACCATGTCCAACGATGCTGAGGAGCAGAGGAGGTGAAGCCTATCTCCAATTTTTCACTGAACAGGACTCATCTCTTCTTAACCTTGGATAAACCTCACCGACTCTGTGTCCCCTGCACATAATTAAATGTAAAGGGGCAGATTTATATTAACTAGCACATCCCCAGGGATACACCAATTAACGTGCACCGCTGCTCTGCCACCCACGGTGTGCCGCATTTACAATCAGATAGGACAAAGCTGCATCAAAACCCTGCGCCTGCTTGAAGCAGGCATAGATCTTGACGCAGGTAGGCTGAAAGCTAAAGCAACAACTAAGTGTCGTGTGCAGAAGTTGCAAAAAAGGAAAAATGGCGTTTAAACCAGTAATGAGCCCATGCTAACTTAACACAGTGTAAAGATATCCAGGATCTACATCAGTTTGGGGTTCACGAACCTGGCAGGTACAAAGCACTGAGGCTTTGCACCGTGCATGTGTCATCCCAAATCATATGTTGTTTGTGAATGAAACAATTTCCCAGACCAAATGCTTTGGATTGGCTACTTCTAAAAAATTAAACACCCCTACTATCCCGCAGTTAGAGGAATATGATGGTTGGAGTAATTTTACTCGGTTCTCCATTAAAGATTTACAGGCCCTACTCCGTAATTCTTCCTTTAACATTTCCAGTATAAATCCAAAAGGTTGGCTGCTTTGGCAACGTGCCTTATCCACGGTTTAATAACGCTGCCTTTTGCTTTATATAAGTTTTCAAATTGTATGAAATATATACCAATAGGTCGTTATGAACCTTTAGGTAGTGGTTTTCTTCATGAGGTCTGGTCGCTTCCATACACATACAGATTTTCAAAGATGATCAAGAAGTTTATCTGAATGGAGAGGAATGCACTGAGACGCCAGATCATTCACTAATGTGTAGGCACATACAGTTACACGGTTCATGCAACAAACACCGACCAAATATGGCTTGCGTGTTGCAAGGCACGCCAGTTCCTGCTATCATCCCCACGTTCAAGTTGTTGGAAAATGGTAGTTATTTGATGCTCAATAATGAAGATTGTTCTGGGTTAATTAAAAGTATTCCTTTTATCGTAACAGTAAGTGAACGGGTTATTTGCTGCAGAAATGTTCTATTTCCTCCCACACATGAACATAGGGAGTTTTCAATCTGGCCACAAATACCAACCTTGGGAGCACATTTCAACGGCATGGCAAGAATAACAGCTCTTTTGTCTCAGAGAGAGGTGGCCTTGAGTTCGGCCCGTGAAACTTTCGTGCTTCACATAGCGAACACCCGTACAGAGGTGCAGACCCTTTTAAATACTGATTCGCCTTTGCATTTCAGCGACATGGTTCGGACTATCTTTAACGCGTCCTCCACAAAGGGCCTGGCGCACTTTTTTAAACTTGTTACCAGTGGTCTCGTGACTTCATTTGAGAAAATCTTTGGAGTCATCCCTGCTTTCTTTCATTCTATTTTTTCCACTGTGCTTGGTAGATTCCCATTTTTACTTGCATTACCAGCGGACGCTCTTGTGCTTTTTTACATTTTTAAATATGGATGTCCCTCCTGTGCAAGCTCCCGCCCTGCAGCTGCTGACGCTGTTCCGCAATCGCATGCTTGAATATTATGGCACAATGCCGTTGGCGATATTAAGCACGGCATATGGATTATCTTTTCGATTCTCCTACTTCACCTGTGTCCAGCCTGTATTTCACTGCCTGACCTGTGATTTCGATTGGGCCATTGATTTGTGTCTCTGCGGACCGGTTTCTCCTGACGTCGACTTTAATCAGCTGATGACTCCTATCATTACTCACGAGTTGGTTTGTCCTGGCGAAAGGATTATGGCTGTGGCATTGATGCATGGACTAATTGGTCCCTGGAATTTACTGGCGGCAACACAGTCTTTCTTGGAACAGAGCTTTCTTGAAAACCCACCGAGCTGTCCTCTGATGGTGATAGAGGATCCGGTGCTGGGAGAGCACGTATGTTCTTTTCCGCTTTTAAATTGGATGGCTGAACTCTTTTCGGATGAAGACGGTGACTTCCTATTGGAGGCTGTTGCAGCTTATTTTGCATACACAGTTATGTCATAGACCTTTTTCATGTTTGATATGCTGAGTACTAGCATTTCATTGACAATTCATTGACTTATTTGTCAAGTTTTTATTATTTAGCTTGCCTATTGGCTTAAGCCTCGATAAAGTAGTTGGCTGTTTTATTTTTCTTTAGCATTACATTTTCCTAGTTTTTAATGTTTTACCTTGCGGACCGTCCACATATAAAGTTGCAATCTGCTCTCATGAGATGGCACTTCTATTATCTTATTCAGTTCGTTTCCGGATCATGGGGAGGTGTCATCTAGGTCCTGGATATCTTTACACCGTGTTAAGTTAGCATGGGCTCATTACCGGTTTAAACGCCATTTTTCCTTTTTTGCAACTTCTGCACACGACACTTAGTTGTTACTTTAGCTTTCAACCTAGTAGTTCATCGTGGTTTACATGAGAATAATATGTTATTGCTCTACTATCTGCTTTGCTTGTTAAACTATATCTGTACAGCGAGTGCTGAAGTTTCAAGAACAACACGATACAGAATTGTTATGAGGTCTGATCTCCACGACTTCATACTCATAACATAAGTGCAGCTTCTGCCAATTCTGGGCATGAGGCGGGTTTTATATTGCTTTGCCGAACACACATACTCAACACTTGATGCGGTTCACATGAAGAGAGAGCTGCTGTATGCTGATGTGATTCCTTCAAATCTAAGACACTAAAGTATGGGCACGCCCTAAACCAACACAAAGAGACCTTCTTAGCAAATAATATAATATGTGTATTAGGGAGGGTGAGATATAAGCAGCCGCGGGCCGTGGAGGGAGTTACGGTGGGGCAGGGAGGCGGGGAGGGGGAGGGGCAGGGGTGGAGCCCTCTCCACCCTGCCCCTCCCCCTCCCCGCCTCCCTGCCCCACCGTAACTCCCTCCACGGCCCGCGGCTGCTTATAAGTGTTGCTAACTCTTATTCATTTACAGCATGTTAACATACTGTCACCATTCGCTTTTTATGTACTAGTAACTATGCTGGTAATTTTGCTACTGATAATATGTGTACTTGTATTATCTAAGATACTACGCCTGAGAAGACGGCATTAGTAAATAAACATTTCAAATACACATGTGTTCTTCTTAACTCCATGTTCTGGTTTCTAAGAAATATATAA
The DNA here is from genome assembly GCF_964261635.1 of Lissotriton helveticus. Taxonomy (NCBI): domain Eukaryota; kingdom Metazoa; phylum Chordata; class Amphibia; order Caudata; family Salamandridae; genus Lissotriton; species Lissotriton helveticus. The sequence goes on from NC_136057.1 coordinate 1,574,085,118, forward strand.
CGACCGACTGTTCATGAGTTCCACGTATCCTGAGGTACTATAAGTTCATATTCTGGATTGTCTAAACATTGAGAGTTTGTTATATCCAATGTGACACTGTACCTAGCTTGCTAAGGGGTTTTTGATTACTAAGGTGAGTTTTGGGGCACCCTAATTCGCCGAGGTTCCAATCCTCTGTCCACAGTTCTGTGTGAGAACAGAAACCCTGCGACAGGGGCACCCCTGAACCTTGCTGGAGCTTCATCACACTTGCGATACAACTCCAGCAATGCGCCACCTTTACGGCACAGATACGTCACGCATCTGTGCTGTTTTTGCCCCATGATGCGCCGCATTGTAAATGCAGCACACCATAGGTGGCGGAACAGCGGCACAGAATGACTAACACATCCCTGGTGATGCGCCAGTCATCATAAATCTATCCCTATGCTTCTTATCTTGTTAGAGATGAACCGCCATATGTATCATCAAAGTTTTTTGCATTTCCTAAATAGCGAACTTTAAGGAATAAATAGCGATTCTTTACCATTCCTAGTTTGCGATGAGCTATTTGCTAATTACAAATTACCCATTCATTTCCATGCAGCAGGAGGCCCATAGGAATGAAGGTGCAATTTGCGATTAGCAATTACCTCATCGCAAATTACGAATTTTTCCGAGGGTGCAGGGGTGTCTCAAGAACACCCTGCTGCACCCCTGAAAAAGAAATTTGGGGGCATATGGCGCACATAAATTTTGAAAACATTCCTTTACCTCAAAAACGATTTTCAACTCATAATTTGAAAACACTGCACATGGGGAAATGACTTAAAATGTCCTTAAGACACATAAAAGCGTTTTTTGATTGCCTTTGCAGCATGTTTCAGTCACCTTTAACATGCCTATGTAACGCAAACATTCAAAATCTAAATTTGCCATGCACAGGTGGGAGCATATTTACAAGCAATTTGCTCCACAGACAAACTTCTTACATTAAAATGGGAAAAATAACATCAGAGACTCTCAATTACCTTATAAAGAAGCAGACACCATTATGTCCTTGTCATCAATATTAAAACCATTGCTTTTTCTCAAAAACGATTTACAAGTCATAATTTGAAAACACTCCACAGCTCCTATGCACATAAAAACCCTGTCAGTACTAATACTTCACATTTTCTCCAATTACAATTTCTCAAAGAAACAAAATCTATTTGTAAAACACTTGAGACAAAGCAACATTTGAAAAACACAACTTTCTTCATAATTTTCTCCTTAAAGCACACTATTTTCTATCTAAATTAAAGAAATCTTTTCTCACCTTAGCAAATACTTTGAGTTTCAAAACAGTCTCAGAAACACACCAATTTGTCTTCAGCAGAGCAAAAGGTATGCACTCCAGAGTCTGCAGCTATCAAAAGCACAGAAATGCTGTAATTCTTCACACATATCTCCCATGTCACCCAATCAAAACTCTTCCCTCACTTTTTTTCAAATCAAAACCCTTCCCCCCTCTGCCCCCTCTCTGCTTTTTCTGCATAGCAACCACCTCTTGCAAGACCTCTGGTGTTTCCAAGTTCACACAACAATGTTGCAATTGAACTCTGAACTCTCAGTGCACCTGCATATCCAGTGCAATCTTTCATTTAATGATTTTTTCTTCGCCACTCAAAATACATCTTTCAACGAACTCATCCATGCACCCTAACTTTCTGTTTTCAGCAATCAAAATCCACCAATCACTCTTACTGCTTCTTTAACACAGAAACTCCTCCGTTTTTTTCATTTTACACTCTCATTTTTTCAACTGCCATTTCATTGCCACACTTCATCTGACTGCAGGAGAACCTTCTCTCGCCATGTTTTCTGTCTGGATTGTTGGACATAGTTACATCTATTGGGCTCAGAGGTACGCTGAAAACAGGAATTTACCTAACCTCAATTTACAGGATGTGGAAATTAAGTGGTTTGGCCACAGAGGATTAAAATGTCACCAATTGATACCATTGGTGAAAACCTTTATGCATTTGCCAAAACCTGACCTGTTAATTGTGCACTGTGGAGGTAATGATTTGGGCACTTTGACTGGGGTAGGTCTGGAAATGCTTTTAAAGGACACCTTTGAGCAATTGATGGCACTTTTTCCTCAGACTGCCTTGGTATATTCAAATATATGCCAAAGACAAAAATGGAGGTGGTCCAACCAATTTTGTCCACAAATTGAGAAATCGAGGAAGCATGTAAACAAATCTGTTTCAGCTTACATGAGAGACCATGGAATGGGCTCCCTGTACAACAATAACTTGCGTTACTACATGCAAGATATCTACAGAGGAGATGGAGTTCACTTCTCAGATGAGGGCAACAGAATTTTCACTCTGAATTTAAGACTGTGCATTGGTACCTACTTATAAGTACCTAAATGTACCATAAACCCAAAAGCTCTTCTCAGAGCTACCCTACATCTGATCACTCACAATTATTATTTTACTCTAACTTTTTTCACTAATTTTCAAGAAAGTACGCTCCCCAGAACGCTTCCCGGTTCGCGAACCGGGCGCACTCCACGCAAAAAAACTAAAAAAACGATATATTTTTTTTGTGCCCTACGAGACCCTTTTAAAGCCTCCACATCAAACCTGGGGGGTCAGGGAGGATCTACTATGCCCCCTTATGGTCATTTGCCCCTTCGCTTTGGCCTCCTCTTGTCTCTCGATCCTACCGAGAGACAAGATGGCGGCCGCTACGGACTGTTTGGAATGTTTACAGACGCCGAAGAACCAATCAGCTTCGCAAAGCTCCGTAACGCGAAAAGTACGCGAACTGGAGCGCTGCCCGGTCCGCTGTTATAGATATATATCTTTTTTTAAACGTTAATTTCTCAAAATCCACTGGAGCACATATATTGAGACCTACAAAAGGCACATCGGGCTACCAGTCCCTACAATTTTGCCAAGTTTCGTGCAAATCCATTCAGCCGTTCGGGCTACAAGTGAGGCCAACCGCCCTATGGAAAACTCAATGTTAAAAACACGTTTTGGGACCCCCCTTTTTTCTCGACCCCCCCTGGACGAACCCCCCCCCCCCAATTTTCAGGGGCTGCTCAGAAACAAAATGTGCAATTTTCCTGAAAATTTCAGCCAATTCCGTCCACAAACGCCAAAGTTATTAGACATAGAATTTTCAAAAATCCCATAGAGAAAAAATCCTAACTATATATACCTACTGGCGACCGCCAGTAGGTAATATATATATATATATATATATATATATATATATATATTCTAAAGCCTCTCCCAGAGGAGAAAGTGAGTTGCACACACATTGCGGTAAAATCAAGTTTTAAATATCAATTGGAAGCTCCGTAGTCCTTATGCATTTCGGCCATAACCTTTGGCCTTTTTCAGAGGAGGAGCCTGGCATGCATCCTGAGGCAGTTATCCAACAGCCGGGGCCACGTTATTGCTCATTTAAATATTAGTAGTAGCCCTCCAGTGGGCGTTGCCGTATTCTCGAGCTATTCTGGTCCCTGTAGTACTCACACTGTCTCCCCATACTTTCCCTTCGGTGGGTGATGCTATTTATTTCTGCCACATTCTTACTGCTACACGATTACTTCACAGACCTTTTGGATATCTGTTAAAGTCCAGAACCAGGTACCAGTACCTGGCGGCTGCCTGTGCCCTGATGCCTTCCGGCGATTTGCTTGCTGGGTCTCTTGCGGGCAGAAAGGACGCTCTTTTCCTGGCGATGCGCTGTTCCACGACAAGACTGTGTCGTAATGTATTCTAAAGCCTCTCCCAGAGGAGAAAGTAAGTCGCACACACATCGCGGTAAAATCAAGTTTTTAATATCAATTGGAAGCTCCGTAGTCCTTATGCATTTCGGCCATAACCTTTGGCCTTCTTCAGAGGAGGAGCCTGGCATGCATCCTGAGGCAGTGATCCAACAGCCGGGGCCACGTTATTGCTCATTTAAATATTAGTAGTTGCCATCCAGTGGGCGTTACCGTATTCTCGAGCTATTCTGGTCCCTGTAGTTCTCACACTGTCTCCCAATACTTTCCCTTCGGTGGGTGATATTTATTTCTGCCACATTCTTACTGCTACGCGATTACTTCACAGACCTTTTGGATGTCTGTTAAAGTCCAGAACCAGGTACCAGTACCTGGCGGCTGCCTGTGCCCTCATGCCTTCCGGCATATACATATATATATATATATATTCACTGAAAAAACCATAGGTTTCAGGCCTGATATAGTTAGGAATTAGCATTTTAAAAAACTTTGAAATTTACTGAAAAACAACATAGGTTTCAGGCCTGATATAGTTAGGAATTAGCATTTAAAAAACCTTAGAAATTCACTGAAAAAACTGTAGGTTTTAGGGGTGTTATAATTAGCTGGACATTTCACTCGTACAAAGCCATTGATATTCCTCCGATATAGTTAGTTGTACTAACTATATCTCGCGCGCCCGCAATTCACTGCTAATGATGTCACATATTACATCATTCATGACATGGTCAGTGACATCACTGATGACATCTCAAATGACATCACTGATGACATCACTGATGTTATCATAAAGGAAGGGGGCGTGGCCTGAGGTGACATGTCTGCAAACATGCCCTGTGGCACGTTTTAAGTTAGAGAATTAATTCCTCTTCATTCCTGAGGTCCCCTGTGGGCCAACTAGCCCACCAGGTACCTCCAGTATGCGCCAGGGAGCAGCGTTGCTGAGAGGTGTTCAGAGGCCACGGCCCTTTTTACAACACTCTGCAACGCAGCTCAGTGGCGCTAACTTGGAGGTACCTGGTGGGCTAGTTGGCCCCTAGGGAACCTCTAGATTGAAGAGGAATTCATTCCCCAACTTAAAACGCGCCACAGGGCGTGTTTGCACACACATCACCTCAACCCCCGCCCCCTACCTTCACCACTGTGCAAACGCGCCCGTGTGGTGCATTCTAAGTTGGGGGAACAAGTCCCCTTGAATACTGGGGGTCCCTGGGGGACAACTAGCCCACTAGAAACCTCCAGTATGCGTCAGGGGGCTGCGTTGCAGAGAGGTGTAAAAAGGGGCGTGGCCTCTTTACACGTCTCTGCCACGCAGCCCCCTGGTGCATACTGGAAGTTCCTGGTGGGCTAGTTGGCCCCCAGGGACCCCCAGTATTAAAGGGGAATTAGTTCCCCATCTGCAAACGCACCAGGGGGCGCGTTTGCAGAGTGGTGCAATCCGTCACCTCAAGCCCAGCCCCCTACCTTCACCACTGTGCAAACGCGCCCTCTGGCGCGTTCTAAATTGGGGGATTAAATCCCCTTCAATACTGGGGGTCCCTGGGGGCCAACTAGCCCACCAGGAACCGCCACTATGCGCCAGGGGGCTGCGTTGCAGAGTGGTGTAAAAAGGGGCATGGCCTCATTACACCTCTCTGCAACGCAGCCCCCTGGCGCATACTGGAGGTTCCTCGTGGGCTTCTTGGCCCCGAGAGACCCCCAGTATTTAAGGGTTATTACTTCCCCCTCTGCAAACGCGCCAGCGGGCGTGTTTGCAGAGTGGTGCAGGGAGGGGGCATGGCCTCATCCCCGATCCCGGTGTTTTTATTTTTTTTTATTTTTAATAAGGGGGGCTGTGTAGCCCCCCTTCTTGTTCAATTTTTTGGGCCCTGGGGACCCCATCCCCCAGGGCCTGCCCCTTATTTTAATTTTTTTTATTTAAACAAATGAGGAAGGGGGCCGCGTGGCCCCCCTCCCGAGGCCTTAATCGCCCCGGGGACCCCATCCCCGGGACATGCTTATCCCAATGTAGAAAAGCAATCGCCTTTGGTTTTTGCAAGAGAGAGCAGGTATCCTGCTCTCTCTTCCAAAAACCAAAACAGTTTGCTATGGTAGGGCGGGAGCCACGAGGCTCCCGCCCTACCAAAGCAAACTACAGTGTCCCGGGGGTAGGCACCCCAGGACACTGCAGGAGCCGGCCCTGGGGGGTGGCGGTCCCCAGGGCCACCACAAGGCTCCAGGAGGGGGGCCGCGGGCCCCCCTCCCAACATTTAAAAGCCCCGGGGGGTGGTTGTCCCCGGGGCTGGGGGGTCAGTCATGGACCCCCCAATTTAAAATTGTAGTGCCCCGGGGAGGTGGCGGTCCCCGGGGCGTGTGGGGGGCTGGAGCCCCCCATACAGGTTTTTTGTTTTTTTTAAAAAAAGAAGCCCCGGGGTGGCGGTCCCCGGGGCTGCGGGGGGGGGCCATGAGCCCCCCCGCATACGTAATATTAAAGCCCTGCGGGGTGGCGGTCCCCGGGGCTGGGGGGCCCCTTGGGCCCCCCATTATAATAAAGCACATTGCCCCTGGGACTTGGCCCCCCGGGGGCTAATTACAAATTCATCAGGCTTCGGGGTTTTTTTTTTTGCGGGATACGCATACACTACGCATATCCTGTGATTAAAAAAAAGACATTTGGGGCCTTGGGGGTCCTTGTGGGACCCCCTGAGCAGGCCTAGGGGGTCAGGGTGTTTCTACCCTGCCCCCTCTGCGCCTTTTGCGCACTTGTTTTTCAGTTTTCTTGGGCCTCGGTTCTACAGAGACACAAGATGGCTGCCAACTCTTCCTGGTTTGGAGTGTTGACAGACAATTGACAGCCAATTAGCATGCAGCTCTTGCTCGTAATGGTACGCGTATAGTCCTCGGGAGGTAGGCGTACCGTACTTCATCCATAGATATATCTATGATTTTACTTTTGATTTTCTCAGGAACGACTGCACGGATTTACACCATTTAACAAAAAGCGTAATCTGCAAACCAAACTCTACCTTTTTGCCAAATTTGGTGTAATTCCGTTCAGCAGTTCTGGCTGTAGCCTCACTTAAAGGTCCCTATGGAAAATTGCCTGGGGAAAACACGTTTTTGGGACCCCCCTTTTTTCTCGGCCCCCGCTTGACGAATCACCCCAAAACTTTCAGGATAGGAGCGGAGCGCCCCATCTTCTTGGAGAATTTTGCGAAGATTCGTCAACCGGCGCCAAAGTTATTCCAAATAGAATGTTGCGGATTTCCTATGGAAACTAGGTCCTAACTATATCTACCTACTGGCGACCGCGGTAGGTAATATATATATATATATATATATATATATATATATATATATATATATATATAATATTTTTTTTTCTCCTCCTTCGCCCTCCCTCTCTTTATTCTCTGTAGACTCCAGCACTTCCAGAATGTGGCCACCAGACAGCTTCTGAAGCTTGGCATACATAAACACTTCACCTGCGCCCTTCAAGCTCATCACTGGTTACCCAATGGCAAGATACATCGCCTTTGAGGAACTTTGCATCACCTATACAGCTATCCACAGTGTTGTTCCTGTACCAGAAGCTTTGCACATGCCGCCCAAGAAAGATCCTCACATTTAGACTGATCCCACTTCCGAACATTGCTGTGCTGTTTTTGGAGAATGAAATGTGCAAATGGTCAATAAAACTTGGGTGAGTGCCTGATTTGGAGTGAGGGAAACATCATTAGATGTTTTTTAACAGAACTCTATAAAGAAGCAGCTTTCCCCCATGTCGTCTTACTGGTGGAGAAGCAAGCCATTTGTATCTGCTTTGGATTTGCAGAGTTCGCCTGTTGCCTCATCTAACCTGGACATTAAGACTTCTCACCCTTTGCTTTCAAGCCTCCCTGTGAATCCTTGACTCTGCTTCACATTCTCAAAGCGATTATGTTATTGAACCTAGGTTAAGCCCAAAACGTAAAATTTAAATATCTGTGGTGTATTTATTCGCTACTCAGTCATTTACTGAACTCAATAATGGCTTCCCCCCCCCCCCCATTAAGCTTCGTCCATTTCTTCTCCAGTTAATTTCTCAATCGACTAAGCAACTTTAAAGCTCGACAAATAACCCAAACCATCTACTCCAATTATGCATTTCTCTACCAGATTATTGGGGCAAACTGATTAGGGATCGGTTGCACCTAGAGCTGCAGTATGGCATGGCCATGTCCAACAGTACCCGGGCAAACATTTTTTGGCTGACATCAATTAGACTTATAGGTCTGTAGTTGATGGGAAGAAGTGGTGAAACCTTTTTGTGGACTGGCATGATTTCCGCTCAAGCCCAAGTTGCTGGGATCGCCATTCCCTGCAATATAGCTGTAAGAAGGATCCATAGGTAGGGGCCCCAGATGGTTGGTTCTGTACGGAAGACATCCCCTGGATTCTTGTCTACCCCTGGAGCTTTGGACGGGGCTATTTTTCTTATGGCACTGGCTATTTCTGTGAGCGTTATCTCGGGGGGCATTTTATAATCATTCTGCAGTAAACTTAACTGGGGCTGTGGTGGTACCTTCGACTTCCAACCTGATGTAAAGGACCTCAAAATCTCCAAACATCAGCTGCAAAAGGAGGTTCTGAAGCCTGCTTCCCTTCACTATTGTCTGTATTAACTATGTTCCAAAAGGCCTTCATGTCATGAGTGGATGGTGCCCTTTTTAGAGTCCCACTTATCCATCTACCACGTTTTTTTTGCTTCTGTGGTTCTAACTCTGAATATCGCCCTCTTTTCTTTGATTAGGGGCCTGTCCTTGGCTTTGATTGCTTCTAGCATAGCTAGCTTGGCCTTTCTGCAGCTATCATTGAACCAGGAATGCTTGACCTTTTTGTGAAGTTTTGTATAATTTAGTGGAAAGAATATATCAGCCAGAGTGGAGGCCAGTATTTCATGTGTTTTCACGACACGCGTTAAAGAAACAAATCTACCATCTCCAGATATAGACTGTTGCGCTACAAGTAGGATCGAGATGACAGATTCATATAACTGGCCATCGGACTCTCATTCTATTGTTGACTAGTATTAATCTATTGTCTGGTGTTTTTGAAAAAGAGACTTCCTCAGAGATAGACAATTCCACCTCCACAATCAGGGCATTGTGATCACTATCGTGTCCGGACATGATGACAAAGTCAACGACCTTGTGCCACATCCTTGTGTCTACCAATATGTAGTCTAAAATGGAAGATTGCCCTATTCGATTGAAAGTGTGTTTCCCTCGCTGAATCCGATTTTGTTCGGCCATTACATGCCCTTTATGAGTGTTTTAAGGTGAAGGATTTGATCTGGAGCACCAGTGGAGTCCAGGCCCTGGTTGGTGGGATGTTTGGCTCGGTAATTGCCCAGTGCTGATCTTCTTCGTTAGGGGTCCCTCCATTAAGATCGTTCAGGGGTTCGAATTGGCAGTTGAAATCGCCACCAATAACCATCCAGGGATTATTAGGGATATTGGATATAAAAGCAGCCAGTTGGTCAAAGGTCAGTGATTCTTGGCTATTGCTTACCGGTCTGGAGTATACGTTAGCCAGGACTATTCTGCACTTGGATGTAAATGTAAGAAGAATGCATTGGATGTCATATGAGGAGGACTCCAGCTGCTTAACTGTACAACCCAGGTGAGAGCCCACCCATATGTAGAGACCACCGTTGGCCTGCCCTTGCCCCTGGTAGTGGCGATTATTCTGTATGACACGAATTCCATCACTGAGTTTCCTCCCTGGCCCAGGTTTCTAGGAACACGATTATGTCATATTGGTCCACAAAACTCCCTCAATCAGGATTGGCCAATTTGTTTCTAAAGCCCACATCAGTCCATGATGGGGCCCTTAGCTAGTAGGTTCTGTGTGATTATCTGGGTAGGGTATCAAGATGTCTGCATTTTGGTGACATGATTTCCCTCAGATTGATGCTTGCACTCTTCACCACGGGTCTTGTAAAAACACCACTGCTATAAGCGGTAGTCACAAGGGGGTTTGGATCCTCTGAGGTTTCTATAATACGAGTCTGCACAGAGGCATGTGGGGATCTGTGGGTGGGCATATTAAAGTATTGTTAAACATCTGCCGCAAGTCAGTATGCCCTACACATCTTCAATGCTTATCCAAAACTAGTTGTGATGTTTCAGGGTGCTCCCACGCTCCACCAGCCCACAACCCAGATGTGGTGGTTGGGTAGTACAGCTCCCTAATTGGGCTTCCCCACTTCCAGGATCCCCCATGACCGTTGGTTGTCTGTTCTGAGTGGTGCGGTTCTAAGAGTGAGTCGAACTCTTCTAGGAGCCCAAATATGTTGGCTGTAGCTATGTAATATAGCAGGGGTCTGGGGGGTTGGTACCACTGCCTCAGTTGCTGGTGTTTTTGGTTCCACAGCCCCTGCTTCATTTGCACTTTGGCTGTTGGTGCTTGACATGGAGTGTAGAAATAGCCTAGCGGTAGGGACCTGATTCCCACTTCCTGTCTATGATGGTTCGAGCATAAAAGGCTATGGGCAGTCATTGGGTTATTAAAGTTGATCATGATGGAATCCCCTTGCACATCTTTCAATTTATTGCCCACCCAGCTGACCCTACGAGTCGTGAGAATCTCACATGCATTTTCGTAGGCCAACCAAAGCTGATGCAGATATTCTTTAGTTCTAGGTGGCGAGTTTCCCTCTGCCCTGGTTTCATCTCCGGTATGCCTGCTAGAACAATGATGTATGGGGACGAAGCAGGGGGTAGATTAATGCAGGACAAAATGCTTTTCTCACCCCTGTTCTCTATACTAGGTTCGTACTTGGCCCTGTTCCTTCTGGACCCAAACCCCTGCAAGTACATACAGTCTTTCTTGGTTGTCATGTTGGGGTATACCTAGACTCCACTCCTGGCCTCATAGTTGGCTCTGTGGCCCTCCTGGTGTCGGATAAGGGGATGGGTTTTGGACATGTGGGGGTTCTGACCTTGTTCCAGGTGTTGAAATAGCAATATCTATCTGGCAGCTAACGTCAGCCCCTTCCCCCAGTGGTCGAAACTGACCTTCCAGCCCTGGTTTCAAACAATTCTGCCAACTTGTCTACCCGTGCTAACAGGGGACTAAGCTTGTCTTTTATAATGGATCTAGCCTGGGGTTGCATATCCACCGATCCCACCTCTTTGGCCCCCTTCGTCCCAAGGGACACTATGTTTTCTTCGATCCCTGTCAATCTATGCGTTAATGGCTGGAGAAGGAGGGTAACCATATTTTCAAGTCTGAGCCACCCAGCCTCATCGTTTAATAGCGTAGCAAAGTTGGTAATAGATGACTGATTCGTGCAGGGCACGCCCTCTGATGGTATTGAAAATCTCTTGGATCTTCAGTTTTTTGTCAAACGGGCTTTGCATTTTTCGAAACACTTTTTCCTCTTAGCCACTGGTTGGATGTTTACTTCCAGTGTAGTGGAGGGCTCAACTTCAGGGTCCATACCCAGGTAGCTGTCATATTGGGTGGCTTGGGTCTCGGTCATAAATGGGTCAGTAGGAACAATAAGGTCAGCACAGGCCTCCGATATAAGGACTGTCGATCCAGCGCTTCGTCTGCCCTCTTCCAGGGAAAGCCATCATTCGGTAAGCTCTATTGCTTGAGAAACGACTTTTGCAGCCCTTGTTAAGAATGCATCCAGGGTGTTCACTATCAACCCCCTGGACTTCACTTGTAGTCTTGTGCTTGCCCATTATCGTGCAGGCTCTATCCAGCGATGTATGACAGATGGTCTCCCTCTTGGTTCACCCGTTAGAGGGACGGCCCAGCCCATCCCCCTCTGGGGGACGACAGGCGTGGTGCAGCGGGGCTCCGACGGTGTTCTTCTGCGCTCCTGTGCCCGAAATGCCGATATCGCACCCCTCCTGTAGCCAAATGTAGCCTGTAGCCAAAGGCTACCTGGGAGTGGTAGTCTCCCCCGCTGTGAAGTGCTGGTGTGGATGGGGATGGCCCCCTCACCCAGCTGCAGGCTCACCTAATCCTAATTAAGCGCCTAGAGGGCTACTTGCTCTCCGTCTTTACATCTGCTAAATTCGCCTCTAATGTCTGTGGGAGTCCAGGGCATTTTGTTCTCCAAAAGCATTTACATCTACTGCATTCTGGGGTCTGACTTTGGATCTTTAATTGAAGGGGGTGCTGGATCCTGTCACACAGTCGCCCCAAAAAGGACACACTCCTTGACTGAAGCATATCCATCCAGGACCTTTGGAGGTAAACCTGCTTCTATAACATGGAGTAGGTATATCTGCTGTAACATGGAGGAAGTGCTTGGGCAAAGGGATACATTTCTTTCCATGGGTCCATTCTCCATGCAAATGAGGCAAAAGCCACTTTTCATTACAAGGCTGCTAGCTTTGTTCCTGGGTATTAGAAAAATGCCCCTTTGTAATACTAAAGTGTCCTAGAAATGGAGCAGACGCGCCTCGTTGCGCTCCAATGCTATTTTAGTAATATGGTTTGTGAGGGCTCCTGTGCAAATCATCCCCTCTCTTATTAAAGCTCCAGAGCTTAGTCTTTGAGTGTGGGACTGTTTTGGCAGTTTGTAAGGGCTTGAAGGTCGAGTACTGGCTAGTTAAATACAATCAATAGAGGGCGATAGCTTGATCCATCAGATCACAAAACTGAAGCCTAACGCATTTAATTAGACTAGGGGGGCTTGGGGGGGGGCAGCCGACCGTAGGGAGGTCCCCACCCCCGGGCTGATTGGGAGGGGCTAGTGGGGGGGGGTGTCATCAGAGTCCAGCCTTGGGCTGCATTTGGGCTTGTTTTGGGCTCCCTCGGTTACTACTGAGGGAGCCCAGTTATATATTCTCTGGGCTCCTCCTCCCGGCCACCATTTTAGGTTGAATGACCTGGTGGCCGGGAGCTCTTTAGATTATTCAAAAAAATTTTGAAAGTTGTGGTGCTTTATTTTAGATATGTCTGGAGAGGACTATCGTGTGCTTGAGGCGATCCGCCTTCTCAGTGAGGCTGGACGCCTGGACCTAGTTTTAGGTGACGTGCCTGGAGCGGCGCGTCCTCGGCGGCAGGCCTCGGCGCGTGTTGCGGCGGTGGTCGCGGCGTGTGGTTCGCCGAAGAAGTCACGGAGGGAGGCGGTAAGTGAGAGGGGCCGCCCGCGCTCTAGGAGGGCGGCCCCTGGTGTTGTGGCGCATGCGGAAGGGGAAGCTGTTACGTCGCGCGAGGCGGGGCTGGGGGAGGGTGAGGCGTCTTTTCCCCTGGTGTCCGCGGAGCTGCCGGTGAGGTCGCTTTCAGTTCCCGCTCTTAGAGGCAAGCGGGGCGGTAAGCGCGGAGGCAGGAAGCGCTCGGCTTCTGCCTCCGTGTCCCATGACGTAGAGCGGTTGAGTGAGGAGACGGCGGTTGGCGCGCATGCGCGTGCTGGAATCCTCGAGCCTCGCGCTGGCGGTGTGGGTGTGTTGCCGGCTGTTGGGCCGGATGGACAAGTTATTGATTTGTCGGAGTTGGGGGCTCGGAAGAATGAACAGGTTGTCACTCGCATGGCATGCGCAGGGGCTGGTGGTGTTAATTTTTCGACGCCGGCCCGTGTTTCTGGGGAGGTTTTACAGGCCAGTGATGTTGCCTGTGGTACAGTACAGTCTGCTTTTGTCCCATATAGCCCCTTGTTGTTTTCCCCCCCTGCCTCATCCCGGGGGGAGGTGCTTTCTGTACACAGTGGTTCTGTGGGGGAGGGGGAGTGGGCGCAGGTGGAGAGGAGGGCTGGGGCAGGCTTGCTGGGCCTGCAGTCTGGTCGTGTTATGTTGTGTGATCCACAAGACGTTTCTGGGTCTGGTGGGGGGTTCATGGCGCCTTCTGTGGGTGGTGCTGTTAGTTTTCCTTTGCATGAAGGTGGTGATAGGCAAGTGGGTGCTAGATCTTGGGAGGGTCTAGATGTTTTTCCCTCATGGGCAGAAGGGGTCCGTGATGCGGGCAGATCTACACCCATCCAAGGGACTGATATGCTGAGTGGTTTTGGGGGCACTTTGAGTTTTCCTGGTTTGCCTGTTGGGGGCAGATCGCTTGGGATGAGGGAGCAGCCCCGCTCTGATATCCAGCAGACAGGGCAGAGTGGACTGGCATCGGGACCTGCGTCTAAGATGGTTCAGGAGTTGTTGAACTGGAGTAGTGGTGGTGAGGACGTGGAGCCTTCCCCTCCTCGGCGGGGGTTGTCGGTTCGATCTACAGGGTCGGTTCCTCAGGAGGCTGGTCCAGTGCAGTTTAAGGATTCTAGTTTGTGTATGGCGAGTGGTGTTGATAGTTTTGGCCGTTCTGGTAGTAGGGGTCCCGGCACATCAGTTCAGCCTTTTTCTTTGCAGGTCAGAGAGCGTCGTGGAGAGGCAGACTTGGTAGGGTGGAGTGCGGCCCAGTTGCACCGAGGAGAAGGGAGGGTGGAGCCTGGCGCGGCATACCCCGTACCGGCGAGGGACCCCGGCGCGGTCAACGTAAGCAGGTCAGGTGCGACCTCGTTGGCCCCAACGTCTTCCTTTCATGATCTCGGCGCGGTCAGCAGAAGCAGGTCAGGCGCGTCCTCGCTGGCCCCAACTTCTCTTTCTACAGGTATCGGCGGGGTCGGCAAAAGCGGACCCGGCGCGTCCTCGCTGGCCCCATTGCTAGGTCCTCTGGATATCGGCGGGGTTGGCAGAAGCAGGACCGGCGCGTCCTCGCTGGCCCCACATGTTTCTTCTCATCAACAAAGGGATTCATCGTTGGTTAAGCTGTACAAATCTGGTCAACGTTTGGGGGAGTACAGACGGGTCCAGTCGGCTCCCCCGCCTACAATGTCAGTACGGGCTGGTAAGGCCCGGGTTGGTTTCAGAAGTCCGGCTAAGGTGTTGGATCCTCCTCGGTTGGAGGAATCTTTGGTTTTAGATTATGATGAGGAGAGCCCTGAGGAGGGCGAGATACATGCTGAGGATGCAAGGGGGGGGCTTTTTAACGCTTCTGATGATGTTTTACAGGCACCGGTGGTGGTGCGTCCGAGAGCTACAGTTTCCAGACCAATTCGAGAGAGCGGCCCTGTGGTGAGGGTTCCTCGGTCAGGCGTTGATGTTGAACAGATGGCATGGAGAGAGAGGCCGGCCCAACTGCCTTTATTGAATCCAGGTGAGCTTGCTGGGCCGCGGGACAAGCCATTGATGGTTTCTGTTGGAACGGGGGGGGATCCTCCTTCAGAGGGTGTGGATCTTAAGCTCCACAAGGGTCGTTATGTTAAGGATCAAGGAGTGGGTACGAGTGACGGGGGGTGGGTTCTAAGGTGGATTCCGGGACTGTTACGGAGCCCATGGAGGTAGGTAAGGACCCCCCACACAGCAAGGAGCTTAAAATAAAGAAATTGCCTTACATGGGCGTCACAAAACCTTTGGGCGCTCATTTAATGCTGTCTACTAAGGAAAGGATTTGGAAAGGGGAGTACGTTGAATTATTGAAGCTTTTACATAGGGAGGTTAGGTCTAAGGAGGGGTCTAAGGAGGAAGAGTATGAGTTGGCCAAGCGCCCAAAGGTTCCTTTGACCATAGAAAACTGGACAGCGGCATTTCTTATATACGCTAGTGTGTATTGTGAGAAATTCCCTGAGCGCTGTGTGGCGCTTTTCAAGTATATGGATGTGATCAGGAAAGCGCAGATTACTGGCAGTGGTTATGCCTGGTCACAGTATGATGAGGAATTCCGGGCTCGGATGGCTTGGGATCCTGAAGCGAAATGGGGGGAGTTGGATAATGACTTGTGGCAACACACTATGGGTGCCTCGGCTGGTGGTAAGACAATTTTCACAGCTAGTGGGTATCCATTACCTTCGCGGCCCTTTCAGGGTAGGCCCACTCGGGGAGGGGTGGGTGCAGCTGCGTCAGTCCAATCTGCCAATGGGACGTGTTGGGATTTTAACAGAGGATATTGCCCAAGAGAGTATTGTAAATTTCGACACGAATGCTCCCAATGTGGTAAACCGCACCCACTATCCAAGTGTTGGGGGCCTCGGGTTACAGGGGGTAGACAGTGGTCACAACAGACAACCAATGCCCCTGCCCCTGCACAGCAGCCTCAACCTTACAGGGGGGGGAAGAACACTTCTGGAACTGGGCCCAAAGGCTCATACGCCAGTTAATCCTTTTCACTTGGCTGTGGCTCTGAGGGGCTACGGGAATGTCGAGGCTGCTAAGTTATTGTTGGATGGTTTTCAAGAAGGTTTTCGTCTTGGTTACACAGGGCCGCGGTTGCGGCGGTGGTCAAAGAATCTATTGTCGGCCAATGAACATCCAGAGGTGGTGCAAGACAAATTGGACAAGGAAGTGCGGGAGGGGAGGATGGCGGGTCCTTTTGGTGATTGGCCCTTGGAAAATCTTATTGTCTCCCCTATTGGTGTGGTGCCTAAGAAAGAGCCTGGGCAATTTCGTTTGATTCAACATTTGTCATGGCCGGAGGGCTCATCAGTTAACGATTTCATTGATGGTGAGGCTGCTTCAGTGTCTTATTCTTCAGTGGATGTGGCCATGGCCCTGGTTGTGTCTGCCGGCCCTGGTGCGGCGATGGCAAAATGTGACATCAAATCGGCATTCCGTTTATTGCCTGTGCATCCTGGGGATTGGGATCTTTTGGGGATTCAATTCCAGGGGAAGTGGTATGTGGATAAGGCTCTACCAATGGGTTGTTCCATATCCTGTGCGTTATTTGAGACCTTTAGCACATTTCTCCAATGGTTTTTCACCTACACATCAGGACATCAGCTTGTGACTCACTACCTGGATGATTTCTTTTTTGTTGGCGCTCCCAATTCCTCAGCATGCCAGAATGCTTTGCGGACATTCCAAACTCTGATGGAATTTTTAGGTGTGCCATTGGCACCGGAAAAGACAATGGGCCCCTGCGCGACCATGTCTTTTTTGGGGATCGAGATTGATTCTACTGTTATGGAGGCACGTTTACCAGTGGATAAAAAAGAAAAAATGTTGGACCTCTTACACGTTATGTTGAACAAAGCGAAGGTGACAGTGAAGGAAGTTCAGGTGCTGCTGGGCCATCTTAACTTTGCTTGTAGGGTGGTCAGGGCGGGTAGAACGTTTTGCAGACGTTTGGGTAGAGCTCTGTCTGGTCAGTTTTTACCTCACCATCACGTTCGCCTGTCAGCAGGTGTTAAGGAGGATCTGCGGATGTGGGTAGCCTTTTTACACTCTTTCAATGGCATTCCTCTATACAGAGAAGAGAATTGGATCTGGGACGTTCAAATTTTTTCAGATGCGGCAGGCAGTGATGGTTTCGGTCTTTACTGGCAGGGCAGATGGTGCGCTGAACAGTGGCCTGCTGCGTGGAAGAATGGTGGTAGGAGTATTGCCTTCCTTGAGCTTTTCCCTGTAGTGGTGGCATTGACTTTGTGGGGGCAGGAGCTAGCTCACAAAAAAGTGCTGTTTCGAATTGATAATAAGGCTGTGGTGGAAATTATCAATCGGCAGTCGGCCAAGGATGCTCACATCTTGAAGCTCTTGCGAGTCTTTGTGTTGGGGTGCTTGACGTATGACATCAGTTTTAAGGCCTTACACATTCCTGGGGTGGACAATGACATTGCGGATGCTTTGTCTCGTTCACAGTGGGAGAGATTCCATGGGCTAGCCTCGGAGGCGGACAGGACGCCGACCCGCATGCCGGAACATCTGTGGACTGTAGGCGAGACAGGGTTTTGCAGTTGGTGGTAGGTTCGCTTGCAGTTTCCACTAGGGCAGCGTATGAATTGGCCTGGAAAGAGTTTTTGGAATCTGGGGCCGGCTGGCGCGCTCCGGGCTGGAGACGATCTGAAGATGTGGTACAGTTCATTCTTCACTTGATGGACAGGGGTTTGACACGTGTGACGATTACTGGAAAATTGGCTGGTATTGCTTTCATGGGCAAATTACTGTGGGGCTATTCTCCTTCAGCGGGGGAGGTGGGTAAGCGTATGCTTGAAGGTTGGGCTAGAGAGAGGGGTAGGGAACACATGGTTCGCCGACCTTTGTCTTGGCAGACATTGGCCCGAGTTTTGCAGGTTTTGCCCTCAGTTTGTTTGAATGAGTTTGAGGTTTGCCTGTTTTCCACTCTTATGGTTTGGATGTTTTTCGGTGCTTTCAGGGTTTCGGAGTTACTAGGGTCGAAAGTTGCTTTTGGGGTGGGATGGGGGAATGTTCGATTTTTGGAATCAGGGTTGCACGTCTGGTTGGCTCGGGCAAAAACTGATCAACGCAGCAAGGGGAGGGGCGTTTGGCTGGAAGCTTCTTCCCCTCCTGAGACATGTCCTTTGAGGTGGGCCAGGCGTTTGAGGGACTGTTCGGGGGCCGCCTTTGAGGGCCCTGTTTTTCGACATATGGATGGTTCCAGGGTGACTGAGTATCAGCTGCGCATGGTTCTGCGTAAAGCGCTGCGCTTCATGGGCCTGGATGAGACACAGTATGGTACACATTCTTTCAGGATTGGGGCAGCAACAGAAGCTCATAACAGGGGTTGGTCGCAACAGGACATTATGTCTCTAGGGCGTTGGTCTTCCAACTGTTTTAGGCGCTATGTGCCTACTGATCCTGTTTCGGCGCCTGCGGATGATAATTTGTCTTGAGTTTGATGCTGCTTTTCTCTTTCAGGTTCGGTGGCCGGCCCCCGTTCTTCTGTCATGACGATCTGGATAGTGGGACATTCCTTCATTAGGCGTGCGGAAGATCAAGCTATAAGAAGCTATTTTGGTCCCACGCTTGGTTTTAATTCTCGTTTGTTTAATGTTGTATGGAAGGGGAAGGGAGGTATGATCTGGAGGGAGCTTATTCCGGCCTTGAATTCTTGGTTGGTGGGAGGTATTTGTCCTGATGTACTGCTCTTGCACCTTGGTGAGAATGACCTTTGTGGGGTGAAAGGGGTGGTTTTATTGAGAACCATGAAGAAAGATCTTTCCCTTATTCGTCAACAATGGGCGGGCTGCCATGTCTTATGGACAGAGTTGGTCCCTAGAAGAACCTGGAGGGGTGCGATCAAGCCTAGGGCGGTTGATAAGGCGCGCAGGAAGTTGAATTTGGAGGTTTCCCGTTTTTGTAGGGATCTGGGTTTTGGGCGGGTGTCCCATAAGGACATCCGTTATGACAATATGGAGTTTTTTCGCAGCGATGGTGTTCA
Source organism: Lissotriton helveticus (assembly GCF_964261635.1). NCBI lineage: Eukaryota > Metazoa > Chordata > Amphibia > Caudata > Salamandridae > Lissotriton > Lissotriton helveticus. The sequence continues at coordinate 1,574,104,028 of NC_136057.1, forward strand.
TTTGTCTCGTATAGGGATGGATTTATACTTACTGGAATTGCGAGAGGTACTCTCCAGGTGCTTGCAGATTCAAAATTTTTTGGGTTGAGGAGTTCTGGTTCCTGGGTTGGTTAGTTTTGGGGGGCAGAAAGAGAGGAGGGTAATTCCTTCCCCCTCTTTTCTGGGTGGCGGAAATTGGGAGTTATTGGTCAGCAGGGACATGAAGGTTGTTGGGGTTTTTGCTAAAGTTGGGCTATGGCTGGAAAAGTTTAAATAGTTGTTTCGTGGGGTGGTTACAAAGTTTTGGGTAATGTAAATTGTTGGTGGGTATTTTTTGGAATGTGATGTTATGCGGTGGGTTGGGATGATATTTAAATGATTATCAGGTTATGGTATTGTTTGAATTGTAATTATGTTGTGCTGGGTGGGGGCGGGGTTTGTGACGTGTTAAGGGCGGGCCTGACGTTTGGGGTTGTAAGGTAACATCTTATTTAGTGAGGACTAGTTTTGTGAGGCGGTTTGCCAGGTTTGTATTGTTGTAAATATGCACCTGTTTCAATAAAGCGGCCTTTTGCACACTCTCAATTTGGTCTGGTGTCTGCTCACCCCCCCTCACCCCTCCCTCCCAAGGGGGGCTTGGGGGGGGGCAGCCGACCGTAGGGAGGTCCCCACCCCCGGGCTGATTGGGAGGGGCTAGTGGGGGGGGTGTCATCAGAGTCCAGCCTTGGGCTGCATTTGGGCTTGTTTTGGGCTCCCTCGGTTACTACTGAGGGAGCCCAGTTATATATTCTCTGGGCTCCTCCTCCCGGCCACCATTTTAGGTTGAATGACCTGGTGGCCGGGAGCTCTTTAGATTATTCAAAAAATGTTTCCCCCCCTCCCTCCCTATTCTTGTTTAGCTCTTTTTCCTTTTACCAGGGTTTTTTATTTATTTCTTTAAGTTCTTTATTTCTTTATTTAGTTTATCTTCGGTACTTTTGGTCTTTTTTGTTGGAACAGGTGAATATGGGGTAACAAACATTTTGTTCTTTGTCGCTTGGAACAGGTGCCGTGCGGAAATTGGGAGTTATTGGTCAGCAGGGACATGAAGGTTGTTGGGGTTTTTGCTAAAGTTGGGCTATGGCTGGAAAAGTTTAAATAGTTGTTTCGTGGGGTGGTTACAAAGTTTTGGGTAATGTAAATTGTTGGTGGGTATTTTTTGGAATGTGATATTATGCGGTGGGTTGGGATGATATTTAAATGATTATCAGGTTATGGTATTGTTTGAATTGTAATTATGTTGTGCTGGGTGGGGACGGGGTTTGTGACGTGTTAAGGGCGGGCCTGACGTTTGGGGTTGTAAGGTAACATCTTATTTAGTGAGGACTAGTTTTGTGAGGCGGTTTGCCAGGTTTGTATTGTTGTAAATATGCACCTGTTTCAATAAAGCGGCCTTTTGCACACTCTCAATTTGGTCTGGTGTCTGCTCACCCCCCCTCACCCCTCCCTCCCAAGTGAACCAGTCTCCGATTGGAGGCCTCGTCAGTTCTGCTTGTGACATAAACTGTTAGTGTGGCACACGGTGTGGTTAATTAGCATTTGCCAGTGCTTTAAATGGGCCGGTACTGTCCGGTTCTGAGTACCGGCACTTTTTTATTTTGAGATGGGGAGTACCGGCATTTCTCAAGAGAAATGCAATAAGTTTAATTGGAGGGTACCGGCACTTCTCAGAAACAAGCAGGTACTCTGGTTACAGAGTACCTGCACTTCTATTTTTCATTTAAAGCACGGATTTGAACGGCCAATGTTTGTTCTCACTGAGTCGACGTGGCACCCAAACCGGAACTATATCGCTATGAAAATTCTAATCCAGGTTTCCGCAGACAATGCACGTCACGCCCTGACGGTGCGTCCTGCCCTGCCCTCGAGGCCGCGCACCGCGCTGAATGTCACCACACTTGAATTGCTCGTTTTCCACACACGCCTTGAAACCGGAGGATAAAACAGATCCCCGCCTTCCAAGTGCATCATCCAAATAGAAGCCGTCTTTTCTAAAGTGACGCACCTAGAAATCACAGCAACGTGAATCATGATCCCCCGAAAGAATAATAGAGGGATACTACCAACACCTCGCTGCTGTGGTGACGTCTTCAGCTCAAAGGGAGGAGTACGGAAAAAGTCTTAATTTAGAAGAATTTTGCAAAGTGAGATCACAGGCTGTTGAACGCATTACACTTGTGCCCAATAAAGGCAATCTATAACAGCACTCACAGGGTACCGTAATTTTTAGTGCTCAAAATACTCTGAGGTAGGTGGTCAGAGATTCTACCCTCTGAGAATTCCTGATGCGTGCAGTGCTACCAATAACGCTACATCTTTTTTTCTGTTTTCCCTCCCATCGCTTCTTTCAGCTCAGGAGACCTATGTCTCAATGCTCCATCTTGAGGCCATGCACTTCATAACACCCTTTGCGCTAGCTAACCCACACAACTTCTTGCTGATAGATATCATCTGGTGAATGTATGTTTTTAGTGTAGGTCGGAGGTCCCTGAAGAATCATCACCCTTGTGTGCATAGTAAGGTTGATGCGATCCTACAAGAGATGTTAGATTTCCTCACTAGCAAAAAGAAACAGAGTGAGAAAATTGTCTTGGCACCAGGTTTTGTACAAAGTACCCTTTCTGTCACTAAGGAAGGTATTTCGTTTGCTTTTGATACGTGCACAATTGTCACTATTGCCTTATGTAACGTAACGTTTGCTCTTGTAACATGCTGACTTGTCATTTTTACTCATGTTTCACTACTGTTCCAATTGTGAAGCGCTCTAACACCTCCGGGTGTAGTCCGCGCTATATAAAAACGCATTAAATAAATAAAATAAAATAAATAAAAAGGAAGGTATTTCCCAACCTAAATACTACCCCTTTGAGAGCCCTATCCCTTCAATGCGGAGGTCATCCTTTTCAGGCGTATACAAGTGGTAGGGGGAGCCTATTTTCCTTCTGATAGTAGAATACTTCTGTAATCTAGATCCATTTGTCAAGGCCCAGGAAAGGTGTGTGCTGCACTCAGGACCTGGAGGTAGATCGGAGGACCAAGTAGTCTCAAGTTTGCTCCAGTGACTCTGGAGACTTGCTCTAGGACATCAACTTGAGTTCCTCTTATGATTGGTCTATGTTTACAGCCCCAGCTTGAACAAACAGGTCCCACTCATGACTCCTCCACCCACATATACGGTTGAGCCCTTCTGCTTTTAGGAGTTGAAAGGGAAAGCACCACTAACTCCAGTGGCGGCTGCCACCAAGTAGTATGGGTGCGCTAGGGGGACAAATAAAATAAAAGTGACTTAGCTTGCTGCTGGCCACCTTCTCGCCCCTGTCTTCTTCTGTTCTTGCCCGAAGCAGAAAGCTCACACAGGCTCCCCTAAGCCAATCACAACACTTCTGTCACCATGAGAGCAGAGTCGTGATTGGTCTGAGCGCCATGGTTCAGCTCTCAAACAGGGACTATGGGCCTGCGCATGTTCTCCACTTAGGCAGTACAATCCAGCTGGTGGAGAACATACAAAGTGCGCATGACTGTTTGGCCTGCCCAAGAAAGCCAGCCAAACCGTCATGCGCACTTAAGTACCCCAACTAATCCCCTGCTGGCTGTGACGACAGCCCAGTCCTGCCCCTCCCCGTAAACCTCCCTCACTACGGAAAAACAAAATGATAAGACAGGCCAGACTTGTCTGATCATTCAAAAAAGAAGCCTCTGGCCCCAGAGTTGTCCGCTCCTCCCAGGCTTTCTCGGAACCAAGCCCAGGCTTCGCCTCTATGTGCCTCAGCACAAACTCCTTGGGTTTGCAGAGTGCAAAACTAAAGCCTAAGAAGGGGGCCTTCTTGAGATCAAGATGTCGACCACAGGGTCTTGGCAAATTATTAAAGGGCTGCCTATGAATACTGTATTATGCATCTGGGTCTTATTATTTCTATGACAGTATTTACTCTTCCTCTTTACACGCATATGTTTGACTGCACTTTTTTCCACTGTGTGATCACTGGAGGACTGAGCACCGCTGTTTGGATTTCCTTGATTGATTTAGTCTTGTGTAAACTAAAACTTTTATATGGGTGAATGCCTGTTGATTTGTTCATTACTCTTGTGACAATCAGTTTAATTATTTAATCCATCACTATTTTTCATAATTTATACCACTCCCGCCCTGCTATGTTTGCATCTGTGGGCTGGTGGCAACAACAACCATTCCATCAAAGACTGTCCTGGACATTGGTCCTCAAACCGGTTCAACATATTTTGAGAAAATCTTTCCCAAAGTCTGCAATCTCCATGTCTTGGGGGAACAAATACTTGGCTACAAAAGAAAATCCAGTCTGTGCTTTAAGGAACTCCCATAGCTCAGCCTTTGTCAGTGGTGGAATTCCTGAAGGCCCAGGGCTATAAACTGCCCATCTGCACGCAATCATGGCTTTAGTCCTTGGATCTTAAGCCCAATGCCGATGCCCCGCCACCAGGGCCACTGACTACCCATTTCCAGGCAACTGTGGCTTTAGTCCTCGGACCCTTAGCCCAAGTCCCAGTTGAAAGTCATCACCACCCATTTCATGGGAAGAATGTGTTTGATCCCCTGAAGCATTTCTCTGGATGTGGGCAAACCAGACTTTTCATAACCCCTCTGACCCCCCCCCCCCCCCCTCTCCCACCCTGACCCCACAAATGTGAAGAGTGGGCCTGTGGTCACCCATATCGCTCAGATATTCAATGGCGATGGACTGAAAGGAGGCCCCCTGAAGAATTAAAAAAAAAACTCTCTTCACCGCCCCCGCCGCTCGGGATTGCGTTAGGCGCCAATGCTTTAAGTGGGCCGGTACTGCCCGGCACGGAGTACCGGCACTTTTTTATTTTGAGAGGGAGAGTACCTGCATTTCCCAAGAAGAATGCAATACTTTGAATTGGAGAGCACCGGCACTTCTCAGGAACAAGCAGGTACTCTGCTACAGAGTGCCTGCACTTCTATATTTCCATTTCAAGCTCTAGCTAGGCCCCTGGTATGTGTATGTCGTCTAGTTCACTTCTTGTGACAGCCATGTCTCGCAAAGCTTTCCTGCTCAGGGGGGGTTTCGGCATTGCTACCTTTAGTTAGGATATACGTTTAACTGCGTCATTAGTTACAGTGAAAGGGCCATAACTTTAGTCTGCGTGGCAGCCGGGCATGACTGCTTGTTATCAGGCAGCAGCGGGCGGTGTACCTCTCCCCTCCTTTCATGTCTCTTCAATCGGACTATTGTGTGCCAGCTCTGCGACAGAACGGGTGAAGGCGGGGTATACCTCTGAGACAAAGAGGGAGGTAAAGACATGAAGGGAGGGGCGCCATATAGGCTCGACTGGGAGGGGGAGAAGTAGAACCATTGTTCTAAACATCGATTGCCTGCATAACTAATCCAATCCTTATTAATGGTTTACAGTAGCAGTACTCCCCCCTTGAGATTGGCGTTGCACGATTTTTTTTTGACTAAGCTAACAAACGTAAAATGTTTTGCTCTTCGAATATGATCCACTAATTTGAGAAAAATAATTAGAAACTATATTTTCTTCTTGAACTCACCCATTAGTGCAGTATTACACCACCAAAAACAGGCTATAGCGCCACGGAAGAGACCTTTCAAGGGAGATGGAGCAAAACCTGGTATTCTCTCTCTGCTATTCAAACTTGGTGTCGTACCTAAAATGAAGCCTTCGATATTCTAGAAACCCGAACATGCCGTTATTCCTACAGTTGCTCGGTCTCGGGGTACATTGTGGAAACAGACAGACAGTGAGTGGCCTGAATGCTCTGCATTTCCTCCTCATCTGCTTAATGACATTCAGCTGTGTAATCATAGCTGCCATCCGTGTGCTGTGAGAGATGACGTTTTGGTAGCTAGCCATGAAACACCCCTCCGAAACCTATATGCTTTAACTGAAGCAGTGGCATTGGCATAACAAAAGGCCCCGCGGGAGGGGGGGGGGGGTGACGTCCCGGGGGCCTTCAGGCACTGGCAGGACCCTGGCCTGAGAGCTTCGAACTGTGGCGTAGCCCCCCTCAAGTTTCGTTAGGCCACTGGAGTGAGGTGGAGCTTTACCAGCTACAGGACCGGCTTTAGGGCAGTGGGACCAGTGCTGTTGCACAGGGCGCAGACCTATGGAGGGGCGCTCTCCTCATCGGGTGGGCACTGTGTTTAGCAATAAGTTCTGATTGGAGATATGAGGGGCACTTTTGCAGGAATCCAGGAGGCGGTCGTGGGGTGTTGGGGGCACCAAAAAAAATATTGCACCGGGTGCCACCACTGCTAAAGCCAGCTAAAAGAACGGCTCAACTACAGATGGTTTTCAGCGACTTAAGAGTTAGAATGTTTCAGATAACTTAACAAGAAGTGTCTTTCACTTTAATTTGGCGTGTGCAAGTGATCAGGATGTCTGCATGTGCCTAATGCACAGCCTTCATGGGAGCTGTCGGAGAGCCTTCAAATAGAGGGATGAACACCATAATGTTCTCTGATGTTTCCAACTTGACTTGGCATTAAATGGAGCTAACTGCGAGCCCCGTCTGGGACACTACAGTACTACTGTGACGCCTCTGCATGGAGTTAGTGGTAGGTGACCTGCAGCAGGTCAGCATGGAACAGAATGAGCTGAACACGGAGTTGGTTAGTAACTGGAGGAGGGCACATGTAAATACTCCCTTTATTGGCAGTATCAACTGACCTGACAATGAGTATGGGTGTCGCAGCACTAAAGAAAAGGGGATCGTTCTGTGAACATGCCCTCGTGGACATAACGTTTGTCCCAAAACCAACGAAAGGCAATATAGTCCATAGGTGGAAAAAAACAATAGGACATCACCTTTAGTCTAAATTTCCCCACTTTCAAACAACAGGGCAGTGGGGGATGTTCAACAAAAGACATCACTTGAAAAATGGCAGTCACTTGAGTTCATGCTTTAATATTTCTAGTGTTTCAGGACACAAACCCTGTTACTGGCATGTCCAGAATGTTGAAAATACCTTTGCTTCTCTGATTGCACAACAGTTTTATCGGCAAGCCGGCTGCCACCTAGCAAAGAGTCATTCCACACTGCTGATGCATTAACAGTTTGTGGTCATTATGTATCAACTCAGATTGTACATTGGAGGAGAAGCGACTCTGGAGCCAAGCAGTGCATGATTTGCACAAGTTGAGATTTAGGACTTCTGAATACTGTTCTTATGTAATTGGCATGTAAAACCAAATGCAAACCTGATCACCTATTTTATGAGAATTCATGATTTCATTTACATGTTGCATGAAAACAAGCACTGAGTCAACACCATTTGTTCTGGCTTTTGAATAGTGTGTAAAGAAAATTCTCTTACCACGCCTCCCCAGCAGTGCATATATATCTAACAAAAAACAAGGAAATTGCAAATTTTTGAGTGTTAGTGGCAGTGTCTGATAAACAGAGTGCACTCAGCAGTGTATTTGAGTGTGTGAAATATTGTGCCTCTATATGTTGAGCTCGTGAGTGTGCTGCTGGCTTTGGCATACTGGAGGTAATTCCTAACATATGTTCAGAACCATGGGATCAGCTTCTGAGAAGGGTTGAAGTGCTTTGGCACATCATGGAAGTGCTGGTATTGTTTACAAGTTCCATTTTAGAATCTATGATTCTAGGAACAAAGGTCCCTTAACATAGTTACATTTATTTATGTTCTCGTGGATACAATAATCAGTTCCATGAACGGCTTCAATGACCAAAAATGTGAAATGTTATTACACCATCTAAATTCAAACTTCAGAATATACTTGCATGCGCTTTCCCTTTTTAGTAAATGGCACTTGCTCCAATGCCACTTTCGCATGTTATTGGGTCTATCATCAGAAGGTTAGACTTGAGGATTACTTCCACTTGGCACTACACATTTCATGCATGGAACATGATTATAGATTTTAGGTATAGTCATCAATTATCTTGATTCCGACACACACGCCCGGTATAATTCACCCACTTTTCTTATACTTGGCCCCTTCATCATATTTAGTAATTGATTGCCCTAGCACAGACAGCATGTTTGTCTTGCTTCATGGTACATGCATGTATTAATTGAACTAACTGAACTATCGTGTCAGATATCATTTACGAGACTCAGAGAGCCCTTTGAATCCAGATCACCTCCTGCAGCCTAAATTAGCACTCTTCACTATGGTGCTTGGACCATAAACTGTAATCGTAATTTCTCATTTTTTATTTCATTTTTTCTTTCTTGCTTTTCATTTCAGGTGGTCCATATTTGAATACATTCTTAACAGGCACATAACTGTGTGGCCTGTAGTTCGTTATTACAGATAGCCGTATATTCCAGGTGTTTAATGTAACATACCAATCAGTATTATGTCAGGCAACTGTAGGAAGCCGGCTCTGTATATACTATACCAAAGTGAGGTATAGTGTGCACAGACACCCAGTGGATCCCCAAAGGTAGGCAGAGGTAAAAGTAGATAATACCTTACTCTCCATTTGTGGTAGTGTGGGCAGCAGTAAGGCTTTATCAGAGAGTAGTGTTAAGCATTTATTGTACAGACTCAGGCACGAAACGATGTCACACACTCAAAGACTGAACTGAGACCAATTTGTTTGTATAAAAATATTATTCAGTTATATTTTATTTCTAGAACCAAGCAAGGCCTGGTGCAGGAAAGTTAAATAATACTTTGCAGGTATAATGCAGGTGGTTGATTTACAGGTAAGTCAACAGTTAAAAATTACTTTTCAGTTCCTTTATAGATTACTGTGCACGATACTTCTTGGATTACTTTTTAAGTTACTTTTGCTAATCAGTGTGATATGCCTAGGTATCACACTGAGACATTTCCTAGACAAAATGTAAGTAATTCAGTTTTTACACATATGCAGTTTTTCAAGGTTTCCTGCAAATCAACTCCACACTTCGATATTTCACAGAAAAGCAGTCATTGCAGTCCTATGGGAGAAAACAGTGTTATCGGTTTATCAGTAAGAACTTAGGTTTTGGAGTTGGTATTCTGGGGTTAGAACCAGGGTTCCCCAGGGTCGAGGATGCACTCTGAAAGCACCCGCAGTGGCACTAGGGCGGCCGGGTGCAGAGTCCTAAGGTCCAGTGTTATCCAATGGGGGATAGGGGGCTTCAGGTTGGTGGCTGCTCACGGGCAGGCCACAAAGTTGTGGGAGCAAAGCTCCTGGGGTTTAGGTCAGGGCAAAGGGGGATCCGAGTTAGCAGAAAAGGTGCACCCACAGAGGCACAGGGGCGGCCGGCAGAGTGCTGATTCGACATCAGGTGCTCTGTGGTCTCCAATAGGAGTTGCTGGTTTTGGATTTTAGCTGCAGGCTCGGTCCAGGAAGCCTTCTGGGAGAAACCAACAGCTGGGCAGGTAAGTTGGAGGGCTCGGGGACGTAGGTGCCACTTATGTTCTCTACTCCAGGGCACAGGGCAGCTGGTTGCAGGGATGTCTTTTGAGGTTGGATGCCACCTTACTGGGCCACTCACGTTCGGGGGGGGGGGGTCTGTATGCAGAGGCTGCAGGCGACATTGGGGAGTCCTGGAGGGGATAACCCACAGTGGACTCAGACTCTGGAGCACTGGGGCATCTTGCTGGGAATGGTGAGCCACCCGACTCGGGTCATAGGTGTCGGGTGCAGTGGTGGTTCCAGGCGTCCAGTTTCTTTGTCCTCAGCAGGCAACGTTTTTCTTTGGTGTTTCTTTTGCATAGAGCTGCTGTTAACTTGAGATCTGGTCTATGTGGAAGGCAGTCAGTCCTTCTAGGGGTTCTGAAGGTCGCTGGCTGCAGGACAAGGTCAACTTTAGCACAGGATCTCTGAAAACTGCAGAGAGGCCGGTAGGGCTGGCATCAAGTCAATTCTTCTCTGCAGTCCGTGGCGTAGCTAGAGCTTCTGGCGCCCGGGGCTATCCCTCAGATTGCCTCCCATGGCCGTTAGCGGGGGAGGAGGTTTCTGGGGGAAAAGGACTGCGAGCAGCGCGGGTGGATTGACAGGGTTTAAGTTACGATGCCACTCTCAACTCCAATGCAGGAGAAAGCAGGTGCTGCGTGCCCAACCATAACCTCTCCCAGCAAAGACACACTGCCAAGGCGCACATACTCAACTGAGTAACAACCCTTTTAATGGAGTGGCCTGGAACCTCACACTTTAATGTAAATGCAATGGAGGTAGACAAATCACACAGCTTGTTATCTCTTCTCAGGTACTTAAGAGAGGCATGCTTTTGACGTTGTTAGGTCCCTTTATGAAAGTGCATGAACTGTAAGAATGTCAGATGTGTCGGTCTGTCCCAGTTTTCAAACACGATTTAAATAGCACTATTTTATTTCTTTTATAGCGCTACGCATCCCAATGCAGGGTGTCAGACCGATTTACATATCATAGAGATTGACAATAAATCACGCAAGTGTGTAAATCAGTGTACAAGATATGTTGCATGAGTCAGTGAAGGTTAAAAAGTGTAGCAGTCACATATCCTGCATAGCTTACTGTTCTTTATTAAAAGGCTTACTATTTATGAACTGCAAGTAACGAAAGGATTTGTGTTCAAAGCAGTAACGCACTTACCCTAGCTACATAAAAAAACATATATATATATATTCTGTTACCTGCATATTACATGCTTTGCAGGCACATTAACCTTCTATACTATTTTGCTTAAATGCACTCATGATATGTGATGTCACTTACTGTGATGCCACGTGTGTTGTCCTGCATTGTGACATCACAGGCTGTGATGGCACACAATAATGTCACTTGCATACTGACTAACTTGGATAGTCTCCTGCCCAACCCCATGTGCTGGACCTGAAAGAATTAAATGCACACTAAACAAACTTCCAAGAGAAATGCAACTGGAAGTTTACTTGAGGTGTGTTCACTTTATTAAAATCTGCATCCTGCAAACGAATTTCACATCCTGAACATTTAGTTCTGTGCCTGTGGTATGTTAAATTGACTTTCCGTGGAAATGGAGAGGGCATTGTCATTATACCTACACGGATCTAGTTAGCTATGGTAGGGTTGTCTGTGGGTCCCTCTTCGTGTGGCCTTGCTAGTTGGCTATGCTAGGGTTGTCAGTGTGCCTTCCTTCATGTGCCCTAGCTAGTTAGCTATTCTAATGTAGTAGTTAGCTAAGCTAGGGCTCTCAGTGTGTCCCGCTTCGTGTCTCATAACTAGTTAGCTAGGATAGAGTTGTCAGTGTGCCCCTCTTCATGTGCCCCAGCTAGTTAGCTGAGCTAGGGTTGCAAGGTGGGTGTACGCTTAGCAGGTTGAGCCAGCAGGATGCAGGTTTGATTCACGACGCACGGTTTCATTGTTCGGAGGCCGATGAATGAGCCCTCCTGAGAGGAGAGTCAGTGTTATTAACATTGGACAGTAAAATTTGTGGTGTCTAGGTATCAGTAACAGCGGGTGGGGAATATCCAGGCCATTACATGGTGGACCCTGAGGGTCTCCTTAGAAATTAGGAATTACCCGAGGGATTGGTAATTCTGGTTCTGATTGCACAGCTGTTCTTCATATTTGCCCAGATGTTCATAAGGAGACTCCAGCTGCCAGGTGCAGATAAACAGATCGTGGAAACACCACGGCTCTCATTATTCTGAGGGGGCTGGATCCTACAGGTACCGCTGGCCCCATTGAAATGAAGAGGCCACTGGGAACGAGCACCTGAATGTGCTCTTCTGTGAAGGGTGCATGGACTGTACATTATCTTGGTAAAGGCAGTGCCTGGGGTGAGGCCACCCACTTAACACTCACCCTGACTGGATGCATCACGTATGTGGGATGTGTCAGGGGTCATAGAAGCCAGCAGAGGTAAGGTCAATTACTCTTTGTGGAAATGAAACAGAAAAAACACTGTGTAACTGCAAAGGTTTGATAAAGCAGGTCCAAAAGTTACACCTATTGGCTTCATCATTACTTGGTCTTTTTGTGTCACGATTTGAGAAGCCGCAGACATGTTTAGTGACAGACTTGTCAGCTTGCAGGCGATTTTGCTTTTGTGATTATGTGTACAGCAATGCAGTGGCCTTAAATCACCTCTAAGCAACTGAAATACCCCTCATGCATTTTAAAAAGGCCCCTTTCTTGTGACATCTGAATGCCCCCCGTGCTCTCAGCTCTTAACAGTTGTAAACCAGTTAAACTAAACTGAACGACGAGTCCTGACAGACGAGGATTTCCTGAGGCCCTGGGGACACATCCCTTCGAGAGCTGAGATAGCGCAATGTGGTCTGGCCATGACTCACCGGGATCAAATGCATATTTTGTAATCTAAGACAAACTATAGCGCTGCGAAGATTCTTCCCCGCCGGAGACCTGTCCCAAATCCCGTCGGAGGAGTTCAAGAAATGCATCTGGGTTTTCCTGTGCGCAGAACCCAGAGGTGAGAGGTCATTGGACAGCTGAGCTTATGCGACACAGGCCTCCCACTCTGCAGGGAGGCACGATGCGCGCCGCACCACCACTATGGTAGGTGGTGCAGCATGCATTTAAGCAAGTGCGCTTGCACTTATGTGCACGTGTGGTGTGGTGCTAATCAGCAACAGCCGCCGGCCGCCCCAAAAATAGTGCCGCCTGGGGCGGACCGCCCCCACCGCACCCTCCTAGCTACGCCATTGTCTGCAGTCTCCTCTGCTGGGCGTCTCCTTTCATCCTCCTTCTTCATAGGTTGCAGGAATCTGTCTTCTTGTTTCTGAGCTGCTCCCTAAATACTGTATTTAGGGGCCTCTCGGTCAGTAGCCAATGGGCTACTGACCTTAGGGTGACTACACCCTTGGTGTGCTCACCCCACCTGGGGGAGTGAGCAGAATCCCTAATCCTGATTGGAGAGTGCCTGCCATCTACAAGATGACAGGCACTGAAGAGTGAGCTTCACCTCACCTCACCTCCCGCACCTGAGGGGTGGGGTTGGCAGAGGTGGGTACACCTTCTGGGCTGTGCTAATCATTCTCACCTGTCTTCCTACCGGAAAGGAGGGGAGACCGAAAAGGGGCCTGCCCCTGAAAGCAGGAGAGGCTGGGGGTCGCGTTACAAAGGCGGCAAGGCCTTTGAAGCTCCCCTACCACAGATGGCTCTTCCTGGCCTGGGGGAGGTGTGACCACCTCCGCCCAGGGAAGGCTTTGTTTCTGGGCTCAGGGAGGGAAGGCTCCCACCCCAGGGGTCCAGAAACATGTCTTGTGGCGGCAGGGTGGCGTGTACCAGTCAGGGAACCCACCAGAGGATGGTCGTTTTTCATGGAGCATCTCTAAGATGCCCTCTGAGTGCATTGCGTAATAAATCCCACACTGGCATCAGTGTAAATTTATAGTTTTTTTTTTTAACCTTTATTTTGTTTCTCAGCAAATTGAACAACAACACCCCCCTCCCCCCCCAAATTGGCATCAGTAGAAGAAAAATACAAGTGTACACAGTTCCCAGCCCCAGTATAGCTCCAGCAGGTGCAGATATAGCAGTAGTTACAATAGTCACATTCTTGGGAATCAAAGCAAATATACAAAACCGACATTAAGGAACCTTGTTCATAGACATTAGGGCATTACCTCGACACCTACTCTCTCTCTCCACCTCCCACCACCCCATCTTCCGGCCCCGATTCCACAGATGAGAACAAGTCGGCACTAGTTGCATCAGAATGGCTATCAACGAACCCCTCAGCGCACATCATTCTCCATGCGAGCAGATCCTCTTGCAGGCGCTCATCCTTACGCGTATGCTGCATGTGAGTCTCCTCTGCCAATGTCCATTCCCCCACGTCCCGGAGCCACAATGAGATGTCTGGTGCCCTCTGTCCCATCCAGGTGATAGCCACCCGTCTCCTAGCCAACACCAAGAGCAGCTGCAACATTTTATATGAGAGGTTCCTCTTCTTGGGTTTAGGGACTAGAGCCAACAAGCAGTGAAGTGGGGTTAGGTCAATAGGCAGGCTCGTGATCTTCCTAATATGGACCACCACTGCCCTCCAGAAGTCTCCGACCAGCGGACACTCCCAAGCCAAGTGAAGAAATCCGGCTCTGACCGTACTACATCTAGGGCAGGTATCCAAAGCAACTGGGGTTATGTAAGTGCGATGGACAAAGTTGAAATGGATCAGTTTGAAGCGTGCGTTACACGACACCTTCCTAGTAAGTGTCCCTATGCGTTTGCGTTGTCCCGGGTCCAAGGCGACCCCTAGATCCGCCTCCCATGCTGCCCAGGCCGGAGACATCGGGGGCACCGAGTCGCATCTCATAGCCGTATAGAACAGCGTTATCAATCGCCGTCCCCTGCCGCACGATAGCAGGACATTCAGAGTTTGGGACACCGGGGGTGCCTCCGGATATTGCGGCCAGGTCGCCCTCGCTATGTCTTGCAGGGCCCTATAATGGAGAAACTGTCCCCCAGTGAGACCAAAGGCCTCCGTAGCCCTTTCCAGGGTCACAAAGGAATCATCGGGATACAGATCCGCTAAAGTATCACAGCCGCCTTCACGCCATTCCTGGAACGACATATGGTCTTCCATCAACGTCACCGGCGCTAATATCCACACCGGTAGCTCCCTATGAAATGGGGCCCGCCTTAATACCCTCTCCACTACTCGCTGCCAAAGTCCAGCCACGTGTCGAACAATATATGGCAGGGAGTCATCCGCTCCCCTACCCCGCATCAGGGCCACCTGTAGGGTCCGCTCATCTGCTCTACCTGCCAGGAGTCGCAACTCCCAGTTGTCCGCACCCGCAAACCAGCGCGCAGCCGGCAGCAGTTGGGCCGCATAATAATACAGGTCAAACCTCGGGGCCTCCAGGCCTCCTTCCTCCCAAAGTCTAACCATCGTGCGCAATGCAACTCTGCTGCGTCTGCCTGCCCAAAGCAAGGAGGTGAGCAGCGTATTGAGTTTGTTGAATATTCGAGGAGGGAGAGGGCACAGGGCATTCTGCAAGGTATACAACACTCTGGGCAACATAACCATCTTCGAGACGGCCAACCGTCCCATGAGAGAGAGTGGGAGCGTATTCCAGAAGGACACGGACTGTTGTAGGGAACTGAGCACCCGTTCGGCGTTCAGAGCCAGCAATTGCTCATCGTACACGGCCACCTGGATCCCCAGGTAGCGGAAGGCCTCCACTTCCCATCTAAGTCCCAGGTGCGGGAATCCCACTCTTGGGTCCTCACCGCAGCCCGCAAGGGGGAAGATCAAAGACTTCGCGGGATTAAGGCGCAGTCCAGAGGCCTCACCAAAACGATCCAAGTGGTGCAACAGGAGCGGCAGTGATTCCTGGGGGGAGGTCAGGTAGAACAGCGCGTCGTCGGCGTATAATGAGATCAAGTGCACTGTATCCCCCACTTGAATCCCCCAGGGGGCCATCTCCGCACGGAGCGACACCGCCAGGGGCTCAATCGCCAATGCAAATAGGAGCGGCAACAGGGCCACTGCCACTCCTCAGATCGGGCCGCCCGAGTCTGACCCTGACCGTAGGCGCACTGTATAGGAGTCGGATCCAGTCGCAGAAGAGGGGTCCCACTCCAGCCACCTGAAGCACCTCCAAAAGGTACCCCCAGCTGACAGTATCAAAGGCTTTAGCCAGGTCTATCGACACCAGGACCTGGGGATCCTCTCTACCACGTACCTCATGGAGAACGTGGTTTAATCGCCGAAGGTTCATGGCGGTGTTGCGGCCCGGGATAAACCCGCACTGATCTTGGTGAACTAAGTGCGTCATGTGCGGTGCCAGCCGCGTGGCCAAGATCTTAGTGAGAATTTTTGCATCAGTGTTAATGAGGGTGATAGGCCGGTAGACCGCGGGACCACAGTCATCCCCACCCGGCTTCAGAATCATGCAAACCTCACCTTGTTGCATGGTGGGCGGGAGTGTGCCACGCTCCAGAGCGTCATGATAAATCTGGAGGAGACCGGGAGCGAGGGTATCTGCAAACGCCTGATAAAACTCCGGCGGAAAACCGTCTCCACCGGGCGTCTTAGCCGTCGGTAGGGCGGCCAATGCCATTTTGACCTCCTGGAGCGTCACCGCAGCGTCTAGGTCCTCCGCATCTTCCTTCGAGAGAGTCTGGAGGGTCAAACCTCGAAGGTATGGCTGATACGATGCCTCCGTCACTAGGGGGTCCGCGGCATACACCGTCTGTAGATGTGTGCGAAGGACCGCAAGGAGGTCCACTTCTGAGTGCACCAGGTCCCCAGCAGGGTCCCTCAATGTCACGATCCGTGCAGGCGCCGATACCCTACGGAGGATCCAGGCCAATAGCCGGCCCGATTTGTCCCCCTCACGGTGGAGCCGCTGGCGATAGCGGCCGAGGGTAAATTTATCCAGCCGGGTAAGAATATCGTGTACGCCCTCACGGGCCGTCCTTTCGGAGTCTAGGTCCGACCCGTCCGGATCCGATAAGGCTTGACACCGGCAGAGGCGCTCCTCGGCACTCTTGAGCTCACGGAGCAGCTGTCACCGGACCCCATAAGTCAGGCCCATACACGCGCCCCGCACAACCGCCTTAAGGGCGTCCCACTTGGTCGCATAGGAGACGTCGCCAGCTCCCCAATTCAGATCCAGATAGGTACGTAGGGTCGTCTCCACATGTTCCTGTCCCACCGGGTCCTGCAGGAGATCCCCCGGCATTCTCCAGGTCCGCGGAAGGGAGGATCGGTCCGCCCACTGCATTGTGTAAATATATAGTTAATAAAATTAGGGTTAAATGGTGGAAAATAAGAATTTGAACAAATTGGTGTGCTTCACTGATAAAATAGTGTTGATCCAGAGTTCAGTAAAGCCATTATGGTGCTGTGGAGTTCTTAATGACAAGCTCCCAGCCCATATACTCTTTAGGGCTTTACTGCACTTACAATGTCTAAGACACTGTAGGGGTACAGTGCTCATGCAACTGTCCCCCCCACCAGTGGTATAGTGCACCAAGCTAGAGTTGTGTCTTACCTATACCATAGGCAGTGGGTTGCAGGCATGGCACACATGAATATGTGCCATGTAGACTCTTCACTTTTCTCTGCACCAAAACACGCAGCCTGCAATGGCAGTGTGTGTGTGTGTTAAGGTAAAGGGCCTCTAAGGGTGGCACAATATGTGCTGCAGTCCTTACAGACCTTCCCTGGTCACAGTGCCCTTGGTACCCATGGAACCTTTTACAAGGGAGTTACATGTGGCCAGAGAGGTGTCAATTGGGGGAACAAAGGTACAGTTTTGGGAAAGTACACTGGCCCTGGGAACCTGATTGGCAGGAACACAGGGCACATCAAGTCAAAGTGCATCAGAAATCTGGCAAAAAGTGGGGGTGTTGCTGCAACAGAAACCTAGCTTCCTACAGCAACTGACTTTCAGTCCTGATGATGATCCCACATTTTTAGGGGATCGAAACGCCGTCAACACACACTCTGACCTGTTAAATTATCTTTAGAATCATTTTCGCTCTGGTGCAGCATTTTTTGCCTTATCTAATAAGTGACCTGAGTGCTGTATATAAATATTGGTCACTGTTTTTCATGCCTGTATATGTTTAAATGATTGTTTTGTCTGTTTTTTAGAACCTGTTTTTTGAAACTACTCTGGCTGGGTATTTCTTATATTTTGTTTGTTTGAATATAGATGTTATAATAAAATTTCAAATGTTTGGTCATTGAAACCGTCATGGAATTGATTATTGTATTCATGAGAAGAAGAAAAATAAACAATGGTACGGGTCCCTTGTTCCTAGAATCACCTAAGTACCCTTGGTCCATACGATCCCAGGGCTTCCCTTGTCTGTAGATACTAAATTTCAGAATCTATGGCCTTTAAGCAAATTTATATGAAAACATGAACATTATGCTTTATAGAGCATGGTTTGACCCTATTTTTCCCAAAAGTTTATTGGGAGATAATTCCTAACCAACCCTCATAGAAGATATCTTGACTCACTCGCTAGAATTCTAGACAAGTATTATGCCCCACCACTTTCAAAAGTAACCAGCCTTAGCTGTTGCGCAGAAGTAGCAGGAAGCAGTGTGGGCACTGTATGAGCACAGAGGGCTCTTGAGTGCCGAAAGGGCAGGAGATTTAGCAATTAAATAAACATCTTTGCCCAATCTGAAAACAGACATAGTTGCTTACATTTTACAAGTGAATAAGCCTACGGCATTTCTGTCCTACCTGAAATTCTTCCCAATGTGTGTGTGTGTATATATATATATATATATATATATATATATATATATATATATATACACACCATCGTAGAGTTTAGCCCTCGAAGGAAGAAGCTACAAGATCGGTAAAATTTGCATCCATTTCATTTAGGAATCAACTGCAACAGGAGACGCAGAGAAAACAGTCACCATCTGTTCTTTTCAGCCAAACCGGTTTCGGGAATCCTATCCCTTTCTCAATGGCATCTGCTGGCAATGATGATGCAGCATGCACTGTGATTTAAAGCGCCTGCCTCCAAGGGCGTGGTCACATGAAATGGCCTTTTGGGTCTTGTAGTGCATGAACCAATTGTCTCGAGTGAGTTCATCATTGAAGCAGTAAGTAACTGAATGATTAAAACCCTTATGGGCTGGTGAAAATGTTAAGCTGGGTGTCCTATTGTCTGTGGTCAGCTGCTCCTGGACACCAATCTCCCGTATATTGATATCGCCATTGGGCGCCATCACGGGTCCGCAGCAAGCGGCAGGCTTTCTTCGGCGGCTGGGCTACAGCCGCAAAACATACCATCGTAGAGTTTAGCCCTCTAAGGGAGAAGCCACAAGATCGGTAAGATTTGCATCCATTTCATTTAGGAATCAACTGCAACAGGAGACACAGAGAAAACAGTCACCATCTGTTCTTTTCAGCCAAACCGGTTTCGGGAATCCTATCCCTTTCTCAATGGCATCTGCTGGCAATGATGATGCAGCATGCACTGTGATTTAAAGCGCCTGCCTCCAAGGGCGTGGTCACATGAAATGGCCTTCTGGGTCTTGTAGTGCATGAACCAATTGTCTCGCGTGAGTTCATCATTGAAGCAGTGAGTAACTGAATGATTATATACAGGAGATTGGTGTCCAGGAGCAGCTGACCACAGACAATAGGACACCCAGCGCAACATTTTCACCAGCCCACAGGGGTTTTAATCATTCAGTTACTTACTCCTTCAATGATGAACTCACTCGAGACAATTGGTTCATGCACTACCAGACCCAGAAGGCCAATTCATGTGACCACGCCCTTGGAGGTTGTCCCGATATTCAAAAAGGGATGTCGGGACAGCCCTGCCAACTATAGGCCCATAAGCCTCATTGACTCTTCCCAGAAGGTGGCAGGGAAGGCGATTCTGGGGAGGGTTCTCCAATGGGTGGATGACAATAAGATTCTGTCAGACCTCCAGGCGGGCTTCCGGTCGGGAACTGGAACTATTGAGCAGGCCTTCAGACTAATGCTCCTGCATTGGAAGGTGGTGGTGCTGGGCAAGGGCAGTCTTTATCTGGCCTTTATAGACCTGAAGACTGCCTTTGACCTGGTACCTAGGGAGGAGTTGTGGAGGGTCCTGCAGAATATGGGGCTGCCCCCCATATCCTGTCACTCCTAATTAAACTACACTCAGGGAATTATGCGCAGGTGCGGTGGGGTACGGGGGGGGGAAAGACCGATAGGATCCCGGTGTGCAGGGGTGTCCACCAGGGATGTGTGCTAGCCCCCACCCTATTCTCTTTGTACGTGAATGGGGTGGTGGAGCACTTGCAAAGAGAACCGGCCGATGCACCCTCCTTGACGGGCATCCGGATCCCTACTCTGCTTTTTGCAGATGATACTCTCCTCATCTCCAAGACCCCCCAAGGCCTGCAAAAGTTTCTCGAGCGTTTCCAGGAGTTCTGTTCCCTGAGGGGATTGGTGATCAACATCGACAAGACCAAATATTTGGTCATGAATCCCCCCAGGAAACTAGGGCGTTCTCCGGTCCTCAATGATTGCCCACTGGAGAAGGTAGCAGAGTTCGATTACCTGGGAATCCGGCTTAGTGATTCCATGAGTTGGACTCCGCATATTAATAAAATGCTTCTCTGCCATAAAAGGGTGGGTGGTGCGTTACTCAGGGAACATTGCTCTTCCCCCAAACATTGCATGGCCCCTGTTATTGATATCTATAAAGCTAGAGGGGTCTCTGCTGCACTTTATGGGGCAGAGCTGTGGGGTACTTGTAATTTGGAGGTACTAGCCAAAGTGGAGAGCAAATTCTTGAAAGATCTGATGGCTCTCCCTTTGAGCACACCCACAGTTCCCGTACTTTTGGACCTGGGATGTAGATCGATTGTGGATCAGGCACGACTACGGCCCCTGTTGCTGTGGGCTCGTTTGTGGAGGGTCCCCGAACTTGCCTCATACGCTGAGGGCCTGTCCGAGGTGATGGCCATGGGGGGCTGGCACAGGGTAAAGTGGTTGAGGGATGTTAAAAGCCTCCTGGGGGAGTTGGGATTGGGCGAAGCATGGGTTACTCGATCTGCCCCACCCAAAGCCACCCTGAAGAAACTGTACTGGGATTGGGTCTCTCACAAACTCATTAGCAACCCACGTCACTGTAATTCCACCTCAGTTTTTCTACGAATCAAAGACGTGGTGGCCTACGAACCCTATCTTGACCTGGTTTCCATCGCATTTGATAGGGCATTGTACTTTAGATTTAGGGTGGGTACCCTACCAGTAGGCAATTTGCTATCCAGATGGAAATCGACCTCCCAGCATTCCCCCTATTGTGCCTTATGTTCCACGCGAGTGGAGACGGTTGCTCACATCCTTTTTGAATGCCCGGACTATTGTAAACCAAGGAAGCGTTGGCTCAAACCAGTGTGCAGATCATTTGGCACCCGCCAATATTCAGTGGCCCTACGGATTTTACAAACAGACACTTCTCCCCTTGTAGTTTGTGGCATCTCAAAATTTTTTTAATGGACTTGGTTGATTCGATCAAATAGGCTCTCTGTATCAATTTAATCCTCTTTTAATCGTATTTATTCTAATGTTTTTATCGCATTTTTTTTTTTTTAATCCCTTAGGAAGTTTTGTAATGTACAGTTGGTGAATGCCTTTTTTCTTTTTAAAAAAAATGTGTTGTACTTATTGCTTTTAAGATATTTTTATGTATCGAAATAAAGCACATCAACCAACTACAGCCTTTTGAATGGTGATTTTTTAATTGACATTGTGCTGCAAGAGTTTGGATACATGATGCTGATCTCTATTTACCTTGTCTACTTATCCCCTCTCAATGGCACACCCTTGACAATTCGATCTCCAGGCGCAATTTTTAATTCCATGCTCACACCACACTACCAGTTGGGATCCAGCTGACAATGTAGGCACTTAATAGGGCACCGCTCTCCAGGTGTCACAGGTAGATTTTGTGGGTCCATCACGGGTGGTCTTTGATGTCCCTGAGACCTCCACCAGAGAACAGGGGGCAGGCCAACAAGCCCTTGGAAAGCACACTTCAGGGTGCCACAGAGCAGCAGGAAGTCCGCCCAGGCCAGCCACTATTCAGGAAGGGTGCACAGTCCTTTCCTATGGAAGTAATCCTCCTTGTGCACAACAGATTCCTCTGGCAGTACGTACCACACAGTTCCAGGATCCTTGGTCCCACATCTCCACAAGTGTGTCTCTACCCAGCTGAAGTATGGCACCAGTAGTTATACTGTACTGTGCCTTTGAAGTTCGGGGTGGTTCAAAAGGTTTCCCTTTGAACCACAGTTAACTCTCCTAAATTTCAGTCCTGTCTGCCATGGAATGCAGATCTTAATCTTTAGTAAGCCATGATCTGGCTCCAAGAGGCCAAGTGTCAAAAGCCCTTCCTCCAATCTATCCAGCTAGGCCCTCAAATGGCAGAGGTCTGTCGTTCCAGTTGCATATCCAATGTTGATAGCTGTCTCTAGGGAATACACAGTTGTGCTCCCCATCCTCCAGTGTGGACTGGAGTCAAACTAAAAGGCACACAAAGTGTTTTAGAGCAAAGAAATGCCCACTTTCTAGAAGTGGCCTTTCTAGGCTATTAATGACAAATCCCTCTTTACCACGGGAGAGGGTTTGTCACTGTGAATCCAATGATAGGAGACATTATGAGGCTGCTCCACTGTAAGCCACTATTGCAGCTTGAAGTACGTTCAACCATTCCCCATGTTAACCTATGGGAAGGGCAAACCTCATAGGTGGTGAAAACATACGTGGGTATTCTTCACTAGATGGACAAGGAACACACGTGTACCTGCCCTTCGCCTACCACTTGCTTCACCTCTTAAGACTTACCCCAGAGGTGCCCTAGTGGTAGTGAAAGGTCCCCTCAGGATTGGCCAGTGATTTAGAGAGACCACCCTGAGCATAAGTGCAATTGCGCACACACAGGCATGCAATGGCAGGCTTTGACATATGTTTAAACACACCATAGGTGCAGGTGCTCGCACACAGGCCTGCAATGGCAGGCTGGAGACATGTTTTAAAAACATCAGGTGAGCACCACTTTCTAACGTATATAGGAAGGGCGCGTGCACTTTCCCACTGCATTTACAGTGGGAAAGTACCCAGGGTCCTAAGGCCACTAAAAGAGGATCAGCAAAAGCCATTTGTTGTCCCATGGGAAGAGCCAACTTCCTAGGTAGGGAAAACCCACATGGGGGCTCTTCACTACCTGTGCAGAGAACACAGATATCTGCCCTGCCTTTCCCCTAACACTTGCTTCACACCTCAAGGCCTACCCTAGGGGTGCTCTAGTGGTTGTGGAAAGCCCACTCAGGGTTGGCTAATAAGTTAAGAATACAAACCTGAGCATAGGTCCGACTGTGCACCCACGGGCCTGCAGTGGCAGGCTTGATACATGTTTGCAAGGCTATTCTGGTGGGTGGCACAGTCAATGCTGGGTCACACCATCAGCCGGTGCAGTACCTGCCCTGGGAATGTGGTGTACCTTTTTACAGGGCACTCACAGGTACAACATCTAAACCAATCAAGTAAGCACCACCTACTAGCATACGTAGGAAGTGTACACACGCTTTCACAGTGCATTACAGTCGGAAAGCGCCCAGAGTCCTAAGGCCACAGAAAGCGATTCAGCAAAAAACAGGACAAAAAGCAAAACGTATTAGAGATATCCCATAAGAAAGCCCATATCCAATATTTTGTCTCTGAGCACTACGTTTGAGCTTTAAAACAGGGGACTCTGAAAAGGGGGAGTCAGGTGGACCGTGTCTATGAAGTTGGTGTGGTAACCCACAGGTCTACACTTACCGGTTTGAATCCTTTGAAATGTGAATGTGTCTTGGATTTGGAGAGGGCACCGTTCTCCCTTTGGCTCAAGGTTTTAATGTAATGTAATGTAATGTAATGTGTACACTTGTAAAGCGCACTGTTGCCAGCCGGCGTCCTGGCGCTGTATACCGCTGGGGAACCCGTCCTGGCTTTCCCTGTGGGATGGTCCCTGCTGGGAATCCCCAAGGTGGAGCCATGCATCCCCGGCGTTGATGGGGCCGTTGTGGAGATTAGGCAAGCTAATGCCAAGAGTTGCCGAGTGGGACCCCTGGTTAGAGGAGGCACAGAGGCGAGAATTATCGAGTCCGCCGACCCTGGTCCACGACCCTGCCGCGTCGGGAATCGAACCCTGGTCCCGGGCCGACTTCTGCTTCCGGGTCTGCGCCTCTAACCAGTGAGCCACACCACTCCACTTTACAGCTACCAACTGTCACTGGCAGAGATAGTAAGGATGATCAAGAGGTAGAACATATGAGGTCAGAGCAGTATTTGGAACACCATGCTGCTGTGGCAGAAAGCTTTCATGAGAGAAGTGCCAGGAGCTGTCTATCCACAGTATCGTTCTGATCCACTTCTTCTGTCTATTATATGTCTGTACACCAAGCAAAAAAAGGGCAAGAGACACACAAGGGCCTTCTGGGAGGTGAACTGTGAGATGTCTGAGGGACATAATTCAACTATGATCCCCTAATACAGGCACAATGCATTTTATTTAGCAGACATCTTGCACATGCCTCAGGCAGCACAGTAAATCTGCTAACATGGGGCTGTCAGGGCACACATCAGTGCATCCCCGAAGCCAATGAAAAGCCACAAAGTGCAGCTGAGGCAAGATCCCCAGTAGTATCCCAGCTTCTTATAGGCCTGTGCTTCCATCCCATAAACAAGGCCCGTGGAAATATGTGATTGTGCAGCTGTGGTGTGTTTGCATAATTATGGTTTTTCTTCTATGCCACATAATCCATTGTCTACTGCATAATCTCCAGATTTTAACACAAAATATATTTTGTTTCCAGCTTAAATGGTTACTAAACATGCAGTGACATGTGTTGCTATGTAGCGGAAGGCCAATTGCAAAGGTTGACTAGTCACCATTCTGCTGTTTATTGCTATATTTAGGTGTTAAATTGGTACACTTGAGGTGCAGCCTATGACCAGAAAGTATTAACAGGTGTAAAAGTGACAAAATAATGTTTTCACAAAATGTGCTACATTATGCCGCATAGTTTGGCTTTTCTTACCTCATAGTTTAGTCAACGTTGCCGCATAATTTGGCTCTGCAGTGATGCATAGTTTCAGTGGCCCTGCCTATCGAGAAGTTAGGAGAGGTATTGAGGTGGGTCTTCCCCTTTTCTCTCTTTCCTTTGCTTCTCCATCTGGCTCCTCATTGGGAATCATGGCTTGCTGGTTACTTTGCCTATCATCAGCTTCCTGTTCTTCTGCTGTCATGGAGCCTCCAAGTTGCCAGCTAAGTAAGCCAGGCAAGTAGAACAAAAATGTTATTTCTCTATGCGTTTTTGCATGTGTCTCTGAGTGATTGAGAATGAATGAGATTGAGTGAAAGTCTTTGTGTTTGAGAGTGTCAATGAGAGTGAAAGTGAGCACCATGGAGAGTGAAGCATAATGAATGTGCTAGAACATGTTATTGATTGGAGGTTGTGAGAGGGAGTGGTAGTGAATTGTGGGTGTAGCTATCAATGGTGCACTTGACCCAGGGCCCAGAGTTGGTGAGTGTATGCAAGTGTATTAGTGAGAATGAGACTCAGTGAGTATGAGTACATGTGTGTGTGTGTGTGAGTGGGAGTGAGTATGAGTGAGAATGAGCAAGTGAAAGAACGTGAGTTAGAGTGAGTGAGGGGAAAGAGACTAAAGCTCAGATTATCAAAACCTTCACACAATGCAGCGTAGCAGGCAAAGTTGCTGTGTTGAATGAGAGGAAGAGAGCAGGAAAGCGCCATATCTAAAAAGATATGGCACTATCCTGCTCTATCCCTAGTGCTGGCACACAATTAGGCTGCCGAGCGCAACATACACACCTTTGTACCAGACAGCAAAGGAGTCTGCATGACTCTAGGGTAGGTTTTGTACTGGAAGAGTGCCCTATAAGTACTAAATACTATGCTTCACTAACTTTCAAACTTTTCCTACTTCGGATTTGTGCTGTATAGTCCAGTACAAATGAAAAGTGGGAAAAGTTAGGAAAAATAAAAGCATTTCTCCCTTTTAACGTCTGCTTTCAAGTAAGTGGCTGTCCTTTCTGAGGCAAAACACAGTCTACTATTGTTAGTAGATATGGTTTTACGTCAAAAATCATGGTTGTTTGCATGGTTCAGGTGCTATCCATGGAATGCCTCCCTGACGCAGAGTAACACAAAGCTGCATTTAGCACTGCTTTGCGTCACTTTCCCGCAGCTATCCAGTGAAAAACATGTTTTGCACTGGAAAGTACATTTAAAAAACATTTTGTGCAGGTTTGCGTCACTTTTGTGATGTAAACCGGGCACAAAATGGTTGTTAATCTGGATCTAAAAGTAAGAGGGAATGCCTGAGTGAGGTACATTTTGAAAAAAATTGGGGTAAGCTCCTGGCGGTATTACGTTCTGCCACTTTCAAAGATCACCAGCAGCCACGGATGCCAATACTAACTGACTGGATGTGGCTTAACAGCCTGAGCTGCCAATTTTGTAACTGGGGAACAAGGTCTAAATCCCAGCATCAGCTCAACATCTTGTGATCCTGGGCAAATCACTTAATCTCCCTGTACCTGAAATAAATCTGATTTTGTGTAATCCAATCTGGTGCTCATGTAAAGCATCCTGATGCCTTTGGTCCGAGTTTGCTCTATATAAAACTGCACAAATAAAAAAACGGCAGGCAGCCAGGAACTTTTAACCCAGAGGATTGGAACTGCTACCCACTAGCCCTCTTTGCTATCCATCCATCCATCCATCCCTCATCTATTTTGCCAACACCATTTTGCATGTTATTATGTTTTAGTCAGTACTTTGGACTTTCAGAACCAAAACTCCACCCACTCCACCCTACCATTGACAGGACGGTCTGGACTGCTGGATGGTCACTGCATTTAAAAAATAAAAGCTCTTTCTTCCCTTTTTAGCATTTATTTAGTGCTTATTACCCCTCACATGAGTAGTAAGCACTATATAAATGCAATTGTAAATAAATACAATTTGGGATTTCTGCCTTGTTTGCTTGGAAGCACAGCAAGATGGCAGAGATAGTCTTTAAAGTGCAGATGTGGGGTCTCACATACTAGCATTAATGGGCAAGAACTGTCTCTCTTCAAAACAAAGAGTGATCTGTAAAGTACACTAACTTTCAAAATTAGAACCCTCACTGTGAGTTTTCTGTCCTCAATGCTGTGAATCACCTGTGCCCCCCCTCCTCTCCATCACCTCCTTTGATGACAATGAAAGCAACAAGATAAGCTGAAGGCCTCTTTTAGAAAAAAACATGTTTATTCAAACGCTCTCTTCTCCAGCTGTCCTTTGCCTAGGCTTTCCACGGGACAGACATCAACACAGCTTCAGCCTGGGCTATGGAATACGACACGGGGAGGGCTGAAGCCCTTTCAGCCCAATGGACATTATGTGCCTGTCTATGGGTACTGTCCATCGCCCAGTACCGTGCACGCTAGTAAATCACCCATCACCAACTGATCAAGCATGAAATCAGTCACAAGATCGATCACATAAAGCTAGATATTTGGAGGTACCTAATCCAGTCCACCGCCGCAGGTGTCCACTAGCTAAGACTGATTTTTTACATCTCACAATGACATTCTGCTATTAAATGATAGTAACAAAGCCCATCTCCCCCTTTTTCTCTCTATATACGTTTACTTAGGATTTTTAAACCTTTAAATTATCAGGTTGGACAACCCAGTGCAATAACCAGCTAAGTTCACTATGACCATAAGACCTGCTATCCTACTGAAAACCATAAGGAGAGGATATAGCTTAACGGCTAGAGCGGCCAACTTTGAAGCTGGGGGAACCAGATCATGAAAACCGTTTCCACGCAGGATAAAAAAACACAAATACATGTGTGATGTCCTGTGTTATGGTGTTTTGGAATATGGTGATGGTTGCTAGGTGGTAGGCTGAAATAAAGGAATTGTCAGTTGGTCTGAGCTTGATGATGGATGGGGTCTCCATAGCTGTGTTACTCAGATAAATCGTCTTTGACCTCCACCGTACGATCTACTGTGTTTCCTGGAGGGGCAGACTTCTACATTTTGGGGACGATTTACCTACGCTGCACCAATTTACAAGCGACCCCCCAACAACGCTTCAAGATCAAGAAAAAGAAGAAGACTCGAGTCCTACCTGACAAGACATAGAGGTTCCTGGCTGTCCCTCTGAAGGAGAAAGAATCACAAGCTGGAATTCAGTGGGAATTCATCGGCCCCACTCCGCTCCTCAAATTTTCCAATTGGAGCAACTCGCCTCGAACAAGGCAGAAGATCCATTGGCTGTTATCCAGCCTTTGAAGTAAGGTGGAAGGTGGGCCGGACGGTAAACCTGGGGAGAGGTGGGGGGGGTCACTCGTTGTAACCCACCGTTTTAATAATTTACTTGGGGTTTGCTGTTCTCCCCAATACAGCACAAGGAGCTGCTTATGCTCGCCTCTGCACAAAACGGCAAGCTAACAACAGCGTGAGAGGCTGTGCATGCCCTCTACAGCACACATGCGCACCAGGAACAGCACGCAACGTCATTACATTAAGGGCGGCCATCTTGAGTACAGGAAGTAAACCCGACTCAAGCGAACAACACAGCGTCGTCATGTTCATCACTTTAAACGGCAGCCATCTTAAGTTGTTCATTGGCACTCGCGCCCTCCTGGCTGCTGATGCGCAAATCTGATCAACCTACTTTGAAATGTGCACAGCTGTCTGTTTGTCTATTCGCTGATGGGCACAGCTATGAAGAATTGTTTAAACTGCACACAGTAATCTACCTTCACTCAGCTTTGCTGATGCGCACAGATAATAAAATCTAAATTACTTTCCTTGATCCCCACAGCTAAGGGAGTTATTTAATTTGTGCACAGTAACCTACGCTCACTTCACTGATGTGCACAGCTATCACCATTTGTGCACGGTAATCCAAAGCTTTCTTTGCTGATGCGCAAAGCTCACATCATTGGAGTCGCTATCTACATTCATTTAGCTGATCTGAAAGGCTTACACAGCACAGAGGTGGTGATAGTATCGCTGATGCACACAACTAATAAAGTTTGGGGAATTGCGCACAATTACTGAGATCCACACAGCTTTGCTGATTCGCTCATCGAATAAAGTCTGTAGAACTTGCGCACAGTAACCAAATTCAGATTACACAGCTAATAAAGTTCATAGAAATTGCGCACAGTGACCAAATTTAGATTACTGAGGTTCACCCTTGAGTCATGAACGAAGCTTTCATCATGCAAAACGTCACTGCTCCTCCCTTCTTTTTGACATCCCCAGGAGATCCTCCTCTCTCGTGGTTGAAATGGAAGAAGGTTTCCACACATTATCCTCATGTTATGGCACAACCGGAAGCGCAGAAAGGAAGACCTCATTATTAATGCATTGTTTGGGCTCTGAGGGACAAGAAGTCTCTGAACACCTTCCTGAACTCTCTGGTAGTCTGAATGAGTACGAAATCTGCATCAAAAAAATTTGACTTATACTATCTTCCCAAAGTTAGTACTGTTCTTGAACGATACTACTTTGGGAGAAGGATGCAAAGGCAGGATGAATAGGTGGAACAATATATATCAGTTTGGATTTGCAGAAAGTCATAACGATGGTCACAGGTGGCTGGTGTGAGAAGAAAGACTGTTAAAAGGTACTGAAGGGTTATTGGCAAGTTAGGGAAGACCTGGTGGTGGTGGATGTCTTCTCATGCGTGGTAGTAACCTAGTTGCACCACTCAAGCTAAGAGACTAGCTAGCAAAGAATGCTCACACCTCACATATGGGTATTGGCAAGACAAAGTAAAGTATTAGAGAAGCAAATTGGTGGCCCACCATGGATGTGCATGTATAGAGGATGGTGCGTGAATGCGCTGAATGTGTGTGTTGTGATAAGGTATTAAGTGTAGGAAGCAGCCCATGGTCGTGAGGGAACAGGCCACTGGCCCTTGAACGGACATTGCAATAGATATCTGAGGCCTGTAATGTTAAAGACTGAGGATCGCTATGTGATTGTGTGTGTATTGACATGTTTTCCCGCTGGCCTGACATCAAGGTGGTTAATTCTATTGAGTCTGGTGTGGTGATCGAGTTTCTAGAATAACTTTTTGAACATGAGGGTTTCCTGTTAACACTTTTGTCAGACAATGGCGTTCAGTTCACGTCCTCAGTCATTGAAAATGTTTTGAGTTCCATAGTGATCAAGCAGAAAAAGGCTGCCTTGTACCATCCACAAAGCAATGGTGTGGTGGAAAGGTTTGTCAAGGTTCTTAAAGAAGCTCTACAACAAGCTGTTGCCCGTGGTGAAAGTTTGGAGTTGGCCATGAGGAAGAAAGTTTGCGAGTATAGGTTCACTTCTCATTCGTCCACTGGTACTTTATTTATTTATTTATTTGTGCGATTTTATACAGCGCGAACTTTACCCGAAGGTGTCAGAGCGCTTTACATAGGATCCAGTTGCAAACATAAGGACTGAAGGTTACATGCGGAAAAAAAATTGCAAATTTTTGACTTACATAAGAACCAGTTGAAAACATACGGACTTAGGATTACATGCGTTATAAAAAAGGTACAAACAGAAAAAATTGCAAATGTACAAGAGATAAAGTCACACAAGGAGATACAAATGGATAAACTCTAGGCATATACTAGTGATATCTCTATCTACTTAGGGAGGGGATACACATGGATATACTCTAAGAGTCACATAGGAATGGTAGAGAGCACAGCGGACTCCTGCATAAACTAGTGATTAGAGTTATCTCTATATATACATAGGGACTTACTTGGTACCAATCCCCTTTCGTTTATTCAAAGGGAGGCTCGCCAACATGGAAGTCACTCCGTTGTGGATAACAACCAAATAACTTTGGGGGATGAAACGGTGGGCAGTACAGCGAGCTAGAGAGAGAAAGATAATGGAAAAAAAGAAAGATCTGGTATGATAAGAGGAGGGCTTGTGAAGAGTACAGTGGTCAACATGGTGGACTGGTCTCTGAGGTGGTAGAGCCTTTTGCACGAGTAAGAGGCTCTAGACCACTTTTGCTTAGGATGTATTCCCAGTCGCTTGCAAGATTGTGTTTGTTAAATGAAGCGCTTTGTCCTATTCAAAAGGCACCCCCCTTTCTTCTTTTCTACATATTACATTGTTACGTCTTTTTAAAGATCGCAACTGCATTTTCTTTCAGGTTCTTTGCACCTTTCACTTGTATGAGTCCCTGATGTATTCATAGTTAAGTTTCATTTATTTTGTTGAAGTTACAAATGTTTAAAGGGGGCGAAGGCGTAATGTCCTGCGTAATGGCTTTTGGAATGTGGGGCTGGTTACTAGGTTGGAATTGAGGAATTGTCAGTTGGTCTGAGCTTGATGATGGATGTGATCTCGGTAGCTGTGTTATTTAAATAAACCTTCTTTACCCTCCACCGTACGATCTACTGAGTTTCCTGGAGGGGCACACTGCTACAACATGCTTTAGCTTGCTGTTCGTGTAGACAAGCGCTTCAGCAGCCCACACGTAAGCAGCAAGCGCGCGCCACATAAATATATAAAAGGAGTAACACCATATAATGCAAGTGTGTAAGCTTCTTCATTGCAGTGCGGTTTAGCCTGCGGGCACTCTGCCCCAGTGGTCGCCTCAGAACATCTGCGAGTGACTGGCCAGCCGACACGCCCCCAGCAGGCCAGGGTGACTGGTACAGACCCGGGCTGTACCAAGCATAGGAGCGGGAAGGGGGGGCACCTCTGCGTAGACGGAACCTGCCTACCCAGTGACACGCGCACTCTTACGAAGGACGCCACACCCGTAACCAGGGGCGAGGCTGCCGGGACACCGTATG
Organism: Lissotriton helveticus; assembly: GCF_964261635.1. Classification (NCBI taxonomy): domain Eukaryota; kingdom Metazoa; phylum Chordata; class Amphibia; order Caudata; family Salamandridae; genus Lissotriton; species Lissotriton helveticus. The sequence continues at coordinate 1,574,135,330 of NC_136057.1, forward strand.
ACGTTGGCTCGTACGTGCCACGTCAGCCGGCCCCGCCCCTCGGTAGCACTACTGGATGCCGTGGCACTGCCGCTCAGTGGAGCTTTGGGACAGCGGGCAGGCGCTGGGTGAGTACAGCTTCGTGTAGCCCCTCCGAGTCAGTGGTAGGGTCAGGACCCGGGGTTAGAATAGGGCAACTAAGCATGGTCGTGAAGCAGTTCATGGGTTTGAAAGCATGAGGGTGTACTGTGGGAATAACCCAGCAGCCGTGCCAGGGCATCGAAAGCATGATTGTCCCTGGAACCGGTGCTGGACACCGAAACTGGTGCAAGGGGCAGACCGCTGGGGGCACAGTCAGAGTGGTGCCAGGTACCGGCAGACGCAGGGATCTCAGCACGCTCAGATAGTATGGGTACCAGTAAGTTCCCGGGTAAGTAGTGCAGAGGCAAGGGTCTGGGACAAGAAGCAGTTCTTTATATGCACCGGTACTCACGAGCACGGAGTACCTACACTTCCGTAATCTGAGAGGGAGAGTACAGGCACTTCTCAATAGGACGCAGATACTCTTGGCACTTCACTTCTATTATTCCATTTGAACCACTATGCAGAGGCAATGGTGTGGACCAAGCCGAATGCCAGGGGGCAGGCATTTGGTGCCAGTGTCTAGGTAGAAGGGTATGGGTCAGAAATCGGACATGCTGTACTGCAGTGGGAAAATCAGGGGAATTTTAAAGTGCCCGTTAACATGGACTGATAAGGTCTCGCTTACAGACCAGCTTTATTGTGGACCATAGCAAAAACCTATAGTGGGCTTTTTTGCCAGCCCATTGCTTACCACTGGTTGACTTTTTTGTCACTCTCATCTGCTTCTTATTAAATGGCTTTCCTTTCTCTTCTTGTGTTTGTCTCTCCACTGGGACATCATCTCTTTATCATGGATGACTTGTATCCTTCCATCCGTCACATTTAGGGAACTGCTTTTTTATTTCATTCAGTTGCCAGTACTGATGCTTACCACACTAATTACTTCACCCAATAACACGTGACAAAAAAAAACACATTTTTATTTTTTGTTTGGTAAAAAGTTTTTGAATTCAATTTAATCAAAAAGCGCTGTCAGGTCATGTTATTAGTTCAATGAACAATTACATGATTTTACATAGACCACATCAAATTCCACCAATATATAACATTATTCTTACATCACATATATGATACAACACCAAACATCACATTTGACACAAAAAGAAGAAAAACGTAATACATGAGCAAGCTCAGGTTGTAAACTTTCATGACACATAGAGCAATAGCACAAATAAGGTAAAAGGAAAAGAAAAGAAGCCCAGAAGCGGAGGTTGGAAAATTATTTGAAAACCAATCTTTAAGTTTTGAAAAAAACACAACCCCATTCAGGGCACTGGCCAAACCGTATGATATTCAGGTAACCAAGATACTTCTATCCATAAAGATTCAGACACTTTTTATCACAAAAGTACATGAAGGAAGGTTAGCCTGATACTCAATTTTCTGGTTCAAAAAGGACATTTTCACCCCAAATCACCACCCGCGCTCTCAGTGTTGTTTCCCCACTTGTCTGTAAAATCCATAGAAAAATGTATATTTTTTCTGGGATGTTACTAAGACTTATCTTTAACCTTTGTGTTTATTTCCTGTATTCTACATGTTGAATGAAGGTATAGACCTTGGCACACAGAGGCGTTTATGTCACTGAAGGAGGGAGTGGCAGCCGCACTCACCTGCCGTTTGGTGCAGAAACATAACTTGGCATGACTGTATGTATGTATGTATATGTATGTATAAACTATTTTATAGCGCGCTCCGTTACTGGAGAGTATCCTGGCGCGAGTAGAGGAGAGGTAGACAATCAGACATACAAGAAAAACTTAACTTACACTCTTGAACAGATGAGTTTTCAAATGCTTTTTAAAAACAGCCACTGAGGACATAGATCGTAGCTGGAGAGGGAGAGCATTCCAGGCCCGGGCCCCGATCACTGAGATCGATTGGCCACCAAGTCTTGCTCGTTTGAAGCGGGGAAGATACAGTTTGTGCAAGGTAGAGGATCTGAGGGGGCGTGCAGGAACATAGCTGGTGAATCTCTTCCTCAGATACAGGGGGCCTTGATCATGAGAAGCACGAAACGCAAGCACCAATGATTTAAAAAGAATGCGTTGGGCAACCGGAAGCCAGTGGAGCGTGCGCATCTCCGAACGAACGCTCTTCCATCTCGGGATGTTAAACAAGAGTCGGACTGCCGCATTCTGGATGATTTGGAGGCGTTTGACCAAATAGGCCGGGATGCCACTAAACAGTGCATTTGCATAATCCAACCTAGCCAGTATAAGTGCTCTGGCAACCGTCTCCTTAGCATCCTTAGGGAGCAAAGGAAAGAATTTGCGGAGCATTTTTAGGGTAGCGAAACAGGTGCCTGTAAGTTTATTAATGTGGGCCTCAAATTTGAGATCCTCTGTGAACCAAATGCCGAGATTTTTTGCTGGTCTCCCCATCTCTTTTGGGCAAGGAATGTTTGGTGGCCACAATGAGTTCTGACTGAAAGGAGAAGGCATTCCACCTGGAGGCATGTAAATCTGCTCCCTCTACTTAGGTTACTGCAGAGGACCAAATGACAGGACCATTTTTTTCAGTGCTGAGTACCCTGAAAAGTAAATTAGGCTTTTGCAAGTGTTTCCTTTAATTTGTGATAGTTAGTTATTCTTTTTAAATTTTGTTCAGAATTTCTCAAATGAAACTATCTGAAAAATAAACTATACCATTTATAAGGACTGAAAATATTAAATTTACTGTACAATTCTGAGTTATCTTCAGGAATGTGTTTGCTTTTCATCCAGTATTTAAAAAAATAAAAACAGATCTGGCTTTATAGCACCTCTGTAGGCAGACCTTATGTGATCAACTGAAACAGACTACTGAGATAGGAGCTTTGGCTCTGTCCAGATGTTGAATAGCGTGAGTAAGGATTTCATTGGGCAGACAATGTGTGGGTCTCCTGAAAGAGTGCTGATATTGCAATTTTTGTCTTGTTAAAGTTAGGACAAACGCATTAGGCCTGCCTTATTTATAACGAAAGAAGGAACACCTGGGCTTGTTTTGGTGATCTTAAGAGTAGGAATGTCATGTGAAAAATTATACATTGACATCCTTGTTCAAATAAGTGGGGCATTAGAACCGTGAGTTTGGTTCTCAAAAAAGTGTATATATGTATGTAAGTTAAAAGTATATGTGTGTATATTTTTTTGTATATATATATGTAAATTGTGTATAGTTTTTTGTTTAAAGCAAGAGACCGGTAATTGAGGTCAAAAATGGTTTGATTAAAAGAATAAGTTGAACTATACATTGGTTATCTATTGCTTTACGTGTTGGGCTATTTTTTGGAGATACTCTAATGTGAAAATTTCTTAATTAAAATTGTGTGGATAAGGATTGTCTCAAGACTGGATAATTAATGGTATCCAGCCTTTTCAAACTAAAAAAACAAAATAGAGTTCCGTAGGCTTTACATTGTTGTGTTCCTTGTTATATACCCAAAAGCCTATGGGTTATATGGGTGACCCCTGTATTTTGTTCTTATTTATAACGAAAAGCAGATATTAAAGCAAATAGTCCTTTAATGATGGCGTGTCTTTACATTTTGTTAAAGCTTGTAGATTGGTATTCTTTTATAGGGAATCTCGCAGATTACCATAGTAGGAAAGGGTTTTAGTTTTGATTGACACTGTGTTAAACCCCCGGGTAGAAGATTTGCACTTTGAGAGTCCTTGTTGTCCTGTTTGAGGAAGCGTTGTTTTGTATATATTTGTATTTTAATGACCATTGGGAGACGGGCTTTGGCTAGATGGGCTTTCGCTCTCCTTAACTGTTAATTACTCTGTGTAGATTCTGATTGGGTGGAAATTGTATACTTCTGTTGAAAAATAGTGCTTGCAGGACATTTTGGTGTTTGTCGCAAAGCTGATGCTTAATACAGCAGGACTAATTTGGTTATGTTGGCGAGCCACTTATTAGAGCTATAGGTCTGATCTGTTTATGATGAAAATCTATTACAAAGGCAAGAGGATTGACTTATTTCATGTGAAAAGCAAATATTGAAGTCAATAGGGATCGCCATTACAGTGTGTTGACACTTGTAGACAGGTATTTTGTACAGGGAATCTCACAAATTGACATGGCGAGACAGGGTTTTGGTGTTGGTTACCCCTCGGACGTAGACGTTTTGGAATTTGAGAATTCTTGTTATGGCATTAGTTAGGGCTGCATGTTGTTTTTGCCTATAGTAATTTTATACATATATGTAACTTAATGATTGTAAACCAACAGATGCAGTATAGGAAAGCTTATGTGCAGTGTAGAAGGCCTGAATTGGCTATGTTGAAAATCCGGTGATATATGCTGTAGGCCTCATTAGCTCACACAACAATGTTTTTGCTTGCTGTAGGCCATTGGGCCTCTCTTTAAGTGAAAATTCATGCCAAACACAATAGGTCTGACTTATTTATTGTGAAAATCAATTGTTGCCATGAGGGTGGATTTTTATTACTCTGTGTTAAAACCAGTTGGACAAGTATTGCATGGATTATCTGTGACTACTGTAGTAGGTAGACGTTTTGGTGTTGTATTGCCCATCTGAGAAGCCATGCAGTTAGACGATTTAATGTAAGGTATTCATTGCTAACCACATTAGAAGAGATTGAACATTCTTTTGCCATCTTCAAGTTTGTGTATATTTATAATTTTGTGACTTAATGCCCGAGAGTTCATTTGTGAGAATGTTAGTGCAAAATTCAGTAGGCCTGAAGTGGCTATGGTGACAAACCAATGATAAAGCAAACATGCCTGATTGGTTCTTTGGGTAATTTTATGTCGGATGCCATGGATCTAATATATTTACTATGAAAGATATTAAAGCCAATAGTCTTTTAATTATGAACACCTGTAGCCTCCGGTGTTATTAATCCCCAAATTCAATAAAGATGAAGGGGGTGTATTGTCACTTTAATATTTTCTTGATTGTTCAGAGTCCATTGAACCACACGAGTCAGTTGTCATTTCCATTCCATTTTCTATATTCATTATTACTCACTTAAAAGCTTGATTTTAATCACAATTTTGTATCTTTCTCAACATAAAATTTCTTACAAACCTCTTGTTATAACTTAATTCAACGCCCCATCTTTATTGGTATGAACTTTTGCCTTGTGGCAGGGTCTGGGGCAGGATGCACTGTCAGGGAGATTGTCCAAATTTTTGAGGACCATGCCAGGCCTCACCTTTCAACTCACCTGCCTTTGACTGTTCTCACACTTACCCACCCTCCACCATCCCTTCTTCACACCCCTCCCTGCAGCAGGCCCTGTCAGGAGGGCTGTGAGCAATCTATATATAAAAATAATACGTTGCTTCTTTCAAATTGCTGTTCATACCTTTAGAATATAGGTGCAACACAACTTATGGTACTCCGTTTACTGTCCTCCAGGAAGATGGCCCGGATGCAAACTTATGACCTGACTATTATCACTTTGTCAAACTGAAGAATGTTCAGCTCATTGAGCTATCTTCTGGCATGATGAGAGCTATTTCTTCTGGCATGATGAGAGAAAAGTGTAGCAGAACGTAACTCATGTAAAATAATACTTTATTAGTTATGCCATTACATTTAAATAGTTTTTTAGGTCTCGACTGAGTGCATGTGCTGTTGCTTGTGAGACATTTTCATTACTTACAGGGGGCTTGGAACCCTCCCATCGCTTACCATTGGTTGTCTTCATCTTTACTCATTTACTTGATTCTCTTTGGTCAGCGCATCTGCTTCACTTCCTATTCGTCTTTGTCCCTCCCATGGAGCATGATCCATGTATTGCCCAGTGTACACTGCTTGCGCTTTAGGAGCGACTTTTTTCTTTTAGTTGCAGCACACCACAAGAGGCCATGGGTTTTCAGGCATTTTTGACCAGTCCCACCCGCTATTCCGCATTATTTGCTTGCACCATATCACACATCTCTCTCCTGCATGGTTTCTCGCTTGCACCGCCACACTTACCCCGTTCGTTGTTGCTTAATTGCTCTGTCTTACCCGCCCCTCTCACCCACGTTTTTGCTTGCCCCTCCCCCAATTGTTGCTTGCTTGTCCCCGCACTAGCCCTAAGGGTATTTGGGAGTCAGGGGTAGTGCTATGTGACAATATCTGATGTTCGTATTCTGGTTATTAGTGTAAAGGAATCTTAGAGTGTCTGGACCAATTGCCAGGGTTAGAGGCTAGGAACTAGTGCTGGGCTATCATGGGGCATGTATTAATACAGTAGCGTTAATTTATTCCAAGAGATGTGAGCAATACACGTGTGCCAGTTATCATCTGAATCTAGTTTCTGTGGGGAGGGTGCAAAAGCAAGTGCTGTGGTTGATGGTACTGGGATCATGGACTAGTCTAGAATCATGGATTGAGTCTAGAATCTGTGCTAGGCAAGAATGAGTAATTATATCCTTGATACATCATATTTGTCATATAGTCTGAGGTGGACATGAACATCCATTCTACATGCATTCCATTATCAGATTGATGGATCTGGAATGCGAACCAACATATGATACTTTTACTCATGATCAAAAAGGTTAATATAATTTTCCTTGATAAAACTCATTAGCCCACATAGGCACAGACTAAAATACACGTTGGCTGATACAAAACATGACATACAAGTTATGGATTAGGACTAGTAAATGTACATGTTGAACTACTAAAAATAAAAAAAACCAGAAAGGATAAAGAAATTTTACAGCGGATCTATCAGTATTCAAATGTGGAATTTGCAGTGTCTCTGGATCGAAGGGTCAACCAATGTTGGTTTCAGTAGCACCTAAAACTCCTTTAATGTATCCATAAAGACCATAATACATTTGTTGTGCTGTTTAGCGTTTGCAGGAGTATTAGTCGGTGCTAAATGCTTGTTGGTGACAAGAACTAATAACTGCAAGAGGGACCGGTGCAAATAATTGGTTCAGAAAAGCAAGCTCACATTACTTAATTTTTGAAACCCTGTATTTCTCTATCCCCCATTGAGAACCCAGGTACCCTGTGCAAAGCATCAAGAAAGCTAGATGTCAGTACACATAGGGAAAGGACCACAGAATCTTCTACGTCTAGGTAGCGTACCCGGTGACACGGATTCCCATGTGTCTTATGTAGCAGCCCCATGATTCTAAAGTAGCTGGACTTATGGACCCTTTTTGCTAGGACATTGAAATGAGAATGAGTTATTGTGTTTAGATACATGAAAGTTTTGTGCTCTGGGAAAGCTTCTTGCTGTATGAAATCTCTTATGCCGTGGAAATACAGGTTTGAGCTTGGAATCTACTGTTTGTACTTGGCATAGCAGCTGCAGATATGGCATCTGTTGCATCTGGAGCAAGGCAGCTAGAAAAAGGGCACAATTGAGTTTTAATTAAACAAGCTGGTGGCATGGATGCCCTGTTGCATGGGTTTGGACAGCTTGGAACAAAAAACATCTTGTGTCTGGGTAGGGCAGCAGTGCATGCGATCTGGAGCAAGGTAGCTGGGAGCATTGGATTCCTTTGTGCACAGAGGTGGGAGAATAGAACTACTTTACTTCAGGGTTTGACAGCTAGCAGCATAGAATCGTTCAGATCACATCAGAACATTAAATACAAAAACGCATTTTCATGGCTTTTGGGAGAAATTGGTTCCTTGTGGCCATGGCATACTACCTGTAATAATGGAGCCCCTTCTGCCTCTGGGATCACAGAACTCCTGCTAGTAGGATCACCTGAAAGCATTAAAACCAAAGTGTCTGGAAGCATAGATCTTGTGGAGCCCAGAACAGCTCGAAGCATGGCATTCTTTTGAACTGGAGCAGCTCTAATCTTGAACATTAATACTTGCAGCACTTGGAAACATCGAGCTCTCAGTGCCTGGAGCAGTCAGGATCCTAGGATGCTTAGTGTGTATAGCAGGCTGGAACCTGGAGCCTTAATGTCTGTAGTGGGTGGAAGCGAGGAACAATACGTGACTGGAGCAGCAGGTATCCTGAAAGGTGTAGTAACTAGAGCTCCATGCTCCTGGAAAGATTAGGCCCTAACACAGGTGGCATCCTGGAACCTGTGGTGTCTGGAGCAACTAGGACGTGGTAATCTTGGCGCACACGGCACCTGGCATCCCAGAACCTACAGTGCATGTAGAAACTGGAAGCATTATTCTATTTGTAGCTTTGTAATGCTGGGCGATGCTCCTTAGTCCAGAGGCTTTCTTCATTCAGTGTCCTACTGTCCTTCTTTTCGATTGTTACATACACACAGAAACATAGGGATGGAAGTATCAGTTTTGTTTATTCGTTGTAAAGACTGTTAATTTTTCTGTATTTTAATTAATACAAAATGTGGTTATAAGGTAGTGTTCCTTTAACCTTCATATTCTGCTGATACAAATGCACCCTTAGATGGTCACCTATGCATGTTGAGAGTTACCATTTTCTTTCAGAAAAACACTTTCCAAACATTTTTTTTAAAGGATTGTACAGTCTACTTTTTTACAATCCAGCTCAAGTGCCCCTCTTTTTTTTCTAGCTACAATTCCTGTTTCCTTCCCCCAGTGCTGTGACGTGTCCAGACCTCTGGTACAGGGCCATGTCCCTCGAAAGGTGATGATTCTTCAGCCCCCAACAAACAGTGTGTGGTATATGTTGGAAGGGGCTAATGTGTTCACAAAACAGAGCCACTTATGTCAACCTATGGCCGACTGTAACTTGACTCTATGCTGAGCTACCCAATTAATTTAACACGCTGAAAGCTCGCTTTACGATTGCCCATTGTCTGTCTTTCTATTTCAGATGCTGCTTGGAGTCCTGGTCCTTGCTTCACCATGAACATGAATGCACTGCAGCAAAGGCTGGCAGAAGCTGGCCAGTCTCACCTGCTGCAGTACTGGGAGGAGCTTTCCTATGATCAGCAGCTGGACCTGCTGGGTGAGCTCCAGGGCATGGACTTCACCGAGTTGAATATGTTCTTCCAGAGGGCTATGAAAGGGTTTGGCAGCTTGGCCAACCAGGAGAAGGTGGATGCACGCATGGAAGCTGTCCCTAAAGATGTGTTGGGCAGTGCCACCAGAGATGGAGACCAGCTTCACGACTGGGAGCAGGAAGGTATACTTATTTTAATCTTTGGATGTGATTGAATAAAAATGTCATTGGAACAGATGCCGTTGACCTAGGTGAACTTGGACAATAGCAGTCAAAGTTGCCGATTGGCACAAAACTGGTGAATCGATCACATTGAGTACCGAAAAAAAAGTTCTCCCAGCTATTGTACGTGCTAACACGCTCATGTCTGTTGAACAGATTTAAGGAAAGGCCCCCATATTTTCTAGGAACATGCCCACTATAAATCGTTTGAATGGGGATCGGACCTCTGCCTCCCTCACAGTGAGCAAGAGACCCGCTTGCCATGTACAAACACTTGTCTACAGAGAGTCTATTGGCTGCATGGCATGCTACACACAGCATACTGTTCCTTGGTTGGCCTATCTGGGCTTTACTGACCCATATGATAAGTGTGTCCACCAGCTTTGGAAATCGCACTGAATCATTATATGAAATTAAATGTACCGTCGCTTAACACATCACGTTGTCTCCTTTATGGTCCAAAATCTGTTACATAATGCAGCTCTTCTGTTCGCCTTCAGCGCCATAGGAGGTCATTTTATTTGTCTGACACCAAGTAGACACCACAGTAGCTTGTCAATAGTAGGCAGGTATATCTGGTTAGTCTTTGAGAGTTGGCTCAGATGCCGTGAACTACTGTAGGCATTCATTATAACACGCTGTGAGGGTATGGCGGTTAAGGCTCTCCCTCCACAGAGGCCGCTGCATGAGCTTGTTTATCATTGACACCCTTATCCAGGTTTCACAAGTTAGCTGTAGAAGGCTTGCTTTAATTACGTGGACACTTATGACTCCCTACTTACTTGGTTTATCCTAACTCCACTCAACTCGGATCTTTCTCTTCCTAGCCATGAACTTTAAACTAAACAATATAACTTTATAAATAAATTAAAAAAAGTATCCTCATTTTAAAACTCAATGCATTTCCGTTAAGCAAACAATCCGTACTAAAAATGCTGTATCATTTTCATGAATCCCAGTAACTAACATTCTTTTGTGGAGTACTGTTACCCTGTTAATTATTTACAGTTTATCTTCAGTTTGTTCTCCACCTGAGACAGCCAATGTTATGCAAATATAGACCGAGCAGGAAATTATTTCAAGGTATCAATACCTGAAATGCCCAATACATAAGAAATATCTTGCACAAAACCTGCTTTACAAAAGGTAGGAAATCCAGGCAATTTAATAATGCATTTATGAGTGACCAGGTCTAGTATTTTACAGGTACTTGTGAGTTTATCACGGTGGTGATTCTCAGTAACTGTTATGTTACTGGTATTTGTATAGCTTGTTGACATTTTTATTAGAAGAGACTCAACTTCATTTTATGTAACACACAGATAATGCTTGTTGATATGCCCATAGTCTTCCTAAAGTTCACTCTTGCACAGAGCTCGTAGTGTTCACTAACTAAATCCATTCAACTGAAATGCCATCTTGTCATCCACACCTGCTGCTCTGTGTTATTCTTACGCCTCCGCTAAGTTCTCAAATTGACACCTGTTTTTTCTTCAGGTGGCCTATTTTCTTGGAAAAATGCACCAGCACACAATAATGATTGAATAATAAGTCCTCCCAGTAAATAAATTACTGCTCGCCTTGGAAGTGGCTGCCTTCTATCCTCATTAGGGGAAAATGCAGTACAAGTCCTTCCTTTCTCTCTTGATGGCTTTCCTGCACCACAAGTCTTTATTTATTTATTTATTAAGTTTTATATAGCGCAGACTTGATCCCGAAGGATATCAGAGCGCTTTACAATTTGAGACAAAGGTAACAAATCAAAACATTAGTCTAACAGGGTTCTGAGTCTTGCCTTCCCCAACGATACATAGGGTTTACTCCTTGTCTTAACTCCACTGTGTACATTGTCAGCTGCCCGTCAAATCGAGGTATGCTCTGTAGGTCTAAAAGGCCAAAGCGGCTCTTTGGCTGTGCACCACTTCATCTATCTCTCATCCAGAGGGAACTCATTTTATCTGCTGTCAGAACAAGCATTCTCTCCTTTGGATTGAGATTGGAGCTACATGTGGCACGTTAAGTCTCATATTCTACGTAGTGCAAAGGTCTTAAAACCTTTTAAATGTTGAGCCCCCATTGATGAAAGTGGTTTGGCCAATGACCCACATCCAGTAAAATCTACATTTTCACATCAATATAAATTGATAAATATTGCAAGCAAGCTTAAACAATGTGTGAGGGCACTTTTTTTGACAAATGTAGACAATGCTAATATTCAGTAGTGTATTTTTAATTGGTATAGTGAATACATGACATGTAAACTATTGCATGTGAGCGTAACATTTAAAGGGTGGTTTGAGCAGGGAGGCATTTTCATAGAAAAGCCCATAGCAATACTTGGGTTCTCACAATAAATGCATCATTTGAAATTGCTAATCTTGTGAGCGAGGCAAAATATCTAGAAGACACCAGGGACCAAGGAGTAACGCTGTACAAAAATAGTGTTTGTCATTGATCCTACTGATACCTATTAGTTCACAACAATTTTTAGGTTTTCAAACAAAGAAAAATCATTTTGACAAGTATGTTTGCATAATGCTATTGGCTTCAGAGATGCTTGTGAAGTGGCAGATGTAGTTTCAGGCATCATTGGGAGATCTTCATGCCTCCCATCTCCGGGCACTACTCAGTTTGAAGACCACTGAAGCAGTGGTCTTTACCTTGTTTACCAAAAGAACAAAATCAACCGAACTTCCCCACCTTATTCCTTGTAGATCTTCAAATTTGTATATAAAAAGTAAAGCTGTTTCTTGGGAGTAACAAAAGAAGCCGTATTATGGGAAGTGCCCCCTGGGTGCGCAACGGGCATGTGCACCCTTTTGGCGTGCCCCTGGGGCACTTTGGTATTACAGAAAGGGCCACAGGCACTTGTGCTGTCCTTTCTATAATATAGATGGCTCTGGGGCACATTTAGTGCCAGCGCTATTACCAGAGGGTGTTCCCTCATTTGCATGGGGACTTGGCCCCACGCAAATGAGGGAATCCCTTTGCCTCTGTGCCCGTGCCTTATTATAGACACAGACGCAAAAGAAAAGCAGCTGTTGGGAGTCGCACTGTCAGTGCGCCCCCTGATGTAGCCCTCTATAGCTCCCCCCCCCCCCCCCAGACACCCCCTTGCAGGAAGGGGCAGTAACTCACTGCACCCGCCTGCAAATAGCTCTCTCACCCCTCTTAAAAATACAGGCGGGTTGCCGCCTGTTAGTGAAACACAGAGCAGCTGCTTCAAAGGCGCTCTGTATTTTGATTGAATGTACTGCCCTGGGTGCAGCACGACTTTGCGACTGCCCTGGGTGCAGCCCATTCAACATAATACAGCGCACTCTCCTTGTTAGCACCGAGCACACCTTTTGAAAGGTGCGCCCAGCGCTAACGAGGAAAAAGCGTTGCATTGCATAATACAGCCACTTGTGTCTTCATTACCAAAATAAAACAATGGAGTCCATTGGATTGGTATTGAGAGGACGCATGGCTGAGTAGACTCATTGGAATATCAATCTGTGAAATTTAGGTCACTTACATATTTCAATAACGGATGCCTTTAGATCCCCCAATGTTAGGCACATCATTTATCAGGCTTCTGAGCAATGATTTGTGCTCTGACCTCAAGAACTGCGCTGAGGCTCAGCACACATTGAAAGGATGATAGGAGTCAGCTCGATCATTACACATGTCGCCGACTTTACGTTTCAGAACCACTAATTCTCTCCAATGCATGATATAAACTTTGTGATATTGAAAGCTTGCAATGTCCCCAGAAAGTAGTTGAAAACAGAGCACGTCAAACATGCCATTATTTGACCAGAAGCTAATTCAAAAGACATTGTTTACCTCACCTAAATAAATCAGTTATCCGTAGATTAGGTGTCTCTCTCTCTTTATCCCTTTATAAAAGTTTTTATTTTATTTGTTATTTAATGGGCTGGTTTGAAGACTACAACCCACTTCATGTCACTAAGAGTACCCAGAGCCCCCAGTATTTGTAGCTGGACAGATGTTTTGGCCAAATGTTTGTTCTGGATGCTGTTGCACTTTTTTGTGTTAGTTGGATGTTGTTTCTAAATTATTTGCTTTTGCTGGCTTTCCGTTTCTTTATGTGATGAGGTGGTACTTCCCACTGCAGTGGTGGTTAATCCATCACCTGCCCCATTCTGCTGTCAACCGTCTTGCTTTGTTAAAGTTAGTTCAAGGGGCCACAGGTCTGTAATTTAATCTGATGTATTCCAAACCTATTCTGCTTCACAGGGCTTGTTCAGGGGGGCATAGTTTAAGAAGTGATTACTGGGCCTCAGCTGTAGTGGTTGGGGCCTATTACCCCTGTTGTTCTGGGATCTGTCCTACTGTTATGTTGCAGACTGTGGCAAGTACTCCCCTACGTTACTTGACTCTCAGCATAGCAAGGTCGAGCAGTCCAAGGCATGGCGCAAATCTCAAGCATCAAACAAACATTGGAGGAGTACCATCAGGATTTGCTCGAAAAGCAATCTGAGTGGGATGACTACAAAAGAATGAGAAGAGAGTCCTTCTTTTATTCATAAAACCCCTCACTCACCAACCTGGTTGGTGACATGCTTCATCATCGGGGTCCACCCTGATAGCCGAGTGCCATCAGGGTGTGCTTCGACACCTGGATTACTGTGGAGCTGGTATTTGTGTGAGTGGTGTAAACAAAAAAGTGTTAAAAATTGTCCTGGTATAACTTGTGTGCAATACAATTTTATTCTCAAGCTACTAGACAATATTAAAAGAAAGTGTGTGGATACAATAAGGTATGTTATGACCATGTGTATCACTATGTGCTAGGTCTACATGTTTCAACCCGTTAGGTGGAAAATACCGGGTTTTCTTCAGGACCGTAGGAAAATGGGTGATCAGGGCACACTAACGCCCTGCCAGTCCTAGATTCCTTAAACCTACTGACAAAAATCTGTCGTAGGGAAAATCTTAAACCCAGGTGGGCGAGAGAAAAGCAAAAAGACCTGTTGGAGAGAAAAAAGAAAAAGTCACGAGTATACCTGTTACAAGCCTGTAACGAAGTGCCGTGCTGACTCTCACGTGTCTGCTTACTTACTGTGCATCCCATTCAGAGCAGATTAGAATCGGTCGTGTTATGCAAGGCTACCCATCATTAACTACTCATGATGGTGCTTACGTGTGTTTTAAAAAACACGTACTATGACAAAGCCTATCTGAGGCTCATACTGGCACACTTATCAATTGTGGCGTGCTCAGTGATCAATATGTCGTTATTTTATCGGTCAGAAACACTCATCTATTAATTGTGCGTGGCTCGATTCCTCACATTGACACTAGCGTGAGATAACAACGACGTGTGGTGCATTCTTTATCCTTTCGTACATTCAGTCACACTAGACAAACATATATTCAACACACATAAAAAGACCAAAGGTGAACAGGGCTTACTCCTGCTCCGGGTCTTAAGGCTTCACGGGGTGGAGGGAAGGTTGGCCTCTCAGAGGGACATATTTTATGGTGGGGAGAAATGGTAGAAAGTTTGTCAGAGTTCCGGGCTGGCGGTAAGTTACCCGACACCTGGTCGGCACCTGGGCAGTCTGAAATTAGCTTACTTACAGTTTCGTAGAGGTTCAGTGGCAATGTACCTACTCGCCTCTCCAAGCCGCCCCGCTAGCGAAGAACGCCGGCCGGCGTGATTAATAGACTGAGACCGGCTTCCGGGGTGGGCGGGGTGACTAGCGTGCGTACTGACGTAGTGCTCAGTACCTCTGGTCGGTGAAAATAGTGATAGGACAAAGAGCTCGGATTGAGCTCAGGTTGCTAGGCAACATAAAACTAGACATGTTGACTCGGGGAGGCTCCGGTATGAGCTCTAAGAAGACTGAAATGGCAGTCGAATCGGGGAGCATGATAATAAGTGTATGAAGGTTTGTCAATGTCCACGGGAACACGGGCAATTTTACCAACACTCTTAGGGTAACTAGCTGTTTGCTTGTGGAAATAAATAAGAATCTAAAGAAGGGGAACTAAACCACATGGAAACACAAGGAAATGAAGTAGTTGTAGCCAGACAACCGATCATGAGGGTATGGACATAAGTAAAGGAAATGACAACAACACGTCAGTAATAATTACTGCAAGGACAGCGTATAGCGTCAATGGCGGGGTGTTCATAGTAGATTAATGAGAGGAGACTCGTCATGTCAATAAAGCATCAATTCACATGACATTGGCCCAAGGAATATTGTCATTAAGTCCTGTGACATGTGTGGATAATCTATATATCCATCTCTGTTCCTTCTCGTACAGACGTTTCTGCATGTTAGGTCCAAGGGTGATTTGTTCAATCACTCTCCATCTCATGTCGTTGGGCATGTGTTTGTGTTCAAGGAAGTGGTCAGTCAATTTTGTGGCACTTTTTCTACAGCGGATTGTGCTGTGATGCTCGCAAATCCGTTGCTTTAACTTTCTTGTTGTCATCCCTATGTATCGTTTGTTACAGGTACACTCAATTAGATAGACAATGTTGCAGCTGTTGCAGTTCGTGTGTGATTGTTGTCTCCACACTTTGCCAGTTTCAATATTCAGAGTTTTGGTGTTGCTTGTTAGGTGGCATACGCTGCAGTTGCCACAGCGAAAGTGCCCAGTGACATCGGGTAGGCCCCAAACTTTAGTAATTGATTGGCTATCGGTTGGCTTCTTTGTTTTGGGCCTGGTATTCACCAGTGTGTCTTTCAGGCTAGGTGATTTCTTATAAGAGAACATTGGCTTTTCCCAACGGAGATTGCCAGTGCTTAGAATCGACCAATGTTTGTTGATGCTTTTGGACACCTGGTTGGAGATGGCATTAAAGGTGGTAACACAAGTGAGTGGTATTGTGTTTCCTACGGGTGGTTTTTTCTCCAGGAGGGCTTCTCTAGGCTGGTTCCTAGCTCGCTTCTGGCATTTATTTATGATCTTTGTTGGGTACCCTCGTACCAGTAGCTTTCCAGTTAGGTCAGAGGCTTGTTTTTTGTATTCCGTCAGCTTGCTACAGTTGCGCCTCAATCTCAAAAATTGTCCATAGGGGAGGTTTTACCTAAGTGGCCGAGGATGAAAGCTTTCGAATTTGAGAAGGTTATTCTTGGCCGTAGGCTTATAGTGCGTTCTGGTCTCCAGATGTTCATTCTCCTTCGTGATGACTACATCAAGGAACACTATCTCTTTTTTGTCGAAGCAATGAGTGAATCTTAAGTTTTGATCACAAGTGTTGATCCAGGTTGTGAACTCCAACTGGTCTATCGGTCCTTGCCAGATTGCAAGGACGTCATCAATGTAACGTTTCCAGAATTTTATATTGTCCTTGAATGGGTTATGGTTGCTCAAGATGAACTTCTGTTCAAAATCATGGACATAAAGTCCTGCCACGCTTGGAGCAAAGACACTCCCCATTGATGTACCCCCCGTTTGCAGGTAGAGGGACCCTTCAAATTCGAAGTAGTTACGCTTTAATGCTAATTTAGCACATTCGATGTTGTATGGTGTGTTGTATGTCCAGTCCATGTCTCCCAATGTATTTTCCAGGACAGATATCGTGTCGTCTTGTGGTATTCTTGTGTACAGGCTTTCTATGTCAAAGCTGAGTAAGATTGTATTTTCATCAACGTCGATTTCCTGTAGAAGACTCAGCAAACTTTTAGTGTCTTGTAAATAGGTTGATGTGGCTTGCACAATGGACTTAAGAAAGAAGTCACAAAATCTGGACAGCGGTTCCAGTAGGGAGCCGATGCCTGAAACAATCGGACGACCTGGCGGTGGTAGTTTCCCCTTATGCATTTTAGGCAAGGTGTAGAAATACGGTAGCTTGCATTCAGTGTTGCACAAGTAGTCTGCCTCCTGTTTGGATATTTTACCTACCATTTCCGCGGTTTCCACTAGTCCTTTTATTTCTGATTGGAGTTCCAGGGTGGGATCTGATAGTTTTTTGTGTCGTTCAGCAGGCGCTGGCACTCCTCGCAGTATGCGCTTGTGTCCACGATTACTAGTCCGCCGCCCTTGTCGGCGGGTTTTATAGTGATGTTGTCGCAGGTGCGGAGATCTGTTAGTGCAGTGTGCTCTGCTCTGCTCATGTTATGGAACTGTGAAGTGTTGCTCATTTTTTCCACATCATTGTAGATGGCCTGTTCAAAGGTGATCACTTCTACCGGGACTGCATGGGTGGGCGGAATGAAGGTAGACTTTGTCCTTAGTCCGCTCTCATTCTGGTTTTCAGTGCCCGTATTGGATCCTTGTTTCTCAAAGAAAGCTTTTAGTCTTAGCTTTCTAAAGAAGTTAGCCAATTCGCAATGCAATTGGAATTTGTCCAGACGTGCAGTTGGGACGAAACCCAGGCCTTTGTTTAGGACACTCACTTCTGTTTTTGATAGGGCTCTCAAAGATAGATTAGTTACTAGGTCCTCGCATTGCTTGTTCCTGCCTTGCTCCTGGTCTGGCCGCTCACTGGGTCCTCCTCCCAATGCACTTGGTTCATTTGTCTTCCTCTTCCTTTCCCCCGCCTGCCTCTGCCTAAATAAGGGGGGGCGAAATTGGTTTTGTTGGAAGGGTGGAGGTTGAAAATGTGGTTGAAAAGGTGGCTGCCAACCGTACATCGGAAACTGGTGAGGTTGATTGTAAGGGTCTTGGAACATTGGTGGATTGAATGGTGGCCAGTGATTTTGGCCTCTGTATCCACCTCTTGGTTTTTGTTTTGTAGTGCCTGTATTTGAGCCATTGTTACTGTTTGATGAAATACTTGAAGCATCGGAGTCTGATGTTGGTTTTGTTGCTGGTACGAAATCGGGGTCAGAGTATGGATAGGTTTTCACAAAAGAAAAACATTTAAGATCTTTTTGAAATTTTGTTACTTTTTGTTGCGTAAGGTTTTCCCTGTACTCATTTATCTCTTTATTTATTTCGTCCAGCTTTTTCTTGTATCCAGATATGCTGGTTTTTAGGTTTCGTAACCTGGCGAGGGGCGAAGCCCCTCCCAGATCGAAATCTATTGTTTTTAATAGTGAGGTTAGGACAGCCTCTGTTTCCAATTGGCTAGCTCCATAAATGGAGGCTAGCCATTTGGAGGCAGAGGCTGTCAATCGCGCTTTCTCACGAAAACGCGATTCGGGGGCGTTTCTGGTGCTTTTTTTAAGCCCCGCCCCTTTGTCCCGGGCCGCGCTGCGATTGGCTGCCGGCCCGGGACACCCCCGTGACGTCATTCCCGGGCCGCGCTGTGATTGGCTGCCGGCCCGGGACACCCCCGTGACGTCAGCCAATCACAGCGCGGCCCGGGACCTGACTTGTTTATCCTCGTTTTAATGTTCACATATTTGAGCTGTCCAACGATGTTCCTCTGCTTAAGTTACATAGGTATTTAATTACGCAATGAATATGCTTGGCGATTTACGTCATTCTGTTCGTGTCATTTGTACGTTTGCAATATAAAATAAAATAGACAATATTGTTCTTGTCTACTTGTACTGTGACTACATTTCTTTAAAACTCATCACAAATATACTCACACTTAATAAAGTAACAACATCAGGACTTAAGTGTTCCCATTTTCATAGAAATGAACAAGCAATGAAACTGAATAGCTGCAGCTTGGAAGGAAGGGCGTGCACTCTGCGCATGCGCATGCTCCTGGTGACACGAAAACATACGCGCCAATTGACTCACCTTTAATAATTCGTGGCGGGCATTTTGAAATCGCCGAAGCAATAGCTGCGCACTGCTCCTGAAAGGAGGAAGCGACCGTGTGAGCGGCAGCTTCTAACCCGCAGCCCCCGCACCCCACAGCGAGCAGAGGCGCGATCGGAGGACCCCCGGGTCTGACCGGCACCTGGCACTGAGGGAGGGGCCCCAGCGAGTACCCATTGGCAGAATTTGCCCCGTCCCGTAAATCCGACATTTTGCTATCGCTTTTAATAATAAATCTGTCCCCTTTGCGAGACCTATTCACGATTTGCCCAGGATCACACCATTGCAGCTAGTCTGACTCTTTTTAAATTCAGTGATTTTTATTCACACTCTTCAATTCGGAGACGAGCATAGCATGGCGGGTGAGTGTCCGCCGATGACACCCCTGAAAAGTGCCCCTTGCCACGATGACTCCGGCTTCGCCTTTTCTCCTGGTCAGACCCCGTGGGGACAGACTCCCTCTCCGCCAGCACAGGTCCAGACGCACCGCAATGGCGTGTCGCCCACCAGGAAGAGGCGTGAATTTGAGGGCGATGCCCTCCTAACCATCGGGGGAAGCACAGAGGAGGAGGAGCGGAGCTCGGAGCAGGCAGATCCGCGCCAAGCCGGACCCCGCGGGGACAAGTGGGCATGGACGAGAGATGGACGAGTGCTTATAGGTGAGCAGCGGGGGCAGCTGGGCCGACGTGCGCCCCCGAGATACAATGTATCCAGCCTCGGACACAATGTAGCCTCTCCCACACACACCACCCGTGGCTCTGAGATGGGGAGGGGGTGGACTCCAGTGGCTCTTTTTTATGTGTCCTCTGTAGCCCAATGTGTGTCTTTACACATTGTGTAAACAGGCGAACCTCCCAAAGAGGGCTTCTGTACTGCCGTGGTGGGGTACCCCGGATTCTAAAGGTACCAAAGAATGTCTCTTGTGTGCCACATTACTGCAACCCTCTCCTCCTCACATGCGCAATACATGTTAGGGGATTAAAGATGGACTCCTTCGAACCCCGTGCAGAGGTGGTAGTGGCTTGCAGAGTATCACAGGAGCGCGCGCGCATTTTACAATGCTGGACACTTCGGGATTAAACCGTTTTTTTTTTTACATAAACAATTCCACATTGTTCAGGTCTACAGGGGGCTTGGTTACTCAGAACTATCCACATTAAGAGAAAAGGCGGTAGAAAACATACACAAGCACACGATGACTCACACATCGCTCATACACACTTCCTAGCGCTCCTACACACACCCACTCTCACACAGACAGTAGCCGTATATAAATCTCCCACACAGTTACAAATAACGTTCTGTCCCACAAGAACACTCGTCCAAGCGCACACGTACAAACACACACGCACAAACCGACTCTGTTACACAGACATGTATAACGTAAACAAGCACTTCGCACACGCCCATTTCAGTGTACAAGGGTGGAGCGTGTAGGTTTAGGGCACTTGAGCTTCTGCTTGCAGTTTGTTGGCTGAAGGGGTGCAATGTGTCATCTATCGACAGCAGTGCTGCAGTGTATAGTGAGTCTGCACAGTTGAGCTGCCCTGCAGCATCTCATCTCTGGGCAGCAGTGCTGCAGTTTGTAATAAGACATGTTCACTAGACATAGGGCAGTAGGAGTGCGCTGGTGCAGCATGGTCTTTTTTTACCTGTCGCCTGCCCAAGATCAGGAAGCAGGCACACCGAACAGGCAGCTCCTCACCACTTCTTGTCAGCAATAGCAACCCCCATGCCCAGCATACACAGAGAACTACACTGCTATGGCACAGCACTACCAACTGCCTGCCTTCCTGCCCCTACACTGTTACCACAGGACAGTGGCGACATTGCCCGTGTCTGCCCCGCAACACGTTGTTCCTGCCATGGAGGTTTCCCACAGCTGGGTGCAGTTAATAAGTACAGGGACCCAAAGATATGTGGCATCGCAGAATAAGAACGGACGTGGTACAGGTAGGCTTTTTAAAATGTATTTATTACTTTTCACTTTTATATAGCGCAAACTTTACCCGCAGGTATCAGAGCGCTTTAAATCAGCATGCTTATAACAAGCAAGACTAGCACTCTATATTACTGCCAACTTTGCTTAGCATAAGCAACAGCTAACCATTCACAAACAATGTTTATATACCACTTGCAAATAAAAAAAAATAATAATAATTATGCAAAGCATTGTCATTCACAATGCCAGTAACTCAAACTTTAATGCTGCGAAACCTATTGCATTGTAAATGCTTGTTATGTGAGTTTTTGTTTTTGGGATTTCAATTAGAATGGCTTCCGACAGTCTTAAAGCTGTTTTAAGAATTAGCATGATCCAGTCATGCGTACAGTGCCATGCTATTAGAGCCCAGTCTTTCCTAAAAGGCGGGTTTTCAAGAAAAATGCGGGGCGCGTTCGTTACCAAGAGACACTTGGGGGCCATATTGTTGGTCACATATTCCTTTAAGATGGTTCCATGTAGTATAGTTCTAATTCTGTTTCTCTTCATTTCGGAAAGTTTTTCCCAATCCCCTGTCTGGGAGATGGTTTGCGAAATGCTCGCGTCAGCGAACCCGGAGATATCTTCGAGGATGGCATCAATTTCCTCAGTGGAGTAGGATAGGCCTTTGTTTTCCCCCATCGTGTGCCTTGTGTGTAGGTTGTGTTAGCTAGGTGCAGGGAAGGATTACAATAAAAAGGGATAAAGAAGGACAACTCTCGCAGCTGTGCGCTGCCTGGATATAGGTAAACAAGAGGGAGAGTAAGGAAATAAATTCACAAAAGTGAATGGAGAGTACTCCTAGTCTCCTGGGTTTCAGGAGTACCATGAGTGAGTGGTTTTATAAATAAAAGAAGGACTCTCTTCTCAAACTTTTTGTAGTCATCCCACTCAGATTGCTTTTCGAGCAAATCCTGATGGTACTCCACCAATGTTTGTTTGATACTGAAACCCAGGGGACTAGGAGTACTCTCCATTCACTTTTGTGAATTTATTCCCTTACTCTCCATCTTGTTTACGCAAATCTCAAGCAGTCAAACTATGGGCTCTATAACTGAATGCTTAGCTCAGTGCAAATTAAGTCGTTCAATCACACCAAATTGTTGCATGGTTCGGGATCTCTATGGTTCTCTACACAGAGAAGCAGAAAGTCTTGGAACAGGTGAAAAAGCCTGTCCAAACACTATGGATTCAAAAATTGTGTGTTGCCACCACTGCTCATTGTGTTTGTCCAAGATAAACAGGTTGTAGTCT
Source organism: Lissotriton helveticus (assembly GCF_964261635.1). Classification (NCBI taxonomy): domain Eukaryota; kingdom Metazoa; phylum Chordata; class Amphibia; order Caudata; family Salamandridae; genus Lissotriton; species Lissotriton helveticus. The sequence goes on from NC_136057.1 coordinate 1,574,157,458, forward strand.
TGTGCGTATGCTTTTGGGCCCTTCTTCACTGCAGAGCCATGCTCTGGGACTCATGGTTAATTACGGGTGTACACCTCTGTGCGCACTCAGGATTTCTTGGGTGCTGGGCCAAAAGAGTCAGGATACCCAATTCATTTGCCATCTTGAGAATTAGGGCAGTTGTGCATGTCCATTTACCATGGATATTCCTGTCCCAGCACAGCCTGACTTTACTACTTTGTGGGCCATAGGGAAAAAGCAGTTGTCGTTGGATGTTGTTCTGGTGGCTGAGCTTGGCTGTGCCATGTTCCCTTTCCTCCTTCAATGTTGTTTGTGCTCTCAGTTTTTGCTCAGTGCTCTGTTGCTCTACAACTAGTTTCTTTCTATAGAAGTAGTAACAATACTTGCATCCTTGTATATTAGTTGCATGACCTAATTTTTGTGGATTTGCCATGTTTTACATGATGCCCTAGAATGCAGCATTTCTCATGATGCTCGTCACTTACTTTTCTTCTTCTAGCTGCTTCTGGAATTGACTTTTCATGACAGACTTGTTTGGCTCTCTTTATCCACAGGAGCAGACCTGAGAGGTGGCCTACCTACAGCTCTTCTTTTAATAACTGCATAGGGACTCCACTCAGACAGCACATTGATTGACCCATTCACACTAATTAGTGAATAACTAGATAGGAAATTCTTTACCCATGTACATATTGTGTAACCCTTGGTATCAGTTACTCAGTGGCAGCTCCTCCGCTAAGGTGGAGGAGTCTTGCCCCACTGCGCAAAAAGTAAAATAAAATGACAACATATCGATATTATAATTTTATTTTTCCTATTGCATGCAGTCAGTGGCCTGTATGTAGGCCGCGGCCGGCCATAGCAGGGGAAGAGAGGTGTGCACTCCCAAAGTGAGCATGAACTGTTTGGCCGCCCCTCTTGTGCTGACCAAATAGTTCATGCGCACTTTTCATGTTCCTATCAGGCTGCATTTCACAGCCTGGTGAGGAACATGCACAGGCTTCCTGTTCCAGTCGGAGCGCCGATCCACAGGTCAGACCAATCACAACGCTGCATTGCAGCATTGTGATTGGCTCAGGGGAGCCTGTGTTCCGGGTGCTTCCTGCTGCCGGCCGGACTGCAGAAGAGAAGAAGGAGGAGAACGCAAGGGAGGCGGTTTGCTTGCCGGTCCAAGGAAAGTGAGTTTTTTTGTTAAGTAACCTCCGCCCCCATGTTATGTTATTGCAGGGCAATTCTTTCATAGTCCTGTGACATTTGATAGGTAATGTCATCCATTTTCTGTCTTGTTGGCACTCAAAATTCTGAGATGCTTTGAACAAAAAATGTGCACTCCACCTAATTAGAAGACAATGGTACCCGGGCTTCACTTAAAGATCTAAACTTTGGGGAATGACCAAAACACATGCACAGGACTCTGTACCTGCCAGATTCAAATCCAACTGGGATGTGGTCGATAGGAAGAATCCCCTTGTACTGGGTCCTCCTACTGGATGAAACGCAGTCTTCCAGTGACCACTGCACCTTCATGTGGTATACTCCTTCATATAGGGTTGGGTGGGCTCCATATTGAAAAGTTACATGCGTCCATCAGAAAAAGATGTGGTGAAGAATGGAACTTGCAGTCTTTAACTCGAAAGCCTCAACACAAATCCTGCCATAGTGCTTGACCTGAACTCCCATCTCTGCCTGATTTCTTGCCCTGTACTGTCGTACTTGGGTAAACGTTTCAAACTTCACTGATTCTGTAAGTTTATTCTCAGATATCTAGGAAATTCACAAAACGTAAATCTGCCATTACTAGGCAATATTCAGTACTAAAATATTTCGCACAGTGCACTTTGCACTGTCCATCCAGCCTCTAAAACATGTATGGTATTTTTTGTAAGCAAATTGGCATTCATTATATTGGATTCAGAGCGATGGAAGGATTCATTTGGCTGTTATGGAATCGAACCTGAGATTTTCAAACTACCCAGGGACTATTTAGGAGGCCACACGGGCCTCTCTGAGGGAGAGAAAAGCGTACTTCTATAAAGGTGAGCCTCTACAAACTACTAGAGGGCAACAAGACTGGATTGTGAAGTGTATAGGAGGATGTTTAGGAATCTTGAATTCAAGCACACCACCATAGATTCAGTGAGTCCCAGGGCCATATTTTAAAAATGAGTACAAAGCCGAACTGCTATTGGTATACAAAATAAAGGCAAGCCACTCACCCATATCAATCAAGCAACACTTATATAGCGCAGCTTGTCACCCGAGAGGGTACCCAGGTACTGTGCTACAGGTATTAGTCGAAGAGCCAGGTATTGAGTCCTTTTCTGAAGTCAGTCAACAAGGGTAAACTACGGAGGTGGAGGGGAAGGATGTTGATGTGGGAGAAGGAGCGTCCACCAGTGCGGATGCGTGGTATCTCTGTGAGGGCGAGGTGAGTGGAGCGGAGGTTTCTGGGAGGTAAGTGGAACTTCAGGCGCTGGTTCGTGTAGGTGGGTCATTGGTCGTGGAGGACTTAGTAGGCCTGGGTCAGAAGCTTGAATTGGCATCTTTTTTGGATAAGAAGCCAGTGGAGGTCTTTCAAGTGCTGGAGTATGTGGGTGTTCTTGGGCAGATTGAGGATTAGTCTGGTTGCTGCGTTCTGGATTGTCTGGAGCCATCTCAGGAGTTCGGTGGTGGGACCTGCATAGAGTGGTTCCATAGTCCAGCCGGCTGGTGATGAGGGCCTGTGTCACAGTTTTTCCTGTGCTGATGGGGAGCCACTTGAAGACTCTGTGGTGAATGTGGAAGCAGGCTGAGGAGGCAGTGTTTACTTGATGTTTCATGGAGAGTTCTCTGTCCAGGATGATGCAGAGGTTGCGGGCATGACTTTTGGGGTGGTCGGTAGGTTCGAGGTCCACTGGCCACCAGGAGTCGGTCCACAGGAAGGTGTCTGCCGAAGATCATTAGTTCAGTTTTGTCTGTCTTCAGTTTCAGGCAGTAGTTGTTCATCCAGGTTGATACATTCTTCATAAAGTTGTGGAAGTTGGTCTTTGTCATGGTGGGGTATACTGAGAATGAGAGGACGAGCTGGGTGTCGTCATGTAGGAGATGATGTTGAGTTGTGGGTTCTCACGATGTCTGCAAGTGGTGTAATGTGGATGTTGAAGAGGGTTGGACTGAGGGATGAGTCTTAGGGGATGCCGCAGATGGTGTACTTGGGCTGTGATGTGAAGGGAGGGAGGCAAATTCTCTGGGTGTGCCCCGTGAGGAAAGATGACATCCACCTGAATACGTCATCTGTGAATCTGATCTCGCGCAGTCGATCAATGAGTGTGTGGTGAGAGACGGTATTGAAGTCAGCGAAGAGTCGAGCAGGACCAGGGTGGCTGTCTCTCCTCTGTCAAGTAGGGTGCGGATGTCATCTGTTGCGGCAATTAGGGCTGTCTAGGTGATGTGCTGGGCTCTGAATCCTAATTGGGAAGGGTCCAGCAGGTTTTTTCGCTCCAGGCACTCTGAGTTGGAGGTTGATGGCTTTCTCCAAAACTTTGGCGGGAAATGGGAACAGTGAGATGGGACGGTAGTTCTGGTGCTCTCTGCAGAGTTTCTTGAGGGTACCTCTGATGGTGGTTTTGTTGACGGTGCGGAGCTAGAAGTTCCATGATAGGCGTTGTCTCATCAGTGGTACCTTATATTTATTCAATTAAGGGATACATTTATACAATTGAGGTATTAGACAAGGCACCTAGATTTGGGGAGAGACAGAAGTTACAGAAATGTACTGTACAAAGCTGTATTAGTAGGAACCATGATAGTAAATGTAGAGGATTTAAAGGACTTTTTAAAAAATAGTAGTCTGCTTCCGAACAAAGAGGTACCAGGGAACGTTAGTCTACCTCAATGTATAGAGGCATGGGAAAATGCTAGGCTACTTTGGTATAAAGAGAGAGAGAGCAGTGTCAGTCTGCCTCGACTTATAGAGATCTAGACTTACTAGTCATCCTCCACTTAACAGAAAGGCTGTGGAATACAGTTGAATGAATGAATGAATGAATGAAAAGCAATTTTTATAGCGCAACTAAGCCCGATGGGCGTCAAGCCGCATAACCAAAAGATACCAGCTATTAAGAGATAATCTTATTGTGGGTAGGCCTTGACGAAGCACCAGGTTTTGAGCGCCTTTTTAAAAGAGGATAAAGAGGGCTGACTCTTAATATCTAGGGGGAGTGAGTTCCACAGCTTAGGGGCAACAATGGAGAATGCTCTGTTTCCCCAGCGTACCTTTTTGACACGAGGAACAACCAGCAGGTTCATCTCAGCAGATCTAAGAGACCTACCTGGCTGATAACGAGTCAGCAAATCGCTTAAAGGATCCGAAGATCTTTCCGACAAAGCTCTATAGGCTAAGCAAAGAATCTTAAAAGAGATCCTCAGATGAATAGGGAGCCAATGGAGAGTCTTTCTAGCCATAGTGGCAGAAGAAGCATTAGGAAGTGCCAGAACAAATCGGGCAGCGGCATTTTGTACGACCTGTAATCGATGAATGAGCCCCTTGTTGGTGTCTGCATAAAGTGCATTGCAGTAATCCAGCCTGGAGCCCACCAATGCCACTACTATCTGTTTCCGGACTGGGAGAGAGAGATAATGAAGAATTCTCCTGAGAATTTTTATGACCCCCCAACAAGTGGCAACCGTGCGGTTAACTTGTAGAGTCATGGACAGTGAGGTGTCAAAAATTACGCCAAGATTTCTGGCTGACAGGGAAGGAGATGGACAAGTTCCCAGTGCAGACGGCCACCACTCATTGGACCAGATATCCTGGTCTTTGCCAAAGACCAGGATCTCCGTTTTGTCACCATTCAACTTCAGGGAATTCTGAAGCATCCAGTCAGATACTGTCTGCATACAGATCCTGAAGTTGGTGGCGGATGTAGCGACTGAGTGGGCTAGTGACACCATGATTTGAGTGTCATCGGCGTATGACACCACTTCCATCCCCTGAGATTTTACTAACCTTGCAAGGGGTGCAACATAAATGTTAAATAGGGTTGGACTAAGGGCGGACCCTTGGGGCACCCCACATTGCAAGGATTTAGCAGGGGAAAGATATTCGCCAAGCTTGACTCTCTGCTCTCTATGTTGTAAAAAAGAGTGCATAAGATTAAGAGCCGCGCCGGAGATCCCTGCCTCCCTCAGCCGAGATGTTAAAATAGAGGGAGACAGGGTATCAAACGCTGCGGTGAGGTCCAGAAGGCCCAACACCGTAGTTTGGCCAGAGTCTACCTTCATACAGATATTGTTTACCACCATAGTCAGAGCAGACTCCGTACTATGTGCTTTCCGGAAACCATGCTGGGATCTATCGAGATACCCAGATGAGTCCAGAAAGGTGGAGAGATGGCAATTTAGGTGAGACTCAAGTATTTTTGCGGGAGCAGGTAACAGTGAAATGGGTCTAAAATTTTTCAACTGTACCGGGTCCAGCGTGGGCTTCTTGAGTAGCGGCTTCACTATCGCCCTCTTCCACACTAAAGGGAAGATACCTTGGGTTATAGAACCGTTCATCACCTCTAGAAGAGGTGGGAGCAGTGTGGATCTACAATCCTTCAGGATTTTCAAAGGACACGGATCAAGAGGCGATGAGGATTTAATCCTATCAAGTAAGCTCTCAAGTTCTTCCAGAGTGAGAAGTGGAAAGTCCGTTAGGGTGTTAGAATGGTCTCTAGGCCAAGCTTCTAGACTAATCAAGGTTTGAAGAGAGGAATCATCCACAGTGTTTCTTTGTGTTTCCAAGGCCAGGTAGATGTCCTCGATCTTTTTATGGAAGAACTCTGATATATTATCACAGAGCTCCTGCGAGCCCACTACAGGATCAGGCACCTGGAGGGAGCAAAGTGAGTCAACGATCTTAAATATCTCCTTAGAGGAGGTGAGGGAGGTAGTGAGATTAGTAAAGTACTGCTGTTTTTCTCTAATAACAGTAGACTTATAGTCTGTTAACAATCTCTTATGAACCTCCCTTTCGGTAGGATCCCAGGTTTTCCTCCATTTTCTTTCCTGTCTTCTGCAGCCTTGACGGAGATGTCTCAATGATTCCGTATACCACGGGGCTGTGGGCTTACGGCGAGCAGAATATCTGAAAGATAAGGGAGCTAATTCCTCCACCGCCTTAGTGATAGAATCAGAGAGTAGTTCAGCTACTTCATCCACATCTCCCGAGGAAGAGTAGCTATGCTTCTTTATAAATGGGACTAGAGCATCATTAGTGATGTTCTTAAAGCTCCTTTTTGGACCTCTAATGAAGGAGGGAAGTTCAACCATTCCCTCCGAAGAGTAGACCATCAGGAGAGGGATAGCAAAATGATCAGACCAAACTAGGGGCACCGGAGTATCTACAGACAATCTTTCGTCATTAGTAAAGACTCCGTCCAAAGCGTGGCCCGCCAAATGTGTCGAATTTTTTACAAGTTGGATACACTCACAGGCTGCAAGTGCGTCCACCAGCCTAATGGTATCATGGTCTCTTAAATTATCCAAATGAAAATTGAAATCCCCAAGAATGGTCAGATGAGAGTTACCAAAATAGGGTTCAAGAATTCTGAGAAGTTCCTCAGTGAAAGTAGCTCTGGAACCAGGGGGTCTATACAAAAAGATTCCAGAGAAGGAAACCGAAGGGGCACACAAGATAGAAAAGTGTAAAGCCTCAAAGGGATCCGAAACAACGGACAAAGGTTTAATCGTACACTGAAGGGCGGTGCTACAGAGAATAGCCAGTCCACCTCCTCTACGTTTAAATCTGTCCTGTCGGACCAGATTATACCCTTCAGGGATAGCCATCAATAAGTCATGGCCCGAAGACTCAGATGCCCAAGTTTCAGTAACAAACACCCATTCCGGTTTCCTATCTGCCACAAAATCATGAAAGGCAATATTATTTTTAATAAGGGACCTGGCATTAATCAGGAATCCCTTTTTTGTCGACAGAATCTCAGAGGAAAGGGAGTTATTCCTGAAAGCAGACGTGGGGAAAGTAGAGGGTAGGACTGCTGAATCGCACGTGTAACAGCAAGAAGCGTGCAAAATACCATCAGGAGAGAACTTATGAGTACAAGGTAGAATAGGGGGCTTAAAAGCTAGTAAATCCGAATACGAGTAATAGTAGGGTACCTTCGATTGTAGAGGAGAGAGTCCAGCGTCCAGCCCGTCCTCGGCACGGACGGGCGCAGACGTGCTGAACTCTGGCGTAACTCCGGCGTCAGTCCGGCGTCCCCGCTGCGCGTATCCGCTGCGCGTCAGCGTGACCTCCATTTAAAGCCTTCTAGCGTCCTTCTGACGACTAGAACGCGCTATGAGCCCACGCAGACCCAAGATGTCCGCCACAAATCTGTGCAAACTGGGTGAAAGGGTCCGCCCAACAGCGGTGGGTTTTAAAGCATTTAACGTGCAAGCGAGGGGACAAGGGATAAAAGCAGGGGAAAATGCGATGTAAACAAAATTGTAACACAAATACCAAATAGGGAGTTTTAAAATCAACGAGTGGCCGCTCTTGAATCGGGGACCACCCGCAATGCGAAAGTGTTGTACGAAATAGCTGGAGTTACCAGGGCGCCTAATTTTCCCTCCTTTAAAGCCTTCTAGCGTCCTTCTGATGACTAGAACGCGCTATGAGCCCATGCAGACCCAAGATGTCCGCCACAAATCTGTGCAAACCGGGTGAAAGGGTCCGCCCAACAGCGGTGGGTTTTAAAGCATTTAACGTGCAAGCGAGGGGACAAGGGATAAAAGCAGGGGAAAATGCGATGTAAACAAAATTGTAACACAAATACCAAATAGGGAGTTTTAAAATCAACGAGTGGCCGCTCTTGAATCAGGGACCACCCGCAATGCGAAAGTGTTGCACGAAATAGCTGGAGTTGAAAAGGGAAAAGGGAGTTGAAAAGGGAAAGTGCATATCAAGCTCTATACTAAAGCGGAAGTAAAGAGGAAGTAATACAGGAAGTTTTTGACACCAGAGGTTCTTGTGGGATTCAGCAGCAGACTTTTCTTTTTCTGATGTCCTGTAGAAAGCACATCCTGATGGTACAGGATGTGGGCCGTCTACCATTTTCTCGTTGCAATTCACATTTTATGTCCTTAGTTTCTGGGTCAGAATTCTGCGGATTCATGAATTAGCAGCAGAAATCTTTGTGTAAAATAAGAAATGTAAATGTTGTTATTTCAGATGTTACTTAAAATGGAAAGTACACAAGATACACATTTGCTTCAAAAGTCTTTAGGCAGATGTTTCGTGTAAAATACTCTTTCTATTAGCCCAAATCATGACATCAAAACTATATTTGAGAATTTAGTATATTCCCTCACTTATGCTTCCCACTCCTATCTTTCAGGTTCCTCTTCTATCCCAACAGAGAGGCTTTTTTCATACTTCATTCTTGACTCAAAATACTGTGGTCTTTATTAAAAATGTGGGTTGCCTTTGAAAAACTCAGTAACTCTTAGTCTGAGGGCACAAGAGGGACATATTGTACAGGAATGCATCATATAAAAAAAGTCAAATTATGGTGCAATAAAAACACTAACACTGATTGCTTTTGATACACTGAACCCAAGACGTATGAATGCTGAACGTTTGGCCGCAAAAATATGGTCTAGAAAGACAGACTTTCAGAATACTAGTGATCCTTTATTTAATAAAATCTGTGGAGCACTACGTCCAAGTATCTCTAGCCTTCTTGAAAGAGGATTGCAGTAGGACTTTTATCTTCATAAACCTGTTAAGGTCTCCGTTGAAAAGCCAGGTCTTGAGGAAACTGTAGGAAGAGGGAAGAAACTAGCAGGAAAAAGCACAACAGAGGGCAGAAAATCAAGCAAGCAGAAAAGACAAAATGGAGGGCAGAAAATAGAGCAGAAATGCAAAACCGAGCAAGAAACGAGCAGAGAAAGCACACACAGATGGCAGCAGGTAGATAGGAAGCAGAAGGTAGAGACTGTAGACAAGCAGGATAGGGGGAACTGTCACAGGGAGAGCTGGCATGACAACCTGCTTTATTGGCATGTGCTGCAGCCTCCTTTAAGTAGGTCCTAGAGAGAGGGCGAGGCGCTGGTTGGGAGGAGGAGGGAAACGGCAGGAAGAGAGAAGAAACAAGCGGAAAAAGGCAAAACGGAGGGCAGGAAAATTAGCATAAAGCAATCCCGAGCAGAAAAGTCAAAACAGAAGTCAGAAAAACGAGCAGTAGAGGCAAAACAGAGGACAGAAAAATTAGCAGAAAAGTCAAAACAGAGTAAGAAACCAGAGAGGAGGCACAAACAGAGGACAGCAGGTAGACAGGCAGCAAAGGGTAGCGGAGTGCGGACAAGCTGGACAAGAGAACGGTTGGAGGGGGAGCTGGCATGAGAATCAGACTTGTGAGTGTGGTTGAAGCAAATTTGACTACTACTCTCGAAATGTTTCAAATCATTAATCCCATTTTATCTGTACCCTGCTGAAAATTGAACGCTGTGATCTCTATGCCGGCTCACGATCTCACTTGTAAGCATGCTTCCATAGCCATACTTTAGATGCACATTCCCCACAGGATGATTAACATTTATTACATTGCAAATTGCAATATTATTTGTTTATTTATATAGTTGACTCAAAATACATCACCATTTAATTATTCTGTTATCCAAAATAAACCACGTTTGTGATTGCTCGTGCCTATTTCCAAGGCTGTCTAGATTTCTTTGTTCTACCACGCATTGTTCTGTTTGTCTGCCCTGTTGTGTTTTGTATTGCCTGCAAAAGATGGAAGCCTTAGTCCTTGCATTATCTTCAAAGTAATTTATATAAACGTATTAAAAGACAATAGACCCAGTAATGGACCCCCTGAAAATCTACTGTAAGGACCTCACTATTCAGCAACGTCGCTGTTGACGTCTAACCTCTAAAGGCTACCTTTCAATCTCCTTTCAATCCTTTGAACATTGTCTGTACTCTTCTAGGCTATTGTTTATACCAGGTTAAAATATTTATTTACTACCTCAAAAATAACTCTTGGCTGGTCAAGGTAATGCTTAACTGGTTTTAAATTCGCCCTGTCTAGATGCTCTATAATATTTATGTTAAGAAAGAACTCTTTAAATGTTTCCTAAGAAGATGCTGGCTGTTTTGTCCTGAACCAGAATGTCGTGAATTCTCACACTTTGTTTTTGGATCACATCCATCTGTCACTGAGGAAAAAACCTGAATATTTTTGCAGAAATGTTCTCTTGATTAATTATTTCTGGTATATTTCTGCTATTGGTTATGAAGTGTTTCTGCAGTTTTCTAAAAACTATTCTAATTGTCCTTCTCCAGCTTTTTAGGTCTAGCCTGGGTAGCACATGCACTGCGAGCCATGCTGTATTGGAGTAGGCACTTGAAGTCCTGCCAACTTTACTCCCATATTTGTCATTGGCTTGTGTCTTCATCCTTCGTAAATGCTGGCTTCTGATTCGTTATTAAGCTTGTTAGTCCCTCCTTAGTACCACCATGTCTTCATTTGTTACCTCCCATGAGGACTAGCCCTTTTACTTAGGTTGTTACCTGGTACGTCTTCTTTAGTCTGTAAGCACTATTTTCTTTAATGAGTTTTCCTTACTGGAGGAGGGTCTCTAGTGCGCAGTTGTGACCGCCGGCTTGTTTATTTATTTAACTCATAGCAAACGGGGAGACAGAAGGGGCAATGGGAGATCCATTAGGCAGTTGGAATGCAATAGATCTTGCATTTGTGAGAGTTTAAGCTATTGGCATAGTAAATGACAATGCATTGTATTCATGATTTAAAAAAACAAAACGTAAATAAGAGGCATTTTTATTTACAATGGCAATAGCTCAGTCTCCCATAAATGCGCGGCCTATTGCATTACAGATGCTTGTTTGTGTTATCCTTTCAAGTTTTATTGACAGTTTGGGCAATACACTGGTCCCTGCTGCCACATAATAAAAGCAGACAAGGAGTGTTTTCATCATTGCTCCCACTGGACTGGCCAGGAGCCTTCGGGCCTACTCCAGCGATATAAGCCCTTTGCCTTCATCCTACATTTGTATAGATCTCCTACACCCTCCATGCTAAAACCACCCCACTAAGACATCTCTCTGTTGTTTTTGTAGCTTTGCAAAGTTAGTTAAAAATGATCACTTCTTAGACTCATAGCTAACATGCCAATCCTCTGAATATCACTCAATTCTAAAAGCATTGTTAATTTAAACCTATGTTTGTTCCCTGACTCTGCTGTGAAGCCGGTGTGGCTGATCTCTTCCTTATTGTCCTTTATTGGGAGATTTGAAATGCCTTTTGTATTTTTTGTGTTTTTTTTTAATGCAGATTTATATAGCGCAAACACTACCTGAAGGTATTGGAGCGCTTTGCATGAGCACCAATTACGTTACACCAGGACACAGTAGTTTTATTTGGTAGGCGCTAGGAGATTAAGTGATTTGCCCAGGTTCACAGGATGCTGAGCCGACGCCGAAGCTCGAACCCGGTTCCCCAGCTCCAAAGTCGGCCGCTCTAGCCGTAAGGCTACATCCTCTCCCCAATCATCCTCTTGGTTTGGTACAGTCCTTATCATGTTACATCAGTACCTCACCTGGAAGATAACCATGTAACTCAAGCCCTTTAGTTTGTTTGACTGGCATCTTTCCATAGTGTCTGTTAAAAAAAAGAGAATAAAGTCGCTTCTAAACTGATGCATGTTAAAAAGAGTAGTTACCGTAACTGACAGTACCACTGCTTATCTGGCTGAAAAGCTCACTTTCCCCAGTTACTCACTCGCAGCACACCCACAAGACAGGATAGCATCAGAGTGGAGAGAAAGAAGTGCAAAAAAGAAAAGATGAGGGAAACAGTCCGGATGTGGGTACCATGCACACTGCGCCACTGGAACTAAGCTCAACCCAACTGATGATGCCTAAGGATGAAACCGGTCTTGGGTTGCTTGTGTTCTGGTTTAGGGAGGACCTGGGCGATCAGTTCGGACTGGACTGTTCCTATTGGAGCAGGGTAAGGACAGATTTGCATATATCTGGGTCAAGACAAAGTTGGCATTGTTTGCAAAATAACAATGATCTGGAATGCAGCCTGAGTAATTACCAGAGGCTGAGATTAATTCCAGTTTTTCACCCATTACTTTTTTTGTGTACTTCAATACTTGCACAACATGCCAACACTCTTATCCCTTTCTCAGAAAAGTATGCTATCGGATTACAGATAGGCTGAAGCCATTCATTTTTCCCCATGCCTAATGTCATGCCACTTTTTCAATCTTCAATTTACTTGACACTCAGTAGTCTAAACTTCATTTGCGATGATCTTCCTGTGTTTTCTGAAAATAGCCTAAAATGCTCACCACAGAATATTAAAATCAAATCAAGGTATCTTGTAAACTGTATACTAGTCACCAGACTCTGCCCATCATGTTATGGATTATTGTCCGATAGGTGGTTGTCGCTTTTGAAGTTAATTTTGCTAAGTCTACAGGGGCCTCTCAGTCTGTAAAAATGTATATTTAAACAAGCCTGCAACAGCAGTATTCAGTACATTTGTCCCAGGGTAAAATGTGATATTGTATATTGTAGGCAGAGCAGTCTAGGGACCATGGAAGAAGTTGACTTGCATGTCTTCTTATTTACAGAATACTATGAAATTACTCTCTGCAAATTCCTCTGTTTGTGCCGATCTGCTTTATAATGGCCCTTACTATCCAAGTATGTCATGTGTAATGTGATCAGTTGTCATGATGCTGCAGTCTTAATTCATGAGCCATGCCTTTTACATCCATCAGAGCATAAGTGATGCCCAACATCATCTAAGGGTGCTGTCTTTCCACATCTAGCTCTCGGAGAGCAATTTTTAGGTAAATTATCACTCTTTCTCCAAATTTAATCTGGCATCCTCAAAAGGCTGGATCGATACCCAGGCCCTGTGGATGGTACACCCTCACCAAGTTGGACTTGAATCTAAAGTCACATTTCTATCCTTTTAGCTCTGCTCCAGCCTCCCCCTCCCAATCCCATCCCCCAAACACACCCATCTTCTGGTAGCTATGGCATGTTATTTCACATTGTGCGTATTTAGTTGCTTAAGTCTCACCATGAGAAGTGATAGGTTTTTGTAATGTAATGTAAGCCCTACGCCTGGCTGGTAATTAAGGTAATGTGTGAATAATTCCATGAGAGAACACAATTCTAAAACCAAACTTTCTCCAGCAGTAACCTCTCATTTTCGAATAAGCCCCCATAGTATTTGTAGTGCTAAGTGTAATTTTAATTAAGTCAAGGTCAGCTTACTTGTTAAGTTATTTAGGGTCCCTTCGGAATCTCACAGCAGGCAACTTGTCACCTTTGAATGAGAAAATATTTTTAGTTGAGTTTTTCTTAGAATCCTGCAGAAAAAACATTATTTGCATGATCCTTGATCTGACAAAAGGGTATTTATTAGTCACCTTCCAGAAAGAACAGTGTCTTTCAGAATTCAAGACAAATTCCTTAGCCCATATTTGAACATCCCTTGACATGTGTCAACCTCATTGCATTTTTTCAAAGGTGTTGTGATTGCAAACAAATTATCTCTTCGGAAGAGTGAAGATTTTCAAATATTTTTTATGTTGGCGCTGCCTCTAAAATGGAAATAAGATAATTGTGTTGAATTGAGGGGAATATGTATTTTAAGATGTGTTCCCATCTAACCTCTTAGATTGATTCATAGCCTACAATTACAAGGGATTAAGTTTTGCATTGATGTTATTTTCATTTCTTTTGCTCATTTTCTACACAGGTTTTGCTCAGATTTCACAGAACAAAGTTGCAGTTCTCCTGTTGGCTGGTGGACAAGGGACAAGGTTGGGCGTGTCGTACCCCAAAGGGATGTATGACGTGGGCCTGCCTTCCCACAAAACTCTCTTTCAGATCCAGGCAGAGCGCATTCTAAGGTTGCAGCGCACAGCAGACGAGAGGCATGGCACAAAGTGCACAATTCCATGGTAAGCTCTGCTGTTTTCAGGGGCCTGGGATGGGAAGGTAATGGTGGCTGCTTTCAAACATGGTTGTATATGGAATTCCTGGAAAGTCTCACTGCCTTTAGAGTTTGGGGACATAGACACATTTGATGTTCTTGGTAAGACCCTCTTCCTTCAGGGCTCTCGGAAATAGCCGGGAGTCTAGGGCTAGGCAATTTGTAGGGCTAGGCAATTTGTTTCTTTGTGTTTCAAATTTATAATTATTTTGGGGGAAGTTGGTTTGTGTAATTACCCTTTCCTTCAGGAATTCCAGACATGGGCTTCTAGAGTCCAGTGAAAGAATGTGTGCTTAATTCCTTTTCACTACGTTTGGTTTGTTTGAATAAGCTCCATATTAATTGCATTTTCCTTGAATGAAGTGTACTCTGGCAGCCTCTGCATTCAGGGCATGCTTATGAGTTATACACAGGCTTATTGTAGTTCTGGTTTCCTTCAGGGGCCTTGGAGGTACTTGATGGCACCACAGTTTAGAACATGGGCACAACAGCTTTCTACTCTAAATCAATTTTGATAAGGTACTAGCAATGAAAATTAATTACCAGTTGGTGACTTTTTTGCCTAAAGTTTACTGTATTCTTTGTGAATCACATGCACCGTGATCTTGTGCCCAAGGACTAGCACATAGCGAACCACATCGTTTGCCAGTTTTCATAAACTTCCTACCCAACCCATTGGTCTGGAAATAGTAAGATGTGAACCACAGGTATGTTAATTCTTCCTATATGGCCTCCGTGTTGCTCGACATGAAGTTCGTCTCAGGGCTAAATAACATCTTTCAGGGAAATCCAGCCCATGAAAAGATGTCATTTTGAGCTATGGCTACCAGAGGGAAAGTCATGATCCTCAAAAGTACCATCACTGGGTATCTACCACCAAAATACTCACTCGCCAGAAATAGTAGAGGAAATCTAGAGACCCACTGTATCTATTCTTACCTTTTAAACGGTGCTCCTACCAATGGTAGTTGTACTAGAGGAGCCTTTGTTTATCCTCCTGCCTTACCACTCCTCTGGCAAATAGGGCATTCATGGCAAAAATGCTCAATTTTGGCACACACTCTAGGCCAGTAAAATAAGAGCAAAACATCTCCTTAGTCATTTTTAGCCATAAAGGAACCTTGTGATTTAGTGGACTTTGGAAGTTCGGGTGCAGCTAGGGAACTGCCAGTCTTAACCCGGTTCCAGTTTCTAGATGAGCAGGATCACTTTTGAGTAACACATCTTCATATGTAACTCTAAAGTGACCAACTTCCCTTATTTGGGCTTTTGTAGGGAATTTTGGCTCAAACCGTCACAGAGTAGGACGTTGACTGAACTTTTGCAAACTCACCTTTCCCATGAGATCCGGCTTCGAGCAACTCTTAACTCTGGCTGGTTCCAATGATCTAGCAGTAGGTTCACTCCATTTTCAGGAGAGGTAGGAAGCTCAAACAGTGGTACAGGTGCATCTAATGTACCTAGACCAGCCACAGTAACCTCTTAGTCTCTGGGCGAAATACCTTTCCCTAGAGTGACTCTAGGGATGGCCAGTGTTCTTGTGATCAGATTCTTCCAGACCCCATCCTCTTAAGTTGTTGGCCAACATATAATCCATGATGAGGTTGTCCCTTACACCAGCCTGGACCGCTCTGATCTCTCCTCCTATCTATAGCTCTGTGCTGGCAACTGGGTACTTAAAACCTCTGCTAGTTGTCTGGGAACTCATGACTGCAGACTGAGGAATTACTTTGGACATATTTTTTGTACAAATATCAACGACTGTGTAGCTAGCACTAGTCTCCTGCATTCTAGTTCGGGCCAAGATAATGTCCTACGCTGATGACACTCAGCTTTTCTTTTCTTTTAAGAAATTCAAAGTAATAGCCCCTGATGCTATCAAACTCGGTCTCTCTGCATTCTTTCAATGGATGCACGTCAACAAACTCAAGGTTCTCAGCTTTGGACATAATTTCAATCTGAAGAGACTAGTCCATTGGCCAGACGGGACTTTATTTCCCATCTTGCAAGACAAGGCAATAAAAAATCTGGGAGCAAAGGTTGATAATCAGTTGACCTTTCATAATCAAATAAACACAGTAGTGAGAACGTGTTTTGGCCTTTTGCATACTGCAAATAAAATCTAGCACTTCCTTTCCATGCTTTAAAAACGGTGGTACTGTTGATGGTCATGTCCAGGCTAGACAAAGCCAATGCCCTGTACGCAGGCCTTCCTCAGTACCTAATGAGAAACTGCAAACAGTCAAAATGTGACAGCTCGTCTCATACTCAATATCCCAAGACAGGCTCATGTCGCTAAGTACTTGTGGGATATGCATTGGCTTTCTGTGAACAAGCGTTTTCTGTTCAAAATCCTGCTCTTTATGCATAGAGCGCTAAATCCAACTGGCCCGAGATATCGGTCTACCAGGATACTACGCTACAGTCTAAAGAGAAACCTGAGTCTGTCACAACCCGAAGGTCCGTCTCTCTAAAGCTGGAGACCGGTCTTTCGCCCACCTAGGCCCTCGAGCATGGAACAAACTTCCATTAGACTTACGTAAAATTGACGGACAAGGGCAGTTCAGAAAGAAACTTAATACCTGGCTTTTCGCCTGTTAGTCAGCTAGCACCCCTCCTCCTCATTAACTGTGAATAGTGCCAGGTCACTCTTTCCGAGTAGCCACATGCTGTATAAATCACATTTTCATTTAATTTTATTTCCAGTTATGTTTGTGCCATCTACCTAAACAGGGTTCTGGTAGTAGAGGCTGTTGTACTGGGTAAGTAAGGGAGTTGGAGTTTTTATTTATTCCTTCTCCTAAATACTGTCTACAGATAGGAGGGGGGTGGGCGCACACTGCTCTCACACTCCAGCACTCAGTTTGCCCCGATGCATCATAGTAAATGCAGTGCATGATAACACTTTCTTCGGTGTCTAAAGCCTGACCCAGAAGAAAGTGTTATCATGCACTGCATTTACTATGATGCATCAGGGCAAACAGAGTGCTGGAGTGTGAGGCAGCGTGCGCCCACCCCCCCTACTGTATACAGATGCTAACCCTTTATCCGAAGGGCCACTCTAGCCAGTCCCTCTCCGACTAAAGCAGGTTGGGAAGTGTGTTTGAGCATTTAGGCTTTAGGTGACCTTGCGCACACTTCTATAATACCTATCCCTAAGTGTGATATAGTGTGCTTCTCTGCTGCTGCCACCATTTACAGCCTTGTGACCCTTCAAAAAAGATTCTTTAATTGTTGTCTTTTCCAGTCTCAATCACCTAGGACCGCATGGTGGCTGCTATGAGGTATTTATTTACCACCCGACTGCCCAGACACTTCTTACCTATCCAGATCACTACCTACTTCTCAGCTTGAGCTGATAATCCCTTTGACCCTGTGGTCTGTGATCATGATGTGTGGCAAATGCTCATACCATTCATTTGATAACTTTATTTCGGCCAAAAGACCATAAAAGTACAATAAAATATATACAGGCACAACAGTAAAATCACAAATACAGTTGAATTAAAAAATAGTATTAAACAATGAGTTATCAAAGGATGAATGTGTGGGTAATTATGGGACATTGTTTTCATGCTAAAAAAGAACATCTTCTTCGCCACATGCAATATAAAAAACGGGAAACAGCAAAAACAATGGGAGGGGCAGTATCATAGGTTAGAACTCTCAAAGCTTGAGCACATTGTCTAAAACCCAGATTTTTACACAGTGGAAGGATCCAGCATTTCCGAGTTCCGCTGTATGCGGGGCAGAAGAAAAATATATGTACATTGTCTTCCCTCCAATGATTGCAAGCAGGGCAGTTGGCCTCCATCGAGTGTGACCATCTGGATGTTAGTGCCCCTATCGGTAGGGAACCATGCCTCAGTTGAACATACAGTTTTCTTGCGAATGGGGGCTGTATCATGTCCAAAAACACCTCCGTCCTGGGGCTAACTTTCGTCAATAAAAACTCTCTAGACAGCCTTCCCAAGGAGGTCGAGCAGTGTAGGGTTTTTAGATTGTATGACCTTACAGCCGCCACTATTTGGGACCTTTGCGTCCTCACGCAGCTGTCTTCAGGTGCGTCCCAAAGTTGTGACATACCAATTTGATGAAAAAAAGCCTTAACATGGGCCAGCCAAGGTATGTTCCTAAGCTGTAGCTGACCCCAGATTGCGTTGAACTCTGCCCTAAAGGATGCAAGCTCCGGCACAGACCAAAGCCTTCTCCAATAGAGCAGAGGTCGTGCAGCTACCAGCTCGTCGATGGGTTCCAAGCCCAGGTCTAGGCGTAGTGGTATGAGGGGAGTACTTTGTGGAAGAGCAACCAGGTGGCGCATGAAGGAATGTTCAACCTTCGATAGGTCATGTACTTTCATGTGTCCCCAAAGTTCTGCGGCATACAAAGCTGCTGGCCTAACCTGTATTTTGTAAATCTCAAGGGCAGGAGTGACAGGTTTAAAAGTCGTAGCACTATGGAATCTACCTATGCCTCCCGTAATCTGGGCCAGTCTCAGGGAAGATTTAAAAATTTGGTGATCCCAAGTGAAATGTTCAGTCAATGTGACCCCCAGGTATACAAAAGTCGTTACACGCTCCAGGGAGGTTCCATTCAGCGTAGGATTTGGGCGGGTGTGTCTCGGGGGATTTAAGATCATAAACTTAGTCTTCTCCAAGTTGATCTCCAGCCCCCGTGAGGCACAGAAAGACACAAACCCGTCCAGAACCCGCTGGATGCCCGTTGATGTCCGCGATAACAATAGGGTGTCATCCGCGAACATCAAAGCGGGCACCCTACCAGTGGCCTGGCGAGGAGCATCGTTGTCCCTGACGCCAGAAAGTACATCTATCAGACCATTGACATATAGGCTAAAGAGGGTGGGGGCCAGTACACAGCCCTGGCGTACACCCCGGGTAACGGGGAAGCGAGCTGATAGTTCCCCGTTCCTTCCACATCTCACCTGCGCATAATTCCCTGTATGGAATCTGATGAGGGCTTTCAACAAATAGGGAGGGAGACCAAGCTCCTCCAAGACCGTCCAGAGCCTCTCCCTGGGAACCAGATCAAATGCGGCCCGCAGGTCCACAAAAACAAGGTAGAGGCTGCCACCCTCTATTCTTGCAGTTTTCCAGTATAGGACCTGGAGTCGGAAGATCTGGTCCATGGTCGAGACCCCTGATCTAAATCCGGCCTGGAGGGTGGTTAGGACTTTATTCTTCTCCATCCAACCCAATAATCTATCGAGTAGGATTCCCCCCATCAGCTTCTGGGTAGTGTCAATTAAGCTAATTGGCCTATAATTAGATGGAGCAAGTGGACATCCCTTTTTAAAAATTGGAACAATCTCAGCTCCAAGCCAGGTCTCAGGCAATGCCGAACCTTGTAGGACCGCATTGAACAAGACCATCGATTATGGGGCCCAGATTTTAGGTTGGGAGCGAAAAAGATCTCCTGGGAGCCTATCGAGACCGGGAGCTTTGTTTGGGGGTAGCCTCACAATTGCCGACTCCACTTCTTTGAGGGAAATAGAATCAAGATTAGGTATGGTAATCCTCTCTAGGACACCCACTTGTCCCATCCTATCGCCAGGGCCCGAGACCCCCGGCAGTCTATACTCATGCAGGGAGTCTGGGGCCACGGAAGCCACACGGGCTGGCTGGATGTCCTTTCTCTTACAAATTGGATCCCCGGGACCCAAGACCCCCGGCAGTCGATGCTCGTGCGGGGGGTCTGGGATCGTAGAAGTCCCAAAAACGAGGGTAGTGTCTAAATTTTTACAGAGGGGAGCCCTGAAAGCCCAGACCCCCTGCAGTCTATGCTCGTGCGGGCGGTCTGGGGCCGTAGGTGCCACAGGGACCAACATATTGTCCTGGTTATCACAGAGGGAAATCCCGTGCCCCCAGGCCCCCGACATTCCATGCTCATGCGGGGGGACCATGGCCATACAAATTTGGGGGGGTAAAATCGCTCTAGACAAGTTTTCCCGCCCTTGGCAATCAGGTATCCCCGATTCAGGACTAGTATAAAGTAACCTGAAATGCGACTCCCAGACTATGGGAGTGATGTTCGAGACCCCACTATCTCGCTCACCACCCGCCGAGGAGGTAGCAATGGCCCAAAAGTTCTTAGAATCTTTTAGGAGAAGTGACTGTCTCATTTCAGCCCATCTAGCTTCCTCCCACTCACTCTTGGCCCTGTTAAGTTCCTTCTTATAAAGTAATCTTGTGGCTTTAATATTAGTGGTATCCTTGGATTTAATTGCCATGAGGAGGTCTTTCTTAGATTTCTTACAGGCGTGGTCATGCCAAGGGTGTGTTTTAGTCCTGCGCGATTTCATCTTGCTGACAGGATAAAATACATCCCCTAGGCTCACAACCAACTTCCTGTGAGACTCAATAATTTGCCCATGGGAAGTAGCACTCCCCATATCGCTTATAAGTGGGGTGGCAATCTGGTAGATTTCGGCAAGTCGGCTTGGTGAGTCCACACACGAAGGCCATTTGACCCTTCTCCTATTGTTGGATATAATATAGGGAGGCACTACCATATTGTTGCTAGGGACGGGATTGGTTAGGCCAAAAGAACCAGGCTTAAGCGTCGGGACCAACGCATTGTGGTCACTGTCGTGCCTTGGGATGACCTTAAAATCTTTAAGCCTGTCCCAATGTTTGGCTTCTAGCAGAAGATAATCAATGGTGGAAGTACGGTTGGTCCGGTTGTATGTGAACAAATCCGAACTATCGTTATTAGTCCTTTCCATTGCATGCCCGCAAAGACGTTGCAAGGGTCAAAGATTTAATTTGCAATACTAGCGGGGTCCAAGCCCTTACCGGAGCGATCCTTGGGGCAGGAATATGCCAAACCAAATCAACCTCATCCTCATCGCATAGCTCGGGTCCATCCAGAGGCTCGAACTGGCAATTAAAATCGCCACCAAGGATTATCGAAATTACCGGGTCAAGTGTTTGGAGGAAATGGGCGAGAGCTTTAATAGTGCTCGATTCATTCCCATTCGTGGTGGGCCTTGAGTAAATATTTATAATAGCCACGCAAGATTTATCAATGGTCTTTAATACGACACATTGTATATCAGGTGATTTGGTATCCACACGGGTGACCTGCACACCGAGGTGTGCGCCCACCCATATGGATAGGCCGCCAGAAGGACGGCCTTTCCCCCCAGATACTGCATGGATGTCATAGGTGGCAAAACCGGGACTAGCACTCTCCTCTAAGGACCAGGTTTCTTGCATCATGCAAATATCACAAGTGGCCATGAAAGAAAGCCACCCTGGGTCAGGTAGCTTGCTCTTTAACCCGGCCACGTTCCATGAAAGGATTCTTATACTTCCTTCCGTGGCCTCTTTTGTACATTGCGCACCCCCTTGTTCCAATAAGAACTCCAGGCCCGATCTCTGCTCTGCACTTGGCCCCTCCCTTATCGCTACATTGGGAGAAGAATTCTCACCAAAATTCATTGGTAAGGTCTTCTCCTTAGTTCCTATCTCCTCCTCTAGATTGGTGCTGTTAAATTGGATTGAAGTGGTGCCTGTTGAGGTCAGTCAATCAACCTCCTCAAGGACACTAAACCTATTCCAGTGAGCTAGCAGTGGGTAGGTGGAAGTTGTTAGAGGAATATCCTCCCCGAATGATTGCCAGTGGTTAATCCTATTAGGAGGCGGGTGGCAGTTTCTAATCAGTTGGGGTCTCCTGTGAGAGGTCAATTTGCGGTTAGGGGTAGGGTAAAAGTAGGATAAGTGTAGAGGAAAAATGTGGGTTTCTCTATAGGAAGGGGTTTTACAGATATAGTCCACAGCAGTAGAGTCCCTAAAGTTGATAGTAACGACATCCCCTGCCACTGTTTTAGGGCCCCTTCCAATCCAGTCAATTCTTCTCACTGCTAATATTTCCCCCGAGACGTTTGGAGGCAGAGGTCTATTTAAATCCAACCACTGTACACACTTGTTATATAAATCTGCCTCGTATTCTCTCTTCCTCCCGCTATGGACTGGGACACCCACTAGGGCAACTACATATGGTTGTGCTTCCGGAGGTAGATTTATTGATGGCAATTGCCTAGGTGCTGCCTTTAACACGGGAGGTCTTGGTAGTTTTGCTGTATTATTGTTTCCTACATTTTTGCCCTCTTTATTGTGGCGTCTAAATTTCCCATCAGGGTCCCCTACAGGAGGTATAGTTTGTCCTAGTGTATTTGTGGTCGGCAGGGGGGGGGTGCAGGGTTTACGGATTTAACAATAGTTAGTGCAGGCCCTGAGTTTTGATTCAATGCAACTGGGGCAGTGGGTTTGACTACTACAGGGCAGGGTGACTTTATAGAAGCTACAGTGGGTGCTGGGGGTGTCAGTTTACCTTCGGAGTTTACTAGCTTCGTTGCCCCTTGCATTTTATTATTTAAAATGGAAGTTAATCTGTCCAGTTTAGAAGCTAGAGGTTTGAAATGTGAGGCGATCGTTTGCTCAAGGCTTGCCTGAAGGTCGGCCACCATGTTGGTGACCCAACAGGGTATCCCTGCGGGTGGATGGAACATGTTTGCAGATGGAGACACCAAATTATGATTGGCCTGCTTCTTCTTGCCCATATTTTTAGGGCAACTATCCTTTATTGGCTTAGAACCAGTTCTGCCAGATTTAGAAGTTGTCGCAGGAAGAGGGGGGGTCAGGGTACAGGGTTGTGCATCGTCGTTGATAATTGGAGACCCTGATAAGACCTGTACCAATTCTACATCTACAGAGGTTTCAGCAGGCACCTGCGCGCAAGGCAGCTCAGCATAGGTAGATGTTAAAAAAGAATCCAGGACCGTTGGATCGTTCAAGATAACAGAAGAATCCTCAACATGATCTTTGGTGCATGCAGAGGGTGGAAAGGATAATCTCCATTCAGTATGTACTATTGCATTAGCCACCACCCCTATAGTTTGTTGTGGCATTTTGTCAATAGCCGTCAGTGTAGGCAGGGGCTGCGGTAGTGCGGCCTGAAGTCTAGTATTTGTGCGAGATGGAGGTAGTCGAGACTTCTTGGCTGAGGAGCTCATTTTGTCAAGTAAAGTGTGCTCTTCTAACAGCTATGACATGTAATAGGTCCCAGAGTAGTCACAGTATGAACTCTTGATTCTGCAGTAGCCCAATGAAACAATGAGCAGTGGCTAAAAAAATTCCTAGTAACAGTACCTTTATAACAGGTCCCGGCTGTAATATCACAGATAAGGGGGGTGGCCCGACCCGACCCTGGCCGACCCCGGACGGCCACAGATGGCCCGCCCTCTGCCCAGGCTCCGCCCGGCGTTGCGCGCGTCCCGCGATGCGGGAGGAGCACCGCTCTCTTATGCTCTTCCGGGCGCGGCAAGGTGATGCGGCGGTCAGCGTCCAGGGAGCAGGGGACGCTGGTAGTTGCAGTTCAGGTTGGCCCCCAATGCACTCCTCGCTCGGCGGCCGCGATATTCCCAGCGGTGGCGGAGGATTGCAAGGGTACTGGCGTGACCGGCAAACTGCCTCAGGAGATGACAGTGAGTGGCAGTTGCTTAGAACCCCCGGCCAAATTCGATCCCCGCTCTGCCGCAGAAGCGCCGCTCTCTTATGCGCCTCCGGGCGCGGCAAGGTGATGCGGCGGTCAGCGTCCAGGGAGCAGGGGACGCTGGTAGTTGCAGTTCAGGCTGGCCCCCAATGCACTCCTCGCTCGGCGGCCGCGATATTCCCAGCGGCGGCGGAGGATTGCAATGGTACTGGCGTGACCGGCAAACTGCCTCAGGAGATGACAGTGAGTGGCAGTTGCTTAGAACCCCCGGCCAAATTCGATCCCCGCTCTGCCGCAGATGCGCCGCTCTCTTATGCGCCTCCGGGCGCGGCACGGTGATGCGGCGGTCAGCGTCCAGGGAGCAGGGGACGCTGGTAGTTGCAGTTCAGGTTGGCCCCCAATGCACTCCTCGCTCGGCGGCCGCGATATTCCCAGCGGCGGCGGAGGATTGCAAGGGTACTGGCGTGACCGCCAAACTGCCTCAGGAGATGACAGTGAGTGGCAGTGGCTTAGAACCCCCGGCCAAATTCGATCCCCTCATACAATTACCCATCAAATTGCAGATTAAACAGCACCTCAAAGATTTTTTTTCTACATTGAATATTTATGATGGTTGCTAGCCTAAATTGTGAGGTTTTTATTGAAAAAGCACACAGTCCTTAATCTGTAGGATTTGTGTTTTCCTTATAACATAACATAACGTGTATTTGTAAAGCGCACGTTCACCCATAGGTCTCTTGGTGCTGAATAACAGATGTTTATTGTTAACTCAATGGTACTCGTTTTATCAACCTCAGATGGATAAAAGGCTGAGTGGACCCCCCGGGGTTTGAACCTGTGACCATGAGGTCGAACACAGGCCCCTGCAGTGGATGCATTAGTCTACTGAGCCACCAGACCCTTATTAAGCTTGATGTATTTTAAACATTGGCCCTATGGCACTGTCTGTCTTACTGTAGCTTGATGTATTTTAAACATTAGCCCTATGGCCCTGTCTGTCCTAATTTAGCTAGATTTTTGGCTGGTATGTCAGAACTACACAGTAGGTTACACAGATGTTTAACAATAATTTGTTTTTGAGCTAATACGTCAAGAAATTTCAATTCAGTTAAAGACAAAGTGACTTAGATTATGCTTTTATTTTCTGTAACTTTCACAGCAATCAAAACTAATAGCTATTAAATAAAACTGCAAATCCCATGAACATGAAAAATTTAAACTGCACAATTTCCACCAGTCCTAGCCCTTCACAGTATCTAACTAGGGTTGACACAATCTTGACTGCCTCTAGCTTGGCAGCTCCAAAGTCAAGACAAGTGTCTTCCACGTTTGCTATGTTTTGAGGGCTCAGTACTTGCTAAAGTCTAATTTAAAAATTTGGTTTGTCACACAATTTGCACATGCTAACACAGAGTGTTTGGATCCTATGAACAATTCAGGGTTTTTGTATGAAATCTGCCTTTTTTTAATGTAGTTATCCCAGATTTTTCACCATTTGCTGGACTTTATAGATTTGCTGACGTTACATCTCAGTGAACTTTAATCCTGCTAATCTGTGGTAAAGTGCCTGTGCTCCCCCTTTAAACATGGTTGAATTGGCAAATTCCTAATTGGTATAATTAACTTAGCCCCAAGTTCCTAGTAGAGAGTACAGAATGTACCCAGGGCCTGCAAGTTAAATATCACAATTGAACTGCAGTTCCTGTTGTGCCATCCACTACAGTGACTTTGTAAAACATGGCTTCAGGCCTACCAGTGAAGTCTGACTGTAGCAGTGTAAAAACTGCAATTCAGCCAGTCAAAATAAACCCTTTTACAGCTCAAAACCTCCATTTTAAATATTAATTAGTCATCCCTACATAGCCCACAAGGCAGCAGGGTACATGGGGCCTGATGTAGGTAATCCACGATTACCGATTCTTAAATACCGAATCATACCGATTCGGTATTTAAGAACTGGCAATCGGGATGTAGGTATATTTACCGAATATTTTACTGAATCTGTAACATTCGGTAATTTGAATCGGTAAATACCGATTCAGTAAAATTACCGAATTTACAAGGGGGACAGGGTGTCACTTTGACACCCTGTTGCACCCCTGTTACTGGCTTGTGTGCCATGTGACACACAGACATGCCCTTAGGGCATGTCTGTGTGCCACATGGCACAGGTGTACATGCACAGATGTGCATGTACACTGGAATTCGTTATTTACCATGTAATAGTATTACATGGTAAATAACGAATCGTTAATGGCCTGTGGCACTGTTACCAGTGCCACCTACATCTGTATGTACCGATTCGGTATATTTACCGATTCGGTATTTTACAGAATCGGTAAATTTATCGAATCGGTAAATATACCGATTCTGTAAATAAAATGCAACCTACATGTCAATTCCCAAATACCGGTCGCTAACGGCCGAAATCGGCCGTTACGACCGGTAATTGGTGACCTACATCTGGCCCATGGTATTTAAACGTGGGGCATGTAGAAGTTTAATGTTATCATGTCCTTACAGTGTCGAGCACCCAAAAGCTATTTGTCATTGTGGCAGGCCTAGCTGTCCTACCTAGAAAACCAGAGTACAGATTAAAATCCTAATACTGTATCTTGGGAGTGGGAATTTCAGGAAAAGTAATGAAACAACGTTTTGTAGCGATTATTAAACCCAATTCAATGGTGGAACCAGATTTGTAGGAAATAATAAGTAAAAGTAACTTCCTGAAAGTTACCTTGTACCGGCTTGAAGTTCCTGAAGTTGAAAATTTGCATTTACTCTCGAACCTCTGCCAGAAATTAGCCTTTAAATAGTTGTAAAATGCCTCCCAGGAGCAAACCGTGGGCTGACCGGAATGGGTAGAGTTCACTTCTGTGAACCTCACTGAATATGCTGTGAGCATCTTTCTTGACATTTCAGTGTCAAATACTCCTTAAGTGTCAAAGCTTACTTGACATGTCTGCTGGGTTTACAAATAACAGTTTGGGGTTCACTTTTAAGGCAGAGAACAGGATGCAAAGATAATTATTGTATCTCCACTGTCTGGTTGATGAAGGACTTACTTAGCCCCACTAAATGTCTGTCCCGGGGTTTTACATATAAAACTAGTGGCATTTGAAAGGAAGCGGAACAGAAGGCCAAACAATTCCTGTATATCCACTGTATGGTTGCTAGAAACCCCTACTTTTATTTAACCAGACTTCTGTTTCTGGGTTTATTGTAGGCACAGTGGCTGTGTTAGATGTGTTAGGGCTCTTGGGTTCCCATAATATACTCCCCACATACACTCTCAGTCCCCAGAGCCCAAGTTGAGTGTGGCAGGAGTCTTTCACCATCTTGAAAATGCTCAAAGTGGTTAGGGTGGCCTGAGGAGCTTTTGCCTCTTTGGTTAAGGCATGCCCAGGAGTTATTCCCAACAAAGTAGCTCATTCTAGGCATAAATGTGGCACCTTGAAGCACCCACTTGAGAACACTTCTGGAACTGAGGCAGAACAGAAGAGCACTGGTCTATCAGCTACTCCCTCTTGTACCTAGGACAAAGAAGTGGAATCCCAACCACCATAAGGCAGACCTCCTGTAAATACAACAAGGTACAAGAGGCCTTTCCTGGAACTGACCAGTGCAACTGAACCTTGCGGTTGGCTTCTGCCTGCCACCCTATGAGTCTCTAATTGCCTTCACTGAGGTCCCACAGAGTTTTAGAAGTGTTCTCCTGTGTGGATTGGGGCATAAAGGATTAAAGTCAGAAGGTAACATCTTTGACTGGGATGGAACCTGGTTGATGTATCTGACTCGCGCTCCATCGCATTCACCATCCAATTGTGCCTAGGTCACGATATATCACAATCACTGACTGTCATTGAGCTCAGTTTAATTTAGTGACTTTAACGGTTTACCCTGACATGGGTTTTGATAATTCCTTGAGGTGGGTAGTGACACCCACCTTCATAATAATCTAATTTCTTACAGTTTCCACTTGAGTTTTATAGGACCCCTTATCCAGAGCTTTCCATCCAGACCTCAAAATGTTTCCCTTTGAGAGCAAGCCTTTACCAAAGAAGTAGTACTAGTCTTTTTTGTCCAAAAGAAAGGTGCGAGCTTCATGTTGGTTCTAAATCTTCAAGAATTGAATGGTTTGATTCTCTACTACAGTTTCAACAGAGAGACACCCAACATTTGAGAGCTCTTCTGAAGGAGAGCGACTGAATGGTCAGATTGGACCTCCTAGATGCTTACTTGAAATTTCCAATTTTTTCCCCAGCACAGAAAATTCTTTCCTTTTCAGTTGCAAAATCATTGGTTCAAGTTTTCCATCCCCTTGATACTACACCAGGATAATTAAGCCAGTAATAAAGGCTTTAAGAGCCAGTGGTGTTTGTCTTATCATTTACCTAGCTGACATGATTCTAATGGTTCATGATTCCTGTGGACATTGTATAGTTTGTGTTTCCCTAGATTCATGGGATTTTAGTTTTATGTAATGGTTTCTCTTTATTGGTTGCTATCACTGTTGCAGTAAAGAGTCTTTGGTGCTGACATAGATTTTAATATTCAGTCCACACATTTGTCTAGACTTTGATTATAACTGTAGGAATCTGCTTGTCCTTTGGCACTGTTAGGACCACAGTCCATGCGCTCCCTGCAGAGTGAGAAACCAGGTTGATGAAAGCAGCAGCTTGGCAGTCGGTGGATGATTTGTTGAGGTTGAAGGGGAAGTCATGGAGTAAATAATGGGTAATTCGAGATGGGGTGAGGAAGCCAGATCCTAAGGCACAGTGCAAGCATGCAAACAAGGCTGCATATAGGATGGATAATATTTGTTTTTTTTGGGTATTTGGGTTTTTTGTTTTGTATTATTACTTTTCACATGCACAAATACTTTCATTTATGAAGTTATTTATTTGATTCTTGTCAGTTTTGCTATGTTGTTTTTGCTGAATTTATATTCCTAGAGTTCAATAGGTACTTAGAACGGAATTAATCCTAGTCAGGGGTGGAAAAATACATCAACAGATTGAATTCTGGCCTGCAAGAAATGGTGGTCACCATCTGATATTGCAAACATCCTGCATTTTATAGCCCTCTTAGTTGCTGAAATACCTGCTTTCTTTAGGCCCAGGAATGGCTTAGGTTGGCTGAATAAACTAAACAGCAGAAGCCCCCAGAACACACCAGGCCTGATTGAGAATCTTTGCCAACAAAAATGGCAGCAATAGCTTGTAATGCCCTGACCTTGAAGGTGTTCAGTACTTGTAGGAATGTTATCCTGGACATTGGTGGAGGAGGTAGCAATGGCCCCCAAACCCCTCCTCACCCGAACTCCACTACCACCTCCTCAGACTTGCAAAGTCAGAGACCAGTGAGTGAGACTGCCTGGTGCCGTGGACCCACACTAATCCAAGTGACTGGGGAAAGCAGCACTGCAACCCTTGAAGAAGGGACATGCTGCACAGGATATTAAGTGACCCTAGAGGGAGGCACAAGACAGGGGTCCCCCAGCAGAGGTGTAGGATAGAGGTGGCAACGCCACAGTCATGTGGGCTTGATTGCAAACGAGGGCCACCGCTTCAGTGAATTGCAGTGAACCGCCTAGAAGAGGAATGGAGAAACACAGCAGTCCTGTGTGGTGACAGTCCCTGAGGGACAGTATAGATATCTCTTGGCCTGGCTTAGGAGGGGCCCACCTTTACCTGGTATGAGTTATAAGATGCATTGCTGGTCCATTCTGGGGGTATTGTGTCTTGGTGCAAGGAACCTTCTAGATGCTGGAGTTAAGGGATAAGCAGCTGGGAGAATCCCAGATTCCCAATACTCTTTGGAATAAATAAGCATGGAGTCGCTGAGTACAAATGGGTCCCAAGTAGTGGCACACTACTTATGCATGTGGTGAGGCAGAGGCTGTCAATGGGTGTGTACATGAGCAGCTACTGGATGAATTTGATGCCACCCTGGTGTCAACTATGGCCACCATCAAAATGCTGGACCGGTAGATCGACACCCTGATGGTGGCCCTCAGCCTTCTGAGAGATGATCCGTGTAAGCTTCCAGACAAAAGTCAAGCAGAATCAGGGCCTGTTGGAGGAGCTGCTTCTGGAGTCCCGGAAACTGCACAAGCAGGTGAAGGAGTTGATGGACAGTGCACACTTTTCAGAGGGCAATGTTGACTAAATTGATGGGAGTTCCAAGTGCAACAATGTAAGGGTGGTGGGTCTGCTGGAAGGGACCTCTTACATAGTACAGTGGATGCAGCAGAATCTGAAGTGTTTGCAGTGTAAAGAGCAAACAGAGTGTAGATGAGACGTCTCCCTCAAGTTGGTCCCCCAAGGTCAGTGGTGGTGTGGCTTTTATACTACAAAGACTAGGAGGTGATCATGCGACGAGGTCTAGCCATTTTCTGGTTAAGAATACCAAAGCTATGATTTTCTTGGGCTAAACACTTGTGTTATAACATCAGCGCACAACTTTCCTAACAATTTAGCAAAAGCTGGGAGTTAATGGGGCCTGAATGTGTTTTTGTTCCCAGCACACCTAAAGATGATGACTGGTAGTTGTTCTATATTCTTTGAGAAACCTCAGGAATCCTTTGCCTAGGCAGTGGGGTAGGCAGCAGCCAAAGATGGGAATCCATTGTTCTGGGAGGCATGCCGAAAGAAATGATGAAAGGCCAAGACTGGTGGTAAGGGGCACCTTACTGCAGCCCAGACCAAAAGGGGGAGAGAGGAGCTTCTGTGCCCAAAACCAATTATTGGTATATAGGGAGGAGACCTGGAGAATCCAGTGACACGACTCAAGCCCTAGTGGCGGGAATCCTGCTGGAGTCTGTGAATCTGCCAATATACCACTTGATTTAGCTGCCCTCCACAATCCAGGTTATGGAATGTAAGGAAACAGGCCTTTAGTTGTGTGGACGCCGCAAGTAATGGGTCCACATACATCTTCCACTGGGAACCACAGACACCCCATTTTAGCGCTTGCTACTCTCAGGATAGCGAAGCTGAGAAGTCAAAGGTATTCCCAAGAGAGGTGGTGTGCCCTAGAAATCGCCATTTGCTGGCACACAGTAACTAATTGTTCAGTCTGTTTTTTTCTTTTGAAAAAGGAAAAGTACAGTGATTACACACACTACTCAATACTACGTAGTCATTTACAAATCTATATAAGGCTGGTGGAAATTCATTTGATATTGTGTAATCTCTTCTGACCCCCTGAATGGTCATATAAAAACATAAGAGAAGTCTGTTGACTTGGTCAAATATTCAAGATCAACAAACGGCATGGCAAAACATCCTCATTTTAGAAGTGATTACAATCATCCATAATAACGGAGTAAATGCACTCATTAATGGTAATAAAGCATATGCATTTTAATTAGTAATTACTATTAACAATATTATATCACTAAAGCGCTTGGCATGTGTCTGTGTGCTTTTTTATATATGCTCACATAATGAAAACTCAGCCATAAAGACAGCACCTACAGGTCATCACATTTTGATCACAAATTCAGCCATTAGCTTTGCCCCTAGAGGGTGCTGTACGGCATGTACTTTTCATTAAATACCTTCAGGCTCCAATAACTGGGGCCTTAACCGTAGCCCATAGAGGATGTCGCACTCCCAGCGGTAGAGCACATGCTCCAGTCTGCAGAGTGCTTGTAACAAACAAGGAACCCTGGGATGGTCTTCCTTTTTGTGACCCTTAACTTAGGGTCAGTATTCCTAAAACACCTCCTTGGGCACTTGGAGGGAGCTGCAACGCCTCTGCAGCTCCTCTGCACTTGTTTATAGTTATGTTCTTGGTGGTGGGCCTGCTGTCCTGGAGCCACCACAAGGGGCAGAAATGGCGTAGTCGGCTTCCAAGCACCACAGGGCATTATGGGTCGGTCCCTTGTATTGTGCCCCATGTGGAACTCTGATCACTGCCCGGGGGCACCAGACAATGTTGGATAACCCCATCTTCCCAAACAGTTGAAGCTGAGATAGGGAATGACTTCTGGGAAAATGAAGGGACAGTGTCTGCTTCGCTGCTTGAATAGAATGCGTTCAAAGTAGTGATGTGAGGCCACTGCATTAGAATGACTTATGGTATCAAGAAGACCCTTGAGATAGATGTGTATGAACTCGAAATGCAGTTGGGGGGCTTAGTTCCGACACTTTCGACCTCCTCGAAAGTACTTGAGGAACTTTTTAAAAAAAAGAAAGAATCCCTTGCCAAATTAATGCAAAGGCTATGCTGCATTCATCATAGATCCTATATTGCTCTGATTCATAATGGTGCAAATAAGGCCTATAAAACTCCATAATGAAAGGGGTCCTGATAATTGACCTCCTGGACAATATGGGATGAGCCATGTACTAACAACTGGGCATAAATCGGGTTATTGAACAATATTCCGACTGTATGCAGAAACAGTTGAGCAGGATAAAAATCGATTGCAGGGTTAATTGAACTAGGCTAAACTTAGCTCTTTGTTACTGGAGCGACTGGAGGGTTTTGAGGACCCACTGACCCTGTCCAAAATTATAACTACTATTGCAGACTTAGAAACAGGGAAGACAATGGGACAGTTACATTGCCAGATGAATTCTACAAAATGTTTGTGAATGTGTTGGTACCAAAATTGGTGTCCCCATATGAGAGAGCCTTACAACTGGGGGCGTTGGCTTGCACAATGAGAGAAGCTCTGATAAAATCCAAACCAGGTTGCCCCAGACATGACAAAAAAGCGTTCAGACCACTATTGATGCTGATTACGATGATAATGTATGCAGTAAGGTTATAGTGAACCGTTTTCTTCGAATGCTACCAACACATACACCCATATTAGAGTGGTTTAGTACGAGAGAGAAACACATTGGTGTTCGTCGGATGAGATCGAGACCCTCTCAACCATGGTTCACGCATGCTTTACGTGAACAGAAGCTGGTTTGCAAGAAACTAGAGCGAGCCTGGAGACATGCTTATCTACCAGCCGAAAAGAAATCATTACGTGCAGCCCAAAAGGATTATTACGCTGCGATTAAGGTAGCTAAAAGCAGCTACTATTCGGACAGAATCGAGAAGGCGGAAAACAACAGCAAAGAGATCTTCTCAATCGTCCAAAATTTTCTATCTCCATGTGCTGCCCAACCTAGGCTCCCTTCTTCCGCTCAATGGTGTGAAGAACTGTCTTGTTATTTCACTGATAAGATTACAAAAATTCAATTGGACTTAGAAGTGGCTCAAAAGTCCTTTACGACCCCACCTGCCCTTTTAGTATCGGATAAACAATGCTCAAAGGATCAGTTTGTAGCCTTCCTCCCGGCCGCGGAATCGGATATACGGCAAATCTTGGCAGCGTTAAAGTCCGGATCGCCCGCAGACCCCTGCCCAGCCAGGGTCTTGGGAGGGATAGTGGATACTATTAGTCAAGAGGTGACACATATTGTTAACCTCTCCCTTTCCAAGGCCTCGATTCCGAGAAGTTGGAAGGAGGCAGAGCTGCTCCCTTTGTTAAAAAAGGCAGGTTTAGATCCAGCTATGCCATCGAGCTATCGGCCCATATCACTGTTGCCAGCTTTGGCGAAGGTGTGTGAGAAGGTGGCTTTTAAACAGTTGGATGGCTTCATTGAGTCCTCCCACGCATTACATCCTGCCCAGTCAGGGTTCAGAGCGACCTACAGTACCGAGACAGCATTAGTTGAGGTCTCGGAGGCAGTTCGAGAGTGCTTGGACGGGGGTGGCAGAGCGGTCCTGATTTTATTGGACCTCTCTGCCGCCTTCGATACGGTGCCTCATGCCCTACTTATCGCTAGACTGCGAGCCGTCGGCATCTCTGGGCTGGCCCTTGACTGGCTGTCATCGTTTTTGAGCGATAGAACTCAGCAGGTCTGGATGCCCCCTTACTCTTCGGCCCCGAAGAGACTGTCAACTGGAGTTCCGCAGGGTTCTACGTTAAGCCCTTTATTGTTTAACGTCTATATGACCCCTCTACTATATCTGGCGGAACAGCTGGGAGCCAAAATAACAGCTTACGCTGACGATACACAGCTGTTATTCACCTGGCCTAAGGGTGCGTCTGACCCATCAGCAGTCCAACATTGTCTGTCGGAAGTATTCAGGTGGCTCGCACAAGTTCAACTCAAGTGCAACGAAGATAAGTCCGAGATTTTATTCTTCGGCTCCTTCCCTGACAACTTCAAGGATCAGATTTGGCCCCCGGACCTGCCCTGTCCCAGTGCGACGGGAGGCCCAGCTAAGAACTTGGGGGTCTGGTTCAGTCAAGATTTGAAGTTTGCGGATCACATAAAAAAACTGACCGGTACCTGCTTTGGCACTCTGCGAGCCCTGAGGAAATTCTTCCCTCTTTTGCCCAGGGTAGCCAAGGAGGCTGTTCTTCGAGCCCTGATTTTATCTCGGCTCGATTATGCTAATGCCTTATTCTGTGGTCTACCCGCGTGTTTGGTTCATCGGTTACAGGTGATTCAAAACGCTGCAGTACGCTTGCTCTTCTCTCTCCCTAGGAGGTCGAGTGTGCGGAGTCATCTACGAAGCCTGCACTGGCTACCTGTACCGCATCGAATCTTGTTTAAAATTCTTGTGTTGGCATTTAGAGCAGTCCATGGTCAGGGACCGTCGTATCTGCAGAAACGGTTCTCATTTTATACTCCCAACCGTGTCCTTCGATCGGCCAATCACTCCCAAATTCAAACATGCTCGGTTGGGAGGACAATCTATTTCAGTTAGGGCAGCCTCTGCTTGGAATGCTCTCCCCCTGTTCCTTAGAGCTGCGCCGACCATCACTGTTTTTAAGAAGGAACTCAAGACTCATCTGTTCAATGCCCCCCTCTAACAGCTTGTTCAGGCCCGGATCCCTCACTCTTGCTGTCCAATCACTCACCGCGCCAGGATACCCCGTGGTAATTGAGCGCGCTATAAAAGTTTTAATAAACATAAACATAAACATTGGGCAACATTAATCGTCTGTTCCATGTGATCAAGCGTGTTCCAGTGATGGCACCTGCCCCAGTGTCTTTGCAGTAAACCTAGATAAAGCTTTCGATTTAGTCAGTGGCAGGTATGTATATGAGGTACTGCACAGAGTAGGGCTTGGAGATAGGATGTTAAGTCGGATTAGAACATTGTTCACTACTTTGACAGCCTGTGTTCAAACAGTGCAAGGGATATCTGGCTTGTACAGTGTTGGCAGAGAGATGAGAAAGGGTGCCCATTTCCCAGTTGATTTTCGGACTAGTTATGGAGCCTTTAGTTAGGAGGACAATGACGAGGAGTGATGCATGTTATCTCTCTGTATGCAGACGATGTGTCGATGTACTTGGGAGACTCGCGCAATGGGCATACACGTCATATCAGTCCTGTAAGAGTTTGGGCTAGTAACCAGGAAATGGGTTAAATAATCCAAATTCTTAGTGTCCCCTGTAAAGCTTACGGATGTGGGAACTCAGGATCTATTGCTGGTGCACAGCCTAAAGTAGGAAAAGTGAGCATTTAGGGGTATCACAGTGTTACTTATAACAGAGAGTAATGTTCTCAATTACAATAATGAGCTAAGTGATGCTGTCAAAAATGGTGATGATTTTGCCAAATTACCATTTCAGTTTCCCACTCTGATCTTTAATGGGCTAGATAGATTGTTAGCGTCTCTAATTTGGAATGCTACCTGACGTAGAGTGGCACTGCTCAGCGTCCCCTTAATAAGGGAGGGTTCTGGGGTCTCCGACTATGAGCTGTTAATACTTTGTGTTACAATTGCAGTGGGGAATCAGATAGTTTACAGACTCACCCATGGCTGCGAAAGGTTGGGTGATGGCAAAAATTCCCCTCAATGAGATAGCCATATGCTTGGTAGGAATACAGATAAGTCCTACTAGATTGCTTGAAGTGGTTAAGAATTGTTGGCAGAAGTACCTTTGGAGGAAGAAGTACGTGACTGTTTTTGCACCTGGGGCTCCGGCTGAAATGTAATGACTTTGGAATACAAACACTAGGTGACCTGTATGCCTCTGATTAGTTATTGGCCTTCCAAGATCTGTGCAAGAATATAGTGTCCAAGCACTCAATCCCTATAATATGGCAGAGCGGTTGGGTCCATCCTTCCGCTTTGGGGGGGGGGGGCATATTGCAATTGAGCCACTGTTGTTTCCGATTCTACATCAGATATTCGTGGTAGTGTCCAGGAGGGAAGTGGTGACACTTCTTTGCAAGGCACATATCAACCAGTTTAAAACTAACTTGCTTGGCCTTCGAGAAAGGTGGTCGTAGAATGTGGAAAGGATTCTGACTGAGAGGGGTTGGGATCCCTATACCACAGCACACATTAACAATTTCCAGAAACGCCAAAATTATGATTCAGCAGTTTAATTTTCTCCAAAGGACTTACTTGACATTAAAACAGCTGTTTTTAATATATCTCACTGTTACATTAAAATGCACTATGTGTGGAATGCTTTGAGCAGATTTCCACCACATGGTATGGGGTGCCTACCGATCATGGCATATTGGGAGAAAATAGCAAGTACACTGGAACAGATGCTGAAAAGAACTGATATTATGAGCTCTCAGGTGTGTTTGCTAGGTTTGTTGCGTCTAAACAAGAAGCTAATAATTCCTGGAACTGCCGTGGTAGTATCAAAAAAGTGTATAGTCCATGATTGAGGCATGCAGTATCTACAAAGGTGATCATGTACTGCATATGTTTAATAGAAACTAATAACAGGAAAAAAAAGAATTTTCAATGCAATAGGTCTTGCATTTGCAAGGGTTTCAGCTATTGGCATTGAAAATGACAATGCCTTTTTTTATGTGTTGTTTTTTTAAAACTTATAAACTAAAGGCATTGTAAATGACAATGCCAATAGCTTACAACTCTCACAAATGCGAGACCTATTGCATTGCAAATGCTGGATCTGTGCCCCATGCAGCCTGCAGGTTGCGATGTTGTCACGACATTGGAACCAATGAAAGTTAGGAGAAAATAAATCTATAGTTATACACTGCTACAATGAAGACGTTAGTAGTGAACATCTTATAGTAGTGCATAATTATAGTTTTCTTTTCTCCTAACTTTCACAATGCAAAGGGGAGAGGAAGTGGCCTCACGGCTAGAGCTGCCGACTTTGAAGCTGGGGAATTAAGTTGGAGCCTTTGTGTCAGCTCAGCAACCTGTGATTCTGGGAGAATCACTTAATCTGCCCATGCCAACCAAAAAACGAATGTGTCCTTGTGTAACGTAACTGGTGCTTATGTAAAGTGCTCCAATATCTTCGGGTCGAGTTCAGACTAATAAATCGGCAAAATATTTTTTTTAAATGCCTTCAAATACCAAGCAGTGGAGGAGTGTCCGATAACCCACAAGTTTACCTGTTTCTTGTGGAGAGATCTTGCAGAGACGGCATGAGCTATCGCCCCCATGCCCACCTTACTCTACTCTAGATCTAACCACCACAAACTAGGATGAAGATGGGAGTGGGGAAGGTATTTAAGGG
Source organism: Lissotriton helveticus (assembly GCF_964261635.1). Taxonomy (NCBI): domain Eukaryota; kingdom Metazoa; phylum Chordata; class Amphibia; order Caudata; family Salamandridae; genus Lissotriton; species Lissotriton helveticus. The sequence continues at coordinate 1,574,194,467 of NC_136057.1, forward strand.
ATGGCAGGATGATGTTGGGAAGTAGTAGAGGACGTCCCTCTGTTCTGATGAACTGTGGTCACCAGCTGGATAGGGAAACAAGGGAACACCTATTAGCATCAACGCACACAACTTGTTCTCACTCACTAACATGCACTCATGCGGGAGTCAATAGTTACCTCATGTGGGGATGTCGCAGGTCTGCCATTTTCAGGAAAACAGGGTAGAAAAAAAAAGGAACAGTAATAAGCGCTCCTGCGCTATCACAAGGAGAATCCAAAGTAACATAAGCGCTCCTGGGCGGTGAGGAAGCAAGAAAAACAAGCACTTGCAGTGCCATAGGTCTCGCATTTGCGAGAGTTTGAGCTATTGGCATTGTTACGGATAATGCCTTTTATTTATGTGTTTATAAAACCTGCAAGCGGCGGTTGAGCACCGCTTACAGGTTTTGTAAACACATAAATAAAAGGCATTATCATTTACAAAGTCAATAGATCTAACTGGCAAATGCGAGACCTATGGCACTGCAAGTGATTGTTTGAGGTGTGAACGTCTGATCCTTGACATCTACAAGAGTAGGAACCATTATATTATAAACGTGCAGGGCTGGGAAAACCACCAATAAAATCATAGCAAGTAGAAAAATGACTAGAGTTTACTTTGGTTCAATTTACCACTCCAGCCCAAAATTAGTCAAGTTCAATGCATGGAAGAGTATTGGTTAGCACCCCAGTCCAGTACAGACATTTTAAAAATATTTTCATTGGATTTGTGTACCTCCAAGTAGCCTGACACAAAACAAATACAACGTTTCGTCGGGCAGAATGGAGAAGAGTTGTTTTCTACAATGGTTCTCTGCAGTAGTGTAAATAAGCCATCAGAAAGTTCTTAATGTAACTAATTGCTTCTAGTGTTTCCCAGGTCGTCCAGCAGCCAAATATCAAAATAATGCATGTTTAGATGTATGCTTGAGTCAATCAGTTGGAGGTTTAGGTTCGGACAAAAGTTCGGGTGGAGTTGCCAATTTGTAGTGTAGCAGACACTGGATGGAGAAGGAAGATAACACACACGGAGCTGTGACCCGCTGCTTTAAAGCTTCTTTTCATTTACGTGCAAAGTGGCAGCCCTTCTGCCACATGAAGAAGTCCTGTTACTGAAAAGGGGCAAACATGAGATGAGCACATACTGACAGGAGCCCAGCACAATGCACAACCTACCATCTCTTTTAACACAATGCACTTGCATGCACCACACAATTGTAGTAGTACTATCAACATAACATGCAGTTATGTTATACATGGTGACTAAAAATATGTGCACAGTGACAGTATATCAAGCACGGCATGTGGAGCAGGACTCGTACAACCAAGGCTACTGGGATTACATGATGCTGCCACTTTTCTTTGCATAATTAAGGATTTGCCGCATTTGCCACATAATTTATCATCTGCTACATCATTTTCTGATTTTACCAAAAAATGCTTCTGGCGCTTACATTTCAAAATGTACTAAAAATGCAGCAACGGGGGCATGGCTAACAGCCGATCGTGATGGCTGACTAGTTGAAGAGCTCCAGGGTCGGTGTGGCCCTTCACACTAATCCATAATCATAATCCGTCATTCCAAGTCACTTCGGGGGCCTGAGCTGCGGTCTGGGGCCGGGCGGCACAGATCGGCGAAACTCCGGTTTGATATCGGGAAGCAGCGGTAAACGTGCGCAGTCCACGGAGGCCTGCTGACTCTCCAGAGACCAGGGCCTCGCGTGAATAGAGACCGGCTCCTGCGGCAGAAAAGTGGCGGACCGTGGCAAAAGTGATCAGGCGGGCTGAGACGCGGCCAAAGCAGCAGCGTGACATACGGCGAGCTGATCACCCCCCGGGGGCCCAGAATTGACAACGGGCAGAAAACAACAGATCGGGAGACGCGGCTAACGGGCGGTGAGACACACAGCTTTAACACCGGCTGGGGGCCCTGACATAAATAAGCCGCGATCACTCTCGGCCTGCTAAGAGCAACATTAAACAAGCTAGCAACAAAGCAAACACATCCCGCCACCCCCCGTCCCTCACTTACCTACCTCCGGCCGCTGGAACACGCTGTGACGCACACCGCAACCGCAAGTCGGCCTGGAGCGCGCCTCGGCAGAGAAGCGGGAGGACAGGAGCGTGACGCGCGTGAACGTGCACGTTGACGTTCCCGCGCGTTCACGGACCTGAGTCGGCTCGTTCCCAGCTCTGTGTCGGGCTCGTTCCCAGCTGCTACTCCCTTGACAGGGAGGAAGGCGGCTATAGAACTCGCTGGCGGGAGCGCTTCGCGCTCCAACGCCAGGCGAGCCCTAAAAACAGGTACCAGCGCTAATTGCGGCCAGACAAGGTTACAGGTAAGGACACAGGCGCTCCAGCACTGTAGTGCCGAAACCAACAACTCTGGCGTGGGCAAGACAAAGTCATGAACAGGACCCCCAGCGCTCCAGCGCGGCAATGTGAACACATACAAGAAATCATAAGAAAGGCAAAACCAATATTCATGCACTGATCCTCTAACGCTCCAGCGTGGCAGGCAGGCGACGGAAAACGCTACAGCATGGCTAGGTTACACAAGGGGGATGCGCTCCAGTGTGGCGAGGGTTAAATAAGCAAAAAGCGCTCCTGCGCGGCAAGGGATTCAACCAGTAATGCACTCCAGCGCGGCAGTGTCTGATAAGCAATACAGCGCTCCAGCGCGGCGAGGTCAGTAACAAGAAAATGCGCACCAGCACGGGCGGGCAGTTACATTTACAATGCGCACCAGGGCGGCAGAGTCCTTAGGCAACAGCAGGTAATGTGGAACAGGACGGCGTCAATACAAAGCGCTTGACCGGGGGAACCCGCATCTGTTATCGGGTTCCCCCGGAAGTGCAGGTGACGTCAGAGCCGCTCCGGCAGGAAAGCTGGACCGCTAACCTGCAGGGGCCGGAAATAAGTATTTCGCGTCCCGCATGAGCAGCGCCAGGCATACGCAAGCATCAGGTGACAGGGGAGGGGGAGCACATACAAAACATGACAAGGAGGAGGCAGCTGCAGCTCTGGTATGCAGTATGAAACAAAAGCAAAGGGGTGCCACATTTATGCAAGGACGGGGTGTGGAGATGATGAGCCCAGCACTGCAGCATGTCCAGAGCCCTCTTGGGCCACGCAGACTGCTGTTAAATGCAAAATTAAGTAAAGCACTTAAGCTTTCCATCCAGGGCACTGTGCTGCATACCACAAATGCGTTTTTGCAGAGAGTCTGAGTGCCTTACAACTTTTACTGACATAGCATGCATTTTATTTTTCTCCTCTTAAAGTGCAAGTTTAGCTGCTAAAGTATTTTTTTTAACATATAAAAACAAAGTATCCCTCCATTACATCGTCTCAGAAAATCGTTTGTGCGTCGCAGTCGTGAATAGCGCAGGGACGGTGCTGTGTGGATTATGATACATTGGATTGAACTCCCTTTTCCAGAACCGTGCCAGCACTGAGCCTGAAAGCCGCACTGTAGCCATGATTATGTTGCACCTAGCAAATACCTGAATCCCAGGGGGCAGCCCACGCTCTCCCACTGGGCAGCACGTTTGGACTTGGGCAGAAGCCCTGGCGTTCCCAGCGTCGGGCTGCCCCCAAGCTGCTCTGTATTTTTCCAGCGGTAAAACCATGTAAGGAAAATGAAAACAGAAGACGCCAATGGCGGAAGGGAGAGGGGACGGGAAAGGAAAGACTCCTGTAGTGCAGTTTTTCTGCTGAGTCATCATAAACTTTATTCGACAATTAAGTCATAAAAGCAATACATAAAATACACATTCCCCAGTAAAAACGTCAATAAAATGTATTTAATAAATATTTAAAAAGAGTTTAAACTACAAGGGACTATTGCCGAATATTGTGTATCCTTAAATATAAAATACATAAAATTCATCAAATATACAGTCCCGGGTGATATTTACACAAAGCTCAAATAGCTGATACATCCCCTATATTTACAACTACACTAAGCAAATGGAGTAGAATTCATATTGCTTTGCCGTAATTCTTTTGCCCGAATTACCCAGGCCCATTTTAAAAACTTGGCCACAGCTATAGCAATTGGGGGGCTAGTGTCTGTGCATAAAATTCTTAATGCTTCTTCATGTCTGCGGGTGCCAATTAGTTTACATATCGGTTTAACCCACATCATTTTAGGAGCAACATAGAGGGGATAAAAAAAGAGAAGATGACTTATAGACTCTTGTTCGTCCCGGCACCCAGGGCATTTATCATTGTCGTTTTCTCCTGCCCATTTAGCTGTAAATGACCTTATTGGAAGGGAGCCTACTCTAAGTTGGAAGTAGAGTTTACGGTCATACTGTTTTTCTATGGCATCCCAATATCGTTCCAGCTTAGAATGGGCCTTAAATTCCAGAAAGCGACCTGTAAGATGTGAAGAAAGACCCTTTGTAGATACTTTAAGATTAACCATCTCCCAATATTTTGCCTTCATAAGGTTTTTAGAGGGAAATACAGCATTTGCAGGGTCGTCCCAGAGTTCCCTCATTCCCAGGCTAAATAACAAGGACCTTATGGCCTTTAGCCAATGGATTTTATGCAAGGAATCTTTGGCAATTATTTCCTTTAGACCCCTGCATAATGCTAGAGTTCTTCTGTGGTCCATATCCTACGCCAATACAGAAGCGGGCGTAGGAAAGCAAGGTCTTGGATGGATTTTTTTCCAAGATCCAACATTAATAGTATCAACGGGGTGCTTGACGGAACGCTAGTGGCTTTTCTCAAGAATTCATTTTCTGCTAGTGTCAAATTTCTTAGGTTTTCAAACCCCAAGAGTTCAGCTCCTTAAAGAGCCGAACTTAGGACCTTCATTCCATATATTTCTAATAAAGGGCTAATGGGTTTTGATACAGAGGAATTAAACCTTTTGAGAAGGATACCTGCCTGCTGGTGATGTTTAAGCACTGCTAGATCTAATTGGCTAGTCCATCCCAGATCTCTCTGGAGGGTAACTCCCAGATAAGTAAAGGCGTCAACCTGCTCTAGCGGGGATTCATTCATATATATCCTCACTCTAAAAGGTTTAACAAATCCAGGGGGCTTACGGTCAGTAAGGACCATACATTTTGTTTTTGCTATATTTATTTCCAATCCCCGATCCAAACAAAAATCTTCAAAGCGCTTTAAGGCACCCTGAAGCCCACTTGGCGTTTTTGAAATTATCAGGGTGTCGCCCGCGAACATGAGGATCGGAACTCGCTCACCAGACATCGCAGGGGCATCGGTCTGGACCAAGGAGAGGTAACTCGCCACCCCGTTCACGAAGAGCGAGAACAAGCTAGGTGCCATAACGCAACCTTGCCTCACTCCCCGCTCAACAGGGAAGGGTTCCGTAACCTCTCCCTGGTGACCCCATCGAACCCGAGCGAACGTATCCTCATGTAAGCGAACAATCAGACTCAACAATTCAGGGGCCATCCATAGCTCCTCCAGAACTCGCCACAGTTTGTTCCGGGGAACTAGGTCAAAAGCCGCCCTTAGATCTACGAAAACGGCATATAGGGTACCCTTCTCCAAAACCACAGTGCGCCAATATAGGATGATGAACCGGAAGACCTGGTCTATAGTACTGGTCTTGGGTCGAAACCCAGCCTGGAGGTGACTCAAGATGTTATTATCAACCATCCAGGTCTGGATTTTCCCCAATACCAACCGGATCATAATTTTTTGGATGGAGTCAATCAGGCTAATAGGCCTATAATTGCCTGCTAACGACTTGTCCCTTTTTTTTGTAAATCGGCACTATTTCAGCGCCTTTCCACGAGTGGGGAACTTCCATCCCTTGAGCTATGGCATTTGCCAGGTACATAATATAGAGCCGCCATCTATTTTTGTTGTTTAGAAATAGATCGGCGGGAACACAGTGCATTCCTGGAGCGCGACCCTCAGTCACTAAATTTAACGCGCTATCAACATCTCTTACAGTGAAGGCGGCTTCCTTATAAAAAGTATGGACGTAAGTCCCCTCACTATTGCCAGCTTCACTACTAGAGTATTGTGGTTTAAAATACTCAACCCATGAGCTTTGGGCAACATTATTATGTGGGCACTCACGATGCCCACCCCTGTCCCATTTAAAAAAATGCCAAACATTTTTTTGATTCTTGGAGTCACATGCAGCTTTAAGGTCCTGCCACCTACTCTCTTCCCAAGCTTTTTTAGCAACGAACTGTTTACGCCTATAATTAGTTCTTGCCACCTTTATTTTGCTAAAATCTTTTGTTTTTAATGCTTGAGACAACTCTCCTCTGGCTTGTCGACAAGAGCCATTATACCAACTCTCCATTTTTCGGTTTTGGGCTCTTTTACCTTGGCAAGGTTTACAAAAGTACATTTTTAATTTGGTGAAGAAGCTATCATGGGCATCCATAAAAGGTTTATGCAAGGGCCCATGCGTTCTATCTACCTCCATAGTAGCTAACACACCTTCCAGACCTAACTCAATGTCTGTCATGATATTCTGGTGCTCTGCAACCTGGCACCACTTAAGGTGATGCTCATAATTTGTTATTACTTAGTTAGGTGAAATAGGTCCCTTGGACATTTCGTCGACTTTATTTAAGCCCAGGGTGAACACCGCGGCAATAGGATTGTGGTCACTCTCAATACGAGCCATTACCTCCATATCGAGTAGAGTGTGCCACAACTAAAGGGGGACAAGTAAATAATCTATATTACTTGCCCTTACACCATTATCGAATGTTTTCTTGGCCATCCTATCCGACAGAGTTCGACCATTGGCAGCCCTCAACTGGTGCCCCATACAGAGGCCCTTCAGTTGAATTGCAGCCTCTGTCCATTTTCCTATAGGGTTAATATCTAGTTGAGGGACTCCCCATCTACACTCATCATCTGTTAGGTGCATATCATCAGGGCCAAATGGCTCGAAGGTGGTGTTAAAGTCTCCTGCTATTAGCGGTAGGACATTTGCTGGGGAGGCCTGAAGCATAGCATCCAGAGCTGTTACAACCTCAGATCTCCTACCTCCTGGGAGGCACCTGGCATAAACATTAAAGATATCTATTTTTAAGTTTGATGGAACGCTAAGCCTAACAGTGAGGATATCACTATTTGTTACAGGGAGTAATTGGCTATGACACTTAAGGCTCTGCCTAACCCAAACCACTAATCCACCCATAAGACGGCCCAGTTGTTTTTTAACTGCAGGGACAAAAAAATGAAAGTAACCCACTTTAAACACGGGTTCAACCGCCCAAGTCTCCTGTAGTAGACAAATATCAAATGTATCAATAAATTCCATCCAAGCAGGTGAATTGAGTTTAGGCCCCACACCCGCAACATTCCATGAAATTATTGATGTCTGGCATACTGACCCATCAGATCCACAAATAAATTCACCCAACACAGGGGATACCAAAGGGCGCCACAATAGCTGACTCAGCAGAGCTGGCCCCCCCCTTACTGCGCCAATACTAGTAGATTCGGTTGGACTTTGAACTATTGTTGTTTTCTGCTGACAGATAGGTGCACTGTACCGTAATCCCACCTGCTTCTGGACTGATACTAGCGAAAGTTCCAGACACACCAGTCTGTTTTCAATAGAGTCCAGCCGATCATATATTGGATGACACAACTTCTTGAAAGTTCCCTCCAGTCTTTTCCAAAACAATGGCCCCAGATCAGGATGTCCTTCCTCCCCCACAATAACTTGTTGACCCCTGTGCCCTTCTTTAGCAAGTAATACAGGTCGAGTAGGGCTAGTAAATGACATAACCACAGGGTCCTCAGTCGATGCGACATTTTTAGCAATTTTCGCTTTCTTCCCCCCCGCCTTTAATGGTGCCCCGGGACGTTTTCTTTTTGCTAGCGCTCCCCCCTCAAGCTGAGCAACCCCAGATTTTGCATTGCTAGCTGAGCGAGTTTTGATATTAGGGGAGGGGACTCTTCTTGCAACGCTATGTGAGGCCATACCCCTAGGGTAGATCTTACTTGCTTCATGAATAATCACTGGTTGTGGTGATAAGCTTCCCTCCACCACCCCCGATGGCGGAAGTGTACCCTGGGAATCGGGCTGTTGATGTAATGGTGATCTAGCCCTTGCCAGATTTCCCAAAGACGATCTCTTATCAAAGGGAATGTCCAGGGATAGTCTCTTTTCTGTGAGTTCAATATCCTTGGCCAAAACTGTCAATACCCTGATAAGAAAATTATCCAATGTCCCCAATAATGTGCCTCCCGTAGATTTCCTGCCATTTAAAACTGCATTTGGTGAGGTGGTCATTCTTGCTGCGGTCGGATTGCTACTTTGCACTCTTAATTTTCAAGTAGTACCACACCAAGACTCTTACTATGTATCACTGACCTTGGGCGGCTGAATCAGATGTTAATGGGGTGGCCCGTCCCGTCCTTATCCGTTCTTTAACAGGCTTAAACGGGCCCGCGTAGCGGAGGACTGCGCTGCTTATGTGCAGCTCCTGACGCTGTTGTCCTGCGTCACTTTCGCCGCACCGCTAAGACTGCCAGGATCTGGAGTCCCGGGGCGGCGGCGGCGATGATGAAAGCTGTGGCCGTTTGACTCCTGGAGGTGGCGGCAAAAGGGTAAGACCCCCAACAATCAATGTCCGTGTCTGCGGCTTCCTGCAGTTTTTACGTGGATCACGTAAAAAGATCTCTAGCCAGAGAGGCCAATACACTCACATCCCCCCTCTCATTACCACGAAATACACGTTCAAAGCGGCAGAGGTTTGCTCGCTCAAGGAAAGACTCACTGCAGAACTGCTGAGACACAGCTTGCCAACATCTGTTACGCTGCTGCTGCCGTGTGCACGGAAAGGTGAAGGGAAGATGGCGAGGAAGGCAACTGGAAAGAGTCATCCTTCTCATTAAGACTCACAAGAACACGTGAATGGAAAAGCTATGGGAGAGAGGGACACACAAACAGACAGGCTGATATAGAAAACATTTGAACCAACAGACACGCTGAGCTATGCGAGAGCGCGACCGTCACCGACAGGCTGACAGTAGGAGACAGTAGCAGGCAGATATGCTGGGATTATGGGACGCGCCGTTAGCGTGCACATCTGCTGTCCGGGCGCAAGCTGAGATCACCAGAGAAGACCCACCGTGAGCGTCGACATCGGCTGTCCAGGCAAGTGCACATCTCCTGTCCCCCTTCGGATACAAAACCCACAACAATAGATCTCGCCAAGGTGTGCAGCGCATACGCTGCGTCGCTAGGCAAGACCTAAAAAGAGACTAAATCCTGTTTCATGTCAATGCATCTTGATGATTTAGTGTCTCCCTCTGTACAAGTGCAAAATATTTGGCCTTCCACATTTACCCTCTTCTCTCCCTCAGTGAGCATGCAAACAAGAAAGCCAAACAGCCTGGTTCTAAATGTGCCTTTTCTCTCAAATTAAACCCTTCATTTCCTCTGCCGCCGTAAGAAATCTAGTAGAAGACATAACATAACAGGTGTATTTGTAAAGTGCATGATTACCCAAAGGTGTCCTGGTGCTAAATTACAGATGTTTGTTACCCAACTCAATGGTACTCATTTTATCGACTTCAAATGGGTGAAAGGCTGAGTGGACCTGCCGGGATTTGAACCTGTGACCATGAGGTCTAACACAGGCCCCTGCAGTAGATGCATTAGTCCACTGAGCATATTGTTGGAGGTCACACCCTTGTAACCGACCACAAAGCCTTACACACTTACAAAACGGCTTTCATAGTTAACAAATTGTAGCCATTTATGTTTTCATGACGTGCAAGTAAAAGCAAGCCAATGAAGTCTCGTTGCTTCCCACTTTCAGGAACAGCACCCCGCCCCTCTAAGGACGGCACCTTGTTTCAGTACATTCCAATATAACGTCAAATAACCCTTTTTCTCATTTGACCGGCTCTTCTACCACCCCACCGCCACATCTGATTGCTTCATCCAACCTCTTGTATCTTCCAAATTACCACTGCACATTTGTATGTGTGTGCTTGTTGCAAACATACTTTAACAGTCTCCTATCTGTTCTTCGAGTGGTAGTCTGAGCAGGGATAGAGAGCACAGCAACTACCACTGAAATTTATGGGGACTTTTCTTCACTTTTTATATGCTGTTGAAAATGTAAACTTGGTTCTTGAGAAGGTACTGTGTGGCTCTTAAAATATATTTCCATTAAAGTCCACTCTTTCACTATACTCCCATGTAGTTGCATGACTTTGAAACATTTTGTAAACAGTATCAGAAAGTAATGGAAGATCTTTTGCTCAAGTTTGGTGCAATTGTACTACTGTAAATGGTGACTGTTGTTTTACACCACTCTAGTAGTCATTTTCTTGAACTCCGACGTCGGTAAGGATTTAGTTGGGCCATGCTGACAATTTAACCTGTGACCTATAGGTGGGATAAATAATTGGGTGCCAACACACAGCTATAATCCAGCTCACTTTTGTTCCTCTCATGCACCACGTTTCCATCTCCAGATCAAGAAGGAAGTGTTTTTTGTGCATGGTCCCTGGATTCCCCACTGATAAGCTCTAACAAGTGCATTTATATCTTTTAACACCCCTGAGTAGAGTGGGTGCATTCTGTTGTCTGAAAGGTCATGATGCTTCATGGTTCTTCCTTAACAGATAAGTTTAATTCTGTGGTTCTAGGTAGCATTATCAGGATGTTAGTAACATGTTTTGATATACTTCATACCACATTTTTGCTATTTCGAAGCTCTGTAAATAGCAGATGTTACTGTTAGACAATTTAATGGTACTCAGTTTACTGACCACTGTAGGTTGAAATTCTGAGCCTGCCATGCCAGAATTCAAACATATTACCTTCAGAGCATGACCGATGTCAATGGCGGATATAACTTAACTAATTCATCTCAAAGAGTAGGGCTTCAGTGTTATTTACGGGTTTCCTAGCAGCCCTACATCATTAATTTAAGCATGCCTGGAATGTGATTTTGCTGCAAAGTTCCACATTCACCGCATGGCAAATTCTGTAGTTAATTCTTCGGGCATAGCTTTAGCTGTTGGCTGAGCAGCCAAAATGGTCAGGATAGGCTACAGGGGTTTCAGTGGTTTCCTTCAAACCCTTCCTAGTCATTCTAAGAAGCAAGGAAGTGAGGGCCCTATGCCACCATCATCCACCTCCCGGTGCCCTCTGTGCCCACAGCTTGTTTGATTTCTGAATCCCAGGATGGAGAGGTGGCTTCCTCGCAGTCCAACTGGTTGTGTGGACTTTTTCACAGGTACCTGGGAAATGTACTTATTAATCAAGCACTTCGAAAATGTAACTTAGCCAGTTCATGTCCTTTGAGGCAATGCTTCGATTGTTATGATTCTCTTGCCCTTCCTAAATAAGTGTCCTTAATCCCTTAGTTCTGGTGTGGGTTACAAATTAGTGTCTGTATTGTAGGTCTTTGATAGAATGCACACCTAACTCCTCCAAGAACTAGCAGATTGGATTAGCATAGAACTTGTTTTATTGACACATGAGCATCTTATTCACAGGCTTCATTATATATGTATTGTAGGTAGGGTCCAGTTGGAACAGATCACAGAAATGAGGGTGAGAGGGAGTTGCATCAAATTTGAACAGCACAACACATTTGATGTATTCTTTACCTCCCATTTATACTCAATTTAGTGTATTAGCAAAATAAGGCACAGGGGGATTAAGTGGTTTATTCAGAATCACACTTTCTTTTATTCAGAGGCTGAATTAGGGATCATAACCCCCATCTTGGGCTAAATCATAAGCCACTAGACCAAATCTCTTGGGCAGAATGCAAATTCCTCAGACGGTAGAAAGTGCATACCTCTAAAGAATAGAAAGTATACAAGTCCAAACATACAGAAAGTGTGCAACCCCAAATGAGCAGAGTATACGACTGCCAACTCTAGAAGGTACGTGCTTCAAAACAAAATAAATGTTTCCTTCTAAACGAAATAACGTGCATGCCTTTTAGGATATATAAAGTATATGGCTATGAAAGAATATATAGAGTAGGGAATGGAAAACATATACTTCTAATTAATATTGATAAACTGCAAATGGCTAAAGTCCTAAACACCGCAACATATCCCTTTATGACAAATATTTGTTGGAGTGATTGAATGTTAATTAGGCAATGACTTTGCTTCTTATATCACTGCTTCGCTTTGACATTTTCCCTCATGTATTTATTTGTGCAGGTACATCATGACTAGTGGAAGAACAATGGAGTCTACCAAAGAGTTTTTCCGAAAACACAAATACTTTGGACTGAGGCCAGAGAATGTGGTCTTTTTCCAGCAGGGAATGTTGCCTGCCATGAGCTTTGATGGCAAGATTCTGCTGGAGGAAAAGGGACAGTTGGCCATGGCACCAGGTGTGTAATCTTGCAGCAAAGCAGAGTCAAAGCTGTGATTGCAATGTTTGAGAGGGTGCAGCTGTTTTTTAAAAAAGTTGGTTTATAGCTAAGGCATCTTTCCCCTTATTTGCGAGTGCCAAACAGCGACTGCAATAGATGGAAGAAAAGTCTGTTCTCACATGCTGCGCATGCTTCTCTCCAGCCGGCATCTTAGAGCACTGTTTTAAAGGGATCGTCGGTAACACAATAAGTGCAGCTTCAAGCATATATTGGTACACAGGGTGTGTTGCATAACAAACTGCTTTCCTTAGAGCTTAAAATATTTTGGAAGCTTTGAAATGCTCATAATTTCTACAAAATACTGTTGCCCATCATATTACATGCTGTAGATTTCCCTGACTAGTCACCCTTGCGATATTTAGAAAGTAATATGAGGTATTTTATCAAATTCCATAGTAGTAGTTAAACTACTTTTGGTCCAGGACGTGAAGGTGTAACGTCTTTAGTCTAGCAGAGAAGTTGAGCTCCCTCTGTTCCACGGCAGTTGTTTGCATGATCATCAAGGATTTCAGTTCCACTCCTGCTTCTATTCCAGAGCATGGAGTTCAGTTGCCTTTATTCCAGGGCATGAAGTTGAAATGCCTCCTTTCCATAAAGTTGAGCTGCCTCTATACTGAATAATTCGCAATCATTGTAATTGCTTGGACATCATTGACTACTTCAAACTGGTTTTAACAGGCGCTGGAAGGGCGTTGCGTCAATTTTGATGGTTTCAAGCTGCAAAACAACCTGCAAGGGCGCAGAACTGAAATTCGCACGACAAGGCTGTCAAAACTGTCTACAGTGGAATTCAGGGATGCTGCAGATGAAGTCTTTGATGGCCCTGAGACTTCTTAACAGGAGGCAATAACGGACAAGCCCTTGGAGAAACTTCACAAACAGGATAACTAGCAAAGTCCAGTCCTTTTCCTCTCCAAAGCAGAAGCAGCAACTGCAGGCCAACCCAGCAAAGCAACACACAGCAAAGGGGCATTACTCCTTCTCACAGCTCTTCAACCCTTTTCTTTTGCAGAGGTTCCTTTTGATCCAAAAGTCTACTAAAAGTCTGGGGGTTTAGAGGGTTATACTTATACCTCTTTTGGAATTTGAAGTAGACATTCTTCAAAGGATTGTCCTTGTAGTAGACAAGTTCTTGTCCTACCTAGTTCTTGCTCCAGACAACACTGCAGGGGGGTGGATATAGCCCTCTTCAGGTGCACGTGACAGCTCCTCCCACCACTCTAGCTAAGGGATGCCCATCAGCCTGTTGATGGGCTGTCAGCATATGCAGGGCACTCCTCAACTCCCTTTGTGTAACAGTCTAGAGTGAATGCACAAACAGGCCCCTGTCAGTCTAAACCATACGTTGATTCCACAGGCAGGCAGAGGCACAGGATGATTAAACAAGAACAAGCCCACTTTCTAAAAGTGGCATTTTCAACCACACAATTTAAAAACTTCATTCACTAAAAGGTGTGTTTTTAAATTCTGAGCTCAGGGAGCCCAAACTCCAAAGCTCTAGCTTTTCCCAATTGAAAGTAACACTTGTAAAATGTTATAAGGTATCTCCAATGATAGCCTGTGGAAGAGCTAGTCCTTGCAATAGTGAAAAACTAATTTGACAGTATTTCACTATCAGGACATGTAAAACGCACCACTACGTGCCTTTTCACATACACTGTACCCTGCCCATGGGGGTACTTTGAGTCTGCCTTAGGGGTACCTTACATGTAGTAAAATGCAAGGTTAGGGTCTAGCAAGTGGGTGTGCTTGCCAGGGAGACATGGCAGTTTAAAATTGCACTCACAGACACTGCAGTGGCAGGCCTGAGACAAGTTTCCATGAATACTCATGCGGGTGGCACAACCAGTGCTGCAGGCTCACTAGTAGCATTTGATTTACAGGCCCTGGTCACACACAGTGACTTTACTAGGGACTTTCCAATAATTCAAATATGCCAATCATGGATAGTCAATCAGAATTACACTTCGCACAAGGAGCATATGCACTTTATTACTGATTAGCAGTGCTAAAGTGCCTAAAGTCCTGAGGCAAACAAAGACAGGTCTGAAAAATAGGAGGCAAAAAGTTGGGGGATAAAGCTGTAAAAAGGGCCAGGTCTAACATAAAAAAAATCGAAAAAATGCCATTTGATTACAGAGACTCTTTAAAGAGTGAAAACATGCTTGCTTCTGAGCAGTATTTACATTTTCTGGATACCAAACTGCTTCTTGCAGTGAATAACAAGTTTTGCCTCCTCCAGCAGTCGTATCACATCCTTTTTTTACCAAACTATTTCTTCCTAATTTAATTCATGTATTGGTTGGCAAGTTGTAAGGATACGAGTTAGAATGTTATCTGTTTTTTTCGAGTTGTACACACATGATTTGGAAATAACAGCTTATTGATGTCAAGCGAAATCGGTTTCATGTTCCTCTTGCTTAATCAATGCCATTCATACAGTTCCAGTTTATCGCCCAAACAGGATAATTGATTTTCTCCCTTTACTTCATATAGATGGAAATGGTGGCTTGTACCGAGCGCTGGGAGCTCACGGTGTGGTTGACGATATGGAGCGTCGAGGAATCGAGTGCATCCACGTTTACTGTGTTGACAACATCCTTGTGAAAGTGGCAGATCCTATATTCATTGGCTTTTGTGTAAAGAAGGGGGCTGATTGTGGAGCAAAGGTAAGTACTAGCTTCAGTCTTTCGGTTCTTAAATGAATGTTTCAATGTAATAGAACCCTCTCAAGATAGTGATTCCTATCATTTGTTAAAACAAGTAGATATACAATAAAATGCCAGTTACAATATTGTTTTCGGCTGACTATAGACCTACTGTGTATTAGGTATGTTAGACAGTGCTATATGACATATGTGGGAGAAGGAGGCTACATATTGAAAGGAAATAGTATGAAATTGGGGAAGACTTGCATGAGTGTCCT
Source organism: Lissotriton helveticus (assembly GCF_964261635.1). Taxonomy (NCBI): domain Eukaryota; kingdom Metazoa; phylum Chordata; class Amphibia; order Caudata; family Salamandridae; genus Lissotriton; species Lissotriton helveticus. Next base: position 1,574,209,802 of record NC_136057.1, read on the forward strand.
GCGATTGGTTGACGGGGGTTATGTTCCCCCGAGTGGCTATTCTCTCTCAACTCCGACCCCTGCAAGAATAATCTTTGATTAAAGGTGAGGAGTTTGATCGCTGACAGATAAGGTGACTGGGACAGTTCGTGCTGAGATCTTCTGCTGCCTGCCTGTGGAGTCACCAAGCTGTCCCCTAGTTTGACCTTGGTTGGGGACTCCAAAGCTGATGATATTTCCAGAACTTCCGGGGATGGGATACATCTGCTGATCGACCTTAATGGGGGACTCCAGGGCTAATGATGATGATGATGATGATATTTCCAGAATGTCTGGGTTTCCCTGCCCCGGTGCATCTTCCCCCCCTTTCATGGGGCTCCAATGCTGGGGGAATTTCAAAAGCCTCTGGGTTTACCTGCCCTAATGTGTCTTTCTCCCTTCCGGGGGCATGCAAGGGACTGCTCCTTTCTCCCAGGAGGAAGAATATTTGCCGACATCCGATTTTTCAATGGTCTGTATATTTGGTTCCTGGGACGGGGCATCTTCAGCTTGTTGCTTCTCCTGTTTTGGTGTATTGCCGAGGACTCTCCCTTCCCCGATGTTCTTTGTCCAGGCGGCTTTGGCATAAAGTATTTGCAGATTCCCATGCTATTTATATTGGTATTTGTGTTTGAGATTGTATGTGCAATAGGGGTAGACTCTAATTGCGCTCGGATCTCCTTGACTAGCTTTTCCACGGTGCTGCCTCTAGTTTTACGCATTTTGGTCCCTGGTCTGCTCATTTCCCTCCCCTGCTGTGCACAAACTTGTTTTTGGTGTCCTCGTGCAATCCTGTCTCCAAGTTTGTATGTTAGTTTATAAGTCAATTTCCAGCTGTGTGCCAGATATTTGTGCGCTTTAGGTGCCAAGGTTATGCGTACTTTGTGAATGACAGCACTACGCTTGGTTACTCCTTCTTTTCTTGTTCTCCTATTATCCTGGAATTTATTTGATGTCATTTCAAGTAGCTAAGTCAAATTGTATAAAAAAAAAAATAATAATAAATAAATTAAAATAAAGGAAATTCTGAGGCCGTGTGGGTCTGAAATCTGCCTCCTCCTGTACCTTGCTCACTGCTTGCTGCTCCCACGACTGGCAATTGGGGTAGATGCAAAACACGGACTGGGCCAGAAAGCCAAAGGCATTCTTCACTCACTCTCAACTTTGGCTTCCCTTTTCTTTTCGCTTTTGGACATTTAGCAGAGGATCCACAGTGAGCAACGAACCGCCTCTTAATTGCAGCCAACTCCGCTTGCTCAGCTGCTCAGCCACTCAACTTGTTCTCACCGCTTTACTCCCACACTGTGGGGCTATTCTTTCCCCCTTGTGCTACTGCTCCCGATGTGCCGCGCTGTCTGCTGAGTCAAACTGCGGTAGCAAAAGGCTGCAGTAAAACTAGATCCCAGGAGCGCCAAGGGCAAAGTGCCAACTCACGTTGGTGCAGCACCGGCTCGGTGCCCGCTCCGCTCCTCTCGGCCTGCCATGCCCCCCCAGGGCACAGCGCCGCACAGCGCCCCGGGCACCCCCAGCGGCGCTGGAAGTCAAGAGCCATGGGCCAAAGGGCCGGGTGCTAGGAGCTGCAGTCTGGGGCCTGAGGGCTACGGGGGCACGAGACAGCACTTCGGCAGTCTTGGCGTCCCTCTCCTTCACCCTGCGCGGCAACCAGCGGTCAGAGCCTTCTCACGTGATCCTGAACTGACTTCCTCTCTCTCTTTACAGGGGGACGTCAGTCTCGTACTAGAGAGACTCAATGAAGGTTGATGAAAGTGTGACACACTTATACTTCTAATTTTTGCTTATGAGAAGCAAGGTTGGCAGTAGCTCCATCTCTTTTACTGCCAGCCTTGCATCTCATAAGCCATTTACAATGCCAATAGCTCAAACTCTTGCAAATACAAGACCTATTCCATTGTAAATGCTGTTCTTTTTAGATATTCAGTTGACTAATGGAACCACTTTTGTTTCGGTTCCCAAGCCTACTTTCTGCTCCAGTCAGACCCTGCTAAAAGGACAAATGGGGCGAGTTCTGACTGTGAGGCAGTTCAGGATGCCGAGGAAAAATAACCCTTCTTGGGTGCTTTAAAGCACCCTGCACCACACACAGGAAACAGACTGCAAGACAGTTCGGACCTGGCTGTACTGCTGTAGAAGGGGAAGTACAGCACCGTTATTACACCTCCATACAATGTGATGGCAACAGCTTTTCTCAGCAAAGAAGGAATTACCTCAAACTCGGAACTCCGCCTCACCAGGCTAAAAAGCGTCAAATAATGTATTCTGACTCCAGTCCCCATACTGTAAACTATAACATATCCATATTACTTGATTGGAGCAGCACAGCAAGCGGCTCATTGTATTCTAGGTAAAACTGAGGCATAAAAGTACTCGGCGAAGCAAAACCACTAACTTGTGAACAAAAGATTCAAGAACCTTTTGATAAAATGTACTTGCTCTCTGCACGCACATATTTTACATTTACAACACATAAGTGCCAGCATTAGTACTATGTCAAACAACAAAAGAGTGTCGCATGTAGAAAGTATGTGAGCACAAATACAGAGAATAAGTGAACCTTAATAAATCACATTGGAATTTATAAGGAAGCCCTCACTCACCACCCTGGGTGGTGACATGCTTCATCATCGGGCCCACCAGGAGAAGCCGAATGCCTCCCTGGTGTGCTACAATGCCAGAATACTGCGGAGCTGTTTTTTTTGTGACAGTGATGTGAAAAAGTGTGAGTTTAAAAATGTCAAGGTATTGTACCACGCAAAAACTTTATTCAGTGGTCAACCTGACATGGTTAAAAGTATGTGTGGGAAATTACCAATTATTGTTTTGGGTATTTCCACTCAAAGTGGGGTCGACATGTTTCTGTCCGTTATGTGTAGTTTACTGGGCTTTCTTCAGGACCATGGGGAATGTACCTCGGCAGTGTGGGCGCGCTAAGGCCCACCCTACCAGAGGACGTGAAAGTTAAAATGTAGTGTAAAAATAAAAAGGTGCAAAAAACAAACCAACAAGTTGTGGGATTTACCTCAAAATTGAGAGGAACCTGTATAGTCTCAAAAGAAAGACATACATACAAATACAGAGACAAACACGTAGTTAGTAGGATCTGTCTGCTAGGTTTTCTGCACGAACGATCTCTGAGTAGTTGTGCTCAGGGCTAATCAAAATGCGTGACCACAGTGTCATAGGAGGTACTTTTGTGCAGGAAAACACTGATCTGGATACCAGACAGACGTGTGGACATGCACTATGACCGAGAAGAATGGCCGCTTTGTTCACGAAAGTCTTATTGAACATCACACGTGGTTAGCGATCAATGAGGCAAATGCAGGGCCAGTGGTAGTGTATTTACATAAAAAATTGTAAGATAGCCCGGCGGGTTATATAACAAGTGGTGAAAATATCTCACTTGTTAGGTAAAAGATCCACACCCCATAGGTCTCGGGAGGGGGGTGGAGGCGACAATGGCACACCCTGTAGAGGGGATAGTAAATCACAAATGCGGCATAAGTAGTCTGAAAAATATGCCCATGGCATCGCAATATACTTAACTGAATTATGGTAGGAGGAAAAGATCTTACGCCCGCAACGCCTGGCACCCGCTCTGCACCTGGGAACACCCTCGACCGGACCTCGTGGATGGTGGTCGTTCAATGGAGATCGGTAGACAAGGGAGCCCGGCGGTGGGAGGTTCCATGCTGTAGTGCGTGAACCAATCAGGAAACGGTGATGGGAATGAGGCTTGGGATGCAAGCTTAGTGGTAACCGGAGGGTTCTCCAATCACCCGATGGGGTGAAGCAGAGGCTTGGAACTCAAGCTAAGTGCAACTCGAGTGTGATGTTAGTAAAACTTTATTGTTTTTAAAAGGGATGCAGAATCAGAAATGCTCGGTGGTAAGGACCTGGAAACTGACATAATAAGCGAGGCTGCACGGGTTATAAGACCTAGGTCCAATTATGATAAGGATAGGTGACAGTAAAGGAAAGCGTAAAGGGACTCTAATGAATTCATAGACAAAGTCGATTTACCATTGTTGTCAAAAATATTATCAAAAATACTAAGAACCATTGGTAAAGGACATGGAAGTCTAAGCACTGTGGCGTATACACAGGGGTATACATGTTAAAAGTAAATTGCACAAGGGTTGCCGAGGACGACAAAAGAAGGGTTTCAGTAGGAGTTCTTTGAGGAAGGGTATGGTAGCATTCAAACATTGCCCTGCCTCAGTATAGTTTAGCGTTTTAGTACTGATGACCAGGGAATCGGATCATTTAAACCATTTAAATGGGTACCCAATCTATACACCCATCGTTGTTCTTTCTCGAAAAGAACACTGGTGGTGTTCCTCTCAGAGGCGACATGTTCGATGATAGTCCAGTGGAGGTCGTTGGGAGTATGGTTTTGTTGTAGGAAATGTTCACTCATTTTGGTTGTCACTTTGCGGCACCTGATGTTGCTGCGGTGTTCGCAAATGCGCTGTTTGATTTTGCGAGTGGTCATTCCCACGTATCTTTTTTGGCAAGGGCACGTGATAAGGTAGACCACGTTGGTGGAATTACAATTTGTATGTGTTCTCTGTATCATGATCTACCGGTTATTGGAGGTAAACCGCAAGCGCTAATAACAGAACTGTGCTTCGAAAGCCGACTGCCTCCTGAAATTATAAAAATGAAACTGGGTTTGTTAGCTACACCTGTGGATTCCCAAATCTGCTGCTTTCAGCCCATGTCCTAGTGCTACATCAGACTTCGCTCTGTAGAGCTCTTTGCCATAGCCTGCTCCAGAGGAGGACACCTGCTGTGTGTCCTACAGAGTGAGCTTTAGTCTGCTTGGAGTAGGCAAATTTATACTATCTTTTATCCCCATTCTCTGGTCATGCAGTGTCTCCTGAATGCTTGATTCAAAGACTAGCCCTCAATATCACTTATCTCTGTGCCATGCACAGAGGCTGGACTCCTAGGCGCTGTCTCAAAGAGATGCATGTTTTATAGAGTGCTGGGCATCCCATGTGAGAAAGTCGAAGAGCTTAGGTACACGATGGGGACCAGTGCTGGAGTAACGTCACCATCGACGTGGCTCTCTGAACATCCACCCCAGAGGACACAAACAGTGAATGTCTCAAAAGGGAGAGGAAAATCAGTATGGATAGAGGGCGAGAGAAGCTTCCAGCAACTTCCAATCTGTGCAGAAGGAAAGTAGCAAGAATTCCTCCCGACTTCCCTCCTGGTGATGTGTGGCATGACCCATGTTCTGATGCCTAGAGCATGCCATCGCTCTCCCCCCACCCTCATATATTTATGTGCCTCCTTTCCCCCAAAGGGGTCAGTTCTGATGCTTCCCCAGCAATGGCCAAAGACTTGTCAGATCAGTGGGAAAACATGAGAGGCGTGGGTTCTTCTTGCAATGGCAAACCTCTGAGAAAGCAGAGGCCTTTCCAGGAGGCACAGCAGAGGCTCCCGTGAAGTTTGGCAAAGGACGCAGGTAGCTAATTGAATACAGACCCACTGAGCATCTACCTGTGCCTTACATCATAAACTGGGAACATGAAAAAACAGAGGACGAAATTCTTGTTTGCAGACACATACCTTTTAACCGCTTCAGCGCGGCGCAAATTCCTGCGCTGTGCTGAACGTTCCATTGGGCTTATGGAACCATGACGGAACGGTTCCGTCATGAGCACAGGCCAACCGACGCTCATGACGGAACCGTACCGTCATGAGCATGGAAGGGGTTAAAACTAGCTACCAAATTCTATTCCGTATATTGATAAACAAATGCATATTAGGTAAAAGTGCCCCATGTCGTGCTTTCACTTAAATGGCTTGCCGCGTCCCTTTCTTTAGACACGCCTCGCCGTGTTCAGCTTGATGTGTTGAATAGGGTGAACCAGGTCTAAAGAAAGGGGCCTCGGCCACCTTAAAAGTAAAAGCTTAGCATGGGGAGCTTTTACAAAAAAAAGCATTTGTTTGTAAAGCTGAATAATACGAGCCGCGTCTAAAGAAACAGGTCTAAAGAAAGGGCCTCAGCCGCCTTAGAAGTTAAAGCGCAGCATGGGCGCTTTTATAAAAAAAGCATTTGTTTGCAAAGCTGAATAATACGAGCCGCGTCTAAAGAAACCGGTCTAAAGAAAGGGCCTCAGCCGCCTTAGAAGTTAAAGCGCAGCATGGGGCGCTTTTAAAAAAAAAAGCATTTGTTTGTAAAGCTGAATAGTACGAGCCACGTCTAAATAAAGGGGCGTGGCCGCCATTAAAGTGAAAGCTCGGAAGGGGAGGCTTAACAAAAAAATATATATATTTTGTTAAACCGTAAATACAATCCAGCATAAAGAAGAGTGCAGCCGCAAGAAGTGCCCGCTGGTAAAAAAAAAAAACTGTTACTAGAGAGCATGTCCGAGAGAGAGTAACATACCGAGTAACAACACTCATAAAAGGGCCAGTCCTCAGGGGAGAATACAAAAGGAGAAAAGGCAGTACTAAGGAGGGACTACTAAGCCAAAGCAAGCAACCATTTAGAAAGGACAGTAACATGAGCCAATTAAAAAAGATGGGCAGAGCTTCAAGTCCATACCTGAACACAGCATGCCTCGAATAGACAGCTCAAGGGCTGCCTAGGCGAGACCTAAAAACAGACTGGAAATTGTAGTGAACCTTGCAAGCAGGGAAGCATTGACCCACGCCTACCGCCCAAGCGGCTGTCCGGGAGTTGCAATGTGCACTCTACTCATCCTTCATTGTTCCGTAAAGGAAGAAATGCACTGCACGGAAAGACTGGCTGTGCACCCCAAGCATAATGTTTTCGTCTAACCATTCATCTGAGAACACCCCCGCAGCCTTTTTACAACTAAGAAGCAGCTTCTTAACACAGGGATTTCAGTATGATTATGGTAGAGACAAATGATAGTGGAGAAGTGTGTTATAAAGGAAGTTCATGTTACCCTTATTTTCCAGTCTTTCAATTGTTAAGTAATGTAACAGGATCTGTTACTGATAACAAACTTTAAAAGTGTGAATTTAGGTTCACCGGAGCCAGCGTAAACATAACCAGGTCTCTTTCTACCTAGCAGCACACACTTCGCATCCAAACATTGTTACGTCATCTTTCGTCTACAGTTGAACTGGCTCACATTATGCAATCATTGTATGCTTAATTTGTGTTTAATGGGCATTCGAGATACATTTGTACTAAGCAAAGTATACCAAAGCGCACAGTATTCTATCTGTGCTGGTAGCACCTTGCACACAATACGCCACAAAGCGGTGTCCCTTGTTGAAGTAAACAAAACCAGTAACTGTGCCTCTTTTACTGCCAGCCTTACTTCTCGAAGCAGCGACTATAAGTTCAAAGTGTGTGTTTACGCACTGCTTGCAGGTTTTCGAAACACATAAATAAAAGGCATTGTCATTTACAATGCCAATAGCTCAAAACTTCCAAATGTGAGAACTATTGCATGGCAAATGCTTGTTACTAATTGCAACAAAGCAGTATTTATCCGATTAGTGGCTGAAACAAAAGTTGATACTTCTTTAATTTATCGCTGATGTATTTCGGAGCAACCTACAGCACCTATTAAAAAAAAAAAAAAGCTATGTTACTGTTTTAATTTACTGCACAGAATCTAGGCCCTAGCTATCAACCCCACAGTTAAAAAGAATATGATGATAGATGTCTGCAGTGCAGAGACAGGTGAAACTGCATCACAACAGTGCCTGCTTGAAACTTCATTAGTCTGCCAACTGACATGTTTCTTCTCCGTTGTTCCCATGCAGTGCGGTGTAGCGGGCACAATGATCGTCCTAAAACGTTAGCACTGGCTATCGCAGGCATTCTGTGAGGACAACTGTTTGGTTCATATGTGTTCTTTCTAAGAATCGAAGCAAAGTTTAAATAAAAATGTAGAAACAGTTAATTGAGCATGATGTGACATGATAATGCAAATCAAGTGAAATTGTAACAGATAAGCTGCAAAACATCTGTTAGGAACATCTTATGTCTACTCCGTTATCCTTTACTCATTTCATACCTCTATCCCAATTCCCTCCCTATGTTCTGGTTTTCAGTAGCTGATTAGCTAGCAACCGCTATGCTCGTTTGCATTTCACATTGTTTGCATGTTGAGCCTTTTCGTCAGCCACTACTACAACCACATTTTCATTTCCTTTCCATTCTCTTGGGGGACACCTTTCCCTTAAAAAAAAGAGAGCGTCATATTTATTGTAAATGCCACTCTCGCCTGCATGTCACCTCAAAACTAGTAACAGAAGTAATTCTAAAAATATGTCCTACCTGTTCCAATGAGTCTATTGTTCAAAAAGCCAAGGCAGTAACGTCTGTGACTTTCCAGCATATGTTGTTAGTCAAGGGTGCACTAGTGACTAGGCGTAGGCTACATTTGGATTGGATGAGAGCTAGAAAAGAGGTGAATATTTACCTTTCTGGACATTCAGGTACATTTGGTCTCCACTCACCCACCTTCAGAGCATATACAGTCCTCTCATTGTGATCCCAACATGAGTCATTAAGGCAGCTCTACAGCCGTGTGACTGCTTCAGGTGGGTGTGTGAAAACCACTTGCCGACCATTAAAAGAACGGACTATGCAAGCGTCCTCTTCAAGCCAGGGCTAAGTGTGTTCAAGCTTCATTGCGTTGATGAGCAGGATGGAAGTTCCCTTGGACATCCTAAAATGATAGGTAGCTCCCCAGGTACATTGCAGACATGAACTCTTTATTCTCAGCTAATAGGTAGAGTGCTGGTAGGTCTCCTGAAAATGAGGCAGTACGTTCTGCCCACCACCTCCTCCACTGACTCTGCCGACCTCTCCACCAACTCCCTTCCTCCCCTCCTGGCTGCCTCACTACTACCCTCCCTGGCACAGCATCCACACAGACCATTGGTGGGTAGATACAAAATGTTAACATAGTTTATTGAAACATTATAGTGCTGAAACATTATAGTGCTGAAACATTATAGTGCAGAAACATTTTGTAACACCGGATTGTGGTTTGTAGGAGTTGATACTTGGTCACCACTAGAGGTCACTGTAGCGTCGTACTTGGTGCATGCCCATCCCAATACAGTATTTAACCCGTCTTGCTTCTGGAAATGTTGGTGGTTCCAGGCTGGTATTCTTCCCACAAAAATGTACACACCAAAATGTTACTGCTATAACATAGCAAAGCTGTGTGTCTGATGTGAAAGTGGGTTGCATTGAAATTAGCTTGTTGGGTGAGGACTTACTGAGGAGCATCCTACAGTTACCCATGACTATTATTGTAAGAGGTGCCTAATTGGGAACTTGAAAAACTGAAGCCCGCAAGTTGCCTCCTGTCAGTTTCTATTGAACCTAATGTCTGTTTATGAGGGAGACCGAAAAGAAAATATCTTTAAAAGTTGCCCTCCTGTTGGAAGCCAAGGTCACTCTATATGCATGCCAGTAGGCTAAGCCAAGGTAAAACCGTACTCACATGCTCTTTTTCTCCTTTTCTAGACATTCATTGGGAGATTGATGTTAAGGCTGCAGTTAAGTTTCATTTGCACAGCAAAAACAAAAGTAACTTGAAGGCCGGGTTCCATTTGTTATCCCTTATCCATAACACCTTTCGTGCAGCCAGCAGCCAGCAACCCCTGCCAGCTGATGTTTCCTGGTACTTCAGTCATCTTTGTGGATAGGGGATTTCACCTCACTATTTAATGTCACTTTTCTTGGAGGTGCAGACTCACCTGGAAGGTATTGCCTCATCAATGATGCACCTACATGTGCCCTTTGAAGCCTAACATGGAGTACAGCAATAGTCTCAGCGTTATAAACGGAATCCGGCAGAAGTGATCCCCTGCACTGCTGAGTAGAGCAGTTGTTATTTGATATGTTATTTCCTTGACGGATGGTTCTTTGTGCCCCAGTACGGCTTCTGGATGTAGAAATGACCAGCCTCTCCCTGGGATGCTTTCATGTAGCCAGGAAAGTCTTTGTAGGACTTTTATTCCATTTCCACCTCTGGACATTCTGGACAACAAGCTAACCATGATGATGCAGGTTAGCTCTGTTCCCTCTGCCTGCTTTTTCATTCTCCACATGCTTCGTATGATATTCAAATGGCTACCCCAAAGCTCAAGACACGCCATCACCCAGGTCCTCATATCCCGCCAACTGAACTACAACAACGCTGTCTACGCAGGGATCACAGCTCACCTCCAACGACTACAGACTGTCATGCCTGTCGTATAAACGGGAGAGAGTAACATTTGATAACCCTTATACCCGAATCCGCTCCTTGTTAGCGTCTTTTATCGGCTAACTGCAGAGAAAGAAATACATGGTTGGCGATGGTTGGCAAAGTAACATACAGGGGCTTTGAAGCATGCGCAGTTAACACCCATGCACAGGGGAAATGTGTTCGGCTCTTAAACCCGCCCCAAACGCTCAGGAAACGCTTCGCGTTTAGCCAGCTGTTCCCTATCTCGTTCCGGGTCACGGTGACGGCGTCCGAGGAGCTAGTGGTTCGTGTTTGGAAGGAGTTAGTGTCTTCATGCGTTTCTGAGTCTGATTATGATTAAGCATGGGCGGATTTTGCAGATCCACGATTCGCGGATTTGCGTATTCACGGATCGTGGATCCGCAAAATCTGCGGATTTGCGTGTCCGCGGATTTGGGGCGGGGCTTCCATGCGAGTGCACATGACTCTTGTGTGCATTAAAGGTCAGAGACCGATCAGAGCAGCAGATGAAGATACAGAAGCTCCTGGCCACAGGAACAGCACGAGGATTGCGCTCGTGAAAGTCATTGGATGCAAAGGCCTCTGTCCAGCATCACAGCTGATTTTCGATGCTATATTTGGGAAGAAGGCACATCTGCCCAGCCTTGACAACGCTCACGATTGTTTTTTGGGCCGATGAATGAGTCACTGAATTTAAGCTTCAACTAGGGCACATGCTTAATTGATATCTGTAAGTGCTTCCGGTTGAGGTTTAATTTTTGTGCCAGGACCATCGTGCCAGAATGAACCCTGCCCTTCATATTTATTCAAGAAGACGCCACTGTTTTGTGCCATACCTCGTTGGGTAAATGTATAGTGCTTTTACTACACTACAGCTGCCTAAAGTGCCAGAGAGTTGTCTACAGCGACCAGGTGTGTGTTACTATGCAATCGCGCCGAAGGGCGCAGGGGTCCCTAGAGTGAGCTATCATAGTGGGTAAATGGCGGGAAGACGGTGCCCACCGCGAGTGTGTGGGCGGGGCCAAACGGACGGGGCTTCCATGCGAGTGCACATGCCTCTTGTGTGTATTAAAGGTCAGAGACCGATCAGAGCAGCAGATGAAGATACAGAAGCTCCTGGCCACAGGAACAGCACGAGGATTGCGCTCGTGAAAGTCAAGGATGCAAAGGCCTCTGTCCAGCATCACAGCTGATTTCCGATGGTATATTTGGGAAGAAGGCACACCTGCCTGGCCTGTTGTTACTATTTTACGATGGCGCCGGCAAGCTGCCAGCGCCATCCTAAACTAGTTACTAAATTAGCTTCAACAGGAAGCTCGAATAGATAAAATAAAGCAGATGCACGAGCACCTGCTTTATTTTATCTATTAGTGCTTCCTGTTGAAGCTAATTTAGTAACTATTTTAGGATGGCGCTGGCAGCTTGCCGGCGCCATCGTAAAATAGTTACAACAGGCCAGCAAGGCTTGAACTTTTGCCCTCGGAATCCGCCGCTCGCGGATTTGCGAATTCGCGGTAAATTCGCGGGAGTTCGCGGATCGCGAATTTACCGAAAATTCGCAAAATCTGCGAGCGTAACGGATTTTGCGCTCATGCTTAATTATGATATTGTGAGCCCTAAGAAGCGGCTCGCTTCTTAGATACTGTTTCTTCTTGTACGTTCCTTTATTGTTTATACCGCTTTGTTCTTCCCCTTCCTACCCTTGTTTTGTTCCCCTGTTTTCCTCCTGATTACCTTTTGGGTGTTAGTGTTTTATCCTGACCCCCGGAGGGTGACAGGGGGTGGTAGGGTGTTTAGCATCGTGACTCCAGGACACTTCCGAGACAAAGTAGGTGCGTGCATGACAGAACGCGAAGCCTTATAAAATTATCTCCCAAGTGCCATGGAGCTCACTTCACAGGATGTAGCCAACATGGTAGGGAATCTCCAACGAGAAACCCAAAACATTTCAGAAAGACTAGAGGCATTACGCGAACACAGGGAAGAGGGAGCAGGTTCCAGCGCTCAGACTCCTGTAGTTCAAGTTGTAACACCCCACACTATTCCTCTAGCGCCCCCTGAGCGATTTTATGGGGACCCTTCGAAATGTGCGGCTTTCTTAACACAGTGTCAGCTGCATTTTCTATGCAAAGCCCCATGTTTCCCAAACGATCAAGCGAAGGTTGCCTTTGTTCTATCATATTTAGGAGGTTCAGCAGCAAACTGGACAATTCCATTAATAGACAAAGATGACCCCTTATTATTGGATTATGACGCCTTTCGAAGAGAATTGCGTAAAATGTTTGATAAACATTCGTTTACCCATGCAGCTGATACAGAATTGTTAAACTTGAAACAGGGTTCAAAAGATCTTATTACTTATATTTCCACGTTTAACAGACTGGTTGTAGAGGCAGACTGGCCCGCAGATAAACGCAGTGCCCTCTTTTACAAGGGCCTACGAGAAGACCTCAAGGATGCACTAGCTCATGTAGTAGACCCCCCTGCTACATGCCCTGAATTAATCGATCTGGTAGTTAAGCTAGACCATAGGCTGGGGGAAAGACGTAGAGACAGGGTTCGTTATGAGTACCCTAGATTCGGTAATAGAGAAAAGAAACCAGAGTCTGAGACAAAACCTGAGGATCCAGAACCTATGCAAATAGGCAGTATTAAAGGGCCTTTAAGTGAGGCTGAGAAACAAAGACGAAGGGAGTATAGGTTGTGTCTCTATTGTGGCAAGGCTGGACATTTCCTGAGGGAATGCCCAGTAAAACCCAAACAGTTCCGCAAATCGGAAAACTAACAGACCCGAGGGTAACAGAGACCTTACCTCCGGGTCCTTTGAGTCACATGGTCTCATCATTAATGACGAATGAAGGACACTTCTTTATTACTTCCAAATTGTCCTGGCTTTCTAATTCTCTTATACAACCTATCATGATTGATTCAGGAGCCTCAGGCAACTTTATGGATCATCAATGGGCAGTTACCCATTATATCCCTAAGGTTCAAAAAGGAACCACAGAGGAAGTGTATACTATAGATGCTAGTCCATCTCTTTGGAATTGTACATAGAACCCACACATTGTGAAACCCTTGCTTTTGATCTAATTGAATCCCCTCAATTTCCAGTGGTATTGGGGCTCCCTTGGTTGCGTCTCCATAATCCCCTGATAGACTGGCAAAACACTAGAATTACCTTTGGAAAAGAGTGTAGACAACACACATCTACCATCAGTGCAGACCTTCCTGATTCTACAGTTCAGACACATGAAAAGCCCATACAAAAGACAATTTCTCTGGTCTCAATTACCACTGACGAACCATACGCTGTAGAACAGCCTGACACCGTTTTACCCCCTGTTTATCAGGACTACAATGCAGTTTTTGATAAAGAACAAGCTGCCAGCCTGCCTACCCCCCATAGGGTATACGACTGCCGTATTGATTTGCAGCTAGGCGCTCGTATACCAACCAGTAGGGTGTACTCTCTTACTGAAAAAGAAAATCTGTACTTAAGGGAGTACCTTGATACCATGCTAGATCTTAGTTACATCAGACCCTCTAGATCTCCAGCCTCTTCAGCATTATTTTTTATCCCTAAAAGGGAAGGAGGATTACGTGGCTGTATTGATTATAGATCATTGAACGCCATTACAATCAAAAACAAGTATCCCTTGCCACTCATCTCCTCTTTACTTGATCAAATAAAAGACGCGGAATGGTTCACTAAATTAGATCTACGTGGGGCCTACCACCTTGTCCGTGTCAAAGACGGAGATGAGTGGAAGACAGCGTTCTGCACCAAGTTCGGACTTTACGAATACTTAGTAATGCCCTTCTGGCTTGGTAATGCTCCTTCAGCATGCCAGTATTTCATCAATGAAGTGCTGAAGGAGTATCTTGACAAATGTGTCATAGCGTACATTGATGACCTACTTATTTATTCTAAAACCCTTGATGACCATGTTGTACATGTAAAAGCTGTCTTTCATCTGTTGCAAAACAATTCCCTCTTTTGCAAACTAGATAAATGCTTCTTCCATCGCCATCAGGTCGCCTTTTTGGGGTTTATTGTATCGGCTCAAGGTCTGCGCATGGACCCACAAAAAGTCAGTGCTGTTTTGCAATGGCCCTCTCCCAAAAATGTGAAGGAAGTCCAACAATTCATCGGATTCTCAAATTTCTATAGGCGCTTTATACACCAATTCTCAGATCTTGTAGCTCCTATCACTCGCTTGTTGCGAAAAGGGGTCCCTTTTCATTGGTCAGAGGAAGCTGACAGGGCTTTTAACGTTTTGAAAAAGGCATTCACACAGGCCCCCATTTTGAAACACCCTGATCCGTCTTGTCCTTATGTGGTGGAGGTGGATGCCTCGCAAGTAGCTGTAGGGGGTATCCTTTCTCAGGCGGATGCTAACACTGGAGAACTCCATCCGGTAGCCTACTATTCCCACAAGTTAACTCCCGCTGAGGTGAACTATGACGTTGGGGAGAGGGAGCTATTAGCAATCAAGAAAGTGATGGAGGAATGGAGACAGTACTTATTGGGCACAAACCACACATTCACTGTATTGACATACCATCGCAATCTACAGTATCTAAAGTCTGCTAGAGCATTGTCCATGCGACAACTGAGATGGACACAGTTCTTCAATGAGTATGATTTTAGCATACATTTCAGGGCAGGCAGACAAAATGGTAAGGCAGACGCTTTATCTTGTCTGGGTTTTGAGCCATTCCCAATTGATGATAGGCCTCCTTGTATCATTGATCCTCAAAGAATAATTGGAATACTTACTACTGAAGAGGACTTTATCATGCAAGTAAAGAACGCCCAACAAGATCCTTCCTCCCAAGCATTGTTACACCAACAGCAAACTCTGGTCAGGCCTTCATTATGTACAGGGTGGGTTGTTCATCCCTACTATAACCCTTCAAACTCAGGTGTTGGAATGGTGCCATTCCCATGGTATAGCAGGACATCCAGGATATAAGAGAACATTGGAGTTGGTAAAAAGATATTGCTGGTGGCCTCCTATAGCTAAGGACGTACAACAGTATGTTCGGACTTGTCACATTTGTGCTCAAGGGAAGACCTCACACGAAGGGTTAGTGGGCTTGTTACTTCCCCTTCCCACTCCTTTGGCTCCCTGGCAGTCTGTATCAATGGACTTTATTCTAGAGCTACCACGTACACAAAGGGGGAATAACACTCTTTTAGTTGTAGTGGACATGTTCACCAAAGCAGCTCATTTCATCCCATTAAAGAGTTTACCTACATCCTCTGTTCTGGCAAGAGTCTTTTTACAGGACATAGTCAGACTCCATGGTCTTCCCTCTATCTTGTTCACAGATAGGGGCTCACAATTTGTATCCCACTTTTGGAAACGGTTATGTAAGTCTCTGAATATTGAAGTCCCTCTCTCCTCTAGTCATCATCCCCAGACGGACGGACAAACAGAGCGGGTGAACCAAAGCCTTGAGCAGTTCTTGCGTTGTCAACTACTGCAAGAACAGAAAGAATGGGATGAGCTGATTTGGTTGGCAGAAATGTCATACAATAATAGTCATCATTTTTCCACTCTATTCACCCCTTTTTATGCTTCATACGGGTTCCATCCTAACGTCCTTCCCTTTTCTCCTTTGAGGCCTTGTGCCATTCCAGCTGTACAGGATTTAGTGTCACACCTTCAAATAGTACATTCCACCATCCATGACAACCTCGATAAGGCCAAGTCCGATTACAAGAAGACAGCTGACACACATAGACATGCAGGACCCGCTTATCAAAAGGACGATAAAGTCTGGCTTTCCACCAAACATTTGGCCTTAAAGGGAGCTTGCAAGTTTAAACCCAAGTACGTCTGTCATTTTCCCACTATTCAAGTCATCAATCCTGTAGCTATGAAGCTGAGTTTGCCACCATCAATGAAGATACATCCTGTCTTTCACATTTCCCTGTTAAAACCAGTGATGCCAGATACCCGCCTTCCGACGACCCCTCTTCCCACTACGGTGGATGCTAGTGAGGAATACGAGGTGGGAGCTATTATTGACTCTAGAAGAGTTCGTCGTCGCCTCCAGTATCTTATACACTGGAAGGGCTATGGCATTGAAGAGAGATCATGGGAACCTGCCAGCCAAGTACATGCGCCTCGTCTATTGCGAGCTTTTCACAGGCGATTCCCCCACAAGCCCAAACCGGTGGGGGGTGTTGTGGGAGGGGTGTTCAGTCATGCCTGTCGTATAAACGGGAGAGAGTAACATTTGATAACCCTTATACCCGAATCCGCTCCTTGTTAGCGTCTTTTATCGGCTAACTGCAGAGAAAGAAATACATGTTTGGCGATGGTTGGCAAAGTAACATACAGGGGCTTTGAAGCATGCGCAGTTAACACGCATGTGCAGGGGAATTGTGTTCGGCTCTTAAACCCGCCCCAAACGCTCAGGAAACGTTTCGCGTTTAGCCAGCTGTTCCCTATATCGTTCCGGGTCACGGTGACGGCGTCCGAGGAGCTAGTGGTTCGTGTTTGGAAGGAGTTCGTGTCTTCCCGCGTTTCCGAGTCTGATTATGATATTGTGAGCCCTAAGAAGCAGCTCGCTTCTTAGATATTGTTTCTTCTTGTACGTTCCTTTATTGTTTATACCGCTTTTTGGCTATTGCGGTTGGCAAGCTATTTGGTCTACAGCTTGCTAGGTGTGCACACCACGTTTCTAGTCACTCGGTTCTGAGTGGTTGTTATTTTGATATTGCCCTACCGATCCTTGTGAGCTTAACAAGGGTATGTTTTACGGTGTTCTGAGGCAATTCCATGGTTGTATTCCCGATTATTAGCGGTGAGTTTCACAAAGAGTAGAGATATATTAGCTGAAGTGGCATTGACGCTTTACTTATGGTGTCTCATTACATTTAGATTTCTGCTGAATCTGATAAACCGTATCAAGGCTAATACCGGAGTACAAGTCTTCCTGCTTTATTTCCTTATTGTCTCCCTCCACTTTCCAAAGGTACATCACATCACATCACAATCCTTATATTGGGGAACATTGAGGGGAGGGATTGTTTTCACTCATTGTTATTGTATCTTACTACAGTGCCAGTTAGAGAAGATCAAGTATCCTCTGATTTGGAGAAGACTGTGGAGTGCTGTTGTTCTTCCCCTTCCTACCCTTGTTTTGTTCCCCTGTTTTCCTCCTGATTACCTTTTGGGTGTTAGTGTTTTATCCTGACCCCCGGGGGGTGACAGGGGGAGGTAGGGTGTTTAGCATCGTGACTCCAGGACACTTCCGAGACAAAGAAGGTGCGTGCATGACACAGACCATACAGAACGCACAGCCAGACTTGTCCTGGATCTCCCTATACTAACCCACATCCCCCCTACCTCCGGGAGCTCCTTTAGCTCCCTGTACAGAAAAGATGGAAGTTCAAGCTCCTGACCTATGCATAGAAGGCCCTACACAACTTTGGAACTGCCTACTCGAACCACCATCGGACCTTCCATCAGTCCCACCAGACACCTCCGCCTGTGTCCCTTTCTCTAACACTCACCCCCGCCTCCGACGTAGCAGATGCGGAGGTCGCTCCTTCGCCTACCTAGCTTGAAAGACATGGTACAAGCCCCCCTTTCATCTGAGGACCTCCTCATCTCTTCCAGAGTTCCGAAAGTCCCAGAAAACCTGGCTGTTCAGCTAATCAACTGTACCCTACCTGCGCCTGGATACCCTCGCAGCTGACAAGTAGCTCTCTATAAATCTACTGACTGAAAATATCTTTACAAGCCGATGGCCCAATAGATTGTGCCATTTGATGTATTCTTCCTGACAAAATAGACCAATGACCTCTTGGTATGGGGGATGTAATTTCACGGCTGAGTGCTGTTAGAATGTGAGTTTCTGATTGGCAGAGGTATGCACCCTGTTCAAGCAGTACCCATAATTCTAGTAAGCGAGTAACACACTTTAAATTAACCTGTGCTCACCCTCTGGTAGTTTGGCACATAACAGTCAGGCTTAACTTAATGGGCAATGTGTAAAGTATTTGTGCTTCACACAGTAACACAGTGAAAACACCACAAAAGACTCCTCACCAGTTTAGAAAACTAGCTTATATTTTTATGAGTATAACGAGATCGAAACAACTAAAATCCAACAAGTAGAAGTCAAGATATGAATTTTAAAAGAATAAACAGTTTTGTAGTGCTTAGAAGCATATAACGCCAACTGGGGCTACCTGGTCGCATTTGACCAGGGCAAATCCAAACGTTCAGGCCGACCACGATGGAGCGTGGGTCAGATACAGTGGCCAGTCTTGACCCGCTGAAGAGTACCTTGGATGCATCAACATCAAGGGTGAGGCTTGTAGCAAAGGAGGTGAAACATCGCTTGCGATCCTGAAGATGTAGGCAATGTGTTGGTTCTGAGCTGCAAAAGTCAAAGATGTGTTGAGAGTCACGATGCGATGACCAAGGGCAATGTGTCATAGTCGAACCGCAGGGCTGTAGGCAATGCGAGAAGCACACAGCAAGGTGTTGAACCAGGGCCACGTAGAGTCGGAAATGCGTCAGAAACCCGAGACCATGAGTTGCGCAGTCAGCGGTGCATTGTCCACTGTCCTTGCAGCAGAGGCGATGCGCCGGTGTCGAGGGAAAATGTGGCGGTTCCGATCAGCACAACTTCGTCGATGCGTGGGTTTTCTTAGTTGCAGCACTTAGTATTCACTTACAAGGGCCCACGACTAGATTGATACCATTTGGCAGAGCAGGACTTACAGCAGCCACAGTCCAGGTGCTAGTTGCGGGATGAAGAAAAATATTTGATATCCCTGAGACTTCAGAACACAGGAGGCAAGCCACAAATCCTTGGAGATAGTTTGGTTCTGAGTTGTAGAGATGCAGGTATTGTCCTCCTCCTCCCAGGCAAGATGCAGCAGGCCAACATAGCAAAGTGGCAATTTCTCCAGCAGCACAGCAGTCCTTCTTCCTGGTGTTGTCAGAGGTCCAGTACTTATACCCATTTGGGCCTTTGAAGTGGGGGAGACTTCAAATGGATGCTTTGAAGTGCACAGAGTTCCTTTCTCTCCTGCCCTGGCTCCAACCTGCAACCCTTTGTGTGGGGACTGGATACAGCCCTTTCACGTGTAAGAGTCTTCTCTTCCCTCCCATCCTGTTCAGGATAACCCATCAGCATGCAGATGACCATTAGTCACACCAACCCTTCCTTTGTGTGTGGTTGTCTAGAGGGAATGGAGCAAGCCAGCTGTCACCCACCCCAGACGTGTATTCAAGAGACAGGCCGAAGGTACCTAATTTTTACAGTTAGAAAATGCTAACTTCCTAAAAGTGTTACTGCATTTTGGAGTTGCAATTTAAAAAGCAACTTAACCATAAGTTGTGTTTTAAATTGTGAATCCAGAGACACCAGATTTGAGGTTCCCATCTTTTCCCAAATGGGAATTATACTTATAAATTGTAATTAGGCTGTCCCAAAGTGTCGTGTATCTCCTATCAATCAATCAGTATTTATATAGTGCAAAACGATCACCCCTTGGGGTATCTAGGCACTGAGGTTGCTACATCTGCGTCAAAGAGCCAGGGCTTGGGTCGCTTTCCGAAGACCGCCAGGGAAGGTGCCATGTGGAGGTGGTCATTCCAAGTCTAGGCGTCGATGTAGGGGAAGGAGCAGCCCCGCTGTGGCTGCAATGGGACGTGAGCGAGTGCAAGTGTGGAGGTGGATGGAAGTTCAGCGGTGGTTGATATAGGATGGTCCTTCGTAGTGGAGAGCTTTGTAGGATTATGTGAGCATCTTGAGCTGGCATCTTTTCTGGATAGGGAGCCAGTGGAGGTTTCTGAGGTTAGAGGAGAGGCAGGGTCGTATGGGAAGGTCCAGGATGAGAGTCTGCTGTGTTTTGTATAGGCTGGAGTCTTCTGAGGAGCTGGGTGGGGATTTTAGTGTAAAGAGCATTGCTGTAGTCAAAGCAGCTGATTATGAGGGCTTGCGTGACTGTCTTTCTGGTGTTTACTGGGATCCATCTGAAGATTCTGCGGAGCATGCAAAGGGTGTGGAAGCAGGAGGAGATTATGTTGACTTGTAGTTTCATGGGCAGTTGTCTGCCGAGAATTATGCTGAGGTTGCATGCTCCTATTTTAGAGTATTTCAATACCAGGACATGTAAAGCTTAAAAGTAAGTGTCCTACTTTTTAAATACACTGCACCCTGCCCATGGGCTGTCCAGGGCATACTTTAGTGGTGACTTGTATGTAATAAAAAGGAAGATTTGGGCCTGGCAAGAAAGGTTAACTTGCTAGGTTGACATGGCAGTTTAAAATTGACCACACAGGCACTGCTGTGACATGCCTGAGGCATGTTTAAAGGGCTACTTAAGTGGGTGGCATAATCGGAGCTGCAAGCCCACCAGTAGCGTTTGATTTACAGGCCCTTGGCACGTCATTTAAATATGCCTATTGTGGATAAACCAATGTTTGAAGTAAAGAGCACATGAACTTTGGCACTGGTTAGCAGTGGTAAGGTGTCCATATTCCTAAAGCCAGCAAAATCTAAGTCTGCAGCAATCGTCAAAAACAGTGGGTCAGACGGAAACCACGCCAGGTCTAACAAGTGCCATAGACTGCCTCTCCGTGGTTTGGGCTTTTGGCAGAGAACTAAGAAGCCATAGAAGCTGCCGCAAAATAATTCATCCAAGAGCCATGTGATATCAGATGTCACTAGGCATTAAATGTAGTCTATTGATCCTTCAGCCTCACATCTCGGGTTGTTTAGCTTACTCCTTGTTTAGCAAGGTGAAGATTTCAGTTAGCTCAAGTCCTCAGTTTTGGAATTTACTGCTTACAGATATACTCCATTACAGTATCGTGTTTAAGAAGTGGGCAGTTTGGATACACTGACATTTTTAGTGTTTTGTTAGCATTTCTGAAAACCTCCTGTGTACAAGTTACATGATTGACTTACAAGCATTATGACTCAATCAGGGTTCCCATGACTTTGAAGTGGGGATACCGATTGTAGTAGCCATTGAGTCATTCCACAGGATAGCAAGCTGCAGCTCAAGTTGGATAAACTTCTAACAATTTTATTTACTTGTTTTAAAAAAAAAGTTTTATGTGATTGCAACTGAAACCACAGTACTTGTAATCCTTTCCCACTGTATTTCCGGTGGTAAAGGAGTCCTCCACGAGTAGGATAATAAATCTACCTCATACTAAGCTTACACATTGCCCAAGTGAATGTCTCCCTCATCTGTAATTGCCCTAAACAGGACAAGGAGTCATCTGAAATGTCTACTAATCTTTTGATAGGATGTATGCTCTTGGAATGTTGTTCCTTTAGATGCATTCTATGTCCCTCAGGAATCCAGGCTCTTGTCCCTCCCCATGATATCTGCAAACTAGGTAACTAGTCTATGTTCTGAGCAGTTAGTAATCACTATGCTGTATGTGCCTGTTCAGTAAGATGCTCTGTCCATTCAAGGCAAGGGAAAGAAGACAGTTGTTTTTGTGAATTCTCGATATGAGCTAAACTGCCTTCTTCCTCGTCTAAGCCTCCTCCAAGTCCCCTAACGAGCCAAGAATCAGTTTTTTGTGCAGAAATGTCACCAGAGCAGGCAGGGATTTTAGAGTGATAACGAGATGCCCACAATACTTCCTCCAATATTCTTCCTAGAGACACACTTTCTTCATGTGATTCCAAAGCTTTTTCAATTCCACTGCGTCATTCAATTTGTGTCATCCTTGTAGAGTGTGTGAAAAGAAATGTGGAGCATCGTTTAAGCAGGTCTTCTAAAATGCGCGCTGTGTTTTTTTGGGTGGGGGGACACACCCAAAAGTACTTTAGTTAGTCTAGTAACTAACATCCTTTTATTTTAGTACTGCATTTTTCTCCGTTGGCAGTGTTTTTGCTCAAATATGTGACTGTTTTAGAAATTAGCTTTCATGTAAATAATAGTGTGTCTCATTTTCATTGTGTAGGTGGTGGAGAAGACCAACCCCACAGAGCCTGTTGGTGTGGTGTGCAAGGTTGACGGAGTCTATCAGGTGGTGGAATACAGTGAGATCACCTTGTCAACAGCACAGAGACGGAGTGCAGATGGGCGACTGATGTTTAATGCAGGCAACATCGCCAATCATTTCTTCTCTCTGTCTTTCCTCAGAGATGTTGTCCAGTAAGTAAGACTTTGCTGACTTGCGTGTGATCCACGAAAAGAACGGCAGTTGATTATTATTTTTGTTTATCGAAGCCCTTCTGAATGGTGAAACGTCATGTCTATCATTCTTCTGCATCTCGGCCTTGTCTATAGTATATTCTTTTTCACTTTCCGTAAAATTCATGTCTTGATCTGTGTTTCAAAGCTCCTTTCTTGCATGTGCACAACCCCTTAGTTCTGAATTGCAGTAATTGGGCACTCACTTTGAGGTGAGTTCTTGGTGACTGAATATGCACTTGAAGGATCAAACACGGTGGTAGGAGATGTGCAGAGTATTGTGTTCGAGGCAGGGCCCTCAAATCTACATGTGGTTCCTATTTAGTGTTGTGAAAGGTAATTAGAGGGGTGAGCACTCTGTGTGCCGCAGTTGAAGCAGTTAGTCCAACCAAGATATGTTCGACACCAACTTCAATTTCAATGCACGTCTGCAGTCCAGTGTTTGGAACAGACATCCTAGTTTTCAAAGGATTATGGAAAGTATGTAGTTGGCCTCAAGAGTCTAGCATGCTGTACTTTAGGGTCTACAGCAACCTCCAAGTGTGAATTTTCTGTTTTTTGTGTTTTTTTCGTTTTTTTCTTGAATTGCAGGATCTTGGAAGGTGCTTGGTGGATTTTCAGGCCCTTGATGACTTTGTTTCATGTTTGGGCTTCATATGCCTGACACTTAATACTTGTTGCTATCTTTCGTTTTGTTTTGTGATTCAAGCATGTAGCAGACATTCAATCCTGACCTGACAGAAGGCTAGGTGAGTGCCACTCGTAATTAGTTGGTAGAAATCGCAGGCTCTTTCACTGTGATGGATAGGTTAAATTGTCAACCCTAAGTTGGTTGTTCAGACATCAATAACTTTGAGCCACAAAAGATAGCGAGTTAAATAATTTTCCATTAGTTTCAGTTTAGCTTCCAGCAACATACATGTTCCAGACAACTCGTGCTGATGTAATTTTTTTCAGACTGGGAAGGCGCCCAAGCCTCATCAGTGTTCATCTGAGATTGCAGGTGGGGAGAGATAACATATAAATGTTGAAAAGCAAAGACAGTATGAAGGGATGCCCTATGTGTGACGCCTGCTATGCTCGTCCTAGAGGATTAAGCAGACCAGATTCCGACGTGTTTGGTGACCTCTAACGTTATAGATGAATTCATGTATGTTCTGTCTTGCACTGTGTGACTTGTTCTACAATGTAATCCATTGCAGAGAGTTCAGTAGGTCCAATGCTGAATGCTAGCTTTCATCTGAGAAATGAGGCAACCCCCTTAATGTGAAACTCCACTTTCTGTTCCTCTTACTGAATTGACTTTAGGCTAGTGACGATCAGGTGGTGGGTTGTGATGGTCTTCATATTTCCAAATGTGTGTTCTTATCTGTTTTAGTACAGTGCTTGACAGTAGCTAGTTGGGTCTTTGGACAGGGTAATGGATTTCTTTGTGAAAGGTGGTAATTATCTGTTTTAAGTCGTCATAAACTAGATATAAGTCGTGCTGTTTGGGGAGCAGGTGTGTGCAGGAATTTCTGTCATTCTGGGTGCAGCGTTGCCGGTCTTTGACCTTGTTTGTAAGATGCACACTTTGATTTGAAGGCAAATACTGTTTTACTTTCCTTTTTTTAATTGTATTATAAATTTCCCCAACATGACATTGAGTACACCATTGAAGAAGAAAAAAAGACTTTTCCATTGCAATGATTAAAGGCAAATACACTTCCGAGTATATTGGTGGGGTGGGATGGAAGAATTTAGTGATGGTTCAGGGTTGCCTGCAAGCGTTTAGTACATTTTTATTTTTGAGTTGAAGTAAGTTCTTGGAGTCTTCACAAGGATGTTGAGTCGTAAACAGAAGGCTTCTAAACTCCACTCTCCAGATTCCAGGGATCAATTTTGTTATTAACAAAAACACCAAGAGTGTTTCAGGTGTCCTGGCATAGAGAATGGAAGGATGCATGGCTCCCGCTCAGTTTTTATTTCTGTCCAGTAATCATTTTATTTGCTTTCGGGCAGAGCTGATATGCCCCCTCAACTTCAGCAATAACTGTTTAAGTGAAAAAAATAAATAAACAGAGTTGGGAGAAGGGCCTTCTGGCACACAGTTTTGATCCCAGACGTTTTTCTTTGCTGTGGTGGACCTATTTGCACACAAGGGGTACCATTTTGTGGGCTTGAGTTGGGGACATTTGCCATTGGTAACATATGGAGTTTTACTGCACATAAGTGTGAGGAAATGTCAATAAGGTTCCTTTTTTATGGATAAGTAGAGCCGGTGTGATCCACACAATTCATGCCTCCCTGGATTTGTCTGTCTGAGTACCCGGGATTATGGGGGCCAGACTCCTGCATGCCAAATTTTTTCATGGGAAAGATGCTTCTGAAATATACTTTAAATTAGTAGTTTTGACCCTCTGCACTCCCTTACAAAGTACCTAACATGTGGGAATAAAGCGTTTTGGACATTAGTGTCTGACATCACAAGTTGTTCGTTTTGTGGCTCATAAATGTGCCAAAATCGTGTTCAATAGCATCAGGATGGTTCTTGCATGACACAACAAAAGGTGGTAACACCCATATATCAAATTATCCCCGGAGTCTCTAGTGTGAAAAATATTGTTGGGATGTGTATGATGGGAGACAGTATGCTGTTATCGCTTTGTTTTGAAAAAGTGTTCGACTGTCAGAAAACCTTGTTTGATTACACTCCCGTCAATTACATGTCATGAGAGATTTCTTGGAGGTATGAAATTCACCTGTCACAGACATCCGATGTTCCTTCACAAAACCGCAGTTTTCATTGCTACCCATTCTCTATCTTTTTCATTTTTCATGTGAAGTAGGATAAATTCATGGTTGAAGTATGATTAAATGCATTTGGTGATAGATGGTGATAGATGGTAGGAACCTTCATTTTCGAATGCTTGCTGCTCAAAGCTTAGAGCTGCTTTGTAAGGGTCTAAGACTGCTGCTGGTTTCCAGATGGAGCCTTTGTTGCATTGGAAATATGAGCTTCGTTGGTAGGACCCTGGCACTCCTAATCCAGGCTACGATGTATCCCAGTATGGTTAGACCTGTGCATCCTCCTACTCTGCCATGGTGGTGATAGTGCATCCGGTAAGTTTGAAAAACGCAAAAGTAGGAGGGCTTATATTGAGTGGGTGAGGTTGTACTGTGGTGTGCATGCCATTCTCACATATTTTAACCACTGTGGAAGTATTTCCCTGCCTTCACAAGCTGCTTTTGGCTTTTCATAAGGGTTGGTTAGAGCAACTTGTCTTAACGCCTTCTGTACCCTTAGGATGTACCAGTTCACCCGCCTTGTAGTGGCGTCCCAAAGCATCAGTCGGCAGGGAAGCTTAATGAGTTCAAGACCCACTACCAAAAAGATTTTCATGCAGTGGCAGGACTTTGAAAATATATGGAACAATTTTTTTATGAATCCGTTCATCCATCCATGTGTGTGCTTTAGCTTGTGGTCCTTTACTCTGCTTTTTTTTTCACCAGTTCATAGCATTCTTGGGATGGAGGAGTTTGCACCATTTTGTTTCGCTGCACTGTGGTATGGTTTGCGGTGTATTTATGTTTGGCTGTTGTTCCAGAATTATGTTGATGTACTGCTGCTTCCACAGAAGTATTGAGCACAGCACCCTTGTGAAGCATTCACGAATTGGGAAAATGTGCCTCAAGAGTACTATACTTCCATCTCATAGTCACCCTTAAGATCTATTTAGTTGTAACCAACATGCTGGAGAAGATAACCATGAGGCATTGTTTTTGTTTTGCTTTGGACAACACAGTTGCTGCCATTGCATGTTGTATATTTAGGGTTGGTTTATTACTCACTGTCTTTGCTTTTCCCTCTAGCATTCATGAACCCCAGCTGCAGCACCACGTGGCACAGAAGAAAATTCCATATGTGGATACTCGAGGGCAGTTCATCACGCCAGAAAAGCCAAATGGGATCAAGATGGAAAAGTTTGTCTTTGACATCTTTCAGTTTGCAAAGTACGTGCAAACCTTTTGTGGGCCTTTGTAGGGTAGCTGTTTATGTATATGACATGTTTGCTATGTGCCATTTATTATTTACTTCTAAAATGAATGGGAGATGGAAGCACGCCAGTTGTGTTCTGTGCATGTGCCAGCAGCAGTGTAAGTGCACATATTCATGCCAGCTGCATGAGGTTGGAGATCCAAGGAATAGTTGACGCCAGACCTACTTCTTTTCATATTTCATATCACAGCTGCTACTCAACAAGTCAGGAGCAGTTTTATTAGGCAGGAGGTGAGGCCCCCTCCACTGCATACTTTCATTATTGTAATGCATCTTCCAGTGAGGGCATTACCACCAGCTCTATGATTTTCAAGGGATAGCCTTTGAACTGAAGCACTCGTCTTTATAACGTAATCATCATGCATAAAATATTATGCAAAATATTTTACATCCGGGCATAAGGAGCTAAGATTGAACGGCTTGTGCAGATTTGTTATCACATCACACATTTCTTTTTTTTCCTCTAAGTTGAGCATCTGTTATTTCAAACTACTGATCTAGTAAACGTTGATCAACAACATTTAGTGTATAACTTATTTTCTAGAGAGAAAGATTGTGTCGGAAATTTTCTTGGATACTATTGTTTTTCGAAGTGAAGTTTGCAAGATTAGTATTTTTGATTTACAAAGAGAGCAAAACAAATTGCAAAGCTGTGAAAAAGATGCAGAATTACAATCATAAAACTTCTTTTTTGATCGAAAAGAATTTTCATTTAGCTATTTTTTAATTTGTTTTATTTTATGGGCAAAGAAGGAGAAACTTCTGCCTTTATTTAGTAATGCACTTAAATATGGTGATCTAAGTTTGTGACTTTGCTTGTGAATTTAGTGAAGTTTCCCTTCATGGGATGGCATTGAAAGTAAGTAATCTTTTCTTGTGAGCTTTCGACCTGAGGCTGAGCTAGGTAAAAAGAAGTGATTTGAGGTAGGTTATTGTGTGTGTAACAGATGTATCCAGTAAGGCTGGGCAGAGTGTAAGCAGTGAAATGACATGCTTCTGAAGGAGGCTAGTGAAGAAATGTTTGCTTAGGCAATCGTCCTAAAAAAGTGCTGCCTCTTACTCTATCTTTTCAGCTTTTTCATTGTTGAAAGTCTTTATCCCCTTTCAGAAGTTTGTTTTTGTTGCCTTATAGCCTGGAATTAAACTGTATTAAAATATTTTTATGTTTTTACATTTACCTACACACTGTAAAACGAAACACTTAGTGTTCAATTCAAAGGACCAAAATAACTGACTTTTGTAAGTGTCTACTATATAGCCATCCATTTAAAACTTGGAGACTCAATTGCAGCATGAAGTGAATCAACCACATCCCTGTGGTGGAGCAAAGGGCTCACGGGAGATGTTCCTCTGAGAGCTAGGTGGCCTAGCATGCAGCAGTTTGCCATATGCTAGTCGCTGTGGTGGAACAGGCACTCAAGTTAATTCCTTCAGTTTTGTCACCACCATCA
The DNA here is from genome assembly GCF_964261635.1 of Lissotriton helveticus. Lineage (NCBI taxonomy): Eukaryota > Metazoa > Chordata > Amphibia > Caudata > Salamandridae > Lissotriton > Lissotriton helveticus. The sequence continues at coordinate 1,574,237,735 of NC_136057.1, forward strand.
GATTAGGGTAGCAATCTGCTGGATTGTTTTTCTTTTATCCAACTATACCGTAGAAAGGTTCTGAAGCAGACTTATGCACATGTATGGCTTCCAGAGTAGTGTGGTACTCGTCGAAAAATCGCTTCAACACCCCATCAGGGGTAGCAAGTGCTATATAATTGCAAACCTTTTTTCCCTCTTCTATCCCTCCACTATCTTTCTCAATCCAAGTAACTGATAACATATCCACCACTCAAATTACTTCCATATTTCACTATACTAACTCGCTACTAATCCTTTATGGGTTCTGGAGTAGCGTACTACTTGCTGAAAAAGCGCTTTGACACCTCATCAGGGGTAGTAAGCTCTATATAAATGCAATCACAATACAATAATTGCTTTGTAATGGCTATCGTAAATTTGCTCAGGCATAACCAACCACCTACAAAATTATACAACAAGCAACATGACCACCACCTGCATCCAACTGTAGTGATGTGAGTATATGATTTTAGCATAGTTTCAGCTTTTCCAGTAGGTTCTCTCTGCTCACCAGTGCATTTGACAGCAAAAGGTGCAACAATGACCACCAAGAAGCTTTCAAATGAACTTCAGGAAACAGTGGTGGAAACACACAGCTCAGGAGATGGGTATGAAAACTATTCAAAGGCCTTGAATATCCCTTGTAGCACAGTCATTATAATTAAAAAGGGTAAACTGTATGCCACTACCAAGACCTAGCCTAGATTGCGCCATCCTTCCAAACTAGGTGACTGCACAAAAACCTTACTGATCAGAGGAACTAGCCATCAGGAGGCCAGTGGACACTTTAGATGACGTCTGAACTTTTAAAGCTAATATGGGTCAAATTGTGCAGGCAGCAAAAATATCACAAGCACCCCAGAATTGTGAACTTTATTGTTAAGTGCCAATAAGGAAAGTTAATGAAGAAAGCTCATCTGGAATCCCATTTGTAGAGTGCACGAACACTGGGGATTCTCTAGTAATGCGGAAAAAGGTTTTGCTAATTGATAAAACCAAAGTGCAGAAAAATACTATCCTTAATGTGAAGTACACTTGTGTTTTGTGTCTCTTGGTAGAAACTAGGGCACTTGTCAGGATTGATAAGAGCAAAGTTCAGGAAAGCCCTTTAGAAACCTTTACGCCCTCTGTAAGAAAACTGAAACCAAGACGGAGGTTCCTCTTTCAGCAAACAGTGACCCGAGGCACACTGATTGACGAAGGAACAAAATGGTGAATGTCTTTGCATAAACTCAGAACCCCCCCCCCTTATCCATTCGAAAATGTGTGACATAACTTTGAGTCTTGTCCATAAAGGCTACTCAATGATCTTGACAGAGTATCTCCGTTCTGTTTGGAATAGGCAAAGCGTACCAAATCCAGGTGAACCAAGTTGTTGGAGACCCATCCCAACAGGCCGGCAGCTGTAATTGGTGCCAAAATTGCTTTCACCAAGAAATAAGGCAGGAGAGTAGTGATTTATCCAATTATAACAGTTCAGTTTTGTGTTTTTCACACAAAAAACATTTTTCCCTTGGAAGTGTGTAGTAGATAAAAATCTTAATTGAAATGCAAGTAGCTCTGAGGCACTGACTCATCAAAATATAGAAATCATTCTACTGAGTGTAGACTTCCTTTATACACGAGATACTTTCTATAACTGGTGTTATTAAATCTATATGTAAAAATTCAAGTTGAAATTCATTTGATTGATCGAAATGATAAATTCATCATCAAAGAATCCTAAAATACAGTGTAAAATAAAAACAGTTCCAGTTTTAAATAATTAAAACTCCAATCACAATCAATCGGGATTTATAAAGCATGGCAAATCACCCCTGTGGGCCTCGATGGGCTGGAGTTACTAGCTGCTTTGTAGAGTTCTATTCATTCGAACATCCAGGTCTTGAGTCCTTTTCTGAATTCCCGGAGTGATGAGGCAGTCCTGAGGTTCAGTGGAAAGTTGTTTGCTTTGGCCGCTAGGTGTGAGAAGGAGCATCCACCTCTGTTGCCTCAGCGGATCCGAGGGGTGTGTGTTAGGAATTGGGAGTTAGATCGTAGGTGTCCGGTCAATTGGTGGAAGGTCTAGTGCTAGCAGATTTACTACAATGCGATATAAAAAGTTAAAATTACCTAAAATATAAAGTGCAATAAACCGGACCCATTATACAATATTTTATCGGGATTAAGGTAGTGACTTTTGCCTTATGTACCAGACCGCGTACAACATCTTAGATAAAGCAACTATGACTATTGTTGAAGAGTCGCTTTTACAAATCCTGAGCGATTGCCTTCTTTCCATAAAACTCAGGCACTAACAAAGGGAAACAATCCACTTACTTCTAGATTTGACATGCAAAGGGCAGACGAACAAGTGTTCTCTGTTTCATCAACAGAAAGACTAAAGAAGCAGTTGTGAGTCCCGGGTGTAGCAGCATTCCATAATGAGGTGTGAACTGCAATTGGGAGGGTCCAGTGCCTAACCTGTTAAAACAATGAGCGAGCACGTGTCGGGCGAATATCATTTAAAAATTCCTCATGTTTAGTTATGAATTTGTGCAAGACAGAGCATCTAGTAAGGCTGCCTGTGGAATTTTGCAGCTCATTACGGGCAGCAGCTTTCTTCTGGAAACGAAGTTTCACCTTTGGGGCAGTATTAGTCTGGATAGAAGAGGTGTCGTCCCAAGAACTAACCACGCCAAGCGCAAACCAAGCAGTTTTTTTTCTATAGAGGCCAACCATCAGATTTTTGTGGACAATTGCAATTTTAGGATCTCTGCAAGCCCCTCTCTATAATGGTGCAATTTGATGGTATCCGAATACGCACCCAATACAACAGTGGTCTCAAGGCTGCCAAGTCTGCAACTGGAAAAAACCTAGATCCAGTCACCATGGTACTAGTGGTGTACCCCTCCCTGGGCCAGTAAGTGCTCTAGTGAAATGGTTTTCGACAACGATCAACGTGCTCATGTTGCAGTAGCCCTATGACTCAGCAACATACAGTGCCGCACTGCTGACTTACGACTTGTAAATTTTAATCGCAGCGAGTATTTGAAACCAAGAAGCCCTTTTAGCAAATCTACATATGGCACCGGCTTTATGTTTAATCGTGAGAGAACTTTTGTGAATCTCGCGATCGGGCTCGTTCTTGAGGTCGCTCCCGCGACCGCCATGCGAAAACAGGTAAGCGTAAGCACAGGCGTCGCTTGCGGAGGTCTTTCTTCGATGTTCGTGCTGCTGCCGCCCATTCCCCTCGCACTGTGCCAGGTAAAGGCGCATGGCAGCTCTTATCCTCCGTACCCTCCCTTTCCGGAAGTTGGAGTAACGCGTGCCCAAATGGAAGCTTATTCTATGGCACTCCAGGCTTGCTTTGAGTCGCCCCGCTCTCCCTGGTGCACCATCGGGTCCCACAGAGGTAGCAGGCACTCATGCCGGGTCCTCGTCTGCGGAAGTTTCCCCGGCGCCGGCTGTGTGTGTGTCGACTCCGATTCCGGAGCCGACACAACGCCAACAAGTAGGGGGCCCACAGCACAACCCACCCGTCAGTCAGTGCATAGCGGGCTTCCTGCGCTGACGTCGGAGGCTGTGCCGGCGACGCCCGGTCCGACGCCTGGTTCTACCCCTGGGTCGATGTCCAGCCCGGCACCTTGTGCTTACTCCAGGAAGTTTACAGTGTGGATCGATGTCGGTAGGCGTCCAGGTCGAGTTCCCTGTGGAGGTCGTCGAAGTCCAGGCGACTCTGATGTGGCGTCGATCGAAGCCGGTACCGGCTTCGATTCCTCTTCCCTTGGTTGAGGTTGTTGCTCCTCCCGACTCCTCGGGCGGCGATAGGTCTCCTACATGGCGTCATTTGACGCCGGTACTAGCGATTACGCCTCCTCCTTTACAACATGATGCTTCTCTGGACTCCCCAGATCAAGGGCCAATGGTGCAAGTACCCAGTGTTGCCTGGCCTTCGGGTCAGTCTCCGGCTCCTCCACTCCTATTGTCTAGTGGCCAGATTAGTCTTCAACCGTCTCCTACCGACAGTTTGTAATCACCTACACGGATGGCAACTGAATCTAGTGCTGCCTTTGCGTGCGCTATTCATGGGGCGGCTGCTGTACTCGGCTTTCAGCCTCCTGTAGTGCCTCTACTTTCCAATCCTTTAATGGATCTGCTCCACTTGGAGCCTATCGAGGTGGAGCCTTTGCTGCCCTTTGGGGGCTCTTTATTTGACATCCTCCGTGGCACATGGTCAAGACCCTCTTCTGGTGACCCTGTTGATTGGGCTATTGCTCGTAGGCACCGCCCTGCTCTGGGTGATCCTCTTTGCCTGTCTCTTCACCCAACAGCTCAGGGCCTAGTTGTTCAGGCGGCTTTTAATATACAGTCTTCACCCACGTTGTCGTTGTTACCTCCCACCAGGGAGTCTAGGTGGCTGGACGATTGTGGTCGCCGGATTTTTGCCTCTGCCAGCACGGGCATCCGGGCATTAAATATGGCCTGTGTGTTTGCACGTGCATCCTCAGCTCTTTGGGACTCAGTTGGGAACCTTCTCCCTTCTGTTCCAGAAGGGCCACAGGCAGAATTGCTTCGTCTTCTGCTGCATGGCAGGGAAATGGCACAATTCTCCCTTAGGTCTTCCCTTGATGCAACTGACTATGGGACGGATTCTTTCTCACGCTGTGGCTTTACGCAGCCATGCTTGGCTGCGCGACAGTCGCTTCCCAGATCATATTCGGGATGCCCTCGGAGATCAGTCATTCAATGGGGTGGATCTTTTTTACCGCCACACTGATTCGGTGATCCCCCGTCTCTTGTCCTGGCTGCAGTGAATCTTGGTGCCTTATTTTACGGCGCCAACCTCGGCACGGGTTGGTTATAGTGCCTGGTTAGTGTTCATGGCTGGTTAGCCATCTCTATGTTCGTTCAGTACAGCCATTTGGCTGATTCTCTTGTTTTTCAGTCCTCTGACTATGTGCTTAGCTCAAGAGGACACCCCTACAGGGGATTAGCCTTACCTTTTGTGGCGTATTTGCTGGCATTGGGTTCTGCCTTTGCCTTGGTACGCTCCTATGGATTTTTTCTGCGACATCCTGCTGGGAGTCACTTGTCTGTTTCTACAATGCTCCTTGTGTAAAGTTGCTCTATTGCCTGTCTGGGTTGGTCTATCTGCACTGCATCGGAGCCTAGCATGGATTCAGTGCCGTGTCTATCCAGCAGGCCTGGCAAAACACTTTGTTGTCGCCAGTTTTTTCACAACTGACACCCTATATGCCGCTGTGCAGCCTGCTTATTATAGTTTTTTTTTATTGATATAGATTTGAATGTGCTGCTCTTTCTGGGTTTGTCCTCCAAGGCAGTGGTTTAGCAGGTGTTCTCTGCTGTGTGTGGTCGTGGCCTCCTTTTGGCCGTTCATCCTATCACAATTTCCATATTCACTGCTGTTTCTGTACGGGTGTTTACACGCTTTGCCTTACAATCGCACTGTGCGCTCTCAAGGGGCGTGTTTTCTTTACAATACTCGCTTCTTGGGGTCCGGGACATTTCCATTTGTCCTTACTATTTCCACTGTCATGTCTGGTTCTTCTAGCTTGCGGGGGGGTCATCGTTCCTCCCAGGCAAAGGGCAATTGTTCTTTACTGCCCTAGGTGTTGTCCTATCCAGTTCCAAGTGTCTGCGGGTAATTTTAGCGTACCCTAGACTCTTGTTGTGTTCCGCTTCTCTTTTCAGCATTTTTCTTCCTGCTCAGTGTCTGTTCTGTGTTCTTGCCCAGCGGATCCGTGCAGGCTTTTCCTTCATGCGGTGTCCGTGGTCTCTGTTCCTGTCTGCTTGTGCCATCGGCTCTTATGTGGTGCCCGGTTTTATTGGTGCCCTTTTTGGGCCATGGCCTTCTTGCTGTTGTGCGCACCTGAACTGTTCATTCTGGTCTACATAAGGTATGTGCTTACTTTGTGTGGTTCCAGTGTCCACACGGTATGCTTAGGTACCTTCCAGTATGCTTACGTGCCTTCCGGTCTCCGCTCTTGTGTTTTGGCGTTTGACTACTTGTCATCGGCTCTTTCACATGTTGTGACAGACCGTTTAAGTCCTGGCGTGTTTTGTGCTTTCGTGCTACGCTTTCTAGCCGTAGACTGGCATCCTGCCAATACTGTCTCTTGTGTCTTCCTGGTACAGGTTTCAACAGGGTTCCTTTTCGCTGTTGTACATATTAGGCCGGTGTGTGATGTCTCTGTCATACCAGTTGCCATCTTTTGAGGCTTTGCTGCAGTCGGCACGTTGCATTTGTTGGATCTCTCAAACCCTCAGTTCAGCTCCGCTTCTTGCAAACTCGTATCCTTCCTTTTTACTCCTGTATATCTAGTGTATGGTTTCTTCTACATGCTGACGTTTGCTGGGTGAGGGTCAGCCTCTTGTCACTGCTGCTCCTCCTGCCTTGCAGGCGCAGGTTCCAAAGTGCTTTTTTCCACGGTTCTGTTTGATCAACCGATGATTGCTTTTGCTTTCTGTCGCCACCTTAGATCCGTCTCATTCCTCGTACCCTGGGTCGGTTCATCTTCTTTTTTTCCACGTTAGCGACTCTCACTTTGCCACGGGCATTCTGGCTCTTTGTTTTCCTTTTACAAACCCTGTATACACAAAGGGGTTTTTTCGCGCTGTTCTTGACAGCTTCTGGTGCCTTTGCCTCCCGTTGTTTCCCGCTCTCTTTAGAGCATCATTGTCTGGTGGTGAACTGTGCTAACATTGTTGTCCTCACTACGGTTCGTCCCCTGGTTTCACGGTGCTAGTTTAGTCACCCTCCGGACGACTAAGTTCTCTCGGGAACTTGGTGGGGTTCCATGGCAGACCCGCTTCCTCCATGGGTATGGCTTTGGTATCTATTCTAAGTTAAGGAATCTGCGGCTAGACTTCTCAGAGGGACAAGTTACTTACCTTCGCTAACGATGTATCTGGTAGAGACATAGTCTAGCCGCAGATTCCTTAATGCCCGCCCGTCCTCCCTGTTCTGCGAGAACCTTTTCAGGTTGGTGCTTTCTATACTCGCCTCCCTTAGGGTGGCTTGCCCTTTTGCGGGGTGACATTCTCTCTTCACTCCAACACAGATTGCTTTGTTCTGTTTCTCTGTTACATTCTGCCCATTCTCAAGATTAGGCGGTATGTTAATCCATCATGTGTTCTTTCCTGTCCTCGGCCTGGATGGTAACGGTGTAAAATCTATTCTCGTTTTTTCGCACCGTCCCTCTCCCCTTCTTCTCCATTGCCTTTTACGTCAGATCTATTGGCTCTGTACATTTATGGGTCTTTTATTGGGGTTGCGATGTCTCTTTTTGGTGACGTCTTGTGGTGAGCTATCCTTAAATCTTGTGTTCCGTACTTGTTCTCCTTCACGGTTTTACTTTCTGGATGCTGACTTTCTGTCCTCTACCAGGCTGTTTTTCTACATCCTTGTCTCCCTTAACGTTGACTTAGCTTTCACTCTTGCGGGGTTGCTTTTCAGAGCGTTGCTCTGTCTCACCCGTCAATTTCTTTCAAATTTTTTGCCATTTTTGCACACTGTTCCCATATTCTCACAGTTTTTTGGTGGTGGCTCCACATTCTGACTCAGAAAAGTTTCTCCAACGAAAACTGACGTCAGCGCGCTGGGAGAGGCATATATGGCTCAGCTGACGTCATATCCGTGGACGACGTCATGGCGGAGCTGGGCGGCGCCTCCCCCGGCGCGCAGAGGAGCTGCTGCAGAAGGTTTTCCGGATCCAGTCTGATGCCTGAGGATATTCTAAGTTAAGGAATCTGCGGCTATACTATGTTTCTACCAGATACATTGTTACCAAAGGTAAGTAACTCGTCCTATTAGAAGAGTGTCCTCTCCATTATGTAGTTCAAAGTGTGTTCTACAGATGTTGGCATAATTTTATGACCATTGAATGCCCTTTCTTACTCTTTGTAACTTTTGTGTATTTCAAATTTTCCCAACTGTAGGAAGTTTGTAGTTTATGAAGTGCTGCGGGAAGAGGAGTTTTCCCCCCTTAAGAACGCGGACAGTCAGAATGGGAAGGACAATCCAACCACTGCAAGGCATGCCCTCATGTCGCTACATCACTGTTGGGTCCTCAATGCTGGTGGGCACTTCATAGACGAGAATGGTACCAGGATTCCAGCTATTCCTCTGTAAGTGACTGTGCTTTGGCTGCTGACTTCGGTCATGATCAGGGCTGTCTTTCCTATATAATGAGTAGACTAACAAAAAATAAAGGTTTAGATCAGTCAGAGCATACAGTAGTAATATTTGCCTTATGTCCCCCTGTGTTCCCATTGAGTTAAATGCCATATGTATACCCTCTGCAGAGGAAGGTTAAGTTACATTTTCAAACTAATTTATTAGGTCGAAGCCTATCACACAGCACAGCTGTCTGGTTTGCTAATATTATCTTGGGGCAATTCGGAGAGCTTCCCTGGGAATGCATTCTGCCCATTGCATAACATTGGCTTTGTGGTTTGGCACTCGCATTCCCTTGCTTTCTATTTGCTACCTTTTTTGTTTTAGGCTGTCCAGCTTATATCTGTTAGTTTCTGTGTCCAAACCTTATTTACTGTATTCTTTAATCCGTACTGGATTTCTATTCACAGGCTTTTAAATGTTGTTCTTATCTTATCACATTTGCTGTGCAGACAAAGACAGAGGTCAAATGTCATGCTCTGTCTTTTTGGGAGCTTGGCATTTACTTTTCTTTCTCTGACTTCAAAATGAGAGGATTTATGTAACAAGCATGCTGGCTACTAAGAGGTGCTGGATGGAAGGCTGTACAATGGTTTTTTTCTAGCACATAATAAAATGTAAATGAGCTGTGCAGATATTTCAGAATATATCAGAATTAGGACAGCACAAATGAAGCACATTTTTGGGTAATTCTGAAGTGTGGTGGAAACAAACATTTTAATACAATCAATACAGTAGTTGAGGACATTTCCACACATTATTTGTGCGCTGTATATTTCCATCAGTAAAGCTGTATATCTGTGCAAATGTAATGGTCATTTCAATTGGTGTTGTCTGTAATGGCAGTACCTACCACACCATGCTTACTCCACTTATACTACTCCACTCTGCTCTACACCACTCCATACTATGCCACTCCACACTGCACCACTGCACTCTATGCCTCTCTACTCTGCCAATGCACTCTACCCCACACTACTTTCACAACTGCACTCTGTGCAACTCAACTCTATGCCACTGCACTCTGCAAAACTGCACTTTATGCCACTCCACTCTACTCCAGTACACTCTCAGTCAGCAATATACCACTGTAATCTACTCTGCTTCACTGTACTCTACACCTCTGTACTTTAATGTGCACCACTCTACTCTTCTCAGAAACAACCTACTCTGCACCACAGCGCTCTACTCTGCACCACTCTACACTACGCCACTGCACTGTACTCTAAGTACTGCACTCTATGCCAATGCTCTCTACAGATCTTTTTATTCAAAACCAATGCACGCTACGCTATTGCGCTCTATGCCAATCTGCTCTGTACCAATGAACTCTATGCCAATATACTCTGCACCACTGCTTTCTTTGCCACTGCACTCTACACCACTCCAGCCTAGGCTACTCCACGTTGCTACACTCCATTCTATGCCATTCCACTCTGCAACACTGCACACCACTGCCCTCCATGCCAGTGCTCTCTATGCCACTTCACTCTGCACCACTCCACTCTACACCACTTCACCCTACTCTCGAACTTACTCACTTTATTCTATGCTGTGCCACTCTACACCACTTTACTCAACTCCAGTATAGGAGCTTTCATGGATTCACATGTTTGAATCATTCCCTGTCATCATGATATCGGTACTTTAAATAGTAATAGTAGTAATAGTAGACTGATAGGTATAGACTAGAAAAGACCTAGGCCTCACAGTTTATTAACCTATCATAGTCATTATTAAAAAAAGAGACCAATGTTTTGCCTTGGCCAATCAGCATTGACTACCCTCTAGAACACCCCTGAGAGAAGCTCAGAACGTCCGATTTTCTACTGCACGTTGTGCTAGGGAGTCTCCTCTGAGCTCTGCTCAGCTTTTCTCATCTTCAGGAAGATTTTCTGGACTTCAACTTTCAGGGAAGTGACTTCATTTGATATATTTTCTTACTCAGATATATATTCTCTCTTTCTATCTGTTGTTTGCCACAAATCTGTCTGGGTAATCTCAGAAAAGTAAAAAAAAAAGGCTCTCTTTAGAGAGTGTGACACTTGTCTGAAGAAGAGACTGTATGTGTAAGACCCTCACAAACAAAGAGTGCATTTATTGTTTATAGCCATCTCATAAGGCGTCTGACTGCAAGATATGTTGTACCTTCTCGAATAAGACTCTCTGAGACCGTGAGGGAAGACTTCATACTTGGCTCCAAAAAATGAAAACCAGGTCTGATCCTGTATCAGACTGAGAGAGCGAGTAGTCTACCTCATCAAAGATATCCCTCAAAAGAGAGAGGTTTTCATCGCACTCTGTCAAGGAACCCCTTTCAAAATGTGCCAAAAAGTCCTCTCAGGATGTCTCCTCCGGGCACAGCAAAAGGGCTCACAAGAAAGAACAGGCTTATATGTCTGTATCTGTGCTTAAGACTCCACCTCCAGGCTTAAGACTGACTTTTAAAAAACCTTCTTCAGAGCCATCGATAGGTTCTCTGCCTCTCAAGAGGGAGATGCCGTTGACAACAAGGGGATGCACTTCAGGGACGTCGAGATCGTTCTCAACAGCCCTGTCACCGTCTATGACATCTCTGTTGCCGTCTATTCAGGCCCATAGTTTGCCAACCATCCTTCTGTCATCGTCGACAAAGATTTCCTCACTGTCAATGAAATTAAAGCCGCCGATGGACAAGTATATGTTGACAAGATCGTGGTCACCATCTTCGACGAAAACCGTGTCGTCAACGAAGGCTCCTAGATCATCAAGATCAAGGCCTGGACCTAAATCACCTTTGCCAAAGACCACTGTCTTACCAAGAGAGCTAGATATTACCCCAGAACATACGTCACCAATTAAAATCACGCCTCTTCTACCCACTCATCTTTTGGAAGAGGAGGATTCGGAAGACAAAGTCCCTTTTGGTCCTGCATATAGTCCATCAGATTTACATGTCAAGTATCAGCCAGATGACGATGAAGGGCAGGAGCAAGACTGTTATAGTCAGGTTTACTATACAGAACCTGAGCCATGCCGTCAGCACTATCTGCAGGAGGCGGTGACAGTGCCTTCTGGCTTAATTTCAGATCTTCAATTTATGCTTGAGGACTACCGCGAGCGGTTTCCACTTTCAGTACCTGTTACTGTCCCTCCATCTCTAATGGGGTCACCAGTGCAAAAGATCCACTCCTACCAGACTATCACTCCCAAATACCCTGTAGTCTGTTCCTCTCCAGGAAACAGTTTCTTCTGACGAAGAACATGAGGGAGAACTTTGCAACACAGGCACAGAATGGGACAACTATTCAATCTCTCTGCCTGCTTCACCAACACCTCCTCCAGTAGACTCTCTACCAGAGGACATAGGAGGTTTTGATAATCTTCTAGAACGTGCTGCAAAAAGATATGCTTTACCACTCCCTTCAAAGCACTCCGACTGTTTCCTTTACGATTTTAAGGAACCATACTGTAAATCGGTCAGGGCTATACCTATTATTGATTATATCTAGGTAGAAGGTATGCAGATTATGAAGACCCCAGTTTATGTACGGCGATGCTTCCGGCCCTTGACAAAAAATACAAACCTACAGACAATGCACCAGCGTGCCCCCGGGGCATCTAAAGACGGATTCAGTGGTTTTGCCGGTGGCTCAACGTCGCTCAAAAAATCCGGCAGCACCCCTTTCGGCTCCTCCTGATAAAGATGCCAGGCGTCTAGATTCACTTGGGAAGCGTTTTTTATTCAATGTCTGCATTGACAGCGAGAGCAGCAAATTCTCTGGCGATCTTAGGGCTCTATGATTGCCAGATGTGGTCCAACATTGCTCCCTACATGGATCATATCTCAGAGGACGCTAAAGAAGAGGCAAAAATGATCTTACATGAGGGAGAAAGAGTATCCAACGAAATAATAGATTCCGCCATGGATGTTGCCATCACAGGTTTCAGGCAGTTGGCAGGTGCGGCAGTTCTCAGAAGACAAGGTTGGCTCAAGGCCACCTCATTCCACCCTGAAGTTCAAAATAAAATCTTGGACCTCCCATACGATGGAGAAGATTTCTTTGGGAGTCAAGTCGAAGACGCCCTCAAAACAAACAAGGTGGAAACTGCCAAATCTCTGGGCATGTTCCAGTTTCAGAAACCTCCTTTTCGTGGTTCCCGAGGGAAAGGACAACCATCTTATAGGAAGGCTATCAGCAATACCAATATCCTTCACACTCATCCAGTCACCAGCCTTATTGTTCCCACTTCCAACAAAAACAGCCTCCGCGGACCTCCTATGTTAGAGCAAACAGGGAAAAATAAGCACGAGCAGGCAAGGATGTCGGCCGTAGACAATATTGTACAGGCTCTGGCTCCAACCCCTTCACCACACTCTCATTCTCTCCCATCAAAAACTTCCAACCTTGCAGGCAAACTTTCCAACCACTTATTCCAGTGGCCAACCATTACCACATACAAGTGGGTTATACGCCTGATACAATTTGGACACACTACAATTCATCCAAAAACTGCCTACAACCCCTCCGCAACCTTTTCACCAAAAAAATGCCTCACAGCTATTCAACAAGAGGTCAAAATAATGCTCTCCAAAGGGGCGAAAGAGAAGGTGCCACTCTCCCAGAGGGGCAAAGGTTTCTACTCCTGTTTCTTCTTAATCCGAAAGAATTCAAGGCAGTGGTGACCAATTTTCGACCTCAGAAGCCTCAATGTTTATCTGAAAAAGCAATCCTTTAGGATGATTACTCTGCAGAAGGTTCTGAGACTTTTAAACCAATCCAAATACATGACCTCATTAGACCTTTAAAATGCATATTTTCACATACCCCTTCATCCAAAGCACAGGAAATATCTGAGGTTTTTGGTTGTTGGATGCCATTTTCAGTTAAAAGTGCTCCCATTTGCTCTCAAATCAGCACCCAGGATTTTCACAAAGTGCCTTGCGCCGGTTGCAGCATTCCTCATGCAAAACCAGCATCAGTTCTTTCCGTATTTGGACGACTGGCTGATGAAGGCACCCTCTGAGTCAGCAGCGCGAGCATCGACACAAGCCTGCACAGATCTTTTCCATTGATTGGGTCTCTCTCTCAATCTGGAAAAGTCCAAACAGAACCCATCGCAAAAGATTGTCTTTCTGGGAGCCAAGCTAAACACAGTGTGCTTAAAAGCATATCTTGCGGAAGAAAGGCAACAACGTCTTCTCATGCTAACTGCATCCATAAGAAGAAGAAAGTCTCTTTCAGTCAGACCATACAAGTAACTCTTGGGAATGATGTCATTCATACCTAAAATCCTATCCTTTCGCCTCAAAATGCGACCTATCCAAGAGGAGCTGGACAAGCAGTGGACACAATCCAAAGACTCCTTCGAGGACATTGTCAAGGTAACCCCATGAATGCTAAAGGCCTTGAAGTGGTGAGTAGACAAGAACCATCTGTCAGTAGGGCTGTCTCTCAAGCACACCCTGGCACCCTTTCAAATCACCACTGAGGCGCCCATGGAGAGCTGGAGAGCTTACCTCCAAGAGCTGCAAGTAAGCTGCAAGTGGCATTGGACTCAAAGTCAATCCAACATAAATCTGCTGGAATTAAAAGCAGTCCATCTAGCCCTTCAATCTTTTCTTACCAGAATGCAAGGTTTGTCTGTGCTTTTCCGAACAGACAATACCACAACAATGCATTATATAAACAAGCAGGGCGGCACACGATCTCACCAGCTTTCCAGGACGGCACAGAGTTTATGGGAATGGGCTATAATTCACAAAATCTGCTTCCGAGCAGAACATGTTTCGGGAACACGATGGCGGGCACACTCAGCAGGCTCACAACATCGTGCCACGAGTTCATACTACATCACCAGACCCTGCTCGACATCTTCAGCCGCTGATGCTATGCAACCTGGCATCCCCAATGGGGGTCGTGGGGGAATGCCTTTTCAATTGCATGGTCCCGCTTCTTTGCCTACCCTTTTCCTCCCAGTCCTCTTCTCTCAAGAGTCATCAGAAAGATGAAGAACGAACCCTGCAGGCTGATTCTCATTGCTCCAGCATGGCCACGTCAACACTGGTACTTGGAACTGCTTCTCCTCTCTCTGGTTCTGCACATCTGACTACCAGTATTCTCCCCTCCTCACGATGAATCAGGGGGAGATCCTACTTCCGGATCCCAGACACCTCCACTTATCGACATGGCTCCTGAGTTCAATGAGTTCCAGCATTTGGACATTTCCGACGACTGTAGAGCTACTTAGCCCGAGCAGATAGTACCAATAAAACTTAGCGCTTCAAGTGGAAGCGTTTACGTATCTGGTTCCGCCAAGCAGGAACACATCTGTTTTCCTCCTCTCCAGAACAACTCTTGCCATACTTCAATTGCCGCAATCTGGCTTGGCACATAGTTCTATAAAGGTCCATCTTGCAGCCATTCCCGCTACAGAAGGACAATTTCATCTCCACCATTGTGGTCTTCCAGGATAATCAAGGAATTACTCAAAGGTTTGTTTCCTGCCTATCCTCCTGTAAGGCCTCCGCCTCCAGCATGACCGTTAAATACAGTTCTTTTGCAATTGATGAAGCCTCCTTTCGAGCTGATTCACAGGGCAGAGATCAAGTTCCTGTTGTTACTTCTTGCCCTGACGTCTGCCAGACGAGTATGTGAAATGCAGACATTTGTTATAGAAGAACCATTTTCACAATTCAAGTCTGATGGTCTTCTCCTCCGCACAAATCCAAAATGTATACCAAAGGTTCCATCCGATTTCCATTTGAATGAGCCGGTGGTACTAAAGACTTTCTTCCTGAATCCATTGACTACTGCGGAAAGGGCCCTTCATTCGCTAGACGTCAGGTGTTGCCTTAAGTTCTATCTGCAAAAAAAATAACTTTTCACAAGACTTCTCAAATATTTGTCTCATACAGTGCTCCAGGGAAAGGTTTTCTGCAATCTAAGTAGAGTATTTCTAGATGGATATCCAGTGCCATACTATTTTGCCATCGCAAAGCTGGCAGACCACTGGCCTCTAGAGTTCAAGCTCACTCAACAAGGGCTGTGTCTACGTCTACAGCATTATTTGCAGGAGTGTCACTTCCTGAAATTTGCCATGCAGCAACGTGGAAGAATAGACACATTTTTACTAGGCACTACTGCTTGGATTCAACAGTCCTAAATGACACACCGTTGGGACAAGCAGTACTTCGCCATCTATTCCGTTAAGGTGAGCCGTCCCTGTCTACCCTCCTGCCTTTTGTGCTGTATCACATTTCTGTATCTTAGATTATGTTCATTGTTTAATGGTTAAAGGAATGTATTTTGTAATTGTTCCTATAATTATGATTAACATGCTGCTTGGTGTTTACTTAAAGGTCTGTTGTCGCATCGCACTGTTAAGTTGTTCAAGACCATTAAAATGTGCTACTAAACTGCTTGCTACTCTCATTCAAGCATGTGAATTTATGAAAGCTCCAATACTGGAGTAAGAAATAAGTTACTTAGCTGTAACTGTAGTTTTTCAGTATTGGAAGCTTTCATTGATTCACATGCGACCAACCCTCCTCCCCTTGGGGAAAGCTTACCTTCCTCTATTTCTCTATATGAATGCTGACACTAGTGCTTGAAAATCTGAGGTTCTGAGCCTCTCAGGGGCATTGGCTAATGCAAAACTTTGGTTTCTTTTTTAATAAGGAATATGATAGGTTAATAAACTGTGAGGCCTAGGCCTTCTCTAGTCTACACCTATCATCTACAATTACTATTTAAAGTACCGGGGACTCTCATCATGACGACGGGGAATGATTCAAGCATGTGAATCTATGAAGGCTTCCGATACTGGAGAACTACAGTTACAGGTAAGCAGCTTATTTCTTCACCACTCTTCGCCAATGCACTCGACACCACTGCACTCGACACCACTTTAGACAAAACCAATGCACTCTACGCCACCATACTGTAAAACAGTCTGCGCCACTGCACGCTCTGCCCCTCTACACCATTGTGCTGTATATCACTGCACTCTACACCACTCTACTATGCACCACTGCACTCTACGCTGCTCTACTCCTCTGCGCTTTACCCGTGCACCACTCCACTTTTCTCTGAAACAATCTACTGTCACTGCGCTCTACGCCACTCTATGCCACTGTAATCCACCCTGCACCGCTTTACCCTATGCGACTGCACTCTACGCCAATGTAGTCTACACCACTTTTCTTAAAACCAATTCACTCCAATCCACTGCACTCTGCGCCAATCTACTCTGCACCACAGTACTTTACGCCACTTCACTCTAGGTCACGATGCGCCAGTACACTGTATGACACTCAACTCCATTAAACTCTACTCCAATCTATGCCACCCCGCTCTACAAGACTCTACTCCACTCCGTGCCACTACTCCACTCTACAATGCTCCGCTCAACTCAGTCTATGCCTCTTTACTCCACTCTATTCTACGACACACTACTCCACTCTGCTCTGTCACTCTACTCTGACACTCTATGCCACTCTACTCCACTCTACTCTACATCACTCTACTCCACTCTGTGCCATCTCACTCTCCTACACCCTGGGCCACTCCACTCTACAACAATTTACTATGCTCTCCTCTACAATACTCCAAGCCTTTCCACTCTACAACATTCTACTCCCTCCACACCACTCCACAACACACCACTCCACTTCACTCTGCTCTACGCTACTTCACACAACTGCGCCAGGATACCAGTGGGGTGATAGTGCGCTATAGAAGTCTCACATACAATACAGTCTCACATACAACTCCACAACTGTCTACACCACTCCATGAAACTCCACTTCATGACACTCCCCTTTACCCCACTAAAGTTTAGCCATGCCATACAGCAGCAACGCTGGTGTACAACATGGCTAAAACATCCAATAGCTCTTGCATTTGCCAGTGCTTGTTTAAAGGAGATATTGCAGGCTCATGACTGCATCTAAGCCCACTAGAACTAATTATTGCACTTTATTAAACACAGTTACTGCGCAGTACTCTAATAACTGTACGAGCCTGGTACAAGCTCAAAGACTGTTTTAAATACTGAGGCAAGAATGTAGGTTTAAAGCAGGACTCTTTCATGGATACACATTCTTTATATACGCCTGAAATCTAGTGGCTGGTCTAAAGTAGTTTAAATATATGTAAAATGTAGCTGTATGGTTATCAACTCTAGAACATGACTGGAACCACCAAACATTGTTCTCATGGGAATCCCCTCAGTAGTCTTTTTATTTAATGCTATCTTTTAGGAACCTAATCCATGAAGCAGCAACTCTGATAGAACATTGTCTATGGGATTTTTTCACAAAATAGATTCAAACTACAAAGAAAGAGGGATTTGTTTTGGCAATTCGTATGAAAGCGATTTGTCGTCAAGAAGTTTCTTTGAGAGGATTGTATGGAGAGAGCATATCCTTTAATTTGTGTGAAGACCAGCTCCTCTATGTGCTTTGAATGCCATTGGGGTACGACGGGCAATTACGTGAAACTTGTGTTTGTGCCAAGCTTGTGCCATTAGAAGATGAAGATCCAGTAAATCTGGGTAAAAAGGCAATGTTGGTATCAAAGATGACAGCTGTGTATGTTACCTCTGAGTGATTTATTAATATTGTGGACCTCAATAAACAGGTTGGCACTTTCTGGTAAGATCTGGAGTCTGATTTGGAAAGTGAGTCACAAAATGTTATTTTGACGCTGGTAGCATCTGGACTGCCCGCCCTTGAAAATTTAAAAATGTGACTTCAATGCAGATGCCCGATCTGAGACCAAGGCAAACTTCAGCAGTATGGTATTTGAAGAGTGCACAGACCTAAAGATTTGGAACTATCCCCCCCGAGCCCCCCCCCCCGCATAAAAGTCAGCCTCTCTTTCAATGTTTGACTCAATAAATAGACAACTTCTTTGCCCTCAACAACTTAAGAAGGCTAAAGAAAAGCAGTTGAGTTTTGCACATATAACTTGACTCAATTTCTGCCAAGATGAATTTCATATTCATTCTGAAAAATGTAAATACATTTGTATTTAAGCAAAAAGTATGTTCTCATTGCAGAAATGAATGCCTATAAGATGCACATTTGATAGCATCCACTGGGGTGGAAAAATAAATATTGTTCCATCCCAATACATCTGCTTTACAGAAATTCTCTTTTGGGTTACAGTAGTTCCTTCCATGTTCACTCTTACATTCTTACCCACAAGATCAACTACAAACAGGTCATAAACAAGGACGTCTTGAACAATAAAGACAGGCCTAAAATCTTAAACATGTTGCTAAACCTGCAGATCTAGTACCTTCAATTATCTTCTTGATCTAAGAATAGCACAAACAACCCAGGAACTGGTAATAGTAATTTCTTATTGCAGAAATATAAGCAAGCGCATCACTGTTTACAGGGGTGTTTTCTGGGTCATGCTACAGTGCTGGCATGTATTATAAGAAATCCTCTGGGCCATCACTTTAATGCTGATTCTGGTCTTTGTGGGGACTGTTAAGATGCAACTTCTTGCAGACAAAGCTGCCCATCTGTGTGAAGTGTCATTTCTGTCAGTATTAGCAGCAATTCTGCACAATAGGAATCTCTTAGCCCAGGACTGCTGCCTTGTTCAGGTTATTAATGTAGCTATATGGCCTACACGACCCTCTAATATGAGTACTTGAGCACCATTAAGTCAAATATATACAGCACAATTGTTTTGAAGTCCAGTCCTGTCCGTAACTGAACGTTGCCCGACAGTATCATTTAGTATTTAATCATTATAGTCAAACACACTGGATTAGGATGGCTCTTGCAGAGGTTTTGATGTTGCAACAATGTGATAGCATGTGGTTTGTGAAAAGAGATAATTCAAAACATGATTCTAATGAGAAATAATACTAAACTTATACCCAAAGTTGTTTCAAATTAATCAGTCTATTTCTCTACCTACCTTTTCTCAACAGCCAAAAAGAGCAGTAACTGACTATTTAATACAAACTAAACCAAAAAGAGTTCACAGTTCATTGTAGCATGGGCTACAAAAGCTGAGGGAACATCTGTATGCAAAGAAATAATAGCAATATTCATAGTTCAAACTATTCAATTATGTTATTCATTATCAGGGAAAAACTTAAAAGAGAAACCCAAAGCATATTGCACAAGGAAAAGGGGACTTCAAAAGCATTGATAGGTATTATCTCCTTCCAAGACATCTGTAAGGCAGCCAAATAGAGTACAGTGCACATATTTACTAAACGTAATTGTACCTACATACCCCAAAGAGGTTCAGGTGGGATAAATATTACTTAAACAACTATTTACATCTAATCAGTCTTCACCGCCCTCCTCCATTACAGGATGATATCGCTTTTAAGTCAATTAACAACATGTGAATATAGGGGAGCTTAATGCTACATAAAAAAAACTTGTTGCTTAACTGTTGAATTAGTTTTGCAACTTGAAGCTCAGTCTGATTTACATGTGATCCTCCCACTTCCCAGGCGAAGGAGGGGGTGTTGATACCCAAAAATATAGAGGTGGCAACTCCGCTAGGACTATGTCGACTTACACCTGATGTCATAGGGAGGTCCCTTTTGGCTTTGCTTCTTGTCAATGCCTACAAAGAAAAACCTCTACCTTTTACATACAGTTTCCCGACCTAACAAATAGATGGCAGAATAATGCATAGCATGTAAATCTAGAGGAGCTTAAAGCTCAAAACTATTGTTACAGGTAAGTAACCGGTTTCTTTAAGAATATGAATACAGTGGTTTAGGTGAATACCATTAAAGTAGTGCTCACCAGGCCCACCCCAGATGTCCAAAATTGCACCTGGAAGTGTGTAGATATAAAAATAACACATTCATTGTATTTGACTAACACATCACACAGAACTATACAGTTAATGAAATTAAGGCAAACACAAGGAGATAATGGACGGAGCCCTGAAACTTTTCAGATACTCACCTCCAGTCACTATTAGATCTGGGTTGAATCCATCATCGTACTTTAGCTCACTTTGCCACCCCAGTTCAGACCCAGCTCTATGCAAATCTGTCTTGACCCTGTTCCTCATGGGAACAGTCCAGCCCGAACTGCTAAGCCAGGTCTTCCCTGGACCAGAAACCAGAATCCTGGACCGGTTTTGGGGTAATACCCCATATCAGCCAGGCTGGGGATGGGGAGAGCATTCCCAAAATCTAACTATCCAGAGACACTGGACACCCAGACAGACACATCTCCTCATCAGTCACCTAGAGCTTCTAGCTGGTCGCCTAGCACTGAAAGCCTTCTTTCCTCACCTGATTGGCAAGGTTGTCCTAATCAGAATCGACAATAAGCCATGTATTATCTTTAAAAGCAAGGGGGTACCAGGGCCCCTCAGGTTTCTCATTTAGCCCAGGCCATTTGGAGGTTGACCCTCCGGTACAACAGTCACCTGTTAGTTGGAGTACCTCCCAGTAGTGGACAACAACTTTGCAGCTCTCCTCAGCAGAAGGCGTCAACAAGTCCACTAGTGTGAACTCCACCCGCAAGTCCTCCACCAATACTTCCAACATTGGGGTCAACTGCAAATAGACCTCTTCGCCATATCAGAAAACACCAAATGCACCAACTTCGCGGCCAGGTTTCTACACAAAATCCAGGGGCAACGCACTGTGGATGAGTTGGTCTGGGATTTTTGCTTACTCATTTCTACTTCTCCCTCTGTTTCCATTTGTGGTTCACAAACTTCAGCAGACGACTCTCACACTCATCCTACTGTCTCCAAAATGGGTGCGGCAACCATTGTCACCACTTTCATAGAACTCTCAGTAGTTCCCTACGAAATACTGGCGAACAGGCAGGACCTTCTCTCGCAGAATCACGGCAAAATTAGACACCCAGGTCCTCCAACCTTGCAATTTGGCTTCTAAAGTCTTAGAATTTGTCTATCTGAATCTC
The DNA here is from genome assembly GCF_964261635.1 of Lissotriton helveticus. Classification (NCBI taxonomy): domain Eukaryota; kingdom Metazoa; phylum Chordata; class Amphibia; order Caudata; family Salamandridae; genus Lissotriton; species Lissotriton helveticus. The sequence goes on from NC_136057.1 coordinate 1,574,258,851, forward strand.
CCACAGCAATGTATGGATATTCTTAAAGAGGCACGCAAACCTACTACTCATGCATGTTATGCTGCAAAATGGAAAAGGTTTGTTCACTTCTGTCATTCCAAGCACATTGGTCCTTTAGCAGCCACAGCTCAAGACATTGTCTGCTACTTATTTCATTTGCATAACTGTAGTATAGCTTTTATGTCTATAAGGTTAAACCTAGCTGCAGTAACTGCTTATCTACAAAAGAGGCAACACACTTCCCTGTTCAGGATTCCAGTCATCATAGCATTTCTGGATAGTCTTAAGAGTTATTCCACCTAGACTGCCATCAACTCCTACATGGAACTTAAATATTGCATTAACAAGATTAATGGGCCCTCCATTTGATCTCCTCCACTCCTGCCCCTCCAGTTCGTATCCTGGAAGGTAACATTCCTAATTGCTATCACTTCAGTCAGATGTGTCAGTGAAGATCAAGCATATTTAGAAGAACCTTCCTTTCAATTGTATAGAGATAGGGTGGTACTTCTTACCAATCCTAAATTTCTTCCAAAAGTGGCTCCTCAGTTCCACCCTAATCAATCTATTGAATTGGTGATCTTTTTCCTCCCAATCTGAGTCTGTTGCAGAAAGGGCTCCACATACCTTAGAAGTAAAACGAGCTCTTGTGTACTATATTGACAGAACTAGATAATTTAGGAAATACAACTACTATATGTTGCTTTTTCAAAACCCCACAGAGAAAGGGCCATTTCTAAGTCAGGCATTTCATTTTGGATTGTAAAATGCAAACAAATGTGATATGCTAAACCTACGATAACTTTACCTATTCCTCCTAGAGCTCACTCAACTCGTAAAAAAGTAGCTTCCGTGGCCTTTCTAGGACATATACCTATGGCAGATATATGCAAAACATGGTCTACACCGCATACAATTACAAAACATTACTGTTTAGATGTGCAAGCCCGTTAGCAAGCTAATGTGGGCTAAGCAGTTCAACGTACACTATTTCAAACAGCTGTACTTCCCACAGGTTAGCCCCAGCTTATGGAGGAGGGCTGCTTTACAGTCTATGCTAAGCATCTGTATCTACAGCTACATATGCCTCGAATGGAAAATTGTATTTACCCAGTAAGCATTTGTTCGTGGCATACAGTGCTGTAGATTCACATGCCCCCACCCTCCTCCCAGGACACCTGTGTTTGTTAGAGTTCCTTTCATGGGTTATCAGAAACATCTTTAGCATGGACATCTCACAATACTACGCTCTGCTTCACATTCCATCCTCACCCGCCTTGCGGGAAAATAATCTACCAATGTAGTGAATGACCATGCGCATTACCAGCAAGAGGAGAAGTCACACCACCGCGAGACTCAAAAGAATTTCTTCAAAGAATAACAACTTGCACACATCCGAGCCCAACACTAGATGGCAGGATTATGCTGACCATGTGAATCTACAGCACTACATGCCACAAACAGATGCTTACTGGGTAAGCAGCATTTTCTTTCCACTACAACATTTTGGTTCCCGCCTCCCTCAGATAGAATATGATTGTACAAGCGGTGCAGCCACTGAGCAAATAATATTGTACTTCGTTAGGGAGGCGGAAGCCAAAGCATTGTAGTGGAAATCTATTTTTGCTCTCTGAGTCAATCTGTTTGTCACTTCTTTCTTGTATATTTCATTTCTCATTTCTTTGGACCATACAGAATACAAGGAGTCACAGATGTTTGCCCTGGCTGGATCTTGTGTTCCTGTTATCATTTATTTATTTTATTTTGTTGTATCGCGCGAACAAGACCCCGAAGGGTATCAGAGCGCTTCACAGTAATGGAGGGCGGAAACAAAGTAAAGGGGCATTGAAGAAAGGGTAAGAGAGGGGAACATAATGAGCTACTTAGATTGTACAAGGATGCCAGCAAACATTACTTAATAAGGTAAGGCAGAGAATCATAGACATTACAATTGATTAGCGAAAAAACAACAGAAAAAAAGGACTTTTCGCTAACAGACGAGCCATGACCAATTAAGGCAGGAACTTGTTCATTAGGATTGTTTTTACTTCATGTTTGAAAGCAACCGTGTAGGGGATTCTGTGAATTTCCGGTGGGAGAGAGTTCCAGATTTAGATGCTGCGCCGGAGAAGGTTCCGAGCCTCATTTTCTATTTGCGAAAGGTCTGAGGTTTCAGTAGTAGAGAATTTTCACTTCCTGAGGGTCTGCCCTCTTCTGATAATTCCAGTTTTTGAGCCAAGTAGCCAGGGGTTTTGAAGTGGAGGGCTTTGTGCATTAGACAAGCAATCTTTAGTTGTATTCTTGCTTGTAGGGTAACCACTTGAGAGATCTTAAGGCAGGAGATATGTGCTCATTCCTTTTTGTATCGGTGACCAGTCTGGCAGTGGCATTCAACGAGGCCCTGAGCGGGGCCAAGGTATATTTGGGGAGGCCACTGAGCGTCGAGCTCCCATAGTCTAGCCTCAGTAGGACAAGTTCTTGTAACACCTGCTTCAAGTCCTCTTGAGTGAGGAATGTTTTTAGGTTTCTAAGAATCCTCATTTGGTGGTTCGCACCCTTGACATCTTACTAATATTTTTCTTCATGTTCAAGTGCGAGTCGAGGGTGATTCCAAGAGATTTAGCTGAGTCGATAATAACCGGGAGCAGTTGAAGGTCGAGAGGTGTTTCATCCCGAGGTCAATCTTTGGGGTGTGCTTAGGAGGGGAAATGAGGAGGAATTCTGTTTTGGCGGTGTTCAGCAGGAGGTGGTTTTCAGTTAACCAGTTTTGGGTAATCGTCAAGGAGGAGTTGAGTGAGATGAAGTCTTCAGAGGAATTGATTTTCAGATAAAGTTGCGTGTCATGCGCATACATATGGAAAAGAATGTTCATGGATGATAGAGCGTTCGCTAGTGATTCCAGAAAAATATTAAAAAGTATAGGAGAAAGGGCAAATCCTTGCAGGACCCCATTGGAGACAGCAGGAGGATGGGATAGGGTATGATTCACCTTAACTCTTTGGGATCTATTGTGAAGGAAGGAAGAGAACCATTTCAGTACCAAGCCGGAAAGGCCCATCCCTTGTTTCAGAATAGCTAAGAGGTTGTCATGATTAACCGTGTTGAATGCAGAGGAAAGATCAAGGAGGATTAAGAGGCAGGAACCATTATGGTCTAGCATATTTAAGATGTCATCAATTATGTGAATGAGCACCAATTCAGTACTGTGACCACTCCTAAAGCCAGATTGGTGTTGATCCAGGAGATTGAAGGTCTCGATGTGCGAGCAGAGTTGCGATTGGACGCATTTTTCTAGTAGCTTAGCCAGAGTAGGGATGTTGGAGATGGGACGGAAATTGTTGATATCAGATCTGTCCGCATCAGGTTTTTTTAGAATGTGTGAAACCTGATCTGCTTTTAGACATTTGGGGATATTGCCTTGAGATAAAGAGGCGTTGACAATTTTAGTCCAGAGGGGGATGAGGGACTCCTTGATTTCTTTGAAGACAGAAGGTGGCAATGGGTCATTGAAGTAATTAGACAGGTTAATGCTAAGAAGGGTTTTGTAGATTTTGTTTTCACTGAGGTGCAAGAAGGAGCCCCACGTGGCCATGTTCTTGGTGGTAATACTGAGAGGCTTTAGACTCGCTGAGAGGACAGGATGAGCCATACTCACGAGTGGTGTAAGAAGGGCCCTCTTGCCTACCAGGTTAAGACTGATTGATTTAGTTTTCTCCATAAAGAACGTAGCCTGATCAGTGCAGGAAGGTGAATTGACTGCTGAGTCGAGGTGATTGGGAGCTATCTCTGATTGCTGTTTGACAATTTCAAAATGTTTTTTAGGGCGATTTGAGGCTTGTCTAAGTTGAGCACTGAAATTATCTGCCTTAGTAGTCTTAATTTTTTTTTTATTGTAGGAGCTCCTAACCGATCTAAGGACTTTTAGATGATACACTGAAGGTTTTGATCTACTAGGAGGGCTAATTTGGGATGAAGGAAGGATTTAGCCAGGTTTCCGTGAGGGTTATGATATCTAACTCATTGTTCTGGATGAGGTCAAATATATATGAGGCATGTTTTTTTGCTGATATACAATTAAGTAGTGCTCATTTCAACCGAAAGACGTGTGTGATGTAGGGTTCTGGGTGATATTCAGTTGCTTGAGGTTGTCGCTACTTATGACTCAGTGGTTGTTAGAGGGTTCCCTGTTTGAGTTTGGCTAGAATGGATTCTTCATCTTCTAGTATATAGTTATGCTAATTATGGCCAAGTAAAACTGCTTATTGAAACTGTATTTTTTGTTTTCCTAACAACTTTGGTGTCATTCAATAAATCTGCACAAAACTTTTCCAAATCAAAAGTACATACTGTTTGTGTTCCTCTCTGCAGTTTCATGCAAGAGCCTTAAATGGGGCTCTAAAAGGTGACATTTCCAATGTTATCTATCAAACTTGGCAACTAAATAGAACACTGTCCATGAAAGTGCCTTTATTTGCATTTGTGCAAATCATTTCAGTAGTTTTTCAAGAAAAGTAGCTTTTAAAGCGGGTTTCATTCCAGGCACGAAGAGGTTACATTTAAGATATATCTGTACTTTTAATTCGGAGATCGCTGAAGCCCAAAACTATAGAACTTTTAATCCCGTCATCCATTGTAGATTTGTGAATCTGACATGCTCTGATTGGCTGGCATCATAGACACTTTTCTGTTGTGGTTGCCATTACCCAACAAGGTTGGCTGAACCTACCCTGAACACCCAGAATGCCTGTGCGTCATGGGGCTCAAAGGCACCCCCTAATATTACAAATATTTAAAAAAAGATTTTTATCATGGAATTCATGAATGTTTAAGTCTCGCAGATTCCCCCACCCCCCCATCGTTTTCATGGTTCTACTACATCAATATTTACTGCAATTAGTATAAACTGCATTTACGGTGCACCACAGTCCTCAACTATTGGCACTAATCGCTGTAGTAGATGTAATATGGTTACCTCAGTTCAGTGTAAAATGTTTACCTCAGTTCGGTCTCAACGCAGTTTTTAGTGTTGTGGGAAGCCTCGGCTTCTTTGGTTTATTTGACGCTCGATGGCTGAGACCTGTCGATTTCCTTGGATGGATCTTTCTTTGGAGGTAGGTAAACGCAAGACACGTAAAATCTCGGACCCCGTTGGTATGTGTCAAAACCCGACTGCGGGGAAAATGAGTATTTGCAATGCAATAGGGCTCACATTTATGCGAGTTTAAGCTATTGGCATTGTAAATGACAATTGCTATTATTTTTCTTTTGTTTTTTAAAACCTAAATAAAAAGCATTGTCGTTTACAAAGCCAATAGCTTAAACTCGAGTAAATGCGAGACCTATTGCATTACAAATGGTTGTGTAAGTTTAAAACTGAGCGCTGCTCCGCTTTAAGGACAACACGCTTGTTTTTTTTTTTCCTATTTCTTTTTTTTAAACTTTAACACTGAGCGCTGTGTCCTTGAAGCGGGCGCCGTGCTCAGTGTTAATTTAAAAAAAATAAAGAAACCGAGCGTGGTGTCCTTGAAGAGGCGCCGTGCTCAACATGAAAGTTAAATGAAATTAAAATTTAAAATGATCGCAGTGTCTCTAAAGCAGGCGCCGTGCTCATTATACAATTACCAAAAAAAAGCAGTCCCCATCAGTGCCAATAACAAAATAGTGCCAACCCCCAGATAAAGCAGACCGTGTAACGAGCCAAGTAAAAGGTCCAGTCGTTATGGGCGGTAACAAATGGAGGCAAGGCGGTACCAAGGCGGGGACTAACAAGCCCATTTACGAACAAGAAGCCACCATTTAAGAAGGACAATGACACAAAGCCAATGACAAATATGGGCGGAGAGTGGGCGGGGCTGCTAGTGCATACCCTAATACAGCATGCCTCGCAGAGCGAGCAGTGCATGCGCGCTGCCGCTAGGCTCGACTTAAAAAAAAACGATCTAACATGGATTCTGTGCCCATGCGCATTTTACACAAGGGGAGAAATCCTAGTACATCCGTGAATCAAAAATCTTCATTGAAGATAAAGAAGCTGCAAGTGTCCAAGCCGGACACTAGAGGGCAGAAACATTCAGGCATGTGAATTTACAGCACTACCCGCGACAAACAGATGCTTATAGGCTTAGTAACGTTTTCCATAGTAACCTTGATGAAAGTATATGTTAAATTAAATCCCAGGGTAAAAACTTAATTATTAAACAGTAGTAAATCTATATGTAGTCCTAAAATAAAGGTAATCATTGAGGGTACATCAGGAAATGTAGCAACTTTTATGTGTTTGTCACAAGTAGGTAATTACATGTAGGCAAAAAGCCTACTCCCACAAATGAATTGCCCCTGCAGTACAATTTCTTTTGTTGTTAAAAAGATATCTAGTGTGGCAATATGGTGTTAATACTAGCTTTTAGAAAGATCACATTTTGGCTCACTCAAATGCCAAGTGTGTCAAATAGCACTGAAGAGCCTGTTTAGGTAAACTGCTGTTGCATCAAACCCACTCCTATGTGAGAAATTATGCAATTCTGTACACTTAGTTTGCGAATCTATGACAAGTTTTGTGCTTGTAAAATAGAAAAATGACTTGCTTGTAGTTCTGGTTTTCCTTCATGAAAACCGTTGCATATTAACACTGCTCCCTGAAAAAAGGTGCTTTCTCCTGGCTCCACAAGACTGGCGCCTAGTAAGGTCAGAAAATGTCTTGTTCTACACATGCTTTCAAGTCAGTTTCTTTTCAAAACTATTTGTCCTACTCTGTATCCTTTTTCAAGATGGCCTAACCATCCAAACCATGGACAAGTTTAGCAGCTGTCAACTGCAAAACTAGTATAACAGGTAAGTGAATTTTCTTATGTCTATCGATTGCTTTGGGAACTTAAAGGCAGCATGGCAGGACATTGCACTGCCTAGTTTCAAAGGGAATTTTGTATAACACATTTGAGCTTTGCTGTAGCAACTGCTAGCCACCAGAGCATCTACACATCAGTTCAGGAACTATAACACTAATTTGAGGAGAGATTTACTAGCAGGATGCTTTTTGAACCAAAAGGTTCTCCAACCGGATCACCTCAGGAGGCTTCCCCTCAATGTCATCTCGACCCTGTTAGCGCCATAGGGGGCTACCTTTGGCTCCAATTTCAATTCCAGCGCCATTATTCATGCCGGTTCCGGGAACTTGAACACCAGTGCTGAGTTCATCGACCCTGGAAGATGAGGTCCCAATTGTTCTCTATGACACCGACTCGGCGACCGTTCAACTGGCCATTCGTGGCATGGCATAGAGGCCCCCCTTCCTCCACTAGATCTGCCTTAACATAGACGAACGCACACCCTGCATTCCCTGTTCGACTCCGATTCAAACAATGACTACAGTATGGGTGATGATATTGGACAACCAGATCATGTGGAGAATAGTTATGAAGACCTGCAGGAGGCAGTAGTCTTGATACCTCTCCTGCGTTTGGGCTTCTCTCGCCCCCCCCCCCCCCCCTGGTGCTGCCACTGAGAATAGTGCTTCTAGCGCAATGGTAATACGTAGGTAAGCCGAAGTCCTTGACCTGTAGCTCCCCTCCTTGGTGATTAAGACTAATTCTAGTTCTTTCTAGGTCCTTCAGCCACAGAAAACATCCATTGAGCCCCTCTTACCTTTTAATGAGGCACTTACGGATACTTTGTTGGGAGCATGGGCCAAACCTTGCTCTGTCCCCCCAGTCAACCGCCAGGTTGCACAATGCAACGCCCGAACGACCCAGCATTTTTATCCCTGCCCCTCTCTGCTGAAAGTTTGTTGGTGCAGGTATCTGCAAGTAGGACTAACCCCAACACTGTTCCTTCTACTCCCCCTGATCGGGATTCAAAATGGGTGAAGAAATTCAGAAACAAGTCCCCATTGGTGCTTTGATCGGTGAATGCCAGCTGTCTGCAGGGGTGCTTTTCCCACACCCTTTGGGATTTTATGACTCAAGTCCTGCAAGGGCTCCCTGAAGATCTTCGACCTTTCCTTACCCAGGCCATACAGGATGGTCATGATTCTGCCAAGTTAACAATTCTTTGTGGCTTGAACACCACTGATTCCATTGGGCAGGCCATTGGCATCAGTTTCGCTATTGTCGATTGGCCACATTCCACTATTTTTTCAGCCGATGTTCAGTCATCCCTCAGGGACATGCTTTTCAACAGGACTCACTTGTTTGGTGTCAAGTCAAACTCCTCCCTCGAGCAGTTCAAGGAGTGCAGGACCATGGCACTCTCCCTGGGCTTGTCTGCTCCTCCTCTCCAACTACAACAGCCCTTCTTCTACTTTTTGCGGCTTCGGCAGAGGAGCCATATATTGCCAGTCAATTCAACCATCACAAAACATCCAGCTGTTTCGAGGTTGAGGCTGTGGTGACCACCTCCCGCACGGTCAAGGTCAACGGGTGTCCCAGTCCACCATCCACCCTGCAGCCCCACCTGCCAAACCCATTTAGCATGTCCTTACTGCAGCACAGCCTTGCGGTGGGAGACGGGAACCCATAATTCTTGCCGGATTGGCAGGCAATAACATCGGACACTGGGTTCCTTCAAATAGTTTGGAAGGGCTATGTTCTACTCTTCCTTTTCACACCGCTGCACCTTCCACTGTCCCCCCAGTGCCTGACGGAGGACCATCTCTCTGTTTTGCCGCTGGACGTGCAAGCTCTTGTGGCCAGAGCAGCTATCAAGAGGATGGACCGTGCCAAAAGTAGGACATGGCTGTTATTACTGCTACTTTCTGTAGTCCAAAAAGGATAGAGGTCTTTGTCAGTTTTAGACCTGTTACCTTTCAATGCCTTCCTCTGGAAGGAGAAATGTAAAATGTGCCCTCTGTCCAAGGTCACGTTTGCCCTCTGTCCAAGGTCATGTTTGCCCTCTATCCTAGGTCATGTTTGCCTTCGACCCTGGATGGTGCCGTTGAACCTGCTGGGCGTCAATTTCCCTATACTCTTCCTGCAAGCCCATAGGACCTACCTGCAGTTCGTGGTGGGACAAGAGCATATTCAATTGGCTATGCTTCCCTTTGGTCTCACCAGTGGCCCTCAGGTGTTCACGAAAGTGATTGTGGTGGTGGTGGCATCACACCTGCTGAGGTCAGGGGTGCGAGTCTTCCCCATCCTTGGCGACTGGCTGTTGCAGTAAAGACAGGCTTGCCCCGGGCAGTCGTCAACCATTTCCAGTTCACTGTCAATGTGCTGAAGTCACACGTGACTCCTTCTCAGATGCTTCCTTTCAACAGAACCATCATGAACATGGTTCTGTTTTGTCTCTTTCCCCCGGGACATTCAGGCAATGATCTTGCTCTTTCAGCCTCAGTTCTGGATTTCAGTGAGATAGACTCTGAGGCTGCCGGGAATGATGGTCTCCTGCACCTTGTTGGTCAAGCACACCAAGTGGTATGTGTGGGCTCTGCAGTGGTATCTGAAGTCCCAATAGGCCACACATCAAGGGGACTTCTCAGACTATGTTCAGATTTCGGAGGAGATGGCAAAAGATCTGCAGTGGCCGTTACTGGACCATGATTGGGTCAGCGGCAGATCCCTCTCCATGCCCCACCCAGAGCTGGCAGTGGTCGCTGATGCATCACTTCTAGGATTGGTTGGACATCTGGGAAAGGTAGAGATCAGATGTCTCTGGTCTCCGGCGGAGTCCCAGCTCCATATCAACCTACTAGAGCTGAGGGCCATCCACTTGCAGTGAAAAGCTTTTCTTCTACCCATCAAGGGGAAGCTGGTACAGGTGCTCACAGACAACACCGCCGAGATATGTTATTGCTACACGCAGGTTGGGGTGTGGTTAGGGACATTGTATCAGGAGGCCTTGCACCTATGGAAATGGCTGGATCCCCAAGGAATTTTCCTGATGGTGAACCACCTGGCAGGATCATTGAATGCCAGGGTGGAAGAACTCAGCCATTGGCACCTAGTGGATCACGAGCGTCAGTTACATCTGGTAGTAAAGCGAAGGTCTCTTACACAAACTGGGTGAACCTTGGTTCATTCTGTTCGCCGTAGCTGAAAATACACAATCTCAGCACTTCTGTGCGTTGGAGTTTCCAAAGGGGCCTTTTGCTCGAAGACCTGTTCCGCTTCAAGTGGAACTCAGGACTCTTGTATGCCTTTCTGCCAATATCACTCCTGGCCAGAGTTCTCAAGCACCCATAGAACCAACTGAGTCCAAGTTATACTAGTGGACCCAGAATGGGCATGGAGTATGGTATCCAGAACTCCTGGAGTTGAACATCTGTACCAAGATCAGGCTGCACCTTCCCCTGTGGTAGGACCTGCTGTCGCAGCATTAGGGCAGCTTTCTGCACGTGGGCATTTGCAACTTCCACTATCATGCTTGAAGATTGAGCAGTGACAGCTGAACACCTTCAACCTGCCTACAAAGGTAGGGGGGTGGTATCATCTTGGCAGCCAGGTGTCCCTTGACAAAAACTGTATTCGCCTGTCTTTGGGTCAAATTTGTGGTTTAGTGTGGTGCTTGGCAGATAGACCGCTGCCAGGCAATGTTATCTGACGTTTTATTGGTTATACCTAGCCCAACGAGCCTTTGCCCTGGACACAGATAAAAGGGTACCTTTCAGCTCATTCAGCCTATTTGATTTGATTTAAGCATTTATAAAGTGCACGAATGCCCAGGGGCGATAAGGCGCTACTACCAGAGAATCCAGTAAGGTTGCTGATGAAACTGGATGAAAAATGTTAGTTGGTGAAGAGCCAGGTTTTTAGCGATTTTCTTAAGGATAACAGCGTCAGGCTGTTCTTTATGCCGGCCGGGAGAGAGTTCCATGTTTTGACTTTCCCTAACAAGAAGCTTCTTCCACCCAAAAGAGCTTTCTTAAACCTTGGGGTTTGTAGGAGTTTGCTATATCCAGATCTTACGTTTCTGGAAGGCCCCTACCAGATCAGATGATTCTTCAGATAATGAGGACCGGCACTGGTGCAATGCCTTAAATGCTAAGCATTGGGATTTAACTTTGATCCTCTTGTCCACTGGGAGCCAGTGCAAGGTTCTCAAACAGTGGGAGACTGGCTGAGACCTCAGAATATCCAGCAGTAGTCTGGTGGCCACATTTTGGAGACGCTGTAGCTTTCGTAGATACTGTGTTTGGATAACCATGTACAAAGCATTACCATAGTCAAATCTGGACAGTGCTAAAGCTGTCACAAGTGTTTTTAGGGTGTCGGGCGGAATGAAAGGACGAACTTTCCTGATTTATCTTTTAAAATTAAAAAGAAGTAAACATTTTTGAAGATCAGATTGTCATTAAATATGAACCCTCAATTTTTCACCTTCTGCACTGGAACTGAAAGGTCTCCCTAACTTAAAGGCCGCCATCTGGGTGACCAAAAGAAGGTATCTGTAGCCAACAGGGTAACCTCCGTATTTCCCCCATTCAATTTTAGGCAGGTGGAACTCATCCAACTGGTGTCATGCAGCAATTAAAACGATCTGCTGTCTCTTCAATGTTAATGGAAACTGAAACTACTAGCTAGGTGTCATCAGCGTATGAGACCACTGAGAAACCAAACTACCTGATGATATTAGCCAGAGAGATTGAACAGGGTAGGGTTTAGGAACGAAGCCTGTGGCACCCCACAGGGCAGTGTGAATTGTTCGGACGAGAAAGCTCCGGACTCTGCCAACTGAACCCTGTCAGAGAGAAAAGATGTCAGCAACTTAAGGGCGTGCCTCTGATTCCTAATTCTGATAGCCTATTGGCTAGTATTTCATGGTTCACTGTGTCACTTTGGCGATTGTTGGATCAATCCTCATTTTTTGAACCTCAAACTGTTTTAAAAAGGTTTACATTTGTTTCTTCCCTCTGCATGCCTGAGTGGGACCTTTACTTGGTCCTCACATTTGTGATGTGCTCTCCATTTGAGCCAGTTCGCAGCTGTCCATAGAGGCTTTTCCCCCTCAAGACAGTGTTCCTCATCTCCACAACATCGGTGTGACGTTTAAATGAGCTTCAACCTCTGTGTCAACCTGGAGTACACCACCATCTTCCCAGACAAACTAGCTCTGCAAGTGCGAGCCTCCTTCTTGACGGAAGATGCAACGTCGTTCCACTTAGGTCAAAGCATCACCTTGCCGGCGTTCTATACTCCACATTACCCCTCTAAGGAGGAAGAGAGACTCTGTGCTTTGACCTCAAGAGAATGCTCAATTTTTACTTAGATCATACCAAACAACACTGGATGGTCTGTCAGCTCTTTGTAGTGTTCTCTGCAGCAAAAAAGGCAAGGCTGTGCAAAAGAAAGCCATCTCCTGCTGGATCGTGCTCTGTATTAAGATCTGCTATGCACTGGCTAAAAGGCCGGCTCCAGAAGGACTGTGTGCCTATTCTACCAGGGCCAAAGCTGCTATCACTGCGTTGGTACATCGTGGACATTTGCTAGGTGACTACGTGGGCTTCACATATACATTCGCTTTCTGGTTTGAGTCCAGCCAAAGACCCACTGCCAAATAGGTACTGCTATGGTATCTACTCAAAAGCTGAGGAATTTGCAGCTAGAAGTCTCTATCGGAAGAACAAATTCCCTTACCGTCAGTATCGCTTTTTCTGATAGAGACTCTTATCTAGCCACAGGTTCCTCACCAGCTATCCCATCCTCCCCTTTCTGTGATTGGACTCTGTCCAGGAATCTGCACACTGGCCACGACCAATTTGCTATTAAGGGCTTTGAGCCTGGGGACACCTAAATATGCTCTGTAAGTCATGTCTGTAGCCTCACCGCGTCATTCTTGAGCTACACAGTGCTACCTACCGGTGTGCAGAGGTACGGCTGAAAGTTTCCGGATCCATTCGGGCACCTGGAAATAATTCAGGTGAGGAATCTACGACTAGAGAGAGTCGCATATTTGCAGCATTATTGATTTAGGCTTTGAAATTGTTACAGCTCATTTGCCTGTGACCAGTGTAACACTTCTCTTTATAAATGTATAGCATATGCTGTATGTGATAAGACAACCTTTTATTTCAAAGCAACGTATTAATAAACCTACATTTTTATGTGTATTATTCCATTGCACAGTTAAATACCACGTCATTAGCAGAGCACTGTACAAATCATTTGAGAAATCAATGTTTGCTATCTTGCTGATTTGATAGTACTGGCTGGCTATGAGGTGGTATTTTGGTGCTATATAATACCCAAAATAAACAAATAAATGCTCAAAGATTACTGTGTCCATTCTTGAAAGGCCTACGTAACTTGATTTCGACCCACTGCATTCTTTAAACCCACGTTGCTCTGGTTTGAGTTAAAGAGATTTGCTTATGGCCATAGCCATATATTGAGATCCACTGAGTGTAAAATGCTACTCATTACCATTGTTAAAGGAATAGTGGGGCATCATGAGCCACCAAAAGCCTTCTGGATCATGGCTCCTCCTCCCATTCAACAGTAGTAATAAATAGCATATTACAGCAAGCACTTTTGCGATATGGGTGTAGATATAATTAAGTTTAGCTGATGATATGTTTTGTTACCCCTGCAAGCGTAATGGGGAAAATGGCTGACTGCTCATATGCTCAATCTATCCATTGTAAATATCATAAATCATTATTTATTCCCACTTAGCAATTCAGCGAATGGAGTGTCGGAAGTCATCGATGCCAATAAAAAGTAACTATGTTATCTCTTGTGCACGGTGACGGGCTGTTGCTTCTTAGGCACTAACATTTTCACAGCAGCATGCTGGGAACCTTTGGTCTGTCCTAACAGGTGGCACCACTTCTGTTTGCAGGATCTTTACTTTACCTTCTCCCCATGGCTCTGCCTTCAGACAGCTGACTGCTCTCATGATGTTTTCTGAGTGCCCTGCTTTATCTACACTAGAGAGCGTGAGCATCAATAGTGTAGAAAAGGATATCTGTGCGCTCTGTTCTTGTGCTTTCTCTATGGGGTCCAGGTTTGATCTTCTCACTTATTTGAATCTCTGTCACTGTGTAGCACTCCTTTTAACCCTAATCTTGTGTTCTGCCATTCAGTGAAGCGGTTTGAGTGTCACCATGCATTTCACTGCTCGAGTCCCAATCATTTGCTTGTCAGTTTTCCACATGAAATACACAGTGGTTATTTGGATTGGCATTTGGAAGTAGCATTTACTCTCATTGGAGGGCTTCATTGCTTGTGTATATGAGCTGGGTCATGGGAGGAGGACTTTGCATCCCCCAGGTTAAGATTATTCCTCCCACAAGATTTATAAATGACCACCTATCTGGTGGTCATTTGTAAAGGCATTGTCCGGAACCGCCATCACAGTGGTTCCTGTCAATGCGTTTTACTGTTTGCTTTGTGCTGCGTTGGAAGGATGCAGCCCTCTAGCAAACAATATTACAGACTGCAGTAAATCTACCTGAAAGGATCTTGCCTGGAAATCATAGCACAGGATCTTCTGCACATATGTCTTTTCTCATGTACTGACTTTTGGCAAACAGAGTTGCTTTAGAGTAGTCTACCACAAGAATTGCTGGTTACATTTTGGGTGCAGTGTGGAAAGTCCAGTATTACGGGTAATATAGCTATAAGATCCAGGCAGTGCCTCTTTGGCATGAAGCAGTAGAAGAAACGCCTTAGAAACAACAATAAATATTGCCACATCTTAGTAAGTTCATATAGGAAAATAGAATTGTGCTATAAAATGATCAGCTAGAGGCATAGATCAAAGAATTATTGCTTAGCCCATTTTGTGATTAGTTCAAACGGGGAGGATTTAGCACTGTAAACAGGGAAACATTGGAAATGCAATGTCTTTCTTCACTTATTAGCATTGGTTTCATTCTAGCTCTAGCTCCAAGTACTCTGGACAGCTACTGGTCTGAGGACTATTAATCAAATGAGCATCCTATGACCAATGTGGGCCTAACTGCTCAAAGCTAGTTGCTGTTCACATAGGTGAAGCTTCAAAAATTGACTAACGGATATTGAAGGTGATGTTTTGGCTAGGAGCAGAATCAATGAATTGAGGATGCACAAATATTTCCTTGCTAAAGGTATTAACAGAGTAGTTTAGGAAGCAAAGGGAGACATTTCCATAAAGCTGTTGTTACCATACCTATTTTCTTACTACAAATAGAACTTAACCAAACCCAGCCTCTGAAATTAGATGGATATTCACAATTCCAAAAAACAGGCATGGCATAATGGAAATTAGTTTGCTATTAGAGAACTACGCTCAGCGTATCTTACCATGAAGACCCGTGCCATACACAGTTTGTATTTTAAAAGAAAAATACTTATTTTTCCCTTCTAGTCATGTCAATATTGTGGCATAAGATTAAGGAGAACCCTCATAAATAGATTCAGTTTCTCCTCAAAGTATACCCTAGCAGATGTGACCCAGAAATTGGAAAACGTAATTGGCGATCTTGTGGTTGATTCATTTATTGTAACTTTGAATCTTTTTCTTTACTAACAAGGTACAGAGGGTGCATGTACGAAGGTAGGAGCATGTTATTGCCTTCGAGTTTACTCCAGTCTATCATGTCTGCTGAAATGATCGTGTGAATTGTGACAGATGAAAAGAACCTTAAGGGTGTGGAGAGACAAGGCACAAAAGATGCATAGATCGTTCTTTCCTTTCAACGAAAGTGCTGCTGTTGGTTGTAACACAGCTGTTACTGTTTAGTGCATACATTACTACTCAAGTTCTTGGATTTTATCTTGTCCAACTAGTTTTTCCAGAGTGGGACATTTTCCAGCATATCAACTGAATTCCTTTTTTTTTTTAAATATCCTTATTGAGATGTTACGATGAGTGAGGTAAAAACGAAACGCATATATCACATTTGCATAATCAGAGTAAATACATTAACAACAATAAAATGGCAGATATTAAAAAACACACAGTTGTTAAGAGAAAAATTCATAACCTGGCAGGCTCAATAAATATATACACTGGAATGGGTAAAACGTATGCTTGTATCCGCCTAGCTTTTTTTTTTTTCTTACGTCACCGTCTAGCTTCCCTCCATTTCCTAAGGGTGGCCCAGATCTTTCTGCCCAATTCCCGGGTTTTCTTTCCCTTAAAATCATACAAACATTCTTCTATATTATGTATTCCTAAAAACCTATTTAGCCACATCTGGAAGGTGGGTACAGTTGTGTCCTTCCAACCAGCAGAAATTAATATCCGCAGTACAGCTACTGAGATAAAAACCATGGCTTCTGGTCCCCCATTTGCCCTCAGCTTACCATCGGTACCTAATAAAACCACAGTAGGGGATAGAACGATGTTTTGTTCTAGCAGCCCCTCCTGAAACAGCTGTATCTCCCTAAGAACTGGAGTCAACTTTGGGCAGTGGTAAAACATATGGAGTAGATCTGCTGTACTCCTGTTGCACCTAGGGCATCTGTCATTATCTCTTACTCCCCAGCTAAACAATTTAGCGGGGGTATAGTATAAATTAAAAAGGGTTTTATAATGTTGAGCCCTCAGATTTGAGGAACTGAAGATTTTTTTGCTCATGACTAAGGCGAGATCTAGGTCCACATCGGGATCGCCAAGTTTCTGAGCCAAAGAGGATTCAGTTTTTTCCATATCGTCCTCGAGCTCTTGTAGTAGGAGATTATACCCTATGCTAATTTTCCTGCCCCCCTTTCTCAGGTAGTCGACTATAGGATTGGACAGAGGGAGGGGGATTCTGGGCCTGATTGAACGAAATGTTTGGCAGATTTGGCTATATATTAGCCATTGACTTGCTGGAATACCAAATTTCAGTTGTAGTCTATCGAAGCCCAGAATATCATTACCTTCCATAACATCCCCCAGGCACTTTACACCCTGCTCCTTCCAAAGTAGACTATTTCTATTTTGCCCTAGGTTAGGGAAGAGATTACAGTTCCAGAGATTAATATCCCGATTAATTTTAGGGATATTCAGGTATTTCATAACAGACTTCCAAGTCCCCCAAGCCCCCACCAAAACCTTAAATCTAGCTCTCTTATAAAACCTACGATCAACTTCACACGTTAATATACCCACAGCCTTTCTCCCCAATAAGAGCTCAAAGATGGAGTGAAGTACAATGTTAGCGGGCAGGGCTTCTGATATTACAGGGTCATACTGAAACAAGATGTTCATTTGTACCAATAGACACGTCCAGTGATACAGCCTGAGGTTGGGCATCGTCAAACCACCCCTCGCCAATGGAAGTGACATATGAGCAATCGATCGTCTAATTTTTCCATGTTGCAAAATAAATCGCATAAATGCTGTTTCTATTTTCCTAATCATCCCATCTTCCAGTAACAAAGGGATAGCGCGAAACAGATAGAGGATCTTGGGGAACATTGTCATTTTAAGCACGTTTTCCCTACCAATCAATAAAAAATGCATGATATCAATCCTTTTCAGCTCATTTTCAATCAGATCTATCAGGGGTATATAATTATCGGCGATAATCTTATCAACATTAGCATTCACCTTAACACCCAAATATACTGCTGATTCCATATATCTTTGGTCCACCTTAGTGATGTTATTCGTGCAGATTATCTGTGTTTTTTCCTCATTCAGGCGATAGCCTGAATGTACACCAAAGACCTTGGCCAATTGAGAAAGCTCAACCATTGATTGTTGCGGGTCTGTGGTTATAATTGCCAGATCGTCGGCGTATGCCAATAGTTTCGTAGTATATCCATTAAGTACTACTGGAGTGATCTGTTCCGAAGCCAAGATTTTTTGAATGAGTGGATCAATATACAGTGAGAACAAGATCGGAGAGCAGGGCAGCCTTGTCGGGTACCCCTTTTAATTAATATTTCCTCCGATCGTTGACCCATGACCATGACCCTTGCCACCGGGTCTCTGTACACCGCCTTGATAGCTCTCATACTCTTGTCCCCAAAACCCCTTCCTGCCAGAATGCCCCACAGAAACTCCTAGACCACGCGGTCAAATGCTTTCTCCGCGTCGACGAGGATCATGGCCATCTCTCCTCCCCTGGCAGCATGGGCATCAAACAAGGTGATAGCGCGTCTTATATGATCCGTGGTACCTCTACCAGGGACAAAACCATGTTGCCAAGGGGAAACGAGTTGCCAATGATCCCCCCCATTCTTTTCGCCCAGATCTTGGAATATAATTTCGTATCAGCATTTATAAGCGAAATTGGGCGATATGAGCCTGAGTTGGTTTTAATTTTACCCTTTTTGTGGAATTTGATGATATTTGTCTCCCTCCAGGAATCTGGGATTATGCCTGTACAAATTATGCCATTAAATAAATCCAGGAGGATTGGGGCAATCTCTTCCTCCAAGCATTTGTATACCTCTAGGGGAATTCCGTTGGGACCTGCGGCCTTACCAGCTGCCAGATCCCGCAACGCCATTCTAATCTCAGACATGGTCAGGTCCTGTTCCAGAGTCTCCCTACTACAACTATCTAGTGCGGGGCCGCCGTCCTCAAATTCTGGGGTTTGAGCATGCGTCCCACCTTCCTCATCTAACAGTTTTTGGTAAAAGGTTTGAAAAATTCTTAAGATATCCTTTGGCTCAGTATAATCGATACCGTCTTCCTGTATACTGACAATCAAATTTTTGGGCCTCTCCTGCCTGATCCGGAGTGCCAATGCACTTCCTGCCTGCTCACCCGTCTCATAGCGTTTTGCCCTGGAGGACTGATATTCCCTGGTCTCCTTCTGAGCCACTACTTCCTGAAGATCTGCTTTGATAGTGGCCATTCTATTTAGGCTTGCCTGGCTATCGATCCCCTGCACAATTTCCTTGATATGCTGCTCTTCTACCACTGCCAGCTCCCTTATCAGGGTCTCGATCTTATTCTTGTCTTCCTTCCTCAGTCGGGCTGAGCAACTTATAGTTTCACCCCTTAGGGAGGCCTTAAAGGCTTCCCAAACTCCATTACGGGATGTACTATAACGATTTGCCTCATAGAACTCCTTTGCCCATTGTTTGAGATGCCGAACAAACCTGTCATCCGAAAGAAGTTTTCTCTCTAATGACCAGCTTGTTTGTTTTCTCTCGATCCTATCTACTACACAGGTTAAAATCAACGGGTTATGATCCGATATCAATTTAGGTAATTTACATATATTTACTTCGCTAAGTTTCTCTGCTGATATCAAAAAATAATCCAACTTAGAATATTTCTGACATGGGTAAGAATAATAAGGAAAGCCCGGGTTATTAGGTTCCTTAGCGTTCCAGACATCCTTCAGCCCGTGTGATTCCTTAAGTGAAGCCAAGGCCCTAAGCACCCTAGGTTTACGCCCTGAATAGCTGTCTAACTTATTCCAGTCAACTGAAATATTCAGGTCCCCACACATAACCGGTGTTGGCCAATTTGCCAGCTCCCCCTCTAGTAGATCGAACACATCTGGTTCATCATGATTTGAACCATATACTGTGCAAATCGTATATCCCAGAGTCAGGTCGACTAATAACCATCTCCCCGAACTATCTGCCTTGAATCTCTTGGCCCCTCCTAGGGATTGGTTAGACAGAATGGCAACCCCCCTAACTGAAGAAGTCTGTGAGGAGCAGGCCAGTAGCTCATATCCCACTAGGTTCAATAGATTTCTTTTTTTCCCAAGGAAGATGGGTCTCTTGTAGACACAGGATATCGATATTGTTGAATTTAACAAAGTGACCCAGTTTTTGGCGCTTTCTCCAATCATTAAGCCCTCCAATATTGAGGGTACAGATTTTAATGCATGACGTAATCTTGAATAAAACTTCTCCAGTACGAAAAAACAATTGCCCAAAAAATATCCATTATTTTCACTGAAAACCTCCGATTAACACCAAATACCTCGTTACACCATAACCATAACATCTCATTTTTATTTTTTTATCAACTGAATTCCAGTGAGCAATTTTTCAAGTGTCTCCCACTTTTTATCAACTCTGCTTCATTAGACAGAAGGGCTCAAGTTTGGACCCAATATGGTGCAAACTTCTATAGTAACCTGGGATTTTGTTTCAGAGGCCTGCGTTTTCACCGGTTACAAAAGCCCCTTGGAGTATATATAGATCCTTTTTTACCAGCAGTCACCAGACATTCTATTAACTGTTCGTCTCACAACTATTTTTCACGGTACCATTTCCTCCACTTTGAAGGCTTTCAGAATTGAGGTTTATTAAATTCTAAAAACATTTTCCTTTGGGGATACAAAGGGCAGGATTTTGTGTTTGCCTCTTGTTCCCTTTGAGAGCCCATTAAATGATGCAAGGGCCTGCTTTCATGTTTTATAACAATAACCAGGAAGATACACTTTTAGCCAGCCAGGACAAGCACTTTTAGCCTACTCCAGGGGGTGGGTTGGGGTGAGGGGAGGGGTATGTTGCAGGTTACAAAAACCAAAGTGAAATAATATAAAGTAAAAGATGCATGTGTGTGCTACCACCTGCTCACATGTCTAATGACCATAAATCTTGTAAGACCTAAAAACCCACGAGATTTGATGCTTTGATGTTCCTCTCACAAGAGTAGTGGTGCCAAAGAAGTCCCTAGTGCTTTGTACCATTGCGTGAGACTGACCGTGCTCTTCGTTTTTTCCTTTAGAACTAATTCTACAAAACTAATACAAGTTATTTATTGTCTTAGGAAGCACAGGTCAAACGAATACTTCTCTCCCCAATTTGAAACAAAGATCTCTGTGTAAACGAGCCACCAAAAGCAACCTTGACTCATTCACAAACAAATCCAAATCTTCAGCACTAGCAGCCTAACAATCACATATATCCTTCCAGATTTTGAAGATTTCCAACTTCATTTGTTTCAAAGAACTCTAAAGTTGCCCTTTGATTACATCCTTCTTGATGTCGAGCTTTAGATAAATTTGCTTTCTTACCACTCATATTAATTGACTTTCCAAACGCTGACGGGTTTCGGCAAAAGAATTACACGCATTTCCTAGAGGCCCTCAGGTGTCAGGGCACATCTCCCCAAGTCTGTGGTGCCTGGTGCAGACCCATAACTTTTGCTATGGAGGCTTGATGACTGAACAGAAAAGTGTTTATCATAAACACCGTTATCTGCAGTTCTGGTAGAAAATACATTTTGGAATTCCCCACAGAAGAACAAAACCTGCTCCCTTAGTACTTGGCTGATTAATAAGTTGGTCTGGCAGCACAAGGAAAGATCTTCATGTTCAAGGTCTTTATACTTTTCCTTCCCACATATTTTTCAAAGTTTAGTACTCTACTAAAGCAGGCTGTTGAGGAGAAAATGAAAAGTTATTTACTTGTAACATGGTCTATCGATTGTGCTTGTTCTCTTGTATCACACATGACCCTGTTGCCCTGCTCTCTATCAAAGGTCCATTGATGTTGTCATCGGTGCTCCTATTTTGTAAACGAATTAAGAAGACACAGAAGAACAAGTTAGTTTTAGGTTTTCTAAAATTTTTGCAGTGTTTTACTGAATGCACTCCTGATGTGTGGAGGTATGCTACAGCAACATGGAAATTAGTCCGTAAAGCATCTTGATCTTTTGGAACTATTGCATATTTTCTATGTCATTTCTTAAGCCATGTTGTGCCCTCTTAGTCAGCGCTCTCTTATTTTTCAGTTGATGATCGTTTAGGCTACTGAATAGTTTACCAATTAATCTTTGCATTAGCAAATCCCTGGGAACAATTTTTTTTATCATAACAAAATCTAATCAGTGTAATACCTGTGCTATTTCAGCATGAAACACGTAGGGAATGCTGAGAAGAATTATACAAAACAGTTTTTTTAGATTGTGTTATTTTTTTCAGTTGTTTTTCTTATTTTCACTTTTGGAAGCTAAAATCGCGGAAGAATATTCAATTCCGTCCTTGTAGTATGGGCTACATTGGTTGCTTTTATGTAGCCCAGCGACTTGGCAAATGAATGTGATTAACTTGCATGCATAATGCCCGTATGCCAACTTCTTGCTGTGCTTTAATGGCATGGAATATGTTTTGGTATTACAAGATATAGAGTACCCACTAAGCTACTTATTTGTGTTTATATGCTTTGCTTTTATTTTTCTTTACTATAGCCTGAAAGATGCTAATGACCAGCCAATCCAATGTGAAATCTCGCCTCTCATCTCATACTCTGGAGAAGTAAGTTTTATTCTGTAGTATGTGGTTGGAGTTCGGCAGACATGACCATGATACCAACTGAATGCATTTTAAGCTTGGAGAATTACAGCCATATTTTATAATTGAGCAATATGCACCTTGTTAATGGTCTTTCTCCCACGTGTGATATTTCTCACTATGAGTTGAGAACCCAGTAATACTTTGCTCTTTTTGATTGTTAGCAACACATTCTCTAGTGTTTGTTGTAACCAGGATTCCTGCATCTTTTTTTAATTTTCGTACTCTGACTCTGGCATCCAATTTGTCAATGAGTCCATTTTACAGTTAACACATGGGAGAATAGGTGGAGGAGGATATTTGAAATGACGTTGTTTCGAGGCCTTATTAAAATTTTTGAAGCTAATCTCTTATTGCTATATTACCTTAAAAAGTCCATGGTTATTCCATTAAGGCTTTATGGTGATCATGTAAGATGTGATTGAACAGTGATGACTTTAAGGTCAGAAAATCTAAAATATTCTAGTTGTGTTTGTGCTGGTTCTTCTGTTCTTGGTGGCAGTTTTTGATACCAGTACTTTGGTTGCATGGTTCTAGGCTGTTTATGTTGAATGTGATGAGGTGGTTCCGAATCTCCATTCTCCTGCACGTATACTGATTTACATAGAATTATTTATTCCATATCTGCAGATATAGGGCAATTAGTGTTCTAGTAGTGTAATTTGTGCTTATGTTGTGAAAGAGCAGTGCCTTTTTAAATGGCTAGAATGTACTTTAATGCTCATCATCAGTATAAATCTAGTGTACCTGTATTACACCACGATATGTCAACATCGTCTTTTTGCAGAGTGTGTTCCCAGTTGTGATGTCTGTCTGAATGAGTGAAAGGGATGTGCGCTATCAGTTAGCATAAAAGTTTAAGCGTAGCTTAATCTTTCATGTTTGTTGTCTAGAATATTGTGTGATTAAATATTTTTTCAAACCCTGATTCTTGGTTTTAGTCACACGCACTATTTGAACTTGTACGGACAATTATTTCTTTAATGGAAATACTGTAGATCTCTAAGGTTGATTTAAAGGATTGAGTGTTCCTTTGGTCTTTCCTATCATGGACAAAGTGTATTGGACATGGCTTGAAAGTAATTTGGTCAGTCGTGAGGTAGCTGTAATGTTTTATTTTGACCTTTTACTTGTTTAAGTGCATGTTAGTAAAGAAAAATGACAAGCAAGGATGTGTGGAGAGTCAAAACTTAATATAGAAATTTAGACATGCATATGAGCAGTAGTAGTAGATAATAAGTGATGCATGGGCTGCTTCTTCACTGGGAATACCTCTGGATAGCATTCCATTTAATTGTCTTTTATCTTACCTCTGCCATCACAGAAGAAGACCAGCCATATTCAAGCAGCACCTCACCAATGCCGGAAATGTGATTGGGGTTGCTTGTGTTCTGTAACTGGATTTAAAATGATCCTTTAGTCTGATTTGAGCTGTTCGTTTGGGGACGGAGTTGGAACAAATTGGCACATGCCTTCAGTCCTTTAATGTAATGGTATAGAGTAGCTAAAAACGAAGAAATAGAATGCTTGCAATAGGATTTTATATGTAGAACAGCTTTGTCTTTCTGAGAAACCCCAAAAAAAAGTTTGCATTTATGGGGTAGAGACTTTAGACAGAAAGGATTAAGAAGTTACACAAATCAAACCGCTTTGTACGTATGTTATAAATGCTCTGGGAGTCTCCAATAACTGCTAAATCTTTTAACCCTCCTGCAAAATAACAAGGAATTGTTCAGCCATTCATGTTTCAGTTGTTACATTGAACCACTTTTGCTAATTTTGTTTTTCCTCGCCTTTCCTTCTACCTTGCCTTCCCTGTTGCCTCTCCTCAGGGACTGGAAAAGAATGTCAATAATCGTGAATTCCATCCACCCTTACTGATTGATGAACGTGGAATTCATGAACTGGTGAAGAATGGCTTGTGAAGCACCCTGGGTAACATTCCAAAACACAGCTTCCTTGAGCTGGGAAGAAGTTTAAAATGGCATATGCAGCATTCTTGAGCTGGTGAAGAACCGATTGTGGAGCGTTTGCAATACAGCACCAGTGTAATTTATTCACAAACTGGTGAAAAATAGCTTGCGAAGTGATGGGGTCAAAATGCCAGTAGGATTCATTCAAGTGCTGGTGAAGAATAGCTTCTCAGCATTGGCGATTTGTATTCTTGTTACCGGATTTATCCCTTCCCTGTGTTGGGGAAACATGATAAGGTGAAAAGAACTATGGACTACTCAAAATTTTAAAAAGTGAAGAATAACATTTTACACCTCAGTCATATTTATATTCCTTTAAAATTTTATTTTTTATACCAAAAAAGCATAGAAATGGATTTGACTAAATGAAGTGGCATAGTTTCAGAAACTAAGATTGTACTTTCTTTATATTTATTGTGTCCCTATGACATTAATGTTGGAAGCAAACTTTTTGCCTTTTTTATTTTTAAAACAAATGTATATAATAATTATAAACTATTGTACATGTTAAAGATTTTTATGGTACTAGGGAATAATTTTAAAGATTGTTGTTCTTTCTCAAGCATGTATCAGTCTTTTTACAGATTCAAATTGTAGCCCACAGTTATGGGCACTGTGTTCTGCAGATACTGCACATCCAAGAACTGGAGACTTGATTAAATATACAAACATATTTATCTCATTGGCAGCTTGTCTGTTTATTGTATTGCACATTTTATCAGCTTGTAATTCCAAGAACCCTAAATGAATGTAAAATATTTGATAAGCACACTCCTGTTTGATTTGTTACTGTGCCCCTTCTTTTCTTAGTCAGTGTTGACATTGTGGATACTGAGATAGAAATAGAGCAGACGGTATACGAGTATTCCCTTCTAATCTTCCCATATGCCAATGTGTTTTTATAGTGCACACCACCTTAATACAGAAGGTAGCAGCTGAAGAAAAATGGTCCAACCCCGATGAAGTGTCCAGGCTTGAAAAAAGGGAAGCTTGTCGGGCACCAAATCAGGATGTTCATAAGTTAAATCCCACAATTACAAGTCCACCATGCTGGATATATACTGACCACAGAAACCTACTATTCCTGAAGTCAGCAGACGCTTACTCCGACCTAGACAGTTGAAATGGTCGCTGTATTTTGCAGATTATGACTTTATTTCTTATTGGCCAGGAACAGCTAATGGACACATTGATTCTCTATTAAGAACTCCCACAACTTCTAAAGCTTCAAGTAAAAAGTAGACAATTATTCCTAACAAAAGGTTTGTCTGTGCAGTTAACAACCAGAATATGAATGATGAAATCAAGAAGCTTCTAACAGAAAACCAGGTGAGGACAGAGCCCAAGAGTCTGATAGAAAGTGATAAATATATTATGAACGGGCATTGTAGTTGCCAATGTGTGACCTTCAGGAAATCTATTTGCGACATTTTCATGATAACCCACTGGCAGCTAACAAAGGAATCCATAACAAGTTTAGTTAAGACATTTCTGTGGGCCCGGCATGACTTCCAGTTAAGACAATTTGTCCAAGCTTGTGAAACTTGCATCAAAGGTAGTGTTTCTCCAGCACTCCCAGTAGTGCCGTTCCTGTGGTGCATTAAAACCATGGATTTAATTGTAGATCTTCCCTTCTAGTCAGGGTATAACACAATTTTTGTTTTTGTATCTATTACCACCAAAATCAGCCAATTTATTCCCTGTAAAACAGTACATGATACCTAGCACAAGAACGCATGGCGTCCACCTGAGTCTTTGTTTCTGTCACATCTTTGGCAAGCATTTATGCAGTTCGGGAAATTGAGACTAGATATTGTAGTAGTTACCATCCTGAAACAAGAAGGTCAGACCAAGAAAACGAATCCTTTGATTAGAACTAAAACGACACCTTTGATTTGATCTGTTGGTTTAGGAAGGTGCCTGGTCATATTAAATGTGGCCAGCTGAATTTGCTCATAACTATCCCAGCAATTCATCTACAGGTACACTTGTTTCTACTTAAATTATGTGAGCTAACTCAACCCATTCCATAGATAGGGCAAAGTCTCAGCACATGTTGATAAGGAAAACAAACCTAGAATTTAGTGTGGGAGATAAAGTATTGTTGCCGTCGAAGCACTTACACCTAAAACAGAAATAGGAGACCATAGCCCCGTTTTGTAGGACCTTTTTAAAGTAGAAAGAAATTGTAAACCCAGTTACTGTGAAACTGAAAATGCCTCCTCATTCTGGGTTCCACCCTGTGTTTCATGTCTCGCATCTAAAGAGAAATCAACCTCACAAGAGACTTCAAGACCCAAAATCACCTCTTGTAGGTAATGAGCAAAAAGAATATAAAGTTAAAAGAATTCTGGATTGAAAAACCGCAATCAATATTTTGGAAACAAGTACCAGATATTCACGCCCCTCATCTGGTTAAGGAATTTCATCACCAGCTTCTGAAGAAACCGCAGCAGGTGGTCTGGCCTTTGAAGGGGTACTCAGGAAAAGTACTATTTGTGTATTGAAAGTACTTAAATGATTTACACCACAATATCGTATTGGGGAAACTAATGCTGGCCAATGGTGCTAAGCTTTGAAAAATGACTAGAAAAATCATACCAATATGGTTACTGATTTAAAGCTCCTAATCAGCTCTTGTTCCCCGAGATTAAAATCACGCAAGAGTGAACTGGTGAAAAATAAATGAAGCGCACACTCTGTCTGCATCAAACTTCAGGTGAACTATATGGAGAGCAATGGGTTGTCGCAGATTATGTGCATGTTGATGAGTAAACAAGTTAATCCTTGGTTTTTTTTGTTTTTTTTTTTTCTTTCTTGAAGCATAAGAAAAAGTTTATCTCCTAAGGTTTAGTCCTCATAATTCCTCATTTATTGGTGAATTCAGTCTGCATATTGTTTGAAGAGCAGCGCAACCACTTGTACCTCTTTCCCTGTGGATGAGCAGCAATCAGCTTGTAATAGTTGCTATGTGCTTCCTGTGAATGAACAGCGCACTGTTTGAGGTATGCTCTACAAGAAAAAGAGGAGAACCAAAGAAGTATCCAAGAAGGTCCGTGACATTGATGCTTTATTTTTTTGAGAGACAATTTTCTGAGATCTTAAACGAATTTGACTGTTAAAAGAGCATTTTGGAAAAAGATTCTGATAACGACTTCCAACTGCAGATTCCTCACCTTTTGAATATTCCACCGGCGTTATACTGGATTCAGAAACTTTAAAGCAGTACCTCTGCGCTCCGGTAGGTGTGGCCATGCGGTTCCGCACTGACGCTTTTCCGCTCTGGAAATGAGGTATGGGGTTCATATAGGCACCATTACCACCAGCTGATATCCGTTCCTTTACCCGCTACCAGGCACTGATCCGGAGCTACGGCTCATCTCTTTGAGACAGTTTTGGATCAAAATTCTACCAGTGTTTAAGGGAAATGTCACCTCTCAAGATAACCGGGTCCAAACGGTTTTAAGTATCTGTAACAAATCCTCACCAGGTTTGCCTATGATGCCAGCGGTCAAGCTACTACTCTAAGGCCTGCAGTAACTGTGTATTGATGAACCCGAAGGCTGTACGATGCAAAGCTTTAAGTCGGCAAACATCGGACGACCCCAAGTTTGGGCCGGTCCAAGTTGAAGGGGAGCGTTTGGTCCCATTCTTGGTCTAGGTGCTTCAGGAATCCACCCCGGGGGTCAATTGGCTTCATGCTTCAAATCTTTGGGTAAGTTGTACAAGAAGCACAAAAAAATTAAACCTGGACTTTGTCCCTTCCTACCTCGCTCAGACACCTGAGAGGGTATTATATAAAATGAAAATGAGAGCCAACCACAGTTTTCAATTAATAACAGCTAACACTTTTGCTTAGGTATAGAGAGAGAGAGAGAGAGAGGACAGACAAGTTGTTTTGTTCTTGAAAGTCATGCTTTCTTTTATTCCTCAATTAGAAAAATGCATGCAACCAACACGTTTCACCAAAATATAGGCTTGTTCAAGGCTGCAAACACGCCAGAAAGTACATATAAATAATCTGTTTAAGACATCTAAAATACATGTAAAACACATAGTAGTTGGAAAAGTGACTTGATCAATACCAGAAAGAAAGTGAGAAATGAGGGGGAAAAAAGGCCTAGGACCTGAGAACAGTTAGTGAATCCAAAATAGGAGAGACCTTTTTGTCTTTTTTCACATAAGGAGAACATGTATTAAATAACACATTTTTAGTTATAGTTAGGACCTATTATCCATAGGAAAACCGCAACATTCTATTGGCAATAATTTTGGCGTTGATTTGATAAATCTTCTTGAAATTTTCCAAACTTTTGGCCAGCTCAGTTCCGCTCCTTCCTTGAAAGTTTGGGGGTGATTGGTGAAGCGGGGGCGGAAAAAAAGGGGGGTCCCAAAACGTGTTTTCCCCATGCAATTTCCCATAGGACCTTTACACACGGCTACAGCTCGAACAGCTGAACGGAATTACACCAAATTTGGCAGAGAGGTTGTCCTCATTTCCGACTTGTGGCTTTTGCTTATATGGTGTCAATCTGTTTGGTAGTTTTTGAGAAAATTGCGGTTAAAGTCATTTATATATCTATGGGCGCGGTGGATCCGCGGATTGTGCGAGGATTGGCATCTTAGCATAAGCGCACCATTCCGATCACGCGCTCAATTCTAATTGGCTGTCAAGCGGTTGTAAACATTCGAAACCAGGAACTGTTGGCAGCCATTTTGTGCCTCGGTAGAAGCGAGGGTGAAGAAGTAAGTGAAATATGTTGGCAAAACGTGAACAGGGGCAGGGTAGACACATCCTGGCCCCCAGGCCTGTCCAGGGGGTCCTATAAGGACCCGTAGGGCAAAAAAAGTAAGATAGGATTATTATTTTTTTTTTTAAATCGCGGGATACGCGTAGGGTCCGCGCGTTTCGCCGCTGGAAAAAATAAAGTATGTATTTTTGAGTTATATATCAAGCTTATGTGTTTAGATGTTGGGTGGCTCTAAAAAGAACTCTTGTGTTTGAGAGATTTTAGTACTTACATTTAACTACCGATGCAGAGTCTAAAGTTCATGAGGAACACTCTGTTCCCTTCATCTGTAAAATGTACACCATTTCTCCTAAAGATGCCATCCATATTAAAACGCAGATTGTTGTGGTATATGGACCCCTTTCTATAGTCTCGGAGAAAAGCAGACACAGATTTATTCACATGTTTCCTAGCGTTCTCAATCTGTGGACAAAATTGATTAGACTAGTTCCATTTGTGCTTTTGGCATATGTTTGAATAGACAAAGGGAGTTTGGGGGGAAATTGAAATCAATTATCCAAAGGTGTCCAACATAAGCATTTGCAGACCTACCCCAGTGCCTAGGTCATTGCCACCACAGTGCACAATTATGAGGTCAGGGTGTTGGAGATGCAAAAAGGATTTAAGCAATGGCATCAATTGGTGTCACTTTAATCCTCTCTGTCCAATCTATTTAATATCTACAGTGGGTAAACCTAGTTCTTTGTGAATATATTTGTGTTCTGCATTCTTTTGGCTCAAGAAAATATAGTTGTGCCCCACAATTCACACTCTAAGCATCTTGAAAGGAGGTCTCGCTGCACTCAATGGTCTCTGTAAATGAAATGGCAGTTTGAAAACTAAGATCTTTCTAAAATGGTGTATAAGATGCAGTGTTGAAAAACAAAAAAGAAATGATTGGTTGTTTGACAACATTCTACACAGAAAACTAGGGTGCATGTTTCTGTTTTATAAAAGCATGATTTTCATTGGTTATTAGAACGTGATTGAAAATAACATTACGTAGGATGAGGTTGTATATTGTGTGATGAACGTTTGCGTTCTTCGGGAGCCAGCATTACTTTTTTGCATGGGTAGATGCTAATTTGTACGTGGAAATGCAATCTGCTTTGGATTTTGAAAGTGACCACAGATTTCACTACTCTATCTTTCAAAATGCAAACTAAGTTTGCTATGGGGGGGCGGGAGTCATGAGAGTCCCGCTCTGTCAAAGCAAGCAGCAGTATACCGGGGGTAGGCACTGCAGGAGCCGGTCGTTGTAGTTCCCAGGGCCCTCGAGGGCACCAGGCGGAGGGCCACGCAGTTTTCCTTCCGTAATACACAAATTCCCGGGGGTGGTGATTCCCGGGTCTTGAGGTGGGTCGTTGAGGCCCACATACTTGTAATTTTGTAAGGGGGGTGGACGCGAAAGTGGTGCAAGGGGGTTGTAAATCTGGTACACAGTGTTTTGTTTTACTTTGCTTTCCTTTTTGATCTTGTAGAGGATCCAGGGTAAATATAATTGTTTTTGTTCAGCCAGTAACTTTTAACTCTACCCCCAAACGGCTTTCTGCCTGTTACCATAGGAACAGTTCATGGAACACTTACATGAGCACAGAGGCTAGAAGTTCACCACACTATAGGTATAGACTCAGGTAAAGATGTGTTAAAGAGTTAGCCTCAGAATTATACTTCAAATTATAAATATCATTTCTTTTGGGGAATGCTACCCCCACAAAAAAAAGTATATACTTTTTAAAATGAACTTTTATTAAAACAATAAATAACTGGAAATATAACTAAAAGATCATACAATAAATAACTAGAACCATAACTTTAACAAAACAATATAATAAACAACATGTGATGTGGACTCCAGCAGAAGTTCGGTAGTTAATCTGCAAAACAAAAAAGAAAATTAGTGTTTAAAATTAGATCAATGTGACTAAATGAGGTCAAACATTACAAGTCAAAGTAACACTTGACGATATTTACAATTTTTTTAATGTGTGCAGTGTGCCTGATACATTTCACTTATCTTATAGGCTTGCATTCAAGCGGTGTTTGTATAGAAGTGCCTACTACGTCAGATTTATATTTGAGATCAACAGGTCTTTAAAATGATTCAGAGATGAGACAGAATTAGGTGAGAGATCATGTCATTATGCAGGACAATATTTTTTAGAGCTTATTTACAAGACTTGCGCCACTTTTGTGTTGCTTTTCTCATGTTGAAACTGACGCAAAAGTGGCGCAAGGGGGTTGTAAATAAGCTCTTTTATTTCTAAAACATTTACTCGGAGGTATTGTATATCTAGGCTGTTCTGCTTACTTTGTGTAAACACTGTGAGCAACAGAGTTCACAACTTCAACTGAGCTTTGGCTCTACACATCAGAGTTGACAGCAGCGTCCACAACTTTAAAAGAGAAAGAGAAACGATGTGAGAGAGAGAAAGATAGAGAAAACAACATTAAAACTGTGAGAGAGAGAAAGTTATAGATGGAGCAGATTTACAAACCCAGCCTCCACCACCCTTGGACCTTTCTCCCTGTTGTTGCCACCTCCTTTGCTATGCCTTTTCAATCAAACCTCTTCACTTAATCTTGGGTGTACCCGCTCTCAAAACATTTCCACTGGCCATTGTACATACAGACTTTGGTCTACCAAAATGGATGTTTTGAAATTAATTTCCACAAGTCTTAAAAAAGGTGAATGAAAGAAAAGTTACTTGCTGCATATGCAAGACTGCTTTCAAGAGGAGACCCCAATAAAAAGTACTGGTGTGGAACTGCAAGTATGGGGAAGCACTTACAGACTAAGAATCCGGTCAACTTTGCAAGGGAAGAGTTAAGGAGATTGAGAGAGACTCCTCCTGCTTCATGAGAAGGCCCAAGTACCAGTGGAGCAACACCGTCAACCTCTACTGCACAGCCTAATATTCGTCACCAATTTGGAACCCTTTAAGAGAAAAAGTAAGAAGGTTGGGAGCTCTGTATGCCATCCTAATACCTAATCATCCATTAGTTATACGGAGATCCACCCTGTATCAGAACCATCTGTACAAGTGTGAATTGGAGATTATCTCCCACCAAAAACCACTCCAGGGCTTATATCTGTTACTTTTTTTACTTCATTGACTAGTCATATTGTGAGTATTTACCTCAACGTTATCCGTTAAAAATTTGTTGATATTTTTGGCTTCTCACAACTAGTTCATGTCTTATTTGGGACGTCTGTGTAATGAGCTAGAATAGGAGGATATACTTTCTTCAATCTCGGCAATTTGCTGCTGACTTATGTAACATTATGCAAAATGAAAAAAAGTTAAAAATGTATATGTTGGTTGAGCAATGTGAGGCAGCTGGTGGTGCAATTGGGCCTGAGGGATGCGTGGGCGAGCCAAATGCCACCTTCTAAACTAGTGGTTAAGAAGATATACTGGGGGGGGCGTGGTTTGGACGCCGAGGGAGATGGCGGCTCTCTAAGTCTCTCCGCCCGTGCCGAAGGACTTGACTGGATCTGGAGCGCAAATTTATTCCAGCGCTGACAACTACAGAAAAATCGGGCAGCGGAATGTAAGCGGAGCACACAGAGCGCTCAGCTGACGAGCTGCGTGAAGGAAAAGTCCGATTTTGTCGGACTCGAAGCTCCGCTCCGGGTGCTGCCGGGCTCTGGTGAAGGAAGGCGGGAGGAAGGCTACGTGACCAGCCCAGCAGCCCACCGAGGACGCCAGCAGACGGGAACCGAGGCTCCTGCTCGATATGGGAGCAGGTTATTAAAATTCCGGCGGCACACCGGACTATGAAGAGTGCAAAAGAGTAACCGGAGAAGAAGAACCGTGAGTAGATTGGACGCTTGGGGGCACAGTAAACAGCAAACAGCTCGAGCACAGCCACCGCTCACACCCTCATAAAATGGCGGCATAACGCATTTTTAAGGAACTGCAGGTCCACAAACAGACTCTGCCCATTTGCTTGCAGCGTTTATGATGGGAAAAACATGCAAAATGAATGAGATTAAAAACAACTGAATATTTAGACCAGTAACTCAGAATAAGCGGAAAGGTACCTTTTGGTGATGTTTTTGACCCCTGAGGATCTATAGTGTGTGATCCTGTGTGTAAAGACTGACCATGAACCCATGACCATGATCCCAAATCAAAGTAATTGCTTTTGATACTGCTTTTGATCTGCCTTGGATACTGCTAAGACATCTGGCCTGCCACATTTTTATATGCTGTAGTGGCTGAGTGCTGGCTCAACGTGAAGAAGTGATTAACTGATGTCTTGCAATGGGCAAAAGTTAGGAGCTACCACGGAGTGATAATAACTGGCAAAAGTCTGTAAAAAAGGTAGTGTCTGAATATATGCTTGGAGATTGCACCCACTGCAATGCGAATAAGTGCGAGTCCCATTCATCGCATATTACCTATTTAACGTGTGTGGTTGATCCCAAAATGGCGACGCAAGCTTTCACCCTGAGATGAGGAATTGCGCCCTCAGCACAGCGACTGAGCTAATCATATAATAGATCAGTTAAGTGATTGCCGGCTCCTGGGTGTCTCGACTTTTTGAGTGGTCATCTGGAAGTACAAATAAGATAAATAGGGACAATTACCGGAGACTGGAAAGGAAGTGCGCCACAGCGATCAGGCACGAATCAGGGGAACCACTATCCACTGTTCACGATCAGTCGGTCTATACCACGAATGAACATGTCTGACAAAGAGATTGCAAAAGGCCTGAAGAGGCTTAAGTCTGATCTGGCGTCACCTGGCAAGGGGAAGAAGGATAACCCGGATCCGATAGATTTAATACTTAGCAGACTTGATGAAGTCAGAGATCTGGCGAAAGCAACAAAGGAAGAGGTGGCAGCAATCAGACAAGATAACCGCGACACCAATGCGAAACTTTTAGAGGCGGAAACGAGGATTAGCAAACTTGAGGATATGGAAGTTAAGACCTGCAACGCAGTTAAACGCTTGTGCATAGCAGCAGATCAAACAACACGGAAACTGGCTGAATTGGAGGACCGGAATCGAAGGGGGAATCTACGCATTTTTGGCATTCCGGAAGGTTCAGAGGATCAACTGGGGAACTGCGTAGCTTTTCTTGAATCCTGGTTTACCCAAGCTACAAACATGACGTTTCTACACCCACTAGAATTTGACAGAGCCCATAGAGTCCCGGCCAGGATCTCCAAGGATCAAAAGGGTCCCAGAGCTATTGTTTGTAAACCGCTCCGGTACCAGCATGTAGAACAGATTCTTGCCTTCATGCGGAAAAACAATCACATCCTGTGGAAATCTGCTAAGGTCTATATATCTCAAGACTATAGTAAGGAAACGGTGGACGTCAGGAAGGCATTCTTGGCGCTTAGACCGCAGTTGAAGAAAAGGGGTTTCCAATATGGATTCGTTGGTCCGGCAAGGTATCGAGTGATTATTCAAGGCACTCCACACATTTTTTCGGATCCATTGAAATTGAAACGTATGTTGGATGGCCCAGATGACTTGGACATGGAGACGAACAATCCTGGAAGCTCCGCTGATCAGGCTTCAGCTTCAGGCTATAAATGAAGGGCACCCTACTAAACGCACTTTCCAATGGTTTTCCATTCCTGGTTATTAAACGGAACAGAGAATTTGTTCAGTCTGTTATGTAACAAGAATATGGTACTTTTGATAGTCCGGATTAAGACCTATGAGTCAGAGTTCATGTTTCCATATATGTCTCCATATAGTTCACATTTCTCAGTATACTTTGAGGGCCTAGGTTAAGGCCCAGGTTTAAAGCGTTTAAAGCGTTTAAAGCGTTAACTGTAGCACTTCAGTGTGAAACTATGGTATTCATGTCTGCACATTGACATTCTTCTACCTTGAGCTGTTTAATACGTTTAATGCATTTTTCGCATGCCTGTTTACATGACTTTATACCTTTATCAGCTGGTAATGTTGGGGGTTCTGTTACTCATTCAACGAAGGTAATACCTTGTTTTGCTTGTCTTTTATCCTGCAGTTTTTGAATTCTTTAATACAGGCAAGGTCGCTAGATACATGGCTTATTATAGCTGTGATAGTTAACAACGACTCACGAGTTTTTGCAGTAAATGTTAAGTCTTGTTTGCTCCAGATTAAAATTAATATGGATATGTTTTTTGGCGCGGGGAGGCTGCACCGTACTCTCTCTCCAATCACCATGCCTACTGAATACAGGTGGGGTGGGGAGGGTGGAGGGTGGAGGGTTGAGGGGATTGGGGGGTTGGGTATGTGTTACATGTCTTTTATGTTTGATTCTTCTTCTTCTTGCTTGCATTTTCACTATTGCGATGACACTTGATGGTGGTGTGGGTTATAGACTCTATGCTCACTCATATGTCGTTTCTAAGTCTCGGAGAGATGAAAGATTAACATTTTGTAGTTGGTCAAGTGAGGTGACTGTCTCTCTCTGGATGAAACACTGTTTACCTGTTCACAAATAATACTGTGAATACTCCGATGGGGGTATGTAATATGGACAAAATGAAGATATTGTCACTCAATGTTAAAGGTTTGAACCATCCTATCAAAAGACAAAAAATCTTAGACTATGTGCGTAGGTTAAAAGGTGATATTGTATTGCTACAAGAGACAAAGCTGGAAGCTAAGCTGTTTTTTCACATGCGGAATAAGTTTTACAGCGAGGTTGTGGGTGCAGAATCTGTACACAAGAAGAATGGGGTGTTGATCCTTGTTGCGAAGAAATCAAAGGTGGAGGTTTTATCTTCTGAGGCTAGTTTAGATGGGAGGTGGGTTACGGCCAAACTAAGTAAGGATAATACGGAGTTTTATGTTACGAACATATATGCTCCTAACATCAGTGACCTCAAGTTTTGGGAGGAGTTAAATAAACATATGGAAAATATCCCAGATAGTGCTGTTCACATAGTAGGTGGTGACTTTAATCTTCCCAAGGACGCAACTCTAGATAGGGACTCCCACTGCCCTTTCAAACCAAACAAATCTCACAGAGCCTTCAATAATCTGTGTGAACGCTTTCATTTAGTGGATGCTTGGAGGCTCCAGAACCCTACAGGGAGAGATTATACTTTTTATTCTACACCACACGACTCATACTCCAGGATTGACTACATCCTTATAACACAGAACGGGGTACCCAGAATAGAATCTACCACCATAGAACCTCGTGTGATGTCGGATCATTCTTGTATATCCCTGTCCATTGCAAATGCCAAATCATCTCCTCGTCAGACGTCTTGGCGCCTGAATGACGAGATTTTAAGCGATGCTCAACACAGATCCACAATACAAGCTGCCATTGAATCTTATCTGCAAATCAATAGAGAAGGGGACACATCTGATCTTATTAGATGGGATGCCATGAAAAGTACAATACGGGGAGTTTGTATCAAGATTAGGGCTGCCATGAATAAAAATTATAACGCGAAATTAGAATCCCTTGAAAGTGAAATTGGAGATCTTGAAAGTAAGCATCTGAGGCTAAGAGACGATATGACCCTCTATGCCCTGGCAAATAAAAAATATGAACACAATAAATTAATTAGTGAAAGGGCGGGAGTTTGGCTAGACAAAGGTAGGAGATTTAAGATTTGTGAATCCAATAAAGCGGGGAAGAGTCTCGCTTCATATTTGAAATTCAAAGTACAAAAGAACTGTATTAACATCCTTAAGGACGCCTCAGGGAACTCACACTCTGAGCCAGACAAGATAGCTGAGGTATTTAGGGTATTCTATGAGGATCTATATGCAAAAAATACGACGGTGGAGGAAGATAAAATTAAGAGCTACTTGGATGAGTGTGATCTTCCAAGATTGTCTGCTGAGGATCAGGTTGGTCTAAATGGCCCGATAAGTGCTGAGGAAGTGGAAGGTGCGATTAAAAAATTAAAAACAGGGAAGGCTCCAGGA
This sequence comes from Lissotriton helveticus, assembly GCF_964261635.1. Classification (NCBI taxonomy): domain Eukaryota; kingdom Metazoa; phylum Chordata; class Amphibia; order Caudata; family Salamandridae; genus Lissotriton; species Lissotriton helveticus. The sequence goes on from NC_136057.1 coordinate 1,574,295,638, forward strand.
CCGGATGGCTTTACAGCAAGATTCTATAAAACATTCCCCACAATATTATCTGGGCCCTTGCTTAACCTGTTCCATGAAATAAATAGTTCTGGGGAAGTAAAAGGCACTCTGGCGGAGGCAACAATTGCAGTACTCCCTAAGGAAGGGAAAGACCCTTCGCTCCCAAAAAACTACAGGCCGATTTCGCTAATTAACATTGACTGTAAGATTCTAGCTATGATACTTTCAGCACGTCTCCAAAAAGTGCTCCCACAACTAGTCCATCCATCTCAAGCGGGCTTTCTAAAGCATAGGTTGTCCAGTGATAACACACGGATTTTAGCCCATGTGTTGGAAAAAGCTAAACTTCTAGAAACCCCTACAGTGGCAATAACGTTAGATGCAGAAAAAGCCTTCGATAAGGTTGACTGGGCCTTTCTGGAAGCAGTCCTCAATAAATTTAGCCTGGGGGAAACATTTACACGGCTAGTTATGTCACTTTATTGCTGCCCCTCGGCACGAGTCAGGGCAGGTGGAGCATTTTCATCTTCCTTTTGCTTAAAACAAGGTACGAGGCAGGGGTGCCCTCTATCACCCTCGTTATTTTTATTGGCAATCGAACCGTTCTTACATCATATAAGGAAAGACCCTAAAATTGCAGGTATACCGTTTGGGGACTGCACGGTCAAATTGACAGCGTATGCGGATGATGTACTTATCCTATCTGAAAAAGCGGATGAAGCAGTATCCGCACTCATGTCGGACATTGAAGAATTTTCGAAGGTATCGGGCTACAAGCTCAATAAAGACAAAACAGAGGTCAAACTGCTGAACAATAAAGGTGACAAGGGGATCTTGGGGGACTCTGGTCTTACATGGCAGCCCAAATGCTTCAAGTACCTAGGGTTGGACTTCGATAAGGATTTAATTTCCACCCTAAAAATAAATGAGGAATCGACGTTGAAAAAAATATCTACCCTTCTAGAAAGTTGGTCCCCTAAATTCCTTTCTTGGTGGGGCAGGGCTGAAACACTCAAAATGATGTCGACCCCCTTAGTTAACTACCTGGCCAGTATGCTCCCTATGACGTTCTCTGATACTTTTGTCTCGAAAATAGACCAGATGTTTGGTAACTTCCTGTGGCGGGGCAAGAAGGCCAGGATATCTCTGAAGAAGCTACAACTGGCGAAAGATAAAGGCGGCCTGGGTCTGCCATCGTTCAGGAACTACCAGACAGCCTTTCTTTGTAAGCAAGGTGCTCAATGGTTTATAAAAACATCAACTTACACTCCGGTGTGGATTGACATTGAGAGATCAATAGTGGGCAATGTTCCTCTTGAGTCTTTAATCACCATGGACCTGTCACACTTACCCCACTCAAAATATATAATGTTAAATACCAGAAGGGCCCTCCTTAGGCTCGATCAAACACACAAAACCAAATTGACATTTTCTAAATCATCATGTATGTCTCTATGGAGAAACCCCTACCTTAAACATGTAGGTGTGGAGCTCTTCTGGGAGTCATGGTCCGGAAAAGGTATTAATCTGGCAGGAGATTTGTATGACAATAACGAACCAATCCCGTTCTCAAACTTGCAGGCAAAGTTCGACCTATCACCAATAGACTTCTATAATTTCTTAAAAGTTAAGGCGACGCTAACTAGCCGTAACTTCTCACCCTACACTCCATGGCTGATAACACATCTCCCACGTATTATGCATACAGGTCACTTCGTCTCCAAGGTGTATAAACTGTTACTACCGTTGCCCAATAAATCTCACAGGACTGTTGAAGCGAAATGGGAAGCGGAATCAAACTCTACAGGTATAGAGTTCGATTGGGAATTAATTCATAAGTCAGCACTGACCCACAAAGTTTCACCCATCCTATTCCAGACAAAGTATATGCTCATAAATAGGTCGTTCTGGACCCCGGAAAGGCTGTTTAAATGTAATTTGCGTGACTCTCCGGAATGCTGGAATTGCCAATCAGGGACTGGGGATCTCCCTCACATGCTATTCAACTGTCCCCTACTGAAAGAATATTGGGAGAAAATATTTGTATGCATCCATCATGTATTTAAGATAATGCCAAAGAAGGAATTTGTATATGTCATTCTAGGGGGGCTGGAACCGCGATTAGCTAATGAGCATGACCGCCAACTTTTGGACTTAATGTTGACATTGGCATGTAAGGTTGTTTTATGCAAGTGGAAATGTGCTAAGGAAGTAAATTTCAAGATTTGGCAGGAATGGCTGTCTTTCCTAAGGGGTGCCACGAATCAAGCATTACAGTCCTCTACGTGGTGTCCATCCCATAAGAAATTGTGGAAATCACTTGATAAATCATCCCTCCATTTTGACCCGCCTTGAAGCAAGACGCCCTTGCAATAATACCTTAGATATATGGGTGTGATCCTAGTCTGCATGTTAGAACTATTCCCATTGCATCCACACGTCAAGTGTTTAACACCTTAATCAACAACCTTGTGACAAGCAAGAGTGATTCTTCTCTTTATTTTTATCATTTGTAGTTTCTGTATTGGCCTGACAACATCTGTAACAATTCACTTTTTTGCTGGAAGATTTAATGTAATGTCTTTTGCTTTTGTTTTCTTACCTCAATAAAAATGACTTGAAATAAAAAAAAAAAGAAGATATACTGGGACTGGGTTCAGGCAGAGGCAACACGTAGTGGGGTTGGGGGTGTACTTACAGAGAGATTCTTAGAGTTTAAATGGTCTAGGAGGTTGAAACCCTTCCTCGACCTCATAGCCAAGCCCCTGGACAGAGCCCTTTATTTAAAACTAAGGTATGGGACCCTGCCGGTGCATGAGTTTACCTCGGGGTGGTCTAACGCTGGTGGCTCTCCGCGCTCCTGCCCCGGGTGTGCGGCTCCAACGGAGTCTGTGGCGCATTTACTTTTTGCCTGCCCCGCTTATAAAGTTGCCAGGAAGGTTTGGCTGAAACCAGTATGCATGGGGTTGGGTGTGAGGTGCCATAGAATGGCCCTACGAGTTCTCACTACTGACCCGTCTTCCCCTGCAATGGTATGCGGGGTGGCCAAATTTCTAAGCAGTGCATGGTTGACTCGTATTAGGAGGATGAAGCAACACTCTCTCCCGCCAAACTGATAGCTGGCCCTTACTGGCTGGATGATATGGTGAGATCAGCACGTATTTTTAAGGCAATCCAACCATTATGCAACAGTGTATTGATGCGAATGTTTGGTTGGGGCTTACAAAAATTACCCAAACTTACTGTATAAGGTGCAGGTTTTATCCTTTTTTAAATAGGGAATTTTATTGTGTTAGGTTTCACCTAATGTTCTTCTTTCCCCTTCTTTTAACTCAAAGTAATGTATAACTGTATAAAATGTTCTTTTATGGTGATATTTTTACCGAATGAAGAAAAGTGATTGGTATATGTTGTACATATGTCCAAGCTTAATTTTAATGTACATAAAAACAATTGTTCTCAATAGGATTGGGGTTTAAAAGCAATCAGAAGAGGTTTCAAACCAACCGCGTTAGGACCATACTAGTGGTTAGACAAAATCATATGCGAATACCAATATGCTTTCGAGGGGCACTATGGACGCCCTCGGTAGGCGTTCATAAGTGTCATCCCTAATAGCCCTCTTTCCTATTTACAACTACTCTAACGAAAACAGTTATTAACATAAAGTAATGTATCTTCAACTAATTATTGTTTTTGGAAGTATCATTACCAGCATGCAAAAAACACCACAATTGTAGTTATCTGTCTGCAAACACATGAAATACACAAATACTCATCTCAGAATGCTTTTCTATCATGAAATGTTGAAGTCAAACCTGATAACTCCATTAGGTCCATTGAAATTTACGGATGATAGCATATGGAGAGTAGTCAGTGGATCTGGTGTATGGAGTTGTTGACCACAACCCGGGATAGTGCATGGGCAGGAATAAACAGTTTGTGGTGACCAATACGTCCCATGGTTGAGACATCTGTATAATGAGCTAGAACAGGTGGCAAATCAAGTTTAACGTTATTAAAAAACATGGAGAGCGTGCTAAAATACAATATTGGCCAATCGATTACGTGTGCATTACACGAGAAAAACTACATCGCATTAACTTGAACAGCACATAACACACTACTGCGAGACCGGCCACGTGGCGCTTGGCAAATTATAGAAACGTGGCAGGATTAAGTGATTTGCACAGAACAAGCGATAAGAAATCAAGTTTAACGTTATTAAAAAACATCCAGAGCGTACTAAAATACGACATTGGTCAATCAATTACATGTGCATGGGGAGGAAGCAGCACGTGGCGCACTATTAAAAAAATTAAAGGCGGCAGGATTAAGTGATTTGCCTAGAAACAACGGCTACCAAGGTATGTTATTCGATATACAAGAGCTGGAAACTGTACTAAAATACACTATTGCCGAAAATATTACTTTTGCAATGCATGTGGTACGTGATGCACTACTTACACGAGAAAAACTACATCGCATTAACTTGAACAGCACGTAGCACACTGGTGCGGGAACGTGACTGCGGAATAGTAAAAGTTCGAGAAGGTTGGCAGGTTATAAATGCTTTGCAGAACGATGATTGGTTGAGCATGATGTCACTGGGTGTGAGAGCTGTGATTGGGCATGTTGTAATTGAGCATGCGCAAATAAAATGAAATACGTCGGGGGTACTTAGGCAGATGGTGGGACGTATTGTGCGCATGCATAACATTAACACGCATACGCTACCACAAACATGCATGCGCAAAGTGAAGGCAACTCCTAGGCGGTAAATACACAGATGGAGTTCAGATGTCGTTTGAAAACCGGCTCCTGCCGGAGGCGGGGAGCAGGTGGGACAGTGTGGGAATTGGAGACCCTCCCACGGCCCTCAACGGTGATGACCAAAATACATTTTTAAAAAGGCAATTTCCGGGGAATGGGGTCCCCCGAACCTTGAAGTGGCTTCAGGACGGGGTCAATGTAGCCCTCCTCCATAAAATAAAAATATATAATTAGCCATGCCCTGGGGATGGGGACCCCGGTGCCCGGAATTGGCCATGTGAGGCCTCTGTGCACAGCTACTTTATCCCATATGTTCTGTACCGTTCTTGTGGGTACCGCAACATAGGCATTCTTAGGGCGTGCCGCCCGATGATGCCATACAAGGTCCCAGATGGTTCGCCCCACCACTGCCCGGTCCATGTGCAGCAATCCCTTCTCACTCTGTCACCCCCCATTCCACCACAAACCGGAGGTGCGAGGCCCAGTAATAGTCCACTAGGTTGGGGCATGCCAGTCCCCCCCTATTCCTCGGTGTCAAGAGCTTCTGCGAGAACCGAGGTCGTTTCCGGCCCCAAATAAAGTTTGTGAGGTCGCGCTCGAGGCCCCGTATACAACGTAGTGGAATGGGCGTGGGGAGGCATTGAAATAGACATAACATTTTAGGGAGGATCGACATCTTGATGGCATTTAGTCTGCCCAGCCACGACAACACCAGGGGCCTCCATCTCCGCAAGTCTTCGAGGACCGACCTTCGACATTCCCGCCAATTTACTTGTGTCCATGTGTCTAGAGAGGGAGTCACCAGGAGGCCGAGGTAGCGAATGCATTGGGAGGCCCATTGGTATGGCACAAGTTTCTCCAGGAGGGGGATCTCTTCCTTTGGGATGGTAAGGTTGAGGGCCCAGGACTTGCTATGGTTGATTTTGTGGCCAGAGGCCCGTTCAAAGAGGCACAGCGCTTTATGGAGTCCCGGGAGGGACTCCTGGGGGCGTGTTAGTATGAGGATGAGATCACCTGCGAACAACGCCACCTTATTCTCACGTCCTCCCATGGGGATACCATGTATATCGGTCGCCTGACGAATCATGTCTGCCAGTGGTTCCACCACAAGGTCAAATAATAAAGGTGAGAGGGGGCATCCTTGCCTGGTACCCCTATGAATGGTGAACGGTGCCATGAGCTGCCCGTTGATCCAAATCCTAGCCTGTGGGGCAAGATATGGTGCCATGATCCGAGTGATCATGCTCTGGCCTAACCCAATCTTACATAGAACCGCCCGCAGAAAAGTCCAATCCACCCGGTTGAATGCCTTCTCCGCATCTAGCGACAGAAGGCTGGCCGGAAATCCCCAGTGGCACGCTTTCCCCACTAGGTGAGCAATTTTGCGCATGTTGTCCGCCCCCTGCCGGTTGCGAATGAAGCCAACCTGGTCCGGATCGACGAGACCCGGCATATAAGGGTCCAGACTCTTCGCCAAGAGCTTGGTGTAGATTTTAAAGTAACGCAATGGGGCGGTACGATGCACACTGCGCGGGATCCTTCCCTGGCTTCAGGATCAATGCTATCTCTGCCACACCCATATCTGGGGACGGTTCTTCAGCGTCAGTAAACAAATTATACAGCCTTAGAAGATGAGGCAGACCATCTGGCCCCGGAGTCTTCCCAAGGGGGAGATCCCTCATGGCTGCTGTTACCTCTTCTTGGGTGATGGGACCTTCCAGGGTCTTTGCATAGTGCGGGTGTGGCGGCGTCTCCGTATATTTGCTCAGAACGTCCGCCACCACTTCCGGAGATGGTGGATCCCCTTATACAGTGCAGAATATTAAGCCCGGACCGCCTCGCGCTTGTCCCTCTCCGAGGAGGCCCTCACCCCGTCCGGAAGCTGGACATTGGCTATATGAGCCTTGGCCGCACACGCCCTCAGCCGCCCCGCCAGCAGCCTGCCCACCTTGTCCCCTCCCTCGAAATATTTCTGCTTCAAGGCCAGCAAAGATTTTTCAGCCCTGTTGGTGCGCAAAAGCCGAAGCTGCACAAAAGCCGCAGCTGCCCTCTGAGGTTGGCGCGCCGCCGCCTGGACAGCCGAGCGAGGTGCAACCCTGATCCCGTTGTTCCTCTAGCTTTATGTCCTTTGTCAGGCTATATTCTAAAGACCGAGCCTCGCGCGCCCGTGCAATCGAGAGAGTGGTGATATGACCCCGAATCATTGCCTTGAAGGCGTCCCACGCCACGGGAAAGGCTGTCTCTGGCAGATCGTTACTAGCAAAGTAGGAGTCAATGGCAGTTCTAATACTTTCTACATCAGCCGCATCCCGGAGGATACCCGGCGGCAGACGCCACTTCGTATCTCGAGCAGGGCAAACGGCCGGGTCCTGCAGGAGCAGCTCGGCATGCGCATGGTCCGATAGCGAATTATCAGACACGGAGGCTCCCAACATGTCTCGCATCAGAGCGTGGGAAATGAATAAATAATCATTACGGGAGTACGAGCGATGGGCATGAGAGTAGAACGAGTAGTCCCTCAACCCCGGGGAATGGTAGCGCCACGCATCAAACAGCCCCAGTCCTGTTACTTGAGCACGCAGTGCTAAGGACATGGCCCCAGCTCCGCTAAACGAGGCATGGCTGCGATCCGATTCTCAGACTAAGTTAAAATCCCCCCCAAAATCAGCGAGGGGTCTCCTTGCGGGACATGTTCTTTCAGGAGTGACTGGAGGTAACGGTCCTGCATCTGGTTGGGTGCATAAACATTACACAAAGTGAAGATGCACTCACTCTAAGAAAGCGTCCATCCCCGCTCCTGAAGGGTTTGGCCTCTCCCCGCCTGATGCCAGTCCTGCACAATATCGCTACACCTGCTGTCTTGGTGTCTGCCGAGGCCCAAAATTGGAGAGGGTATCTAGGGTGAGCCATGCGCCCTATATCAGCCTGTAAAAGGTGGGTTTCCTGCATAAATATGATGTCAGGACTCTGCTGCAGAAGGTAGCGCCACGTTTGCCGCCGCTTATTAGGGGAGTTCAGGCCCTTGACATTAAGCGTTAAAACCTTTAAGAGGCTAGGCGAGTTAGCTGTCATGATGAGATCCAGACAGGGCTCATCCACGCCCCCCATCCCATCTCTGTAGCAGCATATAGCCGCAGGGGAAGTCATCTACCCCACCCCACACTAGGCGCCGCTGCCACATAGCCCTCAACCCAACGCACACAGAGAAGGGGAGAAAGAGAAAAGAAGCAGTGAGAAGCAAAGGGAAAAAAGGTACAGGAGAGAAAGACAGTAAACCAACAGCAGCCAACCGGGCCAAGTCCATCTGTTCCCGTCACCGAGCATCCTACACCCTAGGGTTCGGATAAGCCCAGGGATGTCACTCCCTCTGGAACTAGCGGGGGTAGGGTTGCAGTCGACCTCAAGTCCGTCGCGCAGGGGAACCTCGGTGTCCCCCACCCTAAAAGGAGGGAGCCAGGGTGCAGATCGGGGTGGTACATCGATCAGCAATTCTGAGAGTAAGGATGCATTTCATTGGGGATGTGCTTCTCAGACCAGTGCAGGCGTGCACTCAGTCTGTCATGGGGTCGAGGGGTGTGAGCTGAGGTCTTCCTTGTCCCCCTCGAGGGATCGTATGTGTGCGATGATATCCTGCTTGGCCTGAGAGGCAGACGGCCCATCTATGCGTGGCGAGCGTCGAGGGCGAGACACAGTAGTCCAAGATGATTTGGCAGGCACGCGCTCCTGGCGACGAGGGCGAGAAGGGCTGGTCGGCGGAGACGCCGGGATACGAAGCAATTGGGCCGCCTCTGTGTAGGTTCGCACCACCCGGCGTTTAGACTCCCATTGAAAGATGAGGGCAAATGGGTGCCCCCACTGATACGAAATGCCCATGTCTCGCAGTTTCTCCGTCACAGGCTTGAAGGCACGGCGCCGCTTCATGGTATTTGGTGCCAAGTCCTGAAAGATTTGAAACTTATGTCCATCGTGACAAAGATCCGGCTTAGCCCGGGCCGCCTTAAGGATAGCCTCCTTTTCAGTAAAGAAATGGACTCTAGTTAAGATGTCTGGTAGGCGACCCGGCCTCCCCGTGGGCCCGGAGATCCTGTGGGCTGGATCCAAAGCCGGCGGAGAGGCATCTTCGTCCCCCATACCTCATGAAGGAGTCGCGCCACATAGGTCATGATGTTGTTTCCCTCCGCACCAAGAGGAACCCCCCAGATACGAAGGTTGTTCCGGCGACTCCGGTTTTCCGAATCTTCCTGCTTTACTTGAAGCTCTATGTGTTGTTCCTCCGGAGTTGCAAGACGTTGCCACAATTGCTCCTGATCCTCTGTGCTGGCATCCACTGTTTTTTTCAGCCGGTCAACTCGGTCACCCAAGTCTGTCACCTCCCTTCAAAGTTCTCTCACACACAAGTGTACCTCTGTGCGCAAAGACAAGAAGGATGTCATAAACGCCTGGGTTACTGGTGTCGAACCGCCTTCAGCCTATGGCGCCACCGCATTGGAAGCCGATGCTCCCGCCTTGTCCCACATTGCCACCACGGTGTTGTCTCTGGAGGCTGCAGCCGGATCCGTCTTGCCCCCCTTGGAACGTGTCATCGCCAGGCTAGAAATGTCCCGTTGGCCACCAGGCCGCGTGATCCGTGTGTGCTTGCTCCGATGTGGGCGGAGAGAATTACCACCCAGCCAATTCCACTTGCGGCTTCAGAGTGCGGTTTCCGAAATTGTAGCCGATGGGGGCACCGCTCAGGTTCTCGGCCTCTAAGAAGTAGGACACTGCTAGTGTCGGCCCGTCCCCTTCCTGCGTTCTCCACAGCAGTGCTCACCAGCACAACCCTGTGAGCACAGATAGGCCCTTCAGCCCAGGGCTAGGGGACCGAGGGCTCTTTCCAAACGTCCCACGCCAGTCCATACACCTCGTTCCGTAGCTAGGCCACTCCCTACCCGGCAGGGTCTCTGTCGTTCCAACGCCTGCCAGCAGACCGCACCTCGCAATGGTGCCCTCAGGCGTTGACTCGCCAAGGTGTGAGCAGTCCGATCTCCTGCTCCAATTCACCAGCGATCACACCCTGCACACTAGTCCCGAGGGCAGAGTCCGCTTACCCTCCGAGCAGCCACGCAGAGGCAGGGGATGGTTCCGGGCAAAGAGTGACTAGTAACTCCAGGCCGCTCCAGACTAACACCTACTGCACCAGCGCATTAGTCCAGGGCCGCAGTAGGGGCAAGAATCCGAGGGATGGAGGCACAGATGAGCAGAACAGCTGCCAATGGACCCGCCCCTCAGATCTCCCCATCTCTGCAACGCCCGCGCCCAGCACTGCCGCCTAGGGGGACGAGAACTTCATACAGTCATCTCATCACGGGCAGTACCACAGCCACTGGTGCCAGCCACGCTGGGGTGTAGTGTTGTTTAGGGCAGTGAGGGTGTCCGCTCCCCAAAGACTCCACCAGGCCCCAAGCGACTCTCAGGTGCCACTCGCCTCGCCGTCCGCCACAAAATTCACAATGTCCCTCCTAGGCAGCATGCGTGCCCTTTTTGCTGATTACTCACGCTTCTGCTCGGAAAGAAATGGCGGCTACCTCTGCGTTGAATTCCCGGTCCACATCCTGCACCCCTCTGCCTCGCTGCGCCACCTCTACGTTTACTCCCAACTGCAGCCGCTCCACACAGGAGAGAATGCCCAGGACCGCCGGCCGTCCCGGACCGCAGTCCCAAAATGGCGTTGCCACCCTGTGCTCTTCCCTGTCGTCGCTCAGTGGCCCGCCAGCCGCAAACGCCCGCAGGCGGTAGCCAGGCCCCCCAGGCAGCAGGAATCAGTGAGGCGGGAGCCGCGTCCGGGGCCCAAGCCTCCAGAAGCCGGATCTCCCAGGGGCTGGAGCCTCCAGGCCGCCGGGTGCAAAGGGACAAAATGACGGGGGAAGCCTCTCACCTCTGATGCAAGTAGGTCCAGAGGCAGCAGCTCTGAGGGGCACCCCAACAGGCCTCAGTGACCCGCCGCACCTGCAAGACCTCTCTCGGTGCGCGTCACCCGCAGTTCAGTCAGGGGGGCCCGGCAGGGAAGCCCCGCTAGCCCGCGATGCCTCCAGGCCGCTCCTCCGGTCATCCCAGCCCAGGCCTCACCATGCCGCTGCCGTGCGCCGTCCATTGGCGGTCCTCAGCGTCTTCCCGGGTCATAGCTCCTCTGCTCTCGCCTCCCTTAGGCACCGCTAGCCCCCACGCTTCAGGGCCCAGTTGAGTTGCTCAGACAGCGGAGCGCACTCCGAAAGTCAGCTCCAGGTAACCGCTGATCAAGGGCAGCCCATGTACCATACCCTCTGATACAAGTCCAACAATTTGAGAAACAAATGCTCAAAAACTTGAAGTCATGTGATCAATCAATTGTATTAAAAGAAATTCCAAAACATTTGGTATCTGAATTGTAATCATTCCTAGATAACATTCAATGCGTATGGTGACTGTCAAGTGCAAGGTGACTTTCAGTGGAGAGTGCTCAGTGAATAGCAAAATATACAATGCTATTTATGTACAAGTATATACAGATGTCTTCATTGGCCAGACAATGTTTTTGAACCAAGGAATCCTAGAGATCCTAGTCTTTCTGGGCCTATGGAGTTCGTCGACGTTTCGACCATAGTGCGCCCCGGTTGGTGGTCGCGGCGGGTCTTTATCAAGACGGGAGGAGGACAGTTTGGGGCCAGGTCGGGCATCAGCGAGACTTAGCGCCATACACGAGAGGAACGAAGCACCTCCATTTGTCCTGAAGAAATTTTCCACAAGAGTGAATTGGCATTTTTGCCACATCGGTTTCAGGCTGCAGTTGCCCGGCCTGGCCCCCAAACTGTCCTCCTCCCATCTTGATAAAGACCCGCCGCGACCACCAACCGGGGCGCACTAGGGTCGAAACTTGAACGAACTCCATAGGCCCAGAAAGACCAGGATCCAGATAGGATCTCTAGGATTCCTTGGTTCAAAAACATTGTCTGGCCAATGAAGACATCTGTATATACTTGTACATAAATTGCATTGTATATTTTGCTATTCACTGAGCACTCTCCACTGAAAGTCACCTTGCACCTGACAGTCACCATAAGCATTGAATGTTATCTAGGAATGATTACAATTCAGATACCAAATGTTTTGGAATTTCTTTTAATACAATTGATTGATCACATGACTTCAAGTTTTTGAGCATTTGTTTCTCAAATTGTTGGACTTGTATCATAGAGTCTTTTTGTTTTCATTGAATGAATGTTCCCGAAAGCAATTGGTCCGACCCAACAGAACCGCTTTTCTTTTAAGCTACTAATACCCAGGTTCTGAGGGACACAGGGTTACCCCTTTTTATCAACCATGTACCATACCCGGCGGCACGCCAAACAGCCCCCGTCACTGGGGCAGCCACTGCCTCGCCACAGCTCACTTTGCCAGACAGGCCCCACCAGGCCGCGCCGCTGCCTCTCACCGCGCCTCTCTATCGTCTGCAGCTCCCCTCCAGGCGCCGCCGTCACAGTCCCTCAGCTCACCACGCCAAGTCGGACCCCACAGCCTGCACCGAGATTACAGAGGGGACAATGATCCTGCCAGACAAGGGCCCCAAACAGTCCTCAAGGCGCGGGTCTGGCTCCCACGTCCGACTTCCCAAAATGGCGGGCTCTGCTCTCCGAGTTGCTTGTCGCGGCCACTACCAGCCCAAAATGCACTGCCAAGCAATCTGCCGCTCCCCACGGGTGCCCACAGTCACAGTGGTCGACCTGCACCCCCGGGACCGCTTTACAGCACCCGGCTCTGCTATAATAGCTTATAAAGGCAGCGGATCACTGGAGCTCCTCAGGGACCCGAGTCACTGCATCGCCGTCCAGGCCACACCCCCTAGTATAACTTTTTAACACTAATTATAAAATATGAAGTACCATACTTGAAAGCATTGATACACCAATACAAGTTTCTAAAAAGCCACTTAGTGATTCCTAGATCTACACACACATCTAAACACTTACCTATAGATTCACTTATACATGCTAACAAAGATCAATACAACACTATTAAATATACTTATACACCTACATCAACATTACACACCAGCTCACATCATATCCACTTATGCAGCAGTCATCCTACTCACTTATGCAAACAATTGATCATACTTATATTTACTAAGCTACAAACTTACACAGACCACTTTATTTATTCATGTAGATAGTAACTCATACTTCGTGTTATAAAATCACTATTACAAGAATACAGTTATCCATACATTCACTCATACAATCACTGAGTCTTATGTATACTTATTTATATACAACAACTGTCTCATACACTGCCTTTTGTATATTTACTCATCATCACACCTATAAAGAGATTCACTCACCCAAACAACTGTTTCCACATTTATTTATTTATTTATTTTTAGATTTCTAAAGCGCGTAGCTACCCTGGGGCGTCCCAGCGCTGACATACAACCTATTATTCCAGAGGGGAGGGGGAGAGATAGGCATTATGGAAAGAGCCAGGTTTTGAGTTGCCTGCGGAACGTGAGTAGGTTGTGTTCTCTTCGAATGGAAAGCGGAAAAGAATTCCATAATTTAGGGGCGTTGTAGGAAAACAATCTTCCCCCCGATCGGGCTCTGTTTATTCTTGGGATGCAGGCAAGGGAGAGAGAATCCGACCTAAGTTGTCTGTTAGGGTGGTAGGGTTTGATGAGGGATTTCAGGATTGGCGGGCCTTTGCCTTGCATTAACTTATGCGTAATGCATAAGGTCTTGAAAGTGACCCTTTCTTTGATCGGGAGCCAGTGGAGACTTTTAAGAGCCGGTTTGGCCGAACATCTGGACTTGGTTCCTGTGAGGAGTCTGGCGGCTGCATTTTGGGCGTGTTGCAGTTTTTTTATGACTGAGGCAGGAGCTCCTAGATACAAGGCGTTTCCGTAATCCAGTCTGGAGATCACCAGACCCTGGATAAGCATTTTCCTGGATTGGAAGGGGAGAAGATGAAGGATCTTTCGTGCTTGTTGAATTAGACCGAAGCAAATGCCAGAGGTGTTCCTGGCCTGGGTTTTAAAATTGAGTTCCTGGTCCAGCCAGATCCCCAGGCTCTTGACTTCTGCTTTCGGGGTAGGGGGTAAACCCATGCATGGTGGCCAAGAAAGGGACGTGGGGAGTTTGCGTGGGTTGCCTAGCAGAAGAATCTCGGATTTCTCTCCGTTTAATTTGAGGCGAGATTCACACATCCAGCGATGGATGTTATTTAGGCAATCCGCCAAGTTGTCCAGACTTTTACTTGAGTGGTTTAAGGATACCACTAATTGGGTGTCATCGGCATACATGACTGTTTTTATACCAAATGGGGTAATGACGTCCTCTAGGGGGGACATGTAGACATTAAAAAGCGTGGGGCTCAGGGAGGAGCCCTGAGGAACCCCACACTGTAGGGGGAAAGCCTTGGACAACACCGGTCCGTCGGACACCTGAAAGGTTCTGCCTTCCAGGAAGGATTTGATCCAGGACAGGGCGATACCCGACACTCCTGCCGAGCTGAGCCGGTGGAGAAGAATGGAGTGATCCACCGTGTCGAAGGTGGCACTTAAGTCGAGGAGGATCACTGCCACTGATCCTCCCGCGTCTATGATGGTTCGTGCCTCTTCGACCACGGCAAGAAGTGTGGTATCGGTGCCCTGTCCAGGTCTAAACCCTGTCTAGGATTGGCGCAGGAGATTGTTGGTCTCTAAAAAGAGAGACAGTTGGGAATTAACAATTCGTTCGGCGATTTTTCCCATGGCCGGGAGGAGAGAGATGGGTCTAAAGCTGGATAGATCTTTTGGGTCCAGGTGAGGTTTTTTTAGCAGGGCCCTAACTGTCGCTTTTTTCCAGTTCTCTGGAACAATGCCTGATGCCAGAGAGTTGTTAATCAGTTGGGTAAAGGGCGGCGAGATAATGTCGGTGACCAGTTTTAGTTTGCTCAGCGGAGCAGGATCCGATGGGGCCCCACTTTTCACGGATTGGAGGGTAGACAGAAACAGATCAGTAGTGACCACGGAGAAAGCTTGGAGGAGTGGAGTTTCTCCACCCGGGGAAGAAGTGCTGGGGGGTTGGGAGGGGGTGGGGGTGGGAGGGATTTCAAGATACACATACAGTCTTAACCTCATATACCTACTAAATCAACCATTTACACATCTTTGGACAGTCACACACCTCCCACCCAACCACACACACATTCATTCACTATCACATACAAATACTCAATTAACTAATTAATAACTAATATACACTTTCACATAGCTAGTAACCAACTTATTTAGTACTTTACACATCAGAGATAGAGTGATACAGTTGTTCACAGAGTTTAATCGCTATCTCATATATTTAGTGAGACACTTTAAATTAGCCACTTAGTCATTCACTCTGCTACTAAATCCTCCATTCAGGCACTTATACATCAACTCAGATTTCAAGGCGGATTGCTATATATATAATACTTATTTAAATACCGAAGCAAACCACATTCACTGGATGATGTCATCAGTAATGTCATTTGAGATGTCATCAGTGATGTCACTGACCATGTCATGAATGATGTAATATGTGACATCATCAGCAGTGGATTGCGGGCGCGTGAGTTACGGGGGGAATTTCAATGGCTTTCTACGAGTGAAATGTCCAACTAACTATAACACCCCTTATACCTGTGGTTTTTTCAGTGAATTTCTGAGTTTTTTTAAAATGCTAATTCCTTACTATAACATGCCTGAAACCTATGTTTTTTTTCAGTGAATATATATATATATATATATATATATCCAGATTCCACTCTCCACGCCGCATTCTCTCACAGCGCTCACCAAAATGAGAGAGACGGACTCTTGCTTAGTATAGCAGCTGCTGATAATTTATTTATTTAATCTTATGTGCATTGCTGTATTCAAAAAACCAAACGCGTTTCGGCGTTCCCGGACGCCTTGTTCGCTAGTCAGAGGTGAGTGGGTATTTGGAGTGAAGGGAAGGAAGAGAGGGAATGCTAAAAAAAGTTTTTTTGAAGCCCTTCTAGTAAGTCAGATCCAACCAACCGGTTGTGAAGCGCACAGAAAAAGTAAAGAGGAAATAAAGCAACGTAAGAAAAAAAGAAAAATACATTTTTAAAAAGTAAGAAGAATAGTAACCATAGTCTGAGTTATTTCTGTGCCACAAATGTAAGAGAAATTATCCCACTCGGGTCAGCCAGTAGAGCATGTGTGTTATTAGAGGTATTATTGACTAAATGTCAAAAAAACATTTTAAATCAGTCTTAACAATGCTTCTATGCTCAATTCAGTCACATGTTGAGTAAACATCCTTGTCAGGCTGTAACCATAATCAGTGTTGTACGACTAAAACATTTTTTTTCATATGTAAGCGCATTAGATATTGATTACTCCAACCTATGGTTCTACTCTCCATTGGATAATACCCTGGTGGTTAGACACGGTCATCTGGGATCCATGTCCCAGAATTACCATTAAGTCACCCTGTTCATACACAGTAATCTTAAAACCCAATATCGATGTACAGCAGAGTTGCATACAAAAAAGTTCAGAACAGAATCCTATCTAAACTCATTGTCTTTAACCCGACATTCAGAAAAGATAGTACAAGCACAAAATAGAAATCGACAAGGACACCTGGCGCGTCTTTGTATTTGGTAAAAACTGGAGTGCAAACATCAACATCTTATTTAGAATCCAAGAGTATATGAATTTGTTAGAAATCTTTGAATGCTTACAGAGGCGACATATGCACTCCCCCGACGTCAACGGATGATTCAGAAGTGTTGGAAGATCCTTAAACCCGAATGTCGCTATTATTGTTGATTTTTACATGTTTAAGGAGGATGTGAACTGATTTATTGTGCAGATTGGCGACTCAGTGCAATTATTGTAAGTCTATTATTTCTATGTGTTTAATAAAAAGAGTTTAAAAAAAAAAGAATTTGGATGAACATTCGCCCAGGGGACCAAAGTGGACTTGGCTAGTTAGGTTCTCATATAAATGGGAAAGGAATCCGACAATCGTCCTAGGGGCTCCCATGGAGGTCAGAGTTTGCCAGAGTAAATTATGGTTGACTAAATCAAATTCACTTCTCAAATCTGCAAAGCACAAGTACAAAGTACCTACCTTTGCCCTAGTATACTTGCTGATTAGTAACTCTAGGTTAATGCATTGTTCAATTGCCCCAAGATGTTTTCTAAACCCATATTGCACAGGGGTTAGGATAGAATACTCCTACCCCCATTCCTCCAATCTCATTAATAAAACCCTACTCATAACTTTCAAGGCAGTGTCTAGGAGTGAGATGGGGCAGTAATTTTTGGGATCTGTTTTGTCCCCTTTTTTGTATATGGGTATAATGGTGGATTTGCCCCATGTCTGAGGGATTGTATCAGTTGTGGCTCAATTAAACACTCTAGTTAAAATAGGTACCCATAATTTTGGTGCAGATTTAAAAATGTCAATTGAGACGCCATCAGGACCTGGTGCCCGTCCCTCAGCACTCTCCAGAATGGCCTGGAGAACTTCTTCATTAGTAATATTCAGGGAAAGGGGCCTCCCTTCACAAAGCTCAAAATCAACCCCACCCCCAAGGTCTCCTCATTATTGCTAAAGATCCTGGTAAAATGTGTCACCCATTTATCCGAGGGAATGAAGGAGCAACACTCTGGGATGTCATCGTTCTTCAAGAAGGTTGCATTTACTGTATCCCAGAAAAGTTTGTTATTCCTAGTTTTCTCCATACTCATTATGGCTGAAATGGTCATTTCCCTCTCCATCCACGTAAATGTGACTACATGCCTGAATGTTAGGGGCATCACATGCCTGTATATTAAAGTCTTCTGCCCATAGAAAAACATAATCAGTAAAAATTGGGGCTAAGAATGTTTCGAGGGCACGGTCAAGGGCTGTTCACATTGGTGCATGCGGAATCAAAAACGTTGTTATAAAAAATTGACAACTATCAGATCTTTCCCTCCTTTTTTACTAAGCCACAATATCTGTGTGTAGGGTTCCACTGATGTAACTTTTTTGACCCGAGTAAGAATTTTATTAGAGAAAAGTATCTGTAGTCCCTCTTTTGCCCGCTGTGCCTGTGACCCAATAGCTGCTAAAAAAATGTGAGGAGTATCCTCCTACCTGAACAGGGTTTATACACCAGGTTTCTTGTAGGCATATGATGTCGTAGATAGATATAGTATTAACCCAGTCAATGTTCCCAATCGTGTTTAGTAGCTCATTCACGTTCCAGGTTATGAACTGAAACCCTGCGGTACAAAAGGGGGTGGTGATGGACAGAGCATCTGAATCAATCAAACACTCACACCCAGTCAAAAGATCTGGGTTTAATCCATCACCGTTCTTTAGCCCACTCTGCCACCCCAGTTCAGACATGGCTATATGCAAATCAGTCTGACCCTGTGCCTCATGGGAACAGTCCAGCCCGAACTGCCAAGCCATGTCTTCCCTGGACCGAAAACAAGCTTCCGAGGACCGGTTTCTGGCATTCCAGCCGTCTTCAGCCCGGCTTGCTTGAATCCAGTGGCAAAGTGAGCAAGGGACTCACGTCTGAGCATACCCTGCAGGCGTGGTGTGTCCATTGGGGCGTGGGGGCGTAGCCCCCCCGCCCGCAGCTTACGCCCCCACGCCCGCAGCCGCCCGTAGCTCCCTCGGAGTTTATCTGAACTTAAGTAAACTGAGTTTACTTAAGTTCAAAGACGCGAGCCAATGCGGGAGAACTGACAATCATGACAATAAGCATGACGTCAGACCGCACACCCCCTTCAGAGTCTGAAGGGGGTGGGTGGTCTGACGTCATGTTGATTGACATGATTGTCACAGGCAGCAACACAAGTGCGCATGAGTGGGGACGGAGGGTGAATTTTTTACCCCTGCCCACACATGCGCAGTTGTGTTTTCACTTTTTGCGCATGCCCATTAGGAGCCCTTTGGGCTCCTAATGGGCGTGCTGCGGGCGAAGAGTAACCTGTGCCCAAGCCAATCCTGGCGCTTCAGCAGCGCCAGGATTGGCTGAGGGGGGCTGCCAGTCACGACCAGTGCCATTCGTGACGTTAAGCGCCAAGGGGAGCAGAGTTGGCGGGGACCCAGACCGGCAGTGACTGAGGTAAGTTTTGTTTATTGTTTTATTATATTTAATTCCGTCCCCCCTCCCTTCACGTGACACCCATCCCCCCCCCCCCCCCTCCCCTCGAGCCACGACTGTTTCTTAGTTGCCGTTCTGAGGACCTTACCCATTTTGGTGAGAATGTGGAAAGTTCATTTCACGTTTTCAATTGTCCCTTTAAGAAATGGAATCATATTTCAAGCCCTTAGCTTGAAATGTAGGATTTTTATGTTATAAAACACTGTCACCGAGAGGCACATTAACAGATAAAGGAGAACCGCGGCGGACAGCACCAGTTTGCTTCAGATGCCCGTTTGAACAGTGCACGGTAGTGTGGGCGCGGTACACATGGACCACTACTACAGTTATTATAGAATCTATGTTACCTCTTGGCATTGATACATACCCTCGGGTTTTGTCAGATGATGGGCAAGGGTGCAATGCTAGTTCAATGTGTGCATTGAAAATTCCCCAATTATTCCTGTCTGGCATTGGTTTGGGATATGATATGGCTGCAATGGCCACCTGTCATCCCTGGATCCCGAGGTCACTGCACCTGAAGCGCTAAGGACAGCTCCGTCCCTGCGTATTGTGGTTGGGGGCCGGGGACTCCGCACCATTTTATTGGCCTGGATGAACTAAGTGAGTAAGTTGATGTATCATCTACTGTTCCCAACGCAATGAAGGCATGTTAAGTTACATCGGAGAAAAATAAATGCAGTTTCAAACAAAACATCCGAAGTTCGGGCATGCAGTTATTTTGCAACATCGTATAACGGGTAAAAATCAAAACAAAAAGAATATTTGACCGGCAACAAATTAAATTCAGGGCATTGCAAAACATGTTGGGGTCTCCCGGGTCTGTAAGCAAATAATAACTGCTGGAAATATCCCGAGAATATGCCATGGGAGTTTGCAGATGTGATCTGGAAACTTGCTGAGGGACAAGACCTAATCTCTCTGGGATCAGGTGAACTATGCCGGGACCCAGGGTGGCCTATGAACCTCGGACCTGCTTACAGTGGGTATCTACTTCCACTTTGAGGATAGTAGTCGCACTACGCTTCTTCGACGCAGTGCAGTACGACAATGTTACGCCTCACCACTTTCAAATGTCACCAGCCGCCCCTGATACCCTGCCACACTTATGGCAGCCAAAAGCGGTACAAAAGGGGTAGGCAATAGGCTTTGTCCTTTCCCTGTATGGTCCAAATCTTATTGAAACAGATGTATTAGTATGTAGCCTTTTTAGGGGCAGGATTACAACACTCTCAAAACCCAGTTCTATCATTAGTGCCCACAATTTCCCCCTGTTCACAGTATCAAATGCACAGGACAAGTCCATGAAGGCAAGGTGGATAGAACCGCTCTTTGCCCTCATGTACTTGTCCATGATCAGGGACAAATTTAGGCACTACTCTGTGGTTCCCATTCCCCTCCGGAAACCATACTGTGTCTTTGCATGAACCCCTTACTAGTTGCCCATAACTCTAGCCGGGCAAGAATTACTCTACTCAGTACCTTAGCGGTAGAGTCAATAAAGGAAATAGGCCTATTACATACAGACAGGGTCATTTCTGTCCCCTTTTTTAAACACGGGTACAACTATGGCCCCTTTCTGAGATACTGGAATTGGACCAATCACTGCCGATTTAAAACCTTGTGTTAGCAGGGGTGCCCAAAGATTTATGTTCAACTTAAAAAGATCTAGTGGAACTCCGTCTGTGCCTGGAGCTTTACTACTAGTTCCCTTTACGAGTGCCTCCTCCACCTCAATCACCGTAAGTGAGGCACTAAGCTCAACTGCCTGCGCCATATCAGCCGTGACCTCCTCATTAAACATCGACAGCTCCCTACCATTTGGGTTAAAGATAGGTGCAAAATGTAGTTCCCAGGTACCACCCATGATCAATGACTCCATTTTCCCCACTTGATGATGGCCCAGAAGCACTAGCTCTCTCCAGATCATCCCAGGCTATTCGCCTTATCTCCTCTTTTCTTTCACTGATGGTGGTTTCATATAGGCGTCTTGTGCATTTTATTTGTTCTCCTATTTATTTATTTTATTTATTTTTGAGATTTGTAAAGCGCTCAAATACCCGTAGGTGTCTTGGCGCCATGTTACGGGGGTAAGTCTGGAGGGTGTTTTTTAAGATCTTGTGGGCTCTAGAGCATTCTGCATTAAACCAGCGTCTCTCACTGTGCTGCTTGGGCATAGCTGGGCATGTTACTCTATTAGCTACATTAATGCAGAGCCATTCAAAGTTCTGTACGATCATGGATGAGGAAGAATCCTGCTCCAAAGAATCCATGATCAGGTCGAAATTGGATCTAACTATTTCCTCCTCAAAAAGTGTTGGATTTATCTTTCCCTAGTTTACTCTTGCACCTTTATTGCGATTATAATCAGTCAAGCGACCATCCCCCCACTGTAGTTCTAGCTATTACTTTAAGTGAAACAATTAGTGGGTTGTGGTCATTCGCTATTTCCGGGTCCACATGAAAATCACACACCAGTGAGGAGCACTCCCTAGAAATAATCATAAAGTTAATAGAACATTCCCTACCCCCGCCAACAAAGGTAGGGTACTGGACTGAAAAACTATTAGTCAGACTGTCCAAACTGTTCTCAATGATAATGGTATTCAGTGCCTCTCCCTGCAGGATATGAATGACATGCGCTAAAGGCTGATCATCTGTGTCTAAGAGACCACAAACTCTATCATTACTGTATTCACAGGATATACAGTTAAAATACCCCACCAATAAAACACATAAATGTTGCCACTTCCCAGAAAAATTAGCGATTTCCATTTGCAAGGCTTCTATAACACGGCAATTCTGTGGGTCAAAAATATTATAGTACCAATTTACAAGAAGATCTCTGACCTGGAGCATGTTAACAATCTTAATCAATTGAAACCACTGAGAGGATCCTACACAAAAAACTTTTATGGAGCCAAATCTGACTGAGAATAAGGTTACCAACCCTCCCTTTGCCCTCCCTGACGACGATGCTATGGCAGGCACATCAAAGGCCTGATACCCATCCATCTCTATACTTTCTTTAGCCCACGTCTCCTGTAGACAGATGACGTCGAAACCCCTGATGTATTCCAGCCAAACCTCATCTTTTAGTTTGGAGCGAATACCTGCTATTTCCAGGAGATTAACTTAGCTGGGGGTATAGGGTGGGCCAAATCCTTGTCCGGTAATGTGACTAGTGAGTCCAGTGGACTGGCCACAGGTGTTTGTAGCGACCCCTCCCCATGACACCTATTTTCAGGGCTTGGATTTGCAGTCACCCAACAAAATGTTGGGTTATTCATATTCTCCTTTCCCGAGAGACCAGCGAAATTTATAATATGGTGTTTATGGGGCTTTATGTTGCCATATGCCTCATCATTCCCAACTCCCTCTACATCACTGTATAGGTGGCCTTTTATGTCGTTATCTATATACACACTAGATTGTATAGTTAGTCAATCTCGGTTAGGTCTGAGAGTGCCTCATACCTATTAGGGTGAAAGGAGGAGGGGTGCAAAGGGGTATCAATGATGTGTCTAGGCCGAGTTGGCCACATGCTGGGGGTTAAAATCTGACTGGCGGGTAAAAGAAACCCAAAGGTCGAGCCTTTATCTGTGGGTGAGTCTTTCAACTGGTTTAGTGCACCATAGACACACTTTGCGTCGCTAAAATGAAGTACAACACATTCCCCTCCAATGCTTTTCTTAGAGCCATCAATCCAACACATACATATACTCAAACCAATTAAAATGAGGTGAGATTTTTTTAGAACACCAGTGAGCCACTTTATTTATAAGACTGAAAACTTTCTTTTTGATTGGGGATAACCTCAGGACCCCCGTTAAAATCAAGGTATAGGGGGTACTTTCTGGGGGCAGGTGTTACCGGTCTACAATCCGACTCCCACTTGTGGTACCTTGTAAGTGACTATGAGACTTTGTCTCTAAAGGGGGATCTACATCCATCCCTTAAATTAGAAGTTTTGGGGGACAGGATGCCCTGACTCAGATGTTGGCTCTGCGGGAGGGAGTTTTCATGGGGAACAGGATTCTCTGTTAGCTCCACCAGTGCACTAGTGTTTGTGGGCTCTTGTATGTCGCCACAGCTTGGGGGGATAACACTAAGGATAAGTGGTACCTTCCTTGGGGCTGCCCCGTTAGATATTACCTCTGACCGTTTGCCTCCATTCCCTTCGCCCATACCCCTTGTCGATAAGCCTCTCTCAGTTGAGATATGTGGTGAAGTTGCTTCTACTGGGACTAGTGCTTTACAAACAACAGTTAGCTGCTCCTAAATTTTAGTTAGTCTCACCAAAATTGGTGCCAGAGCCTCCTGGATTAAATGACTCCGTTTTCCAGTTAAAAGTCCATCCTGCCCACCGTTATCTATCCCTCCAATAGATGACGTAACAACTTTTCCTGCAGTGTGATTTTGTTTGGATCTTTTAGTTTTGGGCGACTGATTGTTCGTCTTGCGGGCAGACCCCACCCTCTCTGTTCGCTTCCTCTTTCCTCCTATCGAGCAGACAATTTGCGAGGCTCCGTGGATGTTATGGAAGGGCTGTCTTCATCATCCCTTGGCCCTCGAGTCTCACCCTGTGATAGAACAATTACAGTGGGAACAATAGGGCCCTGTGGCCTGTCCTCCAAGACACTTTCTACTGTATGGGTTATTATTTGGAGATAATAGCCGGTTAACAGGTGGTAGTTCAGATGGTGGAGTCAGGGAAAGTCTACGTTACTCGCGCCCTATCTCTTTATTAATAGCTCCCGCCGCCCTTTTGCAAGAAGCCGTCGAGAGTGGTTTCGGTGTTTTTTGGGGCTGGAGTGGGCTTTCGCTTCTCCATGTTGTATTGAACCAACGCCTTTAAGTAGCTGGCAAACAAGAGCTAGTGCAATAATGTTCCCTTATGTGGACCTTTGAGATCTAAGCGAGGGATAACACTACAAGTCCACTTGCAAGTAGCCTGTGTTGCAGGACCAAGAGAGTAGGCCCAGCCCCAACATCTCCGGGCTCTGACAGGCGCAGAAGGGCCTGCCCTTGGCCCGGGCTTTGCCCAGACACGGCCCGGGCATGACTGCGTGCATGACTGCGTGCGTCCCGAGCTGGGGGAGCCTGTAACCAGGTTTAAAGCGCCTCCTGTCGATGTTTGATGATGCTGGCGGCCGGGCGTCTCAAGGGAACAAACCAGGCTGGACATTGTGGACCCCCTGGACCAAGGATTGAGGCAGGAAGTGAACGCGGGTAGGCAATCTTACCAATAAATATAGTACCATTTGTAATTTCTTCCACTTGCCCATGTCCAACACAAACTCGACACCGAACAGCATGATTTATCCTTTTATGATTACGTCAGGACTAGAACTGCTGGGGGAAATGCATCTGTAAAAAGACATCTATTTAGGTCTTATTGTTTTTTAAAAAAATGCATCCTCTTAATCACTGTAGTGCACATTTTTATCTCACCCATTTCAGTGAATAATTTAGAGCTGCCCATAATAGAAAATAATACTGATAATCTGGGTGACATAGCAGACCCTTGAGTCCACTTCTAAGGACTTGTTTTGAGGTTTTTGTTCTTTGAGTTTTTATTTTTGTATTGTGGTAGCACTTTAACTATCGATGTGTTATGATTGGAATTGTTTTATATACTGACACTGTTATGAGCTGTGATTTATATCTATCACAATTTTAAGTATTTATAATGTTTTTGCACTAAAAAAAGAAATAAAGTTGATTGTATTGGAATATTGGGGTCTTTTCTGGGCCCACAGAGGCGCTAGCACCTTGCTTATTTGTGTGTAGCAGTTTTAACCATTTATTTTTTTGTTAGTAAATCCTTTTTTCTTATATAATGCACAGACGATAAACATTGATGTCACTAAGTTATTTTTTGTGCCATATTGAATTTGCGTTTCTAGTCAACTTTATTACCGAAAGTAAGCCTTAACTACTCCTCCTCACTATCCTGAAAGAGTTAAGTGCGTAAGGGAGTAACTTGTTGATCCAATTGGAGTGCAGCAGTATTGTGGGCCTGAGACACCAGTGGTAAACAATAGTGTGCATAACAGGATACTACCCGGTAATCACTGGCATCAGGTTACCAGTGCCACAGCATTCAACTATAACTGGACTTGACAGCATCAGGATGCAGTGGTGTGTTTCCTAGTTGTACAACAGATTCGAATTCAGCTGCCTAAAGGTTGACTCTGTGTCATTCAAGCCTTGATGTCAAAACTTGCTTGAATGTCAGCCTCGCAGAGGTGGAGTTTGGATTACTCATCAACAACAGCAGTAAGTATTAGGTGGAGAGCCTCTTGCAGCACTTCATCTCATAGATTATCAGGTCAAATGACAGCACAAAGTAATTTGATTTCCACATCGACAACGACACACATGACACCGGAAATCACAGGCAACATGGCATCTACTGTTCCTACTTTACAGAGTCATGGAATTCCTCCTTGAACAGAACTGCAGAAGAACTGTCCATTCACTTATCATTTTGCACGTTCTTCTCAGATACCCGCCCGATAATCCTTAGGTATAATCTCCAAACAGTAACACTGCTCAAGAGAACACAAACTGTGGCTGGCTCACCCCACACTCCCGGGGGGCCATCTCCACTACATGTCCACTTCACCTTCAAGTTCTGCCATGTCACTTTCATGGCTCAGAACCTCAACATGCTACCATAAATGCTAAGCAAGATCAAGGTCTCTTGCGGCCTGTGTGACGCTGTGGAAATGTGCCTTTTTAGGGGCACACCGGGGCAGGGGTCACCCTTATCTTTGTCCAGGGGTCCTTAGACCAACAAAATAGAGATAGACACTGGAGCTGAGATTCAAAATAACAGTCAGTCAGCCAAAGAACTTTATTTCGGCTGTACAGCCATAAACGCACAAATAAATGTATCATTACATAAAATACAATTAATTATTACCTACAGCAATAAGGGCAAAGATAGATATACAAAATATCAGTAAATGGATGTAAGATAGTATGGTACATTTTTGTTGTATAGGTAACTATCCCCCCCTTCTGCCCGACCCCCTAAAAATTGGCGACCCTATGTATCAAAAATACCCAGATTTCCTACATAAAAATTTAAGACTATTAAAAACTGTTGTAATTTAAAAAAATAATTTAAAAGGAAAACATAAAAATCACTCTACCAAAGAGAGAAAAAAAGAACAGAAATATCAAAGCATTTCTCTAATGAGGAAAATGAAATTTTGCCTGACCAGGATGCCCCCTACGTGTACCCTATGTTACATGTATGTGCATGTCACCCATGCATATTTCTCTTAGTGGCTTGAATCACAAGGCCTCTGCAATCACGTCCTGCATTAAGGCGCCTGCCATCAAGTTTCCCAAACGTTAAGCTAACATGAAGGCCCATGTATTTGCATTGTGCACTTTTAAATAAATATCGTAATAAACCCTTTTTGTGGTTCAGTCTGAGCCACTTTCTGAATTAGGGTTTTCATGACTCCTGACACACTGCAAACTGCAGTTACGTATCTCTGACCTCGCATACTTCTAGCTCAGCCGAAAGAGACCCAGCAAGGGTTGCCAAGATAGTATTATGAATAACTGTTATCTGCCTGCTGTACAGAGTCACATTCCTGCCCAGTGAGGAAGGTAAACAAAACCCGTCCGCGGAAGATAGGGCCTAGCCTCTCTGTCTCCATTGAAGTAAATCACAGTGCTTGCATCCATAGAAAGCTCACAGCCCCCATGCAATGCACGAAGAAATATACGCTTTTTCTGATTCTTAGCGATGAGCAACCTTTGCTTCAGATAATACATCCCCTGATTTAAGATATCAGTTAGTACCAGACGTGCTGGTCGCCTTGACACTAAAGATCTCTCTACTAGACTGAAAGTCAGCTCTCCTCCCAGTTACACGTCAATTGCACGTCATGCTCAAATTGCGTGCACAAGTAGGGCAAAGTTCCAGCCTGCCATGTAACTCCTCCTCTATGTAGCCACCCACCTATCACCCACCTGTGACTCATCAAGTGTACACCCTCATGCACGCCCACATGCTCTTATCTCTTTCTTTCATGCTCTGCCTGGAGCGCTCCTCCCTATGTACAAGGAAAAATGTATATATGTGTTGTTCTCTGTAAATAATGTTAGAAGACCCTTCCTGAACCTCAGTGGTGATGGAACAGATTCTCCCTTAACTCGAGTTATTGGAATAAAGCCATTTTAACTTGGACACCACGGACTCTCTGCCTCTCATTTGATACATGCTAATTGTTAATGCCTAGAAATTATGCCAGGGTAATATTTTATTTATCACATTAATTTGGCGCCCGAATAGGGACATATCCTTTTCCCCACGCGCCGGAGTTGTAGGTCCAGCTTTGCCCCCTTCTACAGCCATGACGGACTTTAAAGTGTACACGCCATCGGGATTTCCCGCTACTCCCTCAGGCCCAGGAGGAGGACGGACTGTGACCAGGCATCCATACGAGGCGGTGAGGATTGCGGATCGTCTCAACCAGAGCCCGACCTGTGAGAGAGCAAGGTCCGAGGTTTCCAGAGGTCCACCCGTTCCGAGGCGCATGCGTAGACGTAGACGTAGATGCGTAGAAGTCCGAGGCCTTCAAGTTTCAAGTTTTGCTTCTCGGTGAGTACCACTATGGGGAATGCATAAAGTTTCAAGACGGGTTCATTTTATATGAACACGGTCAAGACGGGTCCACGTTATTCGTGGAAACGGTAAAGACGGGTTCACGTTATTCGTGAAAACGGTAAAGACGGGTTCGTTCACACGAGCACGGTCAAGACGGGTCCATGGTAAACGTGGGCACGGTAAAGACGTGTCTCATTTTTGAGACCGGTATGGTTGTACTGTATTCCAGTGCATATAGTTTTTCAAGTACATGTTTAGTTCTCTGTATTGGTTTAGATCATGTCTGTTTTAATGTTATGATGTTTTAGTGTGAATGATTGTTGATTGTTTCAGTCTATTTTTGTGTATTGTATTTCCATTGTGTTGGTTTCAACATGCCACTGTTTTCAAAATTGCGTCAGATAGGGACCAGAAAAGGTATACTAGAAGAGTCAGTTAACATCCCGCCTAGAGACACACCTGGTCATTATATGTATAATAAGCATGGATTAGACGCCATCTTGTTTTTAGATTTATGGGTAGACTATACAAAGGACCTGGAGGAAAAGTATAGATGGCCTATCTCAGGAACATGGGATTCAGAATGCATTATGAGAGTAGAGGAAGCGCTATGGAAAAGGAAGTCAAGACCCTCTCAGAAAGATGCCATCGAGTTATGGCGCAAAGAGTCACACAGGAGAACAGAGAAAGAATTCAATAAAGCAGAGAGAACTAAACAAGCAGCGGAAAAAGTGAAAGAAAAAGAATTGCGGGAGGAGGGGGAACGGGTCAAAACAGAACAGGTTGATAGAGAAAGAAATGCCGTCGTTACTGGTATTTACCCCGTCCTCTCAGAAGAACTAGCTAGAGTGACCACCTCAGAAACACCCAGTAGGTCGCGAACGCCACCACCTGTACCCTTTAGAGTATGTAGAAAGAAGCCGACAGCATCAGAGGCTTTTTATTTCCTCCTCTCTAGAAGAGTCCCCATATATATAAGTTTACTGTGTAGTTCCTTGTAAATAGCTCCTTGTAAATATGGTTTGTGAAGAGCATGTCATTATTATAACTTGTTGAGTTTCTTGTGAATATGGCTTGTGAATAGCGCCATGTGGTTATGGTTTGTGCAGAGCATGTTATCATTACGTTAGGCAGGAGAGAGCTGGATCTCTTTCAAGTGCGTGGAGAAAACGTTTTGAAGATGTGCGTACGTGTTCTGTGATAACGTGGAGAGATGGGTTCATGACTTTCCCATGTACTGCAGTCATTGGGGAAAGATTGTGCTTCAGCTGCCAAAGAGTTAATATCTTGTATTGAGAAGGCAGTATTTGTTTTAACATGCTGTTTAACAAGGTGTTGAGGGATTTTGGCGTTTTTTGGTCGAGATTTGGCCGATTTATGGCCGTTTTTGGTGTTTGGGGGGCGTGTTTTTGAGCGGAAATACGTACCCGTTCCAGTGGATGGATTTGGTTGCTTTTTGGTGAGGATTTAGGGAATCGCTTGGACTACTGTGATGCCAAATTTGAAAAGGATCTGAGCTGTGGAAGTGGTGGAAAAAGCATGTTTTGTGTGGAGGTGCGATTTGCCATGTTATCCAATGGGCGTTTTTCAGAAAATTGAGAAATTATTTTGGGGGTGTTCCAGGTGCGCTAGGGGCCCGGGGGTTGGATCAGCGGTAGAGGAGGTGGATGGCCAGGTGTGCTGAATTTTGGGGATTTTTGGCTTGGGCGGAAGGGTGTGTTTGGCTAATGTGTATTTTTAGAAAATGGAGCTGTTTTGATTTGTGCGTGCTTTTAGGCCGAGATTTCGTGGTGTTAAGTAGTTCTTAAGTGAGTCTGCGGGATCGGCTGAAACTTGGGAGTGTCTAGTTTTGCGGCAAAGTAGTTTGAAGGAAATTGGTGGAGGGGAAGGTGTCTTTTTGGCGTAGTTTGGAAGTGCGTTTTGGCACAATTTCATGGCTGTGTAGCTCACATGCATGGTTATGTGAGCTGACACTAAAAGTCAGTGAGTATTTAGTTGATTGATGGTTTGATTTAACTTTTTCCGTGGTTGCTGGGTCTGCCTATGTGCTTTGTCAGTTTGCTGACTGAATGGTAACGTCTTGCATGGAGAGTAAAGAAGTGTTCATTTAACATTCTATTTCAAATGCGTCCGTGTATTTGTGTGGGTTTGCCTTGGAACACTTGATTTAATGTGTTTGACTCAGAGGTCGGTAAGTTGTAAATAAACCAGTCGGATTGAGATAAGGGTTTACACGGAGGGTGCTTTAATGTTTTCACGGTTGAGAAGAAAATATAAAACAGACCCATCATAGAATGTGCTTTTAATTAGTGTAATGCAACCGTGTGTTTTTTTTAAATAGAAATTTGTTCTACAAAATATTCATTATTATTTTTCCCAATACAAGCTGCCCTTTAGAATAGCGTGTGACAGTTAATCCACTCAATTAGAAAACATGGCTTTTTGAAAAATGATGAATCTGGCCTTTTTAATAGCTAGAATAGAAGAGCTTGCACACTTAATTATGAAACTCTTTGTTCTGCAATGCAAAATTATGGTGTTTCACATGTTATTTTCAAAAAGTAAAATGTGATGTGTTTCCATGTCATGTTGTTCTGTTTCTTTTTTTTCTTTGCAGCTAGTAACAATATTTTATGATATAATTATTTTTAAATGCTAGCATGTGTCTTGGTTACGAAATAAAATATGTCCTTATTAATTACTGATTTTAGGATGCTTTTTATCACGTTTTAAATTTGCTTCAGTTAAGTTAGAGAATGTTGGTTAGCTATCTGTTTTGAATTACAGAGAATGTGTTTTTCGACCTTGAAGTGGCCTGACTCCCAGGGAAAGATATTTTGTAAAGGGAGGGCTTTTCCCTCTTGAAGCTCCGAGCAGTGCCTGTCTTGTTATTATTGGCCATACTCCAATTCTTTTCAGCAGACATTTGTTGATATAAACTGACAGCCCTGTGGGTGACATCACGATGAAAGGGAAGGCAGTGTAGAGAAAAAAAAAACTTGATGAGCCGCAGAGAAATTGTTTATATAAGGGGGGGGGGGTCAAGTTGCTCTTCCTTACAGCCAGCACAGAAAGCTTCATTGAATTCAGAAATAGAGCATGCTTGCAAATGAATAGTTTTTCCCTCGTAGTGTAAACAGAATAATTGGCAGGGGTTTCGCTCTTGCAATGAGTCCTAGCATTTACAGTCAGGCATTAAAAAGACAGCTAGACAGTGTTCACATGCCTCCCAACACTGCTCTACTACAGTACGTAGATGACATCCTAATTACAGCACGTTCAGAACCAGAATGCGCAAATGCATCACTGACAGTGTTACATTTTCTGGCTGACAAAGGGCACAAGGTGTCCCCTTCCAAGTTGCAATTCTGTGAAAAGCAAGTGGTGTACCTTGGACACTTACTTTCCAAGGAGGGTAGACAACTAACACAGGAACGTATACATAGCTCATTTCTAACCTTTCACAGCCCAAGACACAGAAAGAAGTACGTGCATTTATTGGCCTCACTTCATACTGTAGGCAATGGATTCCCCAGTATGCCTATCTAGCCAAACCACTCATACAGTTAACTACACAGGAGGCAGCCACTCTGACTGTCCTCCCTTGGACACAAGAACATACCTTGGCATTTGAGGAATTAAAAAGAGCATTATGTCAAGCACCAGTTTTAGCGACTCCATGTTACAGCAAACCTTTTATGCTTTTCATAACTGAACGGGATGGAACAGCATTATCTGTCCTCACACAAGATCAAGCAGGAAAACACAAGCCTTGTGCTTATTTTTCTAGTGCCTGAAATCAGTTGCAGCAACAGCCCTAGCCATCAGACCAAGTGACTCGATAGTGTTGGGTCACCCTCTGACAGTACAGGTTCCACATGCAGTGGAGGTTCTCTTAAACAGGACACAGACACAACATTTGACTGTAGCAAGACTGACAGGATATGAACTGACATTATTTCAACCACACATAGAGATCAGACGTTGTAATATTCTGAATCCTGCAACACTCTTGCCCTCAAGTACAGTAAATGCACCGCCACACGACTGTGTGGAAGGAATGAATATAGTGACGAAACCAAGACAAGACCTGACAGATATTGCACTTCCAGACCCAGACTTAACGCTCTATGTAGATGGATCATGCATGAGAACGAGTGCAGGAGAATTAGTAGCAGCATATGCTGTGACCACTGCTACTAAAGTCATAGAGACACAGAAAATAGACACACTATCAGCACAAGCAGCAGAGCTCATCGCTCTGACACAAGCCTGCATAAGAGCTAAGCACTTAAGAGTGAACATTTATACAGATTCACAATATGCCTTTGACGTAGTTCATGATTTCGGGGTACTTTGGAGGGAGAGAGGTTTCTTGACCTCCCATGGGACCAAGATCCAGCACGGCCAGCTCATTCAAGCCCTGTTGGAAGCAATACATTTACCTACAGCCATTTCTATCCTGAAGTGCAAAGCTCACACCAAAGTTACAGACACCATTTCCCAGGGTAATGACCTGGCAGACCGAACTGCTAAACTTACAGCCCAGACACCAACAGACACGACAAGGACAGAGGTACCATTACTGACAACATGTATGACAGTCAGGGATCCCACTCAAGATGTACTCGACATACAGACACATGCCACTGCAGATGAGATAAAGAAATGGACTGAACAAGGAGGGGTCCAGACTGAACAAGGTTGGATGACTAAGGGAAAAGGTACATGGTTTCTTCCAGATTCTATGGTACAAGTAATCATAAACACAGCACATAGTCCAGCACACTTGGGAGAAAAGGCAATGATAGACAGCTTGCAGAATATCTGGTTTAACAAGCACATGCGTGCAGCAGCGAAGCAGAAAGTACGAACATGTATGATCTGTTGTCAGTTCAATCCAGGTAAAGGCATTCCGGTGGAACAAGGCGGATTTCATCCTCCTGACCACCCTTTTGAGGTCCTCCAGATGGATTATATCCAAATGAACAGATGTAGAGGTTACAAGTATGTCTTAGTAGTTGTGTGTGCACTATCTAGATGGACAGAAGCATATCCAGTTCCAGATTATACTGCTGTGACAACAGCCAGGCAATTAGTGCGCGAGTACTTCCCCAGGTATGGATTGCCTCGGGTCATATATTCCGATAACGGTCAGCCATTCTCCTCTGAATTAATGAAACAAGTGTCTCTTCTGTTAGGATATACTTGGAAATTCCATTGTGTAAGACACTCTGAAGCAGCAGGCCTTGTAGAAAGACATAATCAGACAATCAAAACAAAACTTGCTAAGATATGTGCAGAAAAAGGCGTGGGTTGGATGGTAGCTTTACCGGTTGCCCTCTTTTACATGCGTATGGTAGCTCATTCCAGAACAGGCCTATCCCCGTATGAAGTAGTCTTCGGTAGACCGCCAAATATGTGGGGTACGCCTATGCCTAAAAGAATAACTGATGTTGACAGTAACATGCTGACAGATTACCTGGCTTCCTTGATGTCTGCACTACTCTCTTGTCGTTCACAGGTTGCTGCCGCCTTCCCTGACAACACCCAGGTCAAGGAACAGGCCATAGTCCCTGGGGACTTCGTTTTTCTGCGGAACTTTGATCGTTCAAGCCCCCTTGAGCCACGTTGGAAGACGCTGAAGTTGGTGCTACTGACCACGAGGACCGCAATAAAAGTGGAGGGACGCAAAGGATGGCTTCACGCTCAGCATTGTAGAAGACACTTTGGACAATCTGGTACTTCAGTAAAAGACAATACAGACTTTGCGCCGCTTGCGCCACCTGCGCCGCCTTTACTAGAAAAGACTCCACAGCAGGAGTATAGGTCTAAGTTGAGATCTAGTAAGTCAGACGTAGTTTAATTGTCTAAGTCCACTCGGTGGTGAATCGGTTAGACTAGATTTCTGACATGTATAAGATCACATACGAGAATAGTAAGAAAAAAAACATGAAAGCAAAATACTGCAAGCTATTACGCAGTAGATGTATAGTTACTTTGATAATTCTTATTATTCTGTGCATTGTTATAATCTGTGTCAGTTTATTACTACATGTTTTCTTTCCTATTTCCTCACATATACACTCTTCCAGTAACAGCACCATAGAGCATACATTTAGTGAACTGCCACCTCATGAATTGTCATATCGACTTGCATTGCGTAACAATACTTTTATTCGAATGTTACACCATTCTCATCAGACCAGCAATGCGACTGATTGCTGGGTATGTGGCCAACTGCCACCTTATCAAAGGGCGAAGGGAGTTCTGCCCTTCTATCCTCTACCGTTCTCACACAATGGTTCATGTGGAGCATGGTTTGCCTTAATGACCTCAATAGATGGAAAGTACATAGCTTATCCAGGTGGCTGGATATATGGAAACCTGAATAAAGTAATGAATGAAGCATGTTTTCCAGACAAAGACGGATTTCCTCAAAGGAAGGGAACCGATCTAGAGAATGAAGAGTACGAGCAGGGAAATGCATCCGTTAATTTTATAATGTTAAATGTTCAGCCCAAGCAAAATACAGGTCCACCGTTTATTTCAGTTCTACCAGCAAAAGGTGATTTATGTGTTAATAAGAAAGGCTCAGTACATATGGGACACAGCGAGTGTAAAGCTGTAGTAGAGTTTAATGATAAAGGACTTTCTTCTTTCAAAACATCACGCCATACCTATTTCATTTGCGGTCAGACAGCCTATGTACATCTGCCCTTAGACTGGGGTGGGACTTGTTATATAGCATTCTTATTACCACCTGTATTCTTGGCCCCATCCCATTATCATAGAGATTCACGACTAGAACATGTTAGAGTAAGGAGAGAGACAGATGCCTCAGGGATTGATCAGACTGAAACAGCTTGGGAGCAATATACAGATTTCAACAAAGGATTCTTTTTCTTCATAGGTCCCGTCCAAAACAGTAAACTGATACGCAAGTTAACAAGGACTCTTGAGGCAGTAGTGAATGTGACTGCATCTGCCCTGGCGAACTTGACCCAGGAACAGTCTGCTATGAGACTTGTTGTTCTTCAACATCGCCTCATTCTAGACGTCATCTTGGCGGATAGGGGCGGAGCTTGTAGCGTGATCCGATCTAGTTGTTGCGTTTTCATCCCAAATAACGCGCCATCTGTGTATGCAGCGATAACAAGGCTCCACAAGATTGCTCATGGCATACATCAAGACCCAGGCACATGGACTTGGTCCAGTTGGCTCTGGGGTGTGATATCTGCTTGGGGATGGAAAGTGTTGTCCTTCCTAGGAATGATCCTACTTATGATATTTGGTTGCTGTCTCTGTCTGCAGTGTGGCCCGGCCATTTGCGGCCTGTGTGCAACTGCATGTGTTCCACATCCAAGTATACAAAGGGTTAAGGACGAACAAATGATGCTGTATGATCAACTATACGGTCTCATGAATATAGATGTATCCTGAAGGGTTAAGTAGGGGACAAGGAGGGAATGAGGAAAATGAAATTTTGCCTGACCAGGATGCCCCCTACGTGTACCCTATGTTACATGTATGTGCATGTCACCCATGCATATTTCTCTTAGTGGCTTGAATCACAAGGCCTCTGCAATCACGTCCTGCATTAAGGCGCCTGCCATCAAGTTTCCCAAACGTTAAGCTAACATGAAGGCCCATGTATTTGCATTGTGCACTTTTAAATAAATATCGTAATAAACCCTTTTTGTGGTTCAGTCTGAGCCACTTTCTGAATTAGGGTTTTCATGACTCCTGACACACTGCAAACTGCAGTTACGTATCTCTGACCTCGCATACTTCTAGCTCAGCCGAAAGAGACCCAGCAAGGGTTGCCAAGATAGTATTATGAATAACTGTTATCTGCCTGCTGTACAGAGTCACATTCCTGCCCAGTGAGGAAGGTAAACAAAACCCGTCCGCGGAAGATAGGGCCTAGCCTCTCTGTCTCCATTGAAGTAAATCACAGTGCTTGCATCCATAGAAAGCTCACAGCCCCCATGCAATGCACAAAGAAATATATGCTTTTTCTGATTCTTAGCGATGAGCAACCTTTGCTTCAGATAATACATCCCCTGACTTAAGATATCAGTTAGTACCAGACGTGCTGGTCGCCTTGACACTAAAGATCTCTCTACTAGACTGCAAGTTAGCTCTCCTCCCAGTTACACGTCAATTGCACGTCATGCTCAAATTGCGTGCACAAGTAGGGCAAAGTTCCAGCCTGCCATGTAACTCCTCCTCTATGTAGCCACCCACCTATCACCCACCTGTGACTCATCAAGTGTACACCCTCATGCACGCCCACATGCTCTTATCTCTTTCTTTCATGCTCTGCCTGGAGCGCTCCTCCCTATGTACAAGGAAAAATGTATATATGTGTTGTTCTCTGTAAATAATGTTAGAAGACCCTTCCTGAACCTCAGTGGTGATGGAACAGATTCTCCCTTAACTCGAGTTATTGGAATAAAGCCCTTTTAACTTGGACACCACGGACTCTCTGCCTCTCATTTGATACATGCTAATTGTTAATGCCTAGAAATTATGCCAGGGTAATATTTTATTTACCACACTAGATGGGGATATGTAGAAGTATAAAACTGTAGCATTTCTAGTGGGAAAACACAGTCAAGTTATTACCCAGCTCTTTCCCCTTTAAGATGCCTCTGCGTATGCACCACATCGTGAATAGAAATGTTGAGGTGTGATCCAGCGGCCTATAGAAAATATGTCATAAACTACGCTACCTAACTTCACAATGCACTCTAAAAAACACCTCTTAAAAACATGGACCCATTAACAAAACCTGACATATTTTGACCAACTGAATCATGTGGCCTAATTAAACTTATATACAATATATACACATTTATATACATCCGCGGTAAATAAACAACATTACTCAAACAAATCCTAACTATTTAATTGGCCACCATGGCGATGGCATCTAGCTAATGATAACCTGCACTCCTGAAATGACAAGACCAGCTTGTTTCAAAAGTAAGTTTTTATTAGCTATTTATTTGAATTATAAGAATATAGTTTTATTTATGCATTTTTATTAGAATCATTGTAAGCATATTTGAAAGCATCATATAGAATTCAGATTATTTGCAAAGAATTATAAGTTTAGCATTTTTTCAAAACCTAAGTCCCTAAACTAGCTAAATAAATGGAAATAAAGTAAAGTCTTTAGGGTTTCTTACGTGCTCCAAGTAAAGTCCGACAGCACGACACCCTCATCCAAAAGTTAGAAAGCAGCAGCGTGACCCATCCACGGGGCATGGGTCTTTATACCTTTCTGCGCTAAGCTAATCTAAGTAAAAGTAAATCTTTCTGCAAAAGTCGATGTCCCATTGGTTTGTGAGTGACAAGTGACATGTCACCCCATTATTTCAAAACATCAGATCCGTCACTTTCTTAGACTCCATTGTCTCTACTGTACGTGCTCCGAGGCTTCCTTTGCTTGCAACATTTTTGTAATAATTTTTCACTGGTTTCATTTCACTTCCTCGGATGCCAAGTTATCAAATGTTCCTTATGCCGGTTCCTGACCTTGGCCACGTCCGACCAGAATAATGTCAGAGCCTCATCGTAGTTCAACAAATGTTACTTCGATGGAAAACTTTAGAAAGGACATCTCAGGCTCCGTGCAGAAATTAAATTCATCATTTTAGTAAACTCGAGTGAACTAGGCCCAAAGCAGTCAATTTAATTTCTCTAATGTATAAACAAACACAAGAAAATAATTAATGAAAGAAATATTATTCATTCTGTTTCCACCCTTTGTTTGCTAATTATTTAACCCACCCATTAGTCTAAAGTTACCTAGCACAAAGCAAACAAATAAAGCAGCATTTTATATCTACCAGTCTTCATAAAATCCACGAAATCCTTTATGCACCTATAGTGAGTAGAATGACATCACATAGACAAGGAAAGCAAAATAAGCACATGCCACTTTTAAAATTCAGCTGCAGTTAGTTATGACATGACAGGACGACAAATTTAATTTATTATTTTTGCACGAACAAAAAGATGCAATAGTAATGCACATTTATGAGCACATGTGTTAGTGTTCCCGCGTGTAAAAGTTTAATCTAAGTTGAATTAAGACAAACACCTCACAAATCATTAGTAAGTTTATTTTATGTTATGGAAGTGTAACTTTGCGAGTTGGAATAAAAAGAAATTCTCTATCTCGCTCCATCAACTCCCTCATCTGGTGATTAACAAATCACCACACCACACCCAAAATTTAGATAATTTAAACTAATTAGAAAATGATTCAAATTCACTTGAGTTAGTATTCTAAAAATTTGTTTCTGCAAAATCTCTGCAATTATCATAACGAGCCCTATGTAATTCTTGTAATTCTATTTCTTTTTCTTCTTCCTTTTTTATTTTATAAATTCTCTTCTTTTCTTTCATTTGTTTCTTTCTCTTGTGTAATAAACAACCAATTTTTGTTAGAACTATTATAAATATTATCACAATCAAAGGTGTTAAAATGTTGCCAAGAACTGAACCACCTATTTCTTGAAACCAAGTTTTTATAGCTTGAAACCTTTTTGAAAGGCGTTCTGAAAAATCTTCCTCTTCTAATGGAACTATCTCTGAATGCATTTCTGTAATATTCTTAATATACATATCAATATTTTTACTTTCGTCAGGTATGTAGGTACAACAATGTTGTACATGTAAGATCCACAAACTCCTCCCTCTTTTGCTAGAAGTATATCTAAAGCAAGGCGATCTTGCATCTCCATAGTTCTTATTGCAATGACTTCAACGTTCACTAATTGGAAACCATCTGCTGTATCAGTGGACAATCTATCAACAATTGTGGATAATTTTCTAATTTTCCCTGCATTCAAGGTTATACCTACTATGGGTATCACTGCTTCAAAAATATCTCCTAACATTTCTGTGAAAGTTTCTCTTTTATATCTATTTACATGATTATTAATTTTGAACAGTCCTTCTGTATTTCTGTCAACATAAAATATCTTTGGAAAAACAATTCCAACAAAACAAGTCCCATACCAGTGGTCTGGGAGATTATAGTAAGCTTTGTCACCACAAATAAAATAAATCCCAGGAAAAATTGGATCCTTGCCACCTTTGAATCCCCAACCTCCCATAATCTGATAAGTGTCTTCACAATTACTAGCACCCACAAAATAATTATCAAAAAGTGTATTATCTCTTCTAATACAAAGCTTACCACTAACTGGTTTATCTATGTGAATTGCAACATTATCAAAAGTTTTGCCATTAAGCTTCTCATCTTCTTTTTGCCAGAACCTAGATTTAGTCTGCTTAACTAATTCGTTCCTTTTATAAATTGCTCTCCTCTCCTCAACAAGGTTCAGGAAATTCTTTCCTTCAGTACTTAGTTTACAAGTTAGATTATTCTTATAAGCATATTCATAAGTGAGTTTGTTAGTTACTAGGAAAAATTCCCTCATCTGTTTGGCTTTTTTATGTTTATTCAAAACACTCTCAATTTTTAAGTTCGCAAAAATTTCATCAAAATTTGAATAATAGTATTCTAAACGTCCAGTCTGATATAACAAACTAGCTAACACACTACATGTTATACCATATGTAAGAGGAAGCATATTGTATGTTACTCCCTCAGAAACAGAAGCAGGTAACTTTACACAAACATAGCAATCTTTAGCATCCATCACTTTAACATATTCTCCTAAAAGCCTTGTGAATGTATTGCTTGAAAAATCACTAATAGATTTGTCCTGATGAATTTCAGGTTTGTGATCAATAACTTTGCTTGTTGCACTATGTTTGTTTTGACTAATTGAAGCTTTGCTTGTCATATTGACTTTGTGTAAATTTTTGTTGATTTCAAAAGGAATAACAACAGCTAAAATTAACCAGAGCAGAATTAACACGAGCACACATACCAGAGTCATCTTACAGCATCTCTTGAATATAGAACATTTTGAAGTACTCCGTTCCATAACGTAAGGCATTTTTTTTTTTAAACTTTGTCTTAGAAGATAAAAAGAACAAAAAAATGTATTTTAAAATATTAATTTTTAAAATGTACACCTCCCTTTTAAAAGATTTTTTTTTTTTTTTTACCCTAACAATGTATCTTCGACCTTATGTCACAAACAATTTCCCAACTAAACAAGTTTTCTTCGACCTTGTGTCACCTAACACAATTTCTTCGGCCTTTTGCCAAACAATAAAAATAAAAACCCAATTTAATAAATCAGTGCTTGAATCATTGTCACTAATTTCTTCAATTTCATCTTCCTGGCTGCTACTATTAATCTCAATAACAGGAGGAATTATCAGATAAGTCCATTCAGGAGACCTATATTTCTGATTAGGCTTCACAACTCTCTTAGTTTTTCTAGACACTACTTCTATTTTCCCCCCTTTTTCGGCTTTCTTTTCAGGCTCGTTTTGACTAGTGATTTCATCCACCTGCTCCTTAGAATTTTTAATTAGCCTAACTTTCAATCTTCCACTTCCTCTTGGCCACAAATCGCCTTTTCTCAAGATTTTCCTTTTCGGTTCTGAAACATTTGTTTCTGACTTCCAAGATCTTTTCTTTACTTTTCCATCTTCATCATTCACGTCACTTTCTCCAGAGTCACTGTCAGAAATTTCGATTCTTGACACAGGAACTTTTCTACTCGGCAGTTTCACTCCGTTAGGAACTATACAATGTCTTCCATCAGTGGTACTTGGTAATTCGTTCTCCTCCTCTTCTTCAATTACCTTCAACTTCCCAGTTCCTGGATTACCGTTCCTTCTCTCAAAGCTTAGTTTCTGCTTTTCGATACTCTCCTGGTCAGAAATTTCTATTGTCTCAGTATCTCTGTCTTCAAGATTTTCAATAGATTTTACTCCATTTACTTTCTTGACTGATTCTTCTGCTACTTTCTTTTCTAGCAGATCTTCATTCTCAGAATCTATTTCAATAATTTCCAAATCTTTTCTTGTCAATTCTCCATTCACAGGCACAGTTCCCAGATGTCGACCTCCTTGTCGATCCTCAAAATCTGGAACTCTCTCACTTTCTACTTCAGAATCTGAATCCTCTGTTGAATCACTTTCTTCATCAGAATTATCAGGAGTAGGCACTGGAATAGTATGACTGGGATGAATCCACCTTTTCAATCCTTTACATTTTACTGCATTTGTAGTGACTAGAATTATCTGCCTAGGTTTCTGCCACCTAGGGACCAGACAATTTCTTCTTCGATTAACTTTTGTCCTGACCCAATCTCCAGGTCTCAGATCATGAGTCTGTACTTTTTCATCTGATTGTGCTTCAGTTCCCACCTGATTAGACACAGAAGTCACTACGTCAGACAGTCTCTTGCAATATTCTAAAATAGCACTGTCATTAATGCTCAACAATTTGCCAACTGGAACAAAAGCTTGTCTCATGACCCTGCCCATTAAAATTTCATGAGGACTCAGACCTGTCTTCTTATCAGGAGTACTCCTTAATGACATTAGAACCAGTGGAAGAGCATCTGTCCACTTTACACCTGTATCTAGACACATTTTTCCAATCCTGTTCTTAATTGTTCCATTAATCTGCTCAACAACTCCAGATGCCTCTGGTCTGTATGCACAGTGTATTTTCTGCTCAATATTTAATGCTTCACAAATTAATTTCATAAGTTTGTTATCAAAATGGCTTCCTCCATCACTTTCAATAGTGACAGGAAAACCGTACCTTGGAATGATTTCTCTGAGCAACAGTTTTGCAACTGTAACTGAATCACAATGTCGAGTAGGAAAAGCTTCTACCCATCTTGAAAATAAACAAACAATCACAAGAACATATTTCAAACTATTGTGTAGGGGCATCTCAATGAAATCCATTTGCAATCTGGTGAAAGGACCACCCTCTCGACCTATAATTCCTGTACCTACAATTGACTTTCTGTTTGGATTCATTTGCTGGCAAGTTAAACACCTCTGACAAAAAGACTCAGCAATAGTCCTAAATGTGGTATTAAACCAAGTCTCTTTAAAAAGTCTGATCATGGAATCTCTTCCAATATGGCCAGGACCATGATATAATCTGGCCATGTCAGCAATTAAACAATTTGGTAAAACTACTCTGCCATCTTTGTAAGTCCATATTCCATCCTCATCACGTGGTCTACATTCTGCCTTTAACCACGAATCCTTTTCCTCATCATCAGCTTCATTTTGCAAATCCCTGATTTCCTGCCATGTTTCCACTACCGATGTTAGCATCAATGAATTTGAATCACATTCTTTGCTTTTTTCCCGATTGTAAGCACGACAATTTTTTGCACAGTATTTTGCTGTTTCGTCTGCATAAGCATTACCTTTGGAGATAAAATCCACACCTTTTGTATGTGCTGCACACTTGACCACAGCAATTTCTTTAGGTAATTGTATAGCGTCAATCAATCTCTTGATAAACACTGCATTTTTAATTGGTGACCCTGCTGAAGTTAAATAGCCTCTCTGAGACCAGAGCTGTCCATAATCATGCACAACTCCGTACCCATACTGGCTGTCAGTTATTATGGTAACTCTCAAATCCTTTGAAATTTCGCAAGCACGAATTAAAGCAATTAATTCAGCCACCTGTGCTGAACGAATTCCTTCAAGACATGATGCTTCTTCAACATCAGCAACTGTACAAACTGAATAAGCTGCTTTTAAAACACCTCCTTCTGACCTCAAACAAGAACCATCCACAAAGTAAACAAAATCTGATTCAGGCAAAGGAACATCTTTAATGTCCTGCCTAGGTTTGGTGCAATATTCCATAACATCCAAGCACTCATGTTCCACATCATTTTTATCAATAATTTCAGAATCAGGTAACAATGTGGAAGGATTCAGATTCACACATCTTGCAATAGAGACATTATCTGCTCCCAGAATTATTTTTTTCATATTTAGTCAACCTACTGCTAGTTAAAGGCTGAGTTTTACCTCTTGTCAGTAATATTTCAACTGAATGAGGCACAAAAACTTTCACAGGAAATCCCATTATGATTCCTTCACTCTGTTCAAGACTGACACTTGTTGCAGCAACTGCTTTTAAACAGCCTGGTAAGGCTTTAGCAACTGGATCAAGAACTGCAGAGAAATATGCAATGGGCTTCTTTAGATTCCCATGTCTTTGAATTAACACAGACAAAGCACATCCCTCTCTTTCACTGCAATATAGTTCAAAACTTTTCTCATAATTTGGCATGCCTAAAGCTGGAGCTTCACACAAGCTTCTTTTTAGATTTTCAAAAGACTCAAACTCAGTTTCATTTAAAACAATTGGGTCTTTTACATCTGATTTTGTCAATCTCTGTAGTGGTTTCGCAATTACC
The DNA here is from genome assembly GCF_964261635.1 of Lissotriton helveticus. Taxonomy (NCBI): domain Eukaryota; kingdom Metazoa; phylum Chordata; class Amphibia; order Caudata; family Salamandridae; genus Lissotriton; species Lissotriton helveticus. The sequence continues at coordinate 1,574,338,565 of NC_136057.1, forward strand.
GAAAATCCACTTATCCATTGTCGACAGTAACCAACCATTCCCAGAAACATTCTGACCTGTCTTTGTGTTCTTGGAGGTTGCATTGCTTGAATCATTTTAATTCTCTCAACTGTCACTTGTCTCTTTCCCTTTGCAATTCTGTGACCTAGATATTTTACTTCCTGTTTACAAAACTGCAATTTAGCTGGAGACACCTTATGTCCCTCATCCGCTAAATGATTTAACAGTATAATTGTGTCTGTCACACAATTTTCTCTTGTTTTAGCAGCTATCAACAAATCGTCAATATACTGCACCAACGTTGACCTGCCAGGTAAATCTAGATCTTCCAAAGATCTTTTTAACAGCTCATTAAAGATAGAAGGACTTTCTGTATACCCTTGAGGAATTCTACACCATGCGAGGGTCCTACTCTGGAATCTGAAAGCGAAAATTTCTTGACTCTCAGGATGTAATGGTACAGTAAAGAACGCATTGCAAAGATCAATAACAGTATACCATTCTGCATCATGTGGAATCCGGTACAAAATGACTGCAGGATTTGGAACCACAGGACAACATGGTACGACAATCTGATTAATCTTCCTCAAATCCTGAACAATCCTATATGTTCCATTCGATTTTTTAATTCCCATAATAGGTGAATTACAAGGACTGCTCTCAATTTCTTTTAAAACACCTTGCTTAAGGCTGAGAGGGGAGGAGTCAAGATGGCGGGCTGAAACCGCCGAGTGAGGACGCTACATGATTCTGCTCTGCTCCGCCGAGATTCTGCCTTGAGGGGTCAGCGTTCTTGCGAGCAGGGAGATATGTGAGATCGGGGAGTGGAGAAAACTACAGATATTCAGAGGCACCGAGACCTTGTTTTGAGCTGCGTGATATTTGAGACCAGTGAGCAGAGAGCGGAGAAACTACAGATTTTCAGAGTTGCCGAGAGTCTGTTTCGTGCGGCGCTTGGCGTTCTGTGTCGGAGAGCTGAGGAAACTACAGACATTCAGAGCTGGTGAAGTAGAGAGAAGCGGAGAAGCGGAGAAGCGGAGAGACGCACAATTATATGGGATTACGTGTGTTCAGTCTCTGGCTGGAAAGATAAAGAAGCTCAATGATAAGGGCACTGTTACAGTTAAGCAATAATACCTCTCGTACCTTCCGCATCTGGTTCTATGCGGTAGTTCGACCGGTCACCACGCCGGGAGACAGAGGGAGAGGGAGAGGCGGAGCTGGTTCACCTCAGCGGACTGCACACCTGTACCTGGAAACAGCCTTCACAGGTGCTCAGCGGCAGCTACAGCGAGCAGAAGCGGAGGAATCAGGGGAATCGATGTCCGGACGGCAGCGGACTACACGGAGCAAGAAGACCGCCCCAGCTGGTAGACCACTAAACGCAAGTACAATGGCTGCAATCACAGGGATAGCTGGGGCTGCAGTTGTGGGGGGGCCTAACAGCAGTAAAGAGACTCAGTCTGTTCAGTTTGCCCAGGAAAACAACGGAGTGGATAAAAACGGTGGGCCAAAAGCAAAAGAGAAAAATGGTATACCGGCTAAAGAGCTCAAAATTCAAACATTGAACAATACTGAGAAGGAAGCTGAAAAACTAGGAAATAACAGATCTAACTCAATAATGGTGGTAAACTCGGATGCGGAAAATGTTAAAGAACTCTCTGCTACCGCTAATCTCTCTTGTACAGATGTGTTAGAAGCTACTCTGGAGACACAGGCAGCGAACAGCAGAACCGCTGAATCCACAGAAGGGGTAGAAGACCCCGAGAGTGCAAAAACTAAAGCTCAACCCCAAGATAAACCAAAAAGCAGCGTGGAGCAGTCCATCTTCGCTACCGAAAATACTAATAATGCCCCAGTCGAAATAACCGAATTAAGGGAGAAAGGAAATGGCGAGAGCACAGTGCTGGATTGCACGTCTGTAGCTGACAATGATGACTCGAATTTAGAGTACGAGGAGTTAACAGAAGACGAGGGAGCTGAAGGAGCACTTAAGAACCCAGCAATTAAAAAAACCACCGTGAAGAAAATTAAAATGAAAGCTAGAACTAAACAAAAAAATGTCCTACTTAAAAAAGTCAGCAAGGAAGCTGTTGGAAATAAGAAAAGTCGCTTAATCGACGATAGTCCTCTGAGAAGGTGGATTGAGGCGAAGGGGGGAGTCAAGAGCATGGCTCTAAGATTGTCAGGTGCCAGCCCAGACGAGGCCCTTAATACTCAGGGGGCTCGCAAAACTAATTTTATAGACATTACTAGCGAACATATTCAAGATGATGCCTCTATCAATCAAGAGTCCCTGCAACAATCTGCCTTAGCCACGATTGACTCAGTGCTTGCATCTGGGGCACGCGTAACAGGTACAATCCCCCCGCCTATTTTAACTGATAATAATGTTTCAACTCTCACGGAATTTAATAATGAGACACTTGAATCAGATGATCAAGATTTGGATCTTGTTACCATCAGCTCAGGTCAACTAAATGAGGTAAATGAGGAAAATCAGACTATAATCTCGAAACTGAAACAAACACAGATACCGATTACAGAAACTCCTATCGAGAATATAGCCAATAGTTGTGGAGAAAAGGTCAAAGAAACGAGATCAGATGACTCTCATAGTAAGATACAAGATATACTAACAGGTTCTGGAGTGCTAACTGAAACATGTGCTCAAGTAAAGGTACCACATGAATCTTATGACTCCGCTAATACTAACCCGGCTAGTCTTTTTAGCTTTCTTAATACTCATGAGACTCCAGATCCAACAAGGATGTTCATGAAATCAATAATGCAGACTCTCCTTGAGCAGAGAGCGGAGACTCAACAACAGTATCTGCAACTTAGAGAAGACAACACTAAGATGCAAGAAGCAATGAGTACCATCTGCCAAGGCCTGGGAGGCGCGACTAAAGAGGTTGAGGATATTAAACAACGCATTGTAGAAGTTGAAGGAGATATTAATAAGACCTCAGCAACCACAAAACAAAATTCTTTAAGAGTTACTAAATTAGAGGCCAAGGTGGCGGATTTGGAAAATCGCGCTCGAAGGCAAAATCTCCGCCTATTTGGTATACCGGAAGGAATGGAGGGGTCCGACCCTAGGACATTTGTGGTGAAACTCTTCCACAGATCCTTTTCTGATCTTGCGGACTGGGACTGGGACTCACAGTTGCAAAGAGTCCATAGACTGCCTCTGATACAAAAGAACACTAATAGTAAATTTCCTCGACCACTTCTGATTTATTTTGGTAATTTTCTTTTGCGGCAAGCTGTATCACTGAAAGCAAGACCGAACAATCCCGTGACTGTTGATAATTTAACATTTTTTGTGAAATCAGATCTTAGCAAGGGCACCATGGATAAACGTTGGGAGCTTAGGAAGTTGATAGATCCTTTCAAAAATTTGGGGTGCATGGCCTATCTCCAAGAACCTGCTCGTCTCAAAATTATACGAAATGGCAAGGTGTTTTTTTTTACAGATTTAGAAGATGCCGAACAAGCTCTGGAAAAACTCTCTAGGGAAAATGAAAGAGAAAAACAGAATGAAAACTAAATAGTATATCGGCTAAACTGTTGTAGGTTAAAAAAGAACGAGCAAACAAGGAGCTATGTAACTGCTACGAAATTAAGTAATTGTGGCATGAGCATGAGCAGATTATCATGATGGCTTTCTCTCTCTGCTGCCTTTTCAGCGGCAGCACTAGATAGAGGGGTGCTCCCCCCTAAGGGACGGGTGGGTGCGTGGGCCTCGCTTGGGTCCAGGCAGGGGAGGGTCTGACCATTTTGGTCAGGGGTGGGGGGGAAAAATGTGTGTAAAAAATGGATCGCAGGATTCGATTGTCGCTTTAAGTTTAAATAAAGAAAATGGAATATATATGAAAAGGGCAAAGGCAGTCGGGAGAAATTTGTACTGGATAACCAATAGGATAGTAATATGTCTAAATTAAGAATATTAAGTTGGAATGTGGACGGCCTGAATAGTAAAAATAAGAGAAACTTAGTAAAAGAGGAGATTAAGATGTATAACCCGAATATAGTTCTACTGTCAGAAACACATATTAAATATCAAGACCGTAAGTTGCTTTCACAATTGAATTACAATTTAGTGGTATGCTCTACTTTAGATGAGACCATAAGAGGGGTAGCTATTTTAATACAACGAGGTGCTAGATATGTAACAACAAAAACTGCATCAGATGTTCGTGGGAGGTGGGCAATTGCACAGATACAATGTGATAACTGCAAGATAGTATTATGTGTAATATATGGACCAAATATCGACGACCCTAGGGTTTTTGAAGAATTAAGTTTATACTTACTGGATTGGGAAGGAGAATTAGTATTAGCTGGGGATTTTAATTGTACTATCAATTATAAAATTGATTCCACCGGGCAAAGTAAACTTAAAAGAATGAATAAAGTTAGAACTGCTATCTTGGAATTAGCTAGATTGAATAATGTCAGAGACATATGGAGATCAAAATATCCTCTTCAGGCAGGATACACATATTACTCTATACCGCATAGATCTTGTTCAAGAATTGACATGATTTGGGCCACAGAACAAATTTTAGATAACTGCTCGATAGATATCTGCCCTAAAATTACTTCTGACCACAACCCACTATTACTTGAGGTTATGTTTCCTGACCAAATTAAAGAAACACGAAAGTTCTCTTTCCCGAGACATTTATTAACAGATACAAGATTCTCAACCTTACTCAAGCAACATATTCAGGAATTTATCTCAATTAATATTAATACTGCTAATATTAATATGGTTTGGGACTCATGTAAATGCAGTATCAGAGGTTTTGCCCAACAATACATATTTAGGCAAAATGCTGAGATTCGCCATGAGAAGAAACAAATAATAGACGAGATACGAAATTTGGAAATAAGCTTGGCAGAGGCAACGAAATATGCAAGGGATAACATTGAGAGTATTAGGCTAAAACTGGCGAAATCACAAGCAGGTTTACTAAAAACACTGAGAGAAAGATACACTTCACAATTACAAAAATATAAATTCAGACAATATGAGGGTGGCGATCGCATTGGGAAATTACTGGCCTTTAAAACCGCGGACAGGAAAGCTAAAACAAAAATTAAAGAAATAGTAGGGACTGACTTAAATACATACGACAGAACGGATCAAATATTAAACCAGTTTGTTAAATTTTACCAACAATTGTACACTCCAGAGACATCACCTGCAAAACCAGCCATAACACAATATTTAGATAAAAACTTAACTACATCTCAAACACTCAGTATAGAAACCATTGAACAACTCAACTCTGTAATAACACTAGATGAAATAAAACGGGCCATAGATAGTTTACCATCAGGGAAAGCGGTCGGAGAAGATAGCCTACCAGGAGAACTTTATAAACTTTGCGCACAAGAACTGCTACCTCTATTAGAGAAAGTAATAAACTCAATTAGTGTAACCAAAAAAGCACCTCCTTCATGGAAAATAGCGAAAATAATATTTTTTTTGAAAAAAGGGAAACCGGAAAAAGAATGTGGGTCTTACCGACCGATTTCTTTACTTAACACTGATGCTAAAATCTTTTCTAAGATACTGGCAAATCGGCTGGCCCCTAGTATGCCTTCCTTGGTTAATCTACAACAACACGGTTTTGTCATGGGAAGGGATACTACTACACACGTTAACACCTCTATAATTGCCTTTGACGTTGCTGAAGTTACACACACCCCACTCGGTATGATTTTGTTAGACGCAGAAAAGGCTTTTGACCGAGTGGGGTGGAATTATTTGTGGGAAGTATTAAGGAAATTGGGTCTTTCCGGATCTTACCTGGATTGGGTTATGTCCCTCTATGATGAACCTTTAGCTTTGGTTAGTTATGGAGATAAAGAATCAGCAAACTTTAAAATACTAAGAGGCACGAGACAGGGCTGCCCCCTTTCCCCCTTACTTTTTGCCCTATCTCTAGAACCTTTTCTAAATGCACTAAATGATCAAGTAAACATTATTCCAGTGAGTCATGGAGGAACTGTTCTGAAACTAACGGCTTATGCCGACGACATAGCTATTTATACGAGCGACTTTAACAGCGCTATGCCAGAAATTATTAATGAGGCCCATATATATGGTCTAGTTTCAGGCTACAAACTGAACGTGAGTAAAACTCAAATCATAGCTAATTATACTCCCGATATACATGTCTATGACACCTGCAAAAAAGCTACTTATCTAGGTATCAAGTTAATGGCTAAAGTAGGGAAAATACTGGAAACAAACTATGATACTTTTTTAAAAGAAACCTCCACAACACTTAAAAATTGGCACAAAATCCCTCTTAGTCTGGTAGGTCGGATAAATCTGATCAAAATGAAAATACTCCCCAAGCTACTCTATTTGTTTAGAGCCATACCACTACAACCGAACCAATCTTCCTTTAAAAAACTAGATTCCGTTTGTAGCAGTTTTATTTGGGGATACAAAAAGGCACGTAGGGCTATAAAATTTTTGAAACTACCAATCTCAAAAGGGGGACTTGTTTTTCCAGATTTTAAATTATACTTTCTGGCAACTTTTTTTTTTAGAATTCGGAGCTTACTTAAGAAAGAGTCATGCATTTTTTTTTATCAATATTTGTTAGGCACTGACTCCAACCAATTTTTGCTCCGCACACACGACCCAAATTACTACAAACGGGTGAGATTTAAGACTGCTAAGCATGCTATAAATATCTGGAAGAAGATTATGCATATCAGTCAGATTTCATTTTATAATACGGAACTCAGGCTATGGGACAACCCGGGTCTTCCAGGAATTTTTTCAGATGGGACTGGGTATCGTTGGATTAATTGTGGTCTTAACACACTAGGCGACATATTTGGACATAATGGCATGTTAGATTTTGACACCTTGAAAATTTTAAATGGTGTGACAAATGATATGCACTACCGATATCGCCAGCTGAGAGACTTCTTTATTAATAAAATGAAATTAACATCAATTACCCAGTCTGAAATTATAGAGTGTATATATTCCGATAAAATTAAATCACTTATAAAGTTGGGATATCAACTTCTAACCAAGGATAAAACTGAAAATACCACCAACTTAGCTACTAAATGGTCTCACCGGCTAAATCGGGACATAAATTCAGAACAGATCAGTAAAGCTTTAACTCATATAAATGATGTTGTACATTCCTCCAACTTAAGACTACAATCATACAGGACTATTACAGAATTATACTACACTCTAGAGAGAATATCCGCTTGGGCTCAAGGGAACCAAACTTCAGAAAAAACAAAATGTATGAAGTGCAACACTTACGCTGCTGATATAGAACATATGCTCTATTCTTGCCCGGCGTACTCCAGCTACTGGATGGGAATTATAAAACATCTTCAAGACAGTCAGATTAAAGTACCGGATTTATCACCCCAACTGGTTTTACTTGATATTTATGAGACTCACTGTCTCAATCAAGATCTCATAACAATCTTATTAGCCTGTGCAAGACTAATCATAGCAAGAGCTTGGATATCTAAGAACACCCCAACTGTAGCTGATTGGTTAACATTAGTCATAGAAATCAGAACCATGGAACTTACACTCGCAAAACATAGAGGACTAAAAACCTTAGCTAGAAAAGAAAAAATCTGGAAGCAATTTTTTGAAGTATAAAAACTGTGGAATAGTGCTGATATATGAAGACACTTGTGAGATTTAACTGAACTATCATTATCCGTTTTTGGGAAATATCTCCTTTTTTTTGATAGGTCCGTCTTAAGGTTGTTTCACTTACTTCTTTCTTATTATTGTTTTTCTTATGCCAACACCCTAACCCTTTATTACAAGTAACGTAAATTTATGTTTTAAAAAAAAAAAAAAAAAAAACACTTGAGAATGTAACGGTACTTATGTATGATGTTTCTGTATTATCGATTCCTGCGACAATAAAAATATTTAAAAAAAAATAAATAAAACACCTTGCTTAATAAATTTTTCAATCACAGGAATAACTCCCTCAATTGTCTCTGCTTTCATTTTATACTGAGGAATATTTGGAAATTCTATTCCCTGCTTTAAAGTAATTTTGACTGGATCGACATGTTTCATCAGACCCATCTCATTTCCAGTCAAATCCCAAATTTCAGCCTTTACTGTTTCTTTGAGCTCTTCTGGTAAATTATCCTTTTCAAATGTAGGAAATACTTTTGTTTCTTCTGTTTCTACCAACATCATAGTCATTCGATACAAACCATCTTCCTCCATTGTTTGCAGTTCAACTCCCTCAGGAGAACAATATATTCTGCAATTCATTTTGCACAATATATCCCTCCCCAACAAATTCACAGGACTGCTGTTACAAACCACAAATCTGTGTTTGTCTTTAAAATTTCCAATTTCAACTGGTACTGGATCAGTTAGATCCGTTCTGATCTGTTGATTACTTACTCCAACTACTTGGATGGTTTCCCCAGAGAGAGGTAGGTTTTCAATTTCCACTGATCTAACAGTAGAACGGGTAGCACCAGTGTCCACTAAGAAAGTGATGTCTACATCATTAACTTTCCCATTTACAAATGGACCAGACTGGTCAACCTCAAGAGTGGCTCCAATAACACACTCTTCCCCCTCTCTCGGGCACCGTCAGAAGTAATCATCAGAATCACTTTCTTGTTGCTCTGTTAACAAAAACTGTCCTGAAGCATTTTGCACAATTTGCCTTTGGGTTCTTATTACCTGATCATCTCCTTGAAATCCCACACTTGGATTATATTTTTGACTTCCCCCACAATTAGGAAAAGGAGGTTGCGGTATTTGATTTTGCTGGTGATTCAATTGGTTCTGCAGCTGTCGCTGAAGACTCAAATCATTTAAATTCTGTTGCAACTGTAGCTGTCGCTGCAGATCAACATCACTCTGCATCTGTGGATTTAACAATGGACTTTTAAATTTCTAGGTGGTTTCTTACACTCGTCTCTCCAATGTCCAATTTCTCCACAATTGAAACAAGGTAATTTCTGTTTTAATTCTTCAACTTTAGGATTACATTTTCTGTTAATATTAAATTTAAATTTTCCTTGACCCTGATTTGAATTTTGAGTTTGAATAAAATTAGTATTTTTATTTCCAAGAGTAGCAATCTGTTGCTCAGCCACTTTTACTTGAGCCCACATCGCTTTCTCCTTGAGCTTTTTCTGCTTCACTTCTAACTCATCACTGCAGTATTTAGCTTTTCTTAAAATGTCATCAACTGAAAGTGATTGCCAACCGACAATATTATTTCTGATCATTTCTCCAAACTCTGGTCTGAGACCATAAACGAATCTATAGATAAAATGACTCATATCCTTTTCATCCAATTTCTCATAGCCACTGTATTGTTTAAAAACTAACAGTAACCTCTCATAAAATGAATGAACTGATTCTTTCGGTTCTTGATTAGTTCTATCTATTTTAACCCAGTCAACCTCTTTTGGTGGAATTTTTTGTTTTAACCAGTAAATCACTTTTTCATAAAAATCCATTACTATCAGAGCTGGAGCATTCATTCAGGTTCCTCTTTTGGCAAACTTATAGAAATTTTACATTCTGTCCAAAGATCTGATGGGACAACAATGTCAAAAAATCCATCCAGATCAATCCACAGAACCTTTGAGACTTTTATAAACCTGTCTACCTGACGGTACCACTCAACAGGCTTTTCTCTTAATCTAGGAAAATCATTTGTAAACAATAGAATGCCTTGTCTTGTCCAAGGGACATGAACATACCCTCCACCTGCAATCTCTCTCATTGGAAACTGTTTTGACAATTTTTCTAATTTCTCATCTTCCTTCTTTCTTGTCCATTTCACTCTCCACTTACTCAACTCACCTAATTTTTTGATGTAAACAATTAATTCTTTTATATGCATTATTCTTCCCATTGAATTCAAGTTTTCAATATCCTTTTCTGTAAAATCTAATCTATAATGTTTTCCAAAATTCTTTTGCCTGTTCAAATCAATTTCAAGTTCTGCTGCCAGTTCTTCTAATTGATCATATTTGTTTTTTGTTTTCCACTGAATACTCTTACAGATGAACAGGAGTTCATCATCACGATAAAATTTTAAACTGTCAGGACCAATTGTACCAATAATTAACTCTTCCAAATTAGCTTTTAATTTTGCAACATCAAGTTTGGAATTTTGTTTTCTAATATCAGAAGTTTCGGCATCAGATTCTGCACCCATTGGTAATTTGGAAAAAAAACCTTCATTAAAAGTTAAATCAGGCATTCTAGTTTTGGCAGAATTAATTTCAGATAAATCTGAGTAAAATTTTTCAGCAACCTTTTGAATTTCAGCATTTAAAGGAATTGTTAAACCTGTTTTGTTAATTTCTTTTCGTTCAAAAACAGGCTGAACAGGACCAATCGTTACTGGAACTGTCACAGCTTCCATGCCTTTTGTAATTTGTTGAATTAATTTTTCTTTTGAACGTATATATTCAGAAGTATTTTCTATTTCCTCCTCCCTAATTTCTCTTAATAAATTTTTAGGAGGTTCTCTATCCTTCGGAATTAACGAAAAATGTCTACCTCCAATACAGACATCAGCATTTGTTCTGGTTTCTGAATTTTCCGGAATTTCAAAACATTCAGAATTATTTGGGTATAGTTTAGAAGATTCACTAATCGGAGGTGCACTCGGTGTAGTCTCTGTAGAAACCATCGGAGTAGACCATGATCGAGGAGGTCTCAAAGGTTCATTTCTTTTATTAGAAGTGAAAATTTCTTCTAAAACTGCATCTTCAGTCTCACTTTCTACTGGGGCATTATTTTTCTTTTCAGTTCTTTTTTCACCAGGAGATCCTAAAACCATTTCTCTAATTAAATAAAGTCCATCACTCATGCTTCCCTGTCTCCACGTTCGCATTCTGTCTTCATGTGTTTCCCTTCTATAGCTTGGTATTTTAGGAGGTCTTTTAATACCACTCGCTTCTCTTTGTAGTTGAAACATTTCATCCTCCCATTCAACTAAAGCTTCAAATTGAGTAGGTCTCGGCTTTGGTACAAGAGCATTCATCTTTTCTCTTAAATTTCTTAAAACTTTTACATTAAAAGAACCATCGTCTGGCCAAGTCAAAACACCATCATCTTTTGTGTAGTGTTTCCAAATATCAAACCACAAAACAGTATGATAACCATATTCCCCTTCCATATACGCTGCAGGTGTTTTATATTTATGAAGTAATTTACCACCTCGCGTTTCTATTTTCTTGTCAGGTGAAATAAAATGTTTAAGTTTTTGAAGCAACGTAGGCTTTTTCTCAACATGTTTAAAATGATAACTAATTTTTAAGAATCAAATTCAATAAAATTGTTCTAAAATTATTTCCGGGATGTTCCGCAAAGTCAACCAATCCGTGCGCGAAACACACCAACAAGCCAATCAGGATTGAGCTACGTCACCACTTTGCTCACCCAATAGAAATAGAGTTTTACTGAAGAGCCAATCAGCTATCAGCTCTTCAGAGATTCAAGAGCCAATCAGAACACAGCTCTTGACGTATGTCACCCAATCACTGCGCGGCTCTGTGACGTACACAGCAGCTGCGGTTTCTCGCGTCTCACTCCCAGCGCTCACCCCTCCTTCACAAAATCTTTTCACAGCGCCATTTTGAGAACGCCTTTTCGATGAAAATTAATTTTAACAATGACAAGAAAGACTCATCTGTCTGTTTCTCTAATAAGTGATAGAATTTCAATCACACAAGAATTCTATACGTGGAATAGATAACGCTATTCTCACAGAATATACATTTGCCAGTATAGTAATCTTTTTACTCTACCCTTCAAGCAAGTAATTAATGAACTCGTTTTCCCTCAGAATGCACAACTAAGTGACAATTCGAAAGTTCAACTTGAACACAATTACAAAACAATCACGCACTTTCAAACGGAAAGACCCTAAAATCAAACACACATGAAATCCGTACAGGACTCTCACCTGTTTATAGATATCATGCACCGGCGTTAACTTACCCTTCACTCAAGCTCGAATATATACTATTACTCTTATCACAGTGAGTTTTAGAGCGGGCTCATTGTTCCTATTCTCATGCCGTTCAAATTTCTTAGATAATCCTCACTATACAACATTCACCCCTAGCCCTAACATGTGTTGCACGGCCACAACACTAGTGATACACGGCGATACCACTACACTGAAACAGATCAAATGTACTGTGTGACTACCTTCTCATCACACTAGCTGTACCGGTACAACTCACATATAGCACGAAAAACAAACTCAACATGTGTTAAACATCGATCCTATACCTATACCATAATACATTGATTACCATAGCAACCATCAAAATCTGCTACCAGAAGAATTGATCCAGCGGCCTATAGAAAATATGTCATAAACTACGCTACCTAACTTCACAATGCACTCTAAAAATCACCTCTTAAAAACATGGACCCATTAACAAAACCTGACATATTTTGACCAACTGAATCATGTGGCCTAATTAAACTTATATACAATATATACACATTTATATACATCCGCGGTAAATAAACGACATTACTCAAACAAATCCTAACTATTTAATTGGCCACCTTGGCGATGGCATCTAGCTAATGATAACCTGCACTCCTGAAATGACAAGACCAGCTTGTTTCAAAAGTAAGTTTTTAATAGCTATTTATTTGAATTATAAGAATATAGTTTTATTTATGCATTTTTATTAGAATCATTGTAAGCATATTTGAAAGCATCATATAGAATTCAGATTATTTGCAAAGAATTATAAGTTTAGCATTTTTTCAAAACCTAAGTCCCTAAACTAGCTAAATAAATGGAAATAAAGTAAAGTCTTTAGGGTTTCTTACATGCTCCAAGTAAAGTCCGACAGCACGACACCCTCATCCAAAAGTTAGAAAGCAGCAGCGTGACCCATCCACGGGGCATGGGTCTTTATACCTTTCTGCGCTAAGCTAATCTAAGTAAAAGTAAATCTTTCTGCAAAAGTCGATGTCCCATTGGTTCGTGAGTGACAAGTGACATGTCACCCCATTATTTCAAAACATCAGATCCGTCACTTTCTTAGACTCCATTGTCTCTACTGTACGTGCTCCGAGGCTTCCTTTGCTTGCAACATTTTTGTAATAATTTTTCACTGGTTTCATTTCACTTCCTCGGATGCCAAGTTATCAAATGTTCCTTCTGCCGGTTCCTGACCTTGGCCACGTCCGACCAGAATAATGTCAGAGCCTCATCGTAGTTCAACAAATGTTACTTCGATGGAAAACTTTAGAAAGGACATCTCAGGCTCCGTGCAGAAATTAAATTAATCATTTTAGTAAACTCGAGTGAACTAGGCCCAAAGCAGTCAATTTAATTTCTCTAATGTATAAACAAACACAAGAAAATAATTAATGAAAGAAATAATATTCATTCTGTTTCCACCCTTTGTTTGCTAATTATTTAACCCACCCATTAGTCTAAAGTTACCTAGCACAAAGCAAACAAATAAAGCAGCATTTTATATCTACCAGTCTTCATAAAATCCACGAAATCCTTTATGCACCTATAGTGAGTAGAATGACATCACATAGACAAGGAAAGCAAAATAAGCACATGCCACTTTTAAAATTCAGCTGCAGTTAGTTATGACATGACAGGACGACAAATTTAATTTATTATTTTTGCACGAACAAAAAGATGCAATAGTAATGCACATTTATGAGCACATGTGTTAGTGTTCCCGCGTGTAAAAGTTTAATCTAAGTTGAATTAAGACAAACACCTCACAAATCATTAGTAAGTTTATTTTATGTTATGGAAGTGTAACTTTGCGAGTTGGAATAAAAAGAAATTCTCTATCTCGCTCCATCAGGTGGCAACTACGAATAATGTATGTGTCTCATATTTGAGTAGCCTGAAAACGTCAATATAATTTCTAAGCCCCAAATTTCTACAAAGTTGGAGGACCCACTTAGATCTAGACCTATTATAGGCAGGACAGAAAAGCATTACATGGAGTTCTGTTTCTTCAGGAGAGGAGCAGCCAGGACAATCTGCTTTGGTTGCTCCCTTCCATTTATTTGTAAATGCACGGAGAAGGAGTGTCCTGTGCCTAAATTGTAGGAACAATTTCTTTGCCATGAACGGTTGAATACTGTCCAGGGCCAATTCCAATTTGTACTGTTGCTTGGCATCCAGAAACCTAGATGTCAGGCAGCATGAACTCATAATCTGGGTCAATAGGGCAAAATTATGTTCTTTAAAAGCTAGAGATAAGGACTTTTTGGGAATGCAGGGGCAAGTCTCTTCTGGGGTTAGCCACATATTTGCTCTCCCCTGTGAAAGGCATGCACCTCTAATATAAGACAGCCCAGGTAGGTTACCTGCTCCCAGTATGGACATAATATTCCTCAATTCCTCCCTATAAGTAACTAGCTCAAGCGTGCTCCATAAGCGACGCCAGAATAGAAGAGGATGAGAGGCAATTAGATCGGCATTAGGTCCAATACCCAAATCCATCCTAAGTGGGATTGGGGGGAGTACTTCTTGGGAGGCCCAACAACTGCCTAATGAAAGTGTTCTCTGTAACAGATAGGATGTTGGATGGACAATGTCCCCAAAGTTCTGCCCGTATAATGAAGCTCCCCTTGGTTGGGTTTTGTAGATTTCTGCTGGAGGGCCAACCACTTTTTGAGTGTAGTTCTTATCAACTTTCAAGCTGCCACCTGTTGACTGTGTTAATTTTAAATTGGCCTTCTTTATTTGGGTCCCCCAGTCCATCTTGTCATTGAGTGTAATACCCAAGTAATCAAAAATGGACACTCTCTCTAGGGACCTACCCTCCATTTGGGGGTGCGGGCAATTAGTAGTGTTGGCATGAAAGACCATATATTTAGTTTTATGGATATTGATCTCCAGATTCCTCATCCTGCAAAATGCGCTAAACTCTTCCAGTACACGCTGCATACCCATTGGTGATTTAGACAGGACCAGCGTGTCACCAGCAAACATTAAAGCTGGTATTTTGTGGCTCGCTAACCTTGGTGAATCTACGTCCTTCACTGACAAGAGTGTTTCAATTAGACCATTTAGAAAAAGGGAAAAGAGGGTTGGCGCTGGAACGCATCCCTGCCTCACCCCTTTCTCCACAGGAAAAGGAGCTGTCAGCTCTCCTTTCTTGCCATGTCTTACCCTCGCATAGGTGCCTTTGTGTAAGCGATTCAGCAGCTGGCATAGGTAAACTGGCGCTCCCATATCATAAAGAAGACCCCATAACTGATCACACTGCTCCATATCAAAGGCGGACTTAAGGTCCACAAAGGTTAGATAAAGGCTACCACCTTCCAATATTACAGTTTCCCAATGTATTAATTGCAATCTGAAAATCTAATCGATGGTCGAGGTTTTGGACCTAAATCCTGCTTGTAAAGGAGTTAATGCATTCATCTCGTCCATCCATGATTGCAATCGCCCCAAGAGGACACGGGCAAATATCTTTCGGGTGACATCGATGAGGTTTATTGGCCAATAGTTTGGCGGGTTATGTGGTGAGCCTTTTTTAAAAATAGGAATAATTTCCGTACCAGCCCAGGTCAGAGAAAGTGCCATACTTTGAAGGATGGCATTGAATAGAGGCTGTAAATAGGGTGCCCACACTACTTGTTAATTTCTGAACAGGTCACCAGGAATTCTATCCAGCCCTGGTGCCTTATTAGGTAGTAATTTACCCAGCACCAGAGTAACTTCTACCAATGTACAGGAGGTGGATCCATGTTTAAAGGAATTTGATCTATGTCTATTGTCCTATATGCTGCAACTTTATCCAGAGGCCTTGAATATAAAACTTTAAAATGGGATCTCCAAGCTTCTTCCCCCAGATTTGGTTCAATAGCAGAGTTGCCTTCGGAATGACTAGTCTTGACTAAAGTCCAAAAGTCTCTCATGTCTCTAGTGTCTAAAGCTTTCTTGATTGCTTCCCATTTTTCAGTCTCCCAAGCTGCTTTAGCTTCAGCTAGGGTATTTTTGTAGTGTAACCTGGTTATTATGGTACATATGACGTCCTTATTCTTAATCCCAAGTAACAAAGTGAGTTTGGCTCCCTACACTCTTTGTTATACCAGGGATGTTTAGGTTTAGGGTCAAGATTATTAATTTTTTCAGAATTATAAAAGAACTCCACCAACTTTAAGAACAAATCCTGGTGGTTCCTATTTATCAACAATAAAGATTCATAGCCTTGGTTATTTTCTGACATACAAAAAGCAGTCTCTAAAAAAGGAATGGTTTGTGTGTACAGGGAGACCATTTTTTCGTTGGATGCAGCAAATGTTTCCCAGCGTACTCTTCTACCTCCTTCTATTGCAATTAGATTTGGGACAGGTTGTGTTAATGGACCCCAATCAACCTTAAGTTGTGAATAAGCTATCTCTACCACCAATGGGTTGTGGTCACTTTCACATCGAGATTGGACTGCAAAGTCTTAGAAGTAAGACGTAAGTGTGCGGGAATCCCACCTCTGGTGAGGCACCTGGCAGGGTGTCCCCTCCCGTCCCTGTGTGGTTCCAGGAGACTCGCCTAGTATGTTAATAGGGGCACGGGAACTGCCAGGTGCCACTATAGCCTCAAGAGTTTTCCTAAGAGGGAGATCCATGGACTCAGATCTTTCACAATTTTGATACGCAACTGGCTGAATAACTATACCTTCAATTTGTTTAACTGGAGGATCCAGTCAATCGACCAAATCTAGGCTACTATATCTATTGCTAACTGGGACATTAAAAGGCGAGGTGATTTCGGAGCCCCGTCCCATAATTAGCAGATTTCCAGTCTGGGCTCTCATTTCCCACTTTTGTTTACACTTCCCATCCTTTCTAACAAGGGATTAGAAGGATAAAAGTAGCCTAGAGGAAGTGTCTGGATGCCACTATTCTCCCTGGGCAATCCCCATTTAAGAATATGTTGGACCACCCTGGTGTCCCTAAAGTTAATCAGAACACAATCCCCCGGGATTTCTTTCCGCCTCTGCCCCAGTCAGCTAACCCTCAGAGCAAATACAATTTCACTCTGTATTAAGGATGGGAGAGGTATATGTTTGTTTAGCCAAAAAATAATTTAGTTTTTCAATTCAGGATAAGACTCTCCTCTACCTGTTTCCAACTCTGGTACTCCAGCTAATATAACAGTATAGGGAGTAGAGGCTGACGGTAGGTCTATACATGGCAGGGTAGATTTTGTTGTCCTTGAATTAAATTGGCGAATATTCCCATTATCACCTTTGCAATTGCTGAATAAGTTTTGTTCCGCCAACGGACCTAAGGTTGGTAATGTATCCCTAGGGCCGTGGGCAATGTCCCCCAAATGTATTGGCCCATGTTGAGAAGCAACTGGGGCTACAATTTGTTGGATGGGGGATAGGCCCCATTTGAGCGTTGAATAACTGGTACAGCAGTAGAGACACGTGTAATCACATGATTGCATTGAGGAACGGGGATCTGGTCCAGAGATTCGATATTTTCAAAAGTGTTTGAGATTGTGTCTATTTTACTCCCCCAAGAATCTACCAACAAGGTCAGCTTCTCTATGTGTCTCATTACAACTTCTAGTTCAGATTTTACAAAATTTTCAAAGTGTGTTTTAAGCTCTTTAACCAAATTTGATGCCCATGTCGGAGGCTCCAATGGTTCTATGCTACTTTTGCCAGCTATATAACCCTCTGTCTGTGGCTTTGGTGCTACTCTCGATGTGCAATTCGCTTGCTTCCCCCCCTTATGGACTTTTTGTTTCCGCTGACCACCCTTCCTGTTTGCCCCCCCGGGTAACAGATTTATTTACATTTTCTAGAATTGCATTTTTTAAGGCAGGCATTAAATCAGGAGTAATCAAGAGTTTTACTGTTTGGGAAGAATCAAAAACTCCTGTTTCCAAAGTTGGTGCAATTTTTGGGTTGATAGGTGTTAGGGAGAGGTGTCTCTTGGTGCGTTCTATCTCGCTAGAGACAGCCCTGATTGCCTGCCGTAACATTTTGTCGATAGCTGTGGGTTTCACATTGGGGGTTCGCACAGAAGTTTTCTGTCTGGTGTTAGGCCTTATAGGCAAAGAGGTGCTCTCCCCCATGCATGTGCGGTGACTGAGTTTCCTTGATAAAAGGGGAATACAGAAATAGTTATTATTCAGTTGGATGGAACGCACACGCTCCCTACAATACTTCAAATACTGTAATCCCAAAACGTCACTCTTTAGAAACCCTCAAACACTCTCCCAAGTTCTCCAAAAGTTGGCCAATGCCCGGACATTAAACATAGCAACTCACTTATCACAAGTTATCAGGGGGGTGGCCCAGCCCAGCCTTGGTCAGTCTCAAACGGGCTCAGACGGGCCTGCCCTTGGCACGAGCTTCGCCCGGCACGTCCAGCGCTGCGGGGGTAGAGGCTGCGCTTTATGCACAGAGATGGACCAGTGCCTCCCCCTCATCAGCTGGTCCCGAAACACCTGTGCAAAGTCATGTTGCACCCTGGCTGATGTAGTCCTCAGGGTGATTGGGCGGAATGCGGCAAAGAGGCTGCGCCTCCAGAGCAGGCGTAGGCGGGTGTCAATACCCGCAACAGGAATCAGAAGTGTCGCCAGTAGGAAGGCAAAGCGGCAGCAACAGGGACCCACGCTGCGGGGGGAGAGGCTGTGCTCTATGCGCGGAGATGGACCAGTGCCTCCCCCTCGTCAGCAGGTCCCGAAACACCTGTGCGAAGTCGGTGTGGCACCCTGGCTGATGTAGTCCTCAGGGTGATTGGGCGGAATGCGGCAACGAGGCAGCGCCTCCAGAGCAGGCGTTGGCGGGTGTCAATACCTGCAACAGGAATCAGCATGGTCACCAGTAGGAAGGCAAAGCGGCAGCAACAAGGACCCACGCTGCCGGGGTAGAGACTGCGCTTTTTGCGCGGAGATGGAACAGTGCCTCCCCCTCGTCAGCAGGTCCCGAAACACCAGTGCGAAGTTGCGTTGCACCCTGGCTGATGTAGTCCTCAGGGTGATTGGGTGGAATGCGGCAACGAGGCAGGGCCTCCAGAGCAGGCGTTGGCAGGTGTCATTACCCGCAACAGGAATCAGCAGTGTCACCAGTAGGAAGGCAAAGTGGCAGCAACAGGGACAAGTTTATTCACTCATGAGAGAGACCACGTCCATACAACACCCTCAAGTGTTCCAGGAGGTAGTGACTTGAATGCACAGACCATGGGCCTTTTATACTAGTTTGTTTGCACTGGTAAACATGTAGTTACAAATAGAAGGTACAGGCCTACAGATGAATAACTACAGACAAACATGGGAAAATGTGGAAATCACTTTGCAAAGTGAGAGTGGGAGCAGGAGTGCTTATGGCAGCACTAAGAGATTGACAGTTGAGTCTGAGACCAGGTGTTCTGGCAGCTACAAACTCTTTAGCATGCATATTGCTTTTAGCTGAGTCAGGAAGTTAACTAAAATAGACCACTCAGGCAGGGAAAAAGACGAGCAGCAGAGGATGGAAGAATTACATAGCTGACAAAAGGGATGCCACAAACAAGATGGTTTCAGCTTATGCTAACAGAGATTATTTGCGATTTCCACAGATGGCCCTTTTAACATGCTGAAGACATCTTCCTATACTTTTGAGGGAGTACGGAAAACATTGTGCACATCTATCTGCATTAATTCAGTAATTTCTTGGTCCATTGCCAAGCGAGCATTCACATTTGTAACATTTTGTTTAGATGGTATACATGAGGTACAAGTAGAAATACAAAGGGAACAAAGCACCAGGCCACATTGTATACATAATCAAGAAACTAAAAGAATCGCAGTAAATATACATAGGGCTGACAATACTTTCCAGCCCCATACAGTAAACATAGTCGATAGCCATCTAGTCAAAGTCCATGTCCCTGAATCCTGATGGATTTCAGTGGCTATTTTGTGTAGCTTGGAAATCGCTTCAAAAACTGAAGGGTTGTAGTCAGGGATATATACACAGCAGCTGCTCCCAATGATGTGGCATGTTCCACCATGGTTGGCCAGGATGACGTCAAGGACCATCCTATTTTGGAGCACCACAATTCTCGCAATTTGTAGTTCTTCTGTGATATTTCGAAGTGCCATGGCTGTCTCATTGGTAACAGCCTCCACAACACGTGTCATGAGCCTTATCTTTCTGCTGTTTAAGGCCTCACCAACAAAGAAGAATAGTGCCAAATTAAAGTCAACGTACTGCTGCAGCGCAGTATCAGTTTGATCCACATCACCATGATTTATTGTCCTCTTATATCGGCTCTTAGAAATGTCATTATACAGTTTATAGTCTTTATGGTAAGATGCAGGTGCAAAAAACACAGGTGGTAGCAAAAAGGACACGTAGCAGCTTCCAGACCACCCAATAGGTAGGTAGTAATAGCCTTTACTTCCACAAATGAAATGGGTGTTATGTAATGACAAAAACTGCTATTGTTTATTCCAGTAACATTTAACACCATAGTACAGTCACTTTTCCCCACAGGAATACTGCCAATACTGCTCACACAAAGGTCTGCTCGAGCTCTAGTAAACGCTACAACTGGAGGTCCATTACCCTTGACAGTTCGAGTGTTAGGGAAAACATAGCATGGGGAGGAATTTCTTCTGCAATACTCCTCCATTTCCCAAACAGTTCCTTTAGCTTGTGGCTCTCCTTCCTCATCAGGGTAACAAGCACTGTTCAGCTGGGCATTCAGTCCACCTACATCAGCATATGTATTGTTAGCAACTTTAGAAGCCCATAATAGCGCAAACCAGGCTTTGCAGGAGCCATTGTGTGAAAACGGTAGAGGAATAAAAGGCGTTCCTCCCTTCTACTGATGAGCTGGCATCATTCCACACACCCAATAGTTGGAGATGTTCATAGCATTATGGGTGTGATGCAACATTTGAATGTACGTATTGTTGAGGTAGGACATTCTGTGCTTTTGCTTATGATAAGGAAGAGTGTAATAGATGTGCTCAATGGGGACAGGAGTAGTAGCAGTCAGTAGTTTTCGAGCAGGAGCTACTCCCTCTACAACCCATGATATTGTAGCGATGATGACAACAATCAAAGGTAGTCCAATAATGAACATGCTCTTTTGATCACAAACTCTTGCAGCAGTTGATTTCTCTCCGTAGGCATGTTCATCTTGTCGCTGAACAACAGAACACATGTTGGCCTAAGGTCCTGGGCAGACATTGGTTTCTTCACTGAGGTTGAGACAAGTAGCCACTAAAAGAATACTCCCCTTTGTAACTCAGTCTTTCACTAACCCAGGACAGTGGCTCAAATAGTCTTTTTCAGCAACGACGCATCTCTCTTCCGGGGTCACAGCTGATATGGTGATGTACCAGGGATCGTGTGGTCCGAAAAGAATTCTTCAGGTCCTTCAGGTGATGTAGCTTGTCCTTTCTTGGTATCCAGGATGTCGCGATAATATGCCAACACAGCTGGGCTCACTAGGTCTTGCAATACCTTCCAAGAATGAGTTGCGTGCACCCATGTCTTCTGGTTGGTCACTCGAACCACAGTCCTGGTAGCCAAGAGCACCTGCTCAGGGCCTCGCCATCCGGGTGCTAGGGAGCTGGCTCTCTGGAGGTATTTTTTTACGACAAAGTCACAAGGGCGCAAGCAGTGGCCCTCACCTTTCGACCTGTCTGGAAGCTGTTGATAAATAGAAGACAAACTGTCAGTCAACTGAGACAAATAGTCATTCATCAATACATAGGGCACATCATGTATAGGGCGTGGCTTAGGAATCCCCCAAATATTCATTGGCTTCCCAAAAACCACCTCATACTGTGTGAGGCCAGATCGTGCATGTGGTACCGTTCTAATAGATAGTAAAGCCAATGGCAGTGCATCAGGCCATTTCAAAGATGTGGAAGCCTGTACTTTGGCCAGTTTTAGTTTAAGGGTAGAGTTGTAACGTTCCACTAGTCCTGCTGATTGTGGGTGCAAAGCAGCATGATACTTCTGCTTAATTCCCAACCCTTTCATGAGTTACTCAACAACTTGCCCAATAAAATGTGCACCGTTGTCACGCCACAAAACTCGACAAATGCCGAATCTGGTGAAAAAATCCTTTAGGAGCACCTTTGCTGTAGTAAGAGCTGTATTATCTTTCATAGTGTATGTCTCTATCCATTTACTAAAGGCACAAACCACCACTAGGACATACTTCAGATTATTACAGCGTTCAAGCTGGATGTAATCAGCGTTCAAGCTGGATGTAATCCATTTGCAGGACCTCAAGAGGTGCAGTAGGTATGGCAAACCCTCCTGCTGGAGTTCGTGTTCCTTTTCCAGGATTATACAGGCAACAAATCAGAGAAGCCTGGACTATCTTTTTAGCTGTGCCGGCAATATCTGGATGATCCCAAACTTCCATAGGTTGCTTCGTCATTGAGGACGCCCCAACATGTCTCCCCCATGTGCCATGTAAATCACAGGATGTAATAGGCTGCGGGTAACTTCCATTTAGTCATTTCTGTATTCCTCCAACAGCCCACATCGTCCAATGCTCCCTCCTTGGACCATCGGTCTAATTCATCAACAGAGGCAGATTGTTGCATGTCCAGCACCTCTTGTCTGGCATCATGTCAACATTCAGCCTGTGACTTAACTACATACACAGATGTAGTACTTTGTTGCATTGCAGTCTCACGGGCTGTGTAATCTGCAAAGGCATTTCCTTTTCCTATTTTATCATTCACTTTCTTGTGTGAACTACACTTAACAATTGCCACTTTCTAAGGATATGTCTAGGCAGTAAGGAGTTATGTACTAATTCCCCATTCACTATTTCTGCGCCATGTGAAGTAAGAAAACCTCTTTCCTTCAAGAGTTGCCCAAAATCCTGAGCAACTCCAAAATCATATCGGCTATCGGTATAGATGTTAACAAGTAGATCTGAACTAAGCTCACATGCTCTTGTCAGTGCTATCAACTCGGCTGCTTGAGCCGCCTTCTGTGGGATGTGAGGTGTCTCTACTACTGTCTGAAGTGTTGTAGTTGCATAAGCAGCAGATGTCGTGTCATCAGGCAACTTCAGGCAAGACCCATCAACCCAAAGTTTCCCCCTCAACGTTAGAAAGAGGTGTATCTTGTAGGTCAACACAACACTTTGTTTGTTCTTCAGTAAGGGATATACAATCATGTAGCTCTTGTGACTTGAGACTGAGTAGCTGGAAATGGCAATAATGTAGCAGGATTTAGAGTCAAACATCTTTTCAACATGATAGGAGGGGCCAAAAGTGTCAATTCATATCCTGTCAAACGGCCACTAGTCAAATGTTGCGTTTTCATTTGATTTAACAGTGCATCAACTGAATGGGGTACTTGCACAAGCAATCTATGTGACAAGACTATTCCCTCACTTTGACGTATGAACACAGCTGTCGTTGCCACCCCTCGAAAACAACCAGACAGCGCACGAGCAACTGGATCAAGGACAGCTGAGAAATATGCACAAGGATGCTGCTTATCACTGTGTGTCTGTACTAAAACTGAGAGAGCACAACCGTCCCTCTCGTGTACATAGAAGGTAAAGGCCTTAGTGTAGTCTGGAGTTCCTAATACTGGTGCAGAACAAACATTGTGATGTAACTTTTGAAAAGCATTCTGGCATTCAGTAGACCATGGGAGAGGCATCGGAGTGTCTTTAGTCAAAAGGGCCAACAAGGGTTTAATAATGTGAGAAAAACTAGGGATCCACTGCCTACAGAAAGAAGTAAGGCCAATTAGTGCACAAACATCCTTCTGAGTACGGGGCAGAGGAGTATCTAAAATGGTCTGAATGCGGTCTGGTGTGAGTGCACGTCCTTCCTTAGACAGGAGGTGACCTAAGTAGGCAACCTGCTGTCTACAATATTGCCATTTCTTCCGTGAGATTTTATGATGATGAGAAGCAAGGAATGAGAGCAATGACAGTGTACCTTCTTCACACTGTTCAGGGGTATCGGCAGCCAACAAGATGTCCTCGACATATTGAATAAGAGCCACCTCTTTTGGCACAGGAAAGAATCAAGCTGCCTTTTCAATGCCTGGCTATAAATGCTAGGACTCTCTGTATACCCTTGTGGAGCTCTACAGAATATGAATGATTGATTATTCAAAGTGAAGCCGAACAAATAAAGTCTGTCAGGATGAATAGGTTTTGAGAAAAATGCATGTTTCTAATCACTCACACTAAATGTAGGTGCAGTAGGAGGAACCATAGTAAGAAGTGTTGTGAAGTTGGGAACTACAGGATATTGGGGCACTACAATTTTGTTGACTTCTTGTAAGTCCATGATGAATCTATATATTTAAGTGTTAGTGTCTTTTTTCAAAATAGGAAGAATAGGGCTATTACAAATGTTATAAGGGACTTCTTCCACAACCCCCACTCTGATCAAATCAATGTTAATTAATGCTTCTTCGCCTTCCCGAGATATTTTATATTGGGGCAGTCGAGGCAACAAATCACCTTCCTTCACTTGCATATGTACTGGTGGAATAACCATTTGTCCCACATCAGTATCTGATATAATCCCCAAAGTACTAGGTAATGATGCCAGAGCAACATCCTCTTAAATGAGACAAGAACTCTCAACCATTGGATAGTTATCATTTAAAATAACACGCACACCTTCTGGGGAATAACGTATTGTAGCATGGACATTTTTAAGCAGATCGATACCCACAATGTTATCCGGCGTGTTAGGGGAAAGCAAAAATGGACATGCTGCAGTGAATTTATCAAGACTAAATGCAAGTGGCTGTGATAGTGGGCTAAGTGTAGGTGTCCCATAGAATCATATCAATGTTATCATTGCGCCAGACAGGGAAGCACTAGAAACAAATTTTTTAGACAGAGCACTACGAGTAGCTCATGTATCAACCAGAAACAGATCAGTAGAGCCCAAGACATTTGCATCACCATAACCCCATCCTAGGCATTTTATGCATAATTAGAATCCACAAGACCATCAGTTGAATAATCAGACATTTGATATTGATTTCATCTATCGAAGGTATTTGAATAATTCAGGTTGTGTTCAGCTGCCTCAAACCTGGTACGATTTCCTATTCCTCCCCTTTGTCCTGAATTCCCTGGGCGTCCTCTCATGCTTCCTCTACCCCGTTGATACTGCTGACCTCGCAAAAGGGGAAACTCATAACGCCAATGTCCAATGTCTTTATAATAAGCACACTGATCAAAAAACAAAGTTGCTAGAGAGAAAGGAGGCACATCAGGGGTATATACTGCACGGCCGCCTATACCACTACCTCTGAATGGTAGACCATAGACTTGAGCCAACATAACTTTCATTTTAAAATCCTTAACCTTTTTATCCTCTTTGCCTTTTGCTTTCAACTCCATAGTCAAAAGGGAAACTGGGGAAGACCTAGTCCATGAACTCTCGCTGGCCTTTAGGCGACTAGCTATTTCTGGCAACATGTTAGCGACTAATTTGTCGACAAACAGATGCTTTCCCGTGTCATATGTCAATGACTGCCCACTAAAGTCATGGAATGTCTCTTCAAAGTGTGTAAAGAAATCTGAAACTGACTCATCCACTTTCTGTTTACAAGATGCTAACGTTGTCCAATCTATTTTCTTAGGGGGTATAAGAGTTTTTAACTTAGTTACAATAGCTTTAGGAAGATCTAATATCACCTGTTGTGGTTTCTGTGCAGGTTCTCTAGCCACATCTATTTCCTCTAAATGCACCAAAGTATCACCATAAGCTGCAATATCGTCTACCTTCCGAATTGTTCTCCACATATCAGGGATTTAATAAGTCCAAAAAACAGATCGATTTCTGGCAGGATCATTGTGCAGATACTAATAGCTCCTTCCACTTCTTCATAAAAAGTGGCCGGATTTTTCCGTGGGTCGGGCAAAGCAGCTTTAAGAGACATAACAGCTGCTCTACTCCAAGGGGTATAAACCCAATTATAAATAAAATATCCCTTTGCATCATCTGAGATTTTATCGTCACTTGTTCCCCCTCCCTTTGGAGGAACATACAAAGGCGCAGCTTCACGCATCGGTTTTACAGTAACTACAATATCACAAGTGTCTTTATCTGTCCCTGTAGCTCCTTCTTGTCGCGCTGGGGACTGAACTGTTTGTTCACTTGTAGCTTTGCTAGCTGCTTTTTTCTCCTCTCACAGACGGAATGAATCAATTCGTATTTTAACCACTTGCCTAATTAGATCAGGCACCTGGGAAGGAAAAAAGGTGCCATCACTTAATTGTTTATAATCAGAATTTATATGAGATATGTTTTCTAAAACTGAGTATTGCTTCCCAAGTAAACGTCTCTACAAAAGATAACTGCTCTAAATCTATCCACTTCTGAACCATTGCTATGAGTTCTGGAGCGGGGGCATTCTCACAAGCTGATTTACGAGCAGCAGATCTAAGAGTGGCCTTGCATTTAGTAGTTAAAGTGGAACGAGTCAGGCGCCTATATTGCTTAAATATATCTTTCTCATCTGAGGACAAATGCTCCTGGTAAGAAACCTCATTCTCAGGGGCACTAGGGAATTTATATGGGTGTGGAGGTCTATCTAACAAGACGGAATCATCTTGAGGTTTATTAAGTATGGGATAAATGGGGCGCCTAATAGGGTACTGGTCAATTACCTCTAAATGACGCTCCCTTTCCTCTTTTTCTTTTATTTCCTTCATTTCCTTATTTTTTAATTCTAATGCTTTTTTATGGATTGTATTTTGCTGTTCTTTTTCTGCTATAGCGTCTTCTTTCCTCGCTCTCTCATGCACTTCTTTCTCCCACATTTGTACACAATCAAACATATCTTGTCAAGTTTTCTTCTTAAATAAACACTGCTCTAAATATTGAATCTTTTTAAAGTCAACTGACCCATTCATAGGCCATCGTAAATCAGGAACCTTTTTCATATATTTGTTCCACAGTAACTATACATTATGGAAGAAATACTATATTTAATGTACATATGCCTATTAGGTGTACCCTCTGGGGGAGCCAGCTGACTTCTTTCTAAATCCATTTTGGTACCTCCAAGACACCAACACAACCTACGAAGTGCGCTAGGAGCAGGCATGCTGCCCAATTATAGTAAAATATTACTTGTCCCAGATAAATCAAAGTAGAGAAAAATCTCCGCATTACCTGCCTTTAATCTTTGCAGTAGGTAAACAAACAAACAAAACCAGAATCTTGGCCAAGCAAATCGAAAAATCAAGAGTGCCGCTTCAGCGACCTTACCAAACAAAAGTCTCCAACCTCCAACTGCCCATCTCTTGGTCGACCTAATGGTCACTGCAAAAACGGGCGCCAAAGGAAATCTCAGTCGGGACCGGCCACCACCTGGAGGGTCGATATCGAGAAAACCGGAAAAACACTTTGGTCTGCAAAGACAAGGGTCTCCTCATGCAGGACGTCTCCTCAGCAAGATTCCACTCTTCGGTCAAGGCCACTCCTTCGGGCGACTGCGTATCCAATGAGCCCCACAAGTCAGGCCCAAACTGTGTAAATGTGCCTTTTTAGGGGCACACCAGTGCAGGGGTCACCCTTATCTTTGTCCACGGGTCCTTAGATCA
The DNA here is from genome assembly GCF_964261635.1 of Lissotriton helveticus. NCBI lineage: Eukaryota > Metazoa > Chordata > Amphibia > Caudata > Salamandridae > Lissotriton > Lissotriton helveticus. The sequence continues at coordinate 1,574,366,178 of NC_136057.1, forward strand.
ACAAAATGGAGATTGACACTGGAGCTGAAATTCAAAATAACAAGTTTATTCACTCGTGAGTGAGACCGCATCCATACAACACCCTCGAGTGTTCCAGGAGGTAGTGATTCAAATGCACAGACCATGGGCCTTTTATACTAGTTTTTCTGCACTGGTAAGCATGTAGTTATAAATAGAAGGGACAGGCCAACACAAGAATAACTAACGACAAACATGGGTAAATGTGGAAATCACTTAGACAGCAAAGGGGGAGCAGGAGTGCTTATGGCAGCACTAAGAGATTGACAGTTGAGTCTGAGACCAGGTGTCCTGGCAGCTACAAACTCTTTAGCATGCGAGTTGCTTTTAGCTGAGTCAGGTAGTTAAATAAAATAGACAACGCAGGTAGGGAAAAAGTTGAGCAGCAGAGGTTAAAAGAATTATGGATGCCACAAACAAGATAGTTTTAGCTTATGCTAACAGAGATTATTTGAGATTTCCACAACACCTGTTGTAAGAAGCGGCTCTATATATATATATTACCTACTGGCGGTCGCCAGTAGGTATATATAGTTAGGATTTTTTTCCTATGGGATTTTTGAAAATTCTATGTTGAATAACTTTGGCGTTTGAGGACGGAATTGGCTGAAATTTTCTGGAAAATGGAACATTTTGTTTCTGAGCAGCCCCTGAAAATTTGGGGGGGGTTTCGTCAAGCGGGGGCCGAGAAAAAAGGGGGGTCCCAAAACGTGTTTTTAACATTGAGTTTTCCATAGGGCGGTTGGACTCACTTTTAGCTCGAACGGCTTAATGGATTTCCACGAAACTTGGCAAAATTGTAGGGACTGGTAGCCCGATGTGCCTTTGCTATGTCTCAAGATATATGCTCCAGTGGTTTTTACGAAAATTAACTTTGAAAAATATATATTGGGCTACATTGGGCTATATATATGTTGGAGCCCAAATGTAGCCCAATGAAGCCCAATGAAGCCCAATGTAGCCCAAAGATGGCCGCCAGAGACAAAAAAAAACAAATGTAGCCCAAATATCAGCCAGATGTAGCCCAACTATAGCCCAGTGACAGAATGTCCCAGAGTGTTTTAAAGAACAACTAGAACGCTAACAGTCTTACTTATGACAAAAGTATGGCACACCTGAAGTCATCTTGATTGGAATAAAGTGGTAACACTTACTACATTTAATTTGAAAAGGAACAAAATAAGGGGTTTCATTTTGCCATAGAAATGTTATATATATATATATATATATATATATATATATATATATATATATATATATATATATATATATATATATATGTATATATATATTACCTACTGGCGGTCGCCAGTAGGTATATATAGTTAGGATTTTTTTCCTATGGGATTTTTGAAAATTCTATGTTGAATAACTTTGGCGTTTGAGGACGGAATTGGCTGAAATTTTCTGGAAAATGGAACATTTTGTTTCTGAGCAGCCCCAGAAAATTTGGGGGGGTTTCGTCAAGCGGGGGCCGAGAAAAAAGGGGGTCCCAAAACGTGTTTTTAACATTGAGTTTTCCATAGGGCGGTTGGACTCACTTTTAGCTCGAACGGCTGAATGGATTTCCACGAAACTTGGCAAAATTGTAGGGACTGGTAGCCCGATGTGCCTTTGCTATGTCTCAAGATATATGCTCCAGTGGTTTTTACGAAAATTAACTTTGAAAAATATATATTGGGCTACATTGGGCTATATGTATGTTGGAGCCCAAATGTAGCCCAATGTAGCCCAATGAAGCCCAATGAAGCCCAATGTAGCCCAAAGATGGCCGCCAGAGACAAAAAAATCAAATGTAGCCCAAATATCAGCCAGATGTAGCCCAACTATAGCCCAGTGACAGAATGTCCCAGAGTGTTTTAAAGAACAACTAGAACGCTAACAGTCTTACTTATGATAAAAGTATGGCACACCTGAAGTCATCTTGATTGGAATAAAGTGGTAACACTTAATACATTTAATTTGAAAAGGAACAAAATAAGGGGTTTCATTTTGCCATAGAAATGTTATATATATATATATATATATATATATATATATATATATATATATATATATATATATATATATATTCACTGAAAAAACCATAGGTTATAGACCATATATAGTTAGGGATTAGCATTTACAAAACCTTATTTTACTCACACAAAACCATTGAAATTCCATATAGAGTTAGTTGTACTAACTATATATCGCGCACCCGCAATCCACTGCTGATCATGTCACATATTACATCATTCATGACATGGTCAGTGACATCACTGATGACATCTCAAATGACATCACTGATGACATCACTGATGACATCTCAATGACATGACTGATGACATGACTGATGACATCTCAAATGACATCACTGATGACATCTCAAATGTCTTACATATTGAAGAATGAGTGGATGTATAAGTGTCTGGATGAAGGATTTAGTAGGTGTGTGACTGACTGTATGAGTGAGTGATTAAATGTGTGTCACTGAGTGCATGGGTTAGTGAGTAAACTGTCTTAATTTGTGCATCATTATGTCTGTTGTTCTGTAAACTGCTGCATGTGTTGATCAGTAGCTATATGAGTAAGTATATGGGTTATTGATTGGTTGCCCAAGTATTTGTATGGGAGACTGAGTGTGTGTGTGGGTGGCTGGGAGGTGTATGACTCTGTGCATAGATGTGTAAGCAGTTGATTCACTAGATATATGGATTCAAAAGTGCATGTGGAAACAGGTGTATGGGCGGTTGACTGAGTGCATTGGTGAGTGAATGGATATCTGAGTGCTACATGTCAAAGTAAGAACATATGTAAAACACAGTACATGTGAGAGTTGACATATATAAATAACTGTGCATAAGAGCCCGTGAATGTGTGAGTGGCTGTATTGATCATTGTGAACTTGTATCAGGGATTGTAAAAGAGAGTAAATATGTGTTAGTATATGTTTGAATAAGTAAGGTATGTATAACTGTATAGTTGAGGAAATGGAGGTGTAATTGATTCTTTGCATGACTGAGTAGGTGTGTGAGTAACTCCATGGATGAGTGACAGTCTGTGAGTGTCTGTTTACACTGAGTGTATCTAAGGTTATTTTAGAGTCTGAAGAAGTTCATCGTATTATCACATGAATGATGTCATCAGTGATGTCATCAGTAATGTCAAATGAGATGTCATCAGTGATGTCATCAGTCATGTCATTGAGATGTCATCAGTGATGTCATCAGTGATGTCATTTGAGATGTCATCAGTGATGTCATCAGTGATGTCACTGACCATGTCATGAATGATGTAATATGTGACATGATCAGCAGTGGATTGCGGGTGCGCGATATATAGTTAGTACAACTAACTATATATGGAATTTCAATGGTTTTGTGTGAGTAAAATAAGGTTTTGTAAATGCTAATCCCTAACTATATATGGTCTATAACCTATGGTTTTTTCAGTGAATTTTCAAGGTTTTGTAAATGCTAATTCCTAACTATATATGGTCTATAACCTATGGTTTTTTCAGTGAATTTCAATGGTTTTTTAATAGCAAATATCAAAACCTTTACAATGTATTCTTCTTTAAATCGAAAAATATTTTTTACATGTTTTTAATACAATTTTTTTTTATTATTTTTATTGTTTCGCTCCCGGTACGCGAACCGGTTAGCTTCCCGTTAGCTCAATTCGGAGCCGCGACCCGGTCCGCGAACCGGTAAACGTTCCGTTTGCGCAACTGTCGCGTTAGAAAACAACATCGTGACGCGTCGCGTCAGCATGACGTTTCGCGTTCTCGCGTGATACGTCATATGACGTGCTACGTTAGCGTACCCGGAAGCGCAGCGGTACGCGAACCGGAAGCGATCCACGGCGCGGCGCCGACCGCGTAACGTAAACACAGCAGGTCATGTGACTCGGTAATAACACTTTTCATTGGTTCATTTCACTTTTGGTTTCCTAATGATGTAATACTAGGTCATGTGATCTAAAATGAACACTTTTCATTGGTTTAGAACTTTTGCTTTTCCCAAATGATGAAAACCCCTCCTTCTTTCCTCACTCTGACTTTCATCTTGGTGAGAGAAAGACCCTTTATTTACATTGTGACATGGCTTCATTAGTAGCTTCAGCTGGTTCTAACCCACCACCTCCACCAAATCCAAAGAAGAGAGGACCACCTGCTGAAGTAATTTTACAACAAGAAGAGGAAGAACAGGAAGAGGAGGAAGAGGAGGAAGAGCCAAGGTTTTTGCCAGAGGAGCCCAGGAGGTATAATCGAAAAGAGAACTACATTTGGCAATTCTATAAATTTCCTGAGGGGCAAAAAAAAGTAAATGCATGCTACGTGTTTTGCCGTATATGCGGTGATAGACTGTCAAGGGGAACTGAAAAAAAGTACAGTTACGGCAATTACACTATGCATCGGCATATGAGTAGGTGGCATCCTAATAATTATAGTGCTGCCCAGCTACGTGATGAGCAACAAAATCCCCTTCCGATGGCAAGAAGATCGGTTGTTCCAGAGGTGTCGGGACCAGAGGCGAGGGAGATGATCCCAAACATTCAAATGTTGTTTGGGCACGTGAAGCAAGTGTGCGTGCACTGCGGCGATTTCATTTGCTACAGGGAAAGTAGCATCATTTTGATTATGAGAGCTATTCAGAATCATGTTAATGTTTGTCCGAAATGCCCCAAAAAATAAATTCTTTTTTTTTTGTTGCTCCTGTTGAGCCCTTTACAATGGATCGTTTTTGTTCCCCCCCCCCCAAAAAAAACCAAAAAAAATATAAAAACGTTCAGAAAATACAAAAAAAGTAAAAAAATGTTCAAAAAATACTAAAAAAAATATAAAACAACAAAAACATTAAAAAAAAAGTTCTTTTCAGAACTACCTCCCCGTTATAAAAAAATTGGTAGAATATTTGGAACTCTGCCAACCTCTATTTCTCTTAGTTCGCTCCCCGGAGCGCTACCCGGTACGCGAACCGGAAGCTAACCAAAAAAATTATTTTTAAAAAAAAAGAACAGTAAGTATAAGGGAAGGAAACAGACAGTTATGTGAAAAGAAAGACAGCTCTAGGGAGTAAACAAGAGATACTGTTACCCACAATCCACTGCTGATGATGTCACATATTACATCATTCATGACATGGTCAGTAACATCATCAGCAGTGGATTGCGGGTAACAGTATCCTTAGTTTACTCCCTATAGCTGTCTTTCTTTTAACATAACTGTCTGTTTCCTTCCCTTATAGTTACTGTTCTTTTTAAAAAAAAAATTTTTTGATCAGTCAGAAACAGTGACATTAATAGAAACAGAGAGAGTGAACAAGAGTGAAGAACTATGGTCCTCCTCAGCCACCCTCAGAAAACCAAGGGGGTCAAGATACATCTACCGTGCCCCCTTCTACCCATTCTGAACATTATTTGCCCTCCATCTTGTATCTTGATTCGACCGAAACACAAAATGGTGGACTCCCGTAACGCTGCTGGTTTGCGAACCGGGCCACTTCCCGGGAAGCGGTCCAAAAAAAAAGGTGGGAAAGTAATTCACAGACACTAAGAGTAATAGAGACGGAGTGAGTGAACAAGACTGAGGAACTATGAGAAGAGAGGGACTGAGAAAAAGAGTGGAAGGAGTTGAGTAAGTAGGTAATGGAGAAAGGAATGAGGAAAGTAGCAAAGGCAGGAAACTGAGGGTTAAAGAAGTGAAGCAGTGGAACTAATAGTAGGTGAATGTGATAGAAATGTAACGAAAAGAGTACAAAATATTTACCTTATAATTGCCGTTAAATTACTCACTTTTTGTTTTTATACTTTCAATCTGTGAAAGAGAGAACCAACATTTGAAAAATATTAAAACATGTATTTAAAAATTACAAAAGACAAGGGAAAAGATTGAAGGACAAATAGTTTTTCAACAACTTTGACACTGACAGAAGATTCTGCTTCTCCAGGCCCCCTACACAGTCCTAAAGATATACATTTTAAACTAACAGTATCTTGATACAGATGAAGTGAGGCCTATCTTAAAACATGGTGCATCTTTTGCATTGCTCTTGTTTCAGAAAAGTGTCGCTTCAGGATGCCAATAACATGTCTCCTATCCAGAGGTTTGTTTGAGGTGAGGCCTACTCAGAGTTCAAGATGAGATTTACACTTGTTGAAGTGTACAGAGGAGATAATATCTGTGAAAGTCTACCAATGAAGTGAGTCATGTCCACTGCACTCTTCAACAAAGTACAAACCTCCTATGTTTCCCTGGACAGACCTAAACTTGATCTGCACAATGTGATTCGTAATGATAGGAAACACAGGTGATGTAATTGAAATACGTGCAATTTATTTTGCTCATTTCTCAATCACATCACTTGCGTTTCCTTTGCTTAGGTATCTCATTGTGCAGATGTAGTCTAGCATATGAAAGAATACGCAGAAGTGCAGCACTGTATGCAACACCTTTGACACTTACAGAAGCCTCACCTTCTCCATGCCTCCTACACAGTTCTACATGTACATCATAAATGCAAACAGTACAGAATTAATTATACATGTTAAATGGTTTATTTTTGCTGTTCTCAGAATGTATCAAAATTCACTAAAAACAGTGACTTAAAGGTATTCATCATATAACAGCGGGGAAAAAAAAACACAATCAAAATGATTGTGTTTAAAAAACCCATACAACATCAGAAATCAGAATGCAGAACTCCTTAAAGTTAACTTACTTTCCATGACGTCCAAGGATGTCCTATGAACAGCTTACACTCTTTTGTGCTGTTATTACTTTCAGCCCGCCACTTTCTGAAAGAAAATCTCCATCGTTTTTAAAAACACGTTACATCGAATAAATGACTTCTTGCTCTCTACCACAAGTTTCCTCAAGGCCAAATCTGGTCAGAGCCATTTATAACTCTTGGATTTCTTGTAAGCCAATCCCGTCATTTGGAATTTCCGCAACTTTCAGAATTAAAATGTTGAAGATCATTTTCACAATCCTGGAATAGTAATATCTTCCCCTTCTTGCTCAGTCATGTTCTACATTTCCTATGACACTGATACTGCTTACTATGAAGCAGACTTACACTACCTCTATGACTACTACAATTATTTAATTCTCTACATCACTTTTAATCACAAAGCAATGTAAAACAGTAGACAGCATTGCAGACTTACATTCCCTCTACTCCATGTTTTGATTGGCTGCTTCAATTAGCTTATAAAAAGAAACAGTTTTTCTGAACTCATTCAAAGTGCACATATTTCTCCATGACGTCCAGTCCTATGGTTAGAAGTTATGTCTCTGAACTACACTTATCCTCAAGGCCAAATTGTGTAGGAGCCATTAGAACTTCTTGAAATTCCACAGAGCACATCCCGAGATTATTTCCCTAAAATTTTGGTTTTAAAAACACCAGGTAAGAGTTTTTAAGGTCATACGGCAATTTTTTTTTGAAAATTAAAACAGAATCATTGCAGAATGACCAGCCATTTCTAGACTTTAAATAAGCTGTGTAATGTCCTGATGTTATTGAAGGGCCGTCATGATATATAATTGCTGCAGTTACAAAAGTCCTTCCTGATATTGACAACTGCGAAGCTACAACATTTTTAATTAAAGTTGTCAATTTTGTTCCATCAGGCCTACATCGTTGGAACATTAAAATGACGTACTGGCCATATGTTCGTATAAATAATGTGGACATCATTTCAGATTTACATTGGCTACACTCCATGTTGTGATCAGCTGCTTTTACTAGCTTATTAAAGGAGACTGATTTACTGTCTGGCAAAGTTAAATATATAAATCTTTCTGAGTCTACACTAGTAGTACTTGATACCATACAGTTCTCGCAGTCATGCTGCCATTGATAAGAAAGCCCAAACAGCTGATCTACATCTACACCTTCAGCATGTAATACATCAAGCATGTACATTAAAAACTCCTGACAATCTTGCTGAATATTTTGAGAGAATTGTGTTTGGCCTGAACATCTGTCTAACAGATTTCGAATTTCAGACACACTTTCTATGTTTCTTCTATCAGTGCTACATTTCTCTAACACAGAATTTAACAAACTGCAAAATCTTTGATCAGAATTGACCACAATCTCTTCTTTTACATTTTCTAGAGAAAACAAAACATTAACCACTACATTAGCATAACAGTTGACACCAGAACTGTTTTCAAACTGAAAACCAACAACATCTTCAACAGAATCCTTTTTGTTTCTGCTTGTAATTTTAGGTTCATTGACTTTTTGTCTTTTTGCTACAACCTCCCCAGTATTGTTCTCATTTCTTCGTTTCCGGCCTACCACACGTTTCTCAAACAAAGGATACTGAGGCAAATGTGGCGCATACTCTCTTCTTAACCTATTGTATTCCTTAACACAATCTAGATCCGCACAAATGTTTGTGACATCACACTCAATCAAGTACAATCCCGATAAAGTTCTAACTCGTGACAATGCCACATATGCCATACCCTCCTTGAACACAGAACTGCCAATATTCACCAATGCACTGTCTACACTTAAACCTTGCGATTTATGGATTGTCACCGCATATGCCAAGCAAACAGGAAACTGCTTACGGCGAACATATAAGTCTTTTACAAGCAAAAATCTAGCAGAACAACGACCAATTAGCTGTACTTCCTCAATGCCATCAAATTTAATTTTTAAAAATTCAATTCCATCTCTATTTCTGTATTTCACAAAATCAACAACATTACCCATTGATCCATTTACCAGACCTCTTTCAACATGTAAATTCCTTCTTAAAATTATACGGCAGTTCAAGCACACATTCAGAGTCTTTTCAAAACCTGCAGTTTTAGATATACTCTTCTCTAATGAATCCAATTTTGTTTTCAGATTCTCAGACAAAATAATTGTTGATCCCATATGCTCTACTCTATCAATAGCTTCCAGTTTCACAATCTCTTGCTTTTCTAAATGCAACATTTTGTTGTTAAATTTGGCACATTCTGCAAGAGTTGGCATCAAACATATTCCAGATTTCTTCTCAGTAATTTTCTGCAAAATATTCTCAGGCACAACATCTTGTTCTGGATATAAATTTGACAGTAATCGTGCATGTAAAGCTTCTTTCCCATGCTCGGTCACTTTTCCAATTCTAACATCTTGTAGAATAGTCTTGTAAACTTCATCCTTCGCCTGACGCATATTTTCATGCAGTTCAGCATAATTGAAGTTTAACCATATATTGACGTTGCCAATGCTGCCTAGGCACTTCCTGGTATCTTCATGCGTGAGCATTTTGAACACAGGTTGCCCTTTCACTGGTGTCAGCTGCAAAAGATCTCCGAAAACAATGATGTGTTTGCCACCAAATAACACATCATACTCTGTTTTGAGAACTTCTTGCATCCTCAAATGCACAAAGGCAAGCATGACATTGGAAACCATGCTTACTTCGTCAATGATAAGAAGTTTCATTTTCCTCAAGATTCTTGAAACTTCAAAACAAGCATCTCCAGATAGCTTGTGATATTGTAATTTGTTGTCATGCTCCACTGGCAGCATCAGTAAACGATGTAAAGTAATCCCTTTAATATTATGTGCTGCCAGTCCAGTTGGAGCAGTGACAACACAAGACAGCGATGACTCTGTCCTTTCCTGCAAATAGCATGAAATTGCTTTAATGAGGAAACTTTTTCCAGTTCCCGCTTCTCCACTCACGTACAGTCGGACAGGCTTCAACGACGTACATGAGCACTCTTTCTTATCATGACTTAATCCATGATCAATTTGCATGGTAACTTCGTCATATATTTTCCTCTGCTCAACGTTGAGTTGTCTTTCCAACTCTTCTAAGTTAACCGCATCCTCCTGAGCATGTGCCATGGCTCTTTCCACTTCATTCATAGCAGTGGCAGCTTCATTTTCGATAACAGGTCCTCCTAGTGGATCCTGACTCAATGAAGCAGAACTCTGACTGTCCTGAGAACTGTCTCTGGCAATCTCGGCTGCAATTGTTGCTTCCTGCTCAATTTCCGCATTCAACATTTCTACATATTTGGGAAAAGCAGGACATTCTATGGTCTCCTTGGCGGCATTGAAAGAGTCTTCGTAACAGAGGAAATCTCCAAGCAGTTCCTCTTCTGCACGCCAAGGCTTGAAAAGTTGCAAAAGTGCTAAATAGAAAAACTCCTTTTTTTCAGGAGATTCGCCACTCAATTTTCGATGGTTTACCAAGTGGCATTTTCTTTGCTTGACCAGACATCCCTCACTTCCTATTACAGCATACACTCCTTTCTCAGTATCTTCTTTGATGTTCCTCTTGAATATGTAATTTTGCAGAACCTCATACAGACAAACATTCTCGAGGTGACTGCTTCGATTTGGATAATATGTATCCAACATGTTTGTCTTCAAAATGTCGGTACTGTTTGGCTCCTTTTCCGCCAAATACTCAATTTCCCGCACAGGTTTGAGAACTCGATTACGCGTTGCAGCAAGACCAAGACTCGCCCAAACGATACTCCTGGACTTGGCATAGAGACTTGCTGAAGACAACCGGTCAGAACATTCGTACGCTCCGATTTCTCGATGCGACAACATCTTCAGACTGAAACTGTACAACTTCTTGCTGAGGCTCTTTTCATGGGAAATGTCCTCCCACATATCCTTCAATTCTGTCTTCTCTTTTTTGGTGATGTAAGACGTCACATACCGAGCCACAGCCATACAGTTATCAGCCACAAACTGTATATCCATGTTAGCATTCCACATGGACAAAATCACCGGGTTGTAGTCGTTGATGTACTTGGACTCTTCGTTCCTCTTCAAATTGTAAGTGTTTTTAGGTGATTTCTTCATGACATTGTGTCGCAGCGAAGACATCAAACTGTTTACTCTTCCTTTAGAAATCACCGGTCGTGGAAAGCCGAAACGACATTTAGTGTAGAACTTGTCTTTGTTTCGGAATTTACGACGGCAGTACTTTCCACATCGATGGCTTTGGAAACGCAGAACTTTTTCTCTTAGGCTTTTCTTCTCCTTTGCGTTTGGAACAGCACACGTAGAATACTGTTGGATGAAACTCATCACTGAGTCTTCTGGATCCGTTCCAAATTTAGGTGCATCCTTGATCCACAGCAACATATGTATATGAGGAGCACCTCTTGCTTGGTACTCTTTTCTCCAGAAGAAATCCAACACCTCTCCAAGAGGTGGATTCTTCTTATTCATGATGAAAGACATCATAGCTTCAAATCTATGATTGAAGTACCTACATACATTGACTGGATCCAAAGAGCACAGTTCTCCGGGTGTCTTGAATTCGATGTTATCTACGTTAGCATTTGCCTCTCGTAGAAATTCAAGTAAGTCTTCCCAGCCATACTCGGCACAGCTCAGAGTGAGGAACCATGTGGGAGTACCTAAGTTCCTCAGCATACATTTTAAATCACCATGACGACGGTACCAGTACTCATTAGTACCACGCTGACACGCCATGAGATTAATCAGGTGAGAATCCAAAATACTATCTTGGACATTGACTTTATCCATAAAGTCACTTGCCGAGATGTTTTGCATGTGTATACCACTTTTCAAGATGTGGTTCACTGCATATGACAGTCCAGACAGATCGCTTTCAAACAGGAGATGAAACAAATAAGGAATGCATTGTCGAAACCTAGCATCTCCTGCATACAATCACAAAGTCCGGTATTCAGAAGCAGGAATTTGATGAGGTCGCTCATCATATCTTCCTCCCTGACCTGTTGGAAAAAGCTGTGGGAAACACCGAGCTTCCAAACTTTCCTCCCAAACACTAATGGGACTCCCTTTGGCTTGTTTCATTTGAAACAACTCAATAGCATTCCCCATGACTTCCTTGGAATGCAAAGGATGAACACTATAATGTTCATATATTTCTTCACTAGTAGAGGGTTCTACTTTCTCAATTTGACCAGCACACAAATCGCTATCCTCTTCCTCACTTACTTCCTCTTCTGCAACATATACATTCTTATAGTATTTATTATTTTTTTCAAATACAATGTTGCCTTTTTAACTTTCCTAACATCTACAAAATCTTGCCATATTTTCTTATTCTTTGTCGGAACCCCATTAACTAAGATAACCAGAGGTTCCTCTTCCACTTTTTCTACTCCAATTGTGTTAATGTTTTTCTTCAAATCTAGAGGCAAATACACAACTCTTCCCTTTAATCCTCTCTGTAAATCTGATGGAGGCAATTTCCCTGTCTTTGGCTCCATTCTTACAATAGCCTGAAAGGGATGGATACTTTGAATCAAAATAGATTCATAAGTATTTAAATCCTTCAATTCAGAAGGAATCTCAACCAATTCCAGATTATTATGAACTGCTCTAGCAGGCATCTGGTTTTGATTTAATTTGCAAGAACAATAAGTACACACACGTTGATCCAATCCCAAATCAAAACAATTTTCTACCATCAAGTATGTTGCAAAATCCTTCCATTCACTATTATTTTCCCTTTCACTTTTTGCATATAAATCCACTAACTTAGTCTGATTCTTATAATAAGTGCGTCGACAACACACACAAGTGAAATTAGGCCTCTCACTTGATTTCACCTCAAACGTCGCAATTTCCCTCTGGAAATTATCTGTACTGGAAACCTGTACACTATCTTCCACATGACCCTCTTCTTCTTGCTCAATTTCAACATTCTCCTCTTTACTTCCAAAGTAACAAAACTCAATTTCTTCACATATATTCTTCACATCTATTTCAGAACCATGCAAAAGAGCAGCGCATAATTGTTTAAGCATAATTGCTGGACTCTTAGCATAATACAACATTCTAACTAATTTCCTCACTTTGTTATGATGCACTGCTAGCATCCTGAAATGATGAAAAACACTCTGGCATACTCTCCTGGAAAGACAAGCCAGTGAATGTCCATGCAAACCTGTCACTTCTCTTACTCTGCAAGGATCTAATTCTTGCAACAACATCATTTTCTGCTTCAAACTTTTCTTATTAAATGACCGTACAAAATCACAAAGCAAATTGATGGAATCTTGTCGCACACTCCAAATACTACTACACTTCCAGGTGTACACAGGACCCTTAGCACGTCTTCCTAAAACCTCATTACCTAACACCTCTTCTGCCTCTGTTGTCACAAGTTTTTCTTTTTCAACTGGACAACCATCTTTCACTTCATAAGCACGACCACTGGTGTCAACTGCATGCACCAAATCATTATCCTGGAAATAACTCTCCTCATTAAAAAATGCCTCACAGCTTGAACTATGCATCCATTCTCCAGAAAAAACTTCACAAAAATTACTACGATTAACTATTCTCTTCCATCTACTATTTCTTTTGAAATCAAAAATTGCCTTGTTTAGCTTCCTAATTCTATTGATTATCAAAATAAATAACTTACGTTTAATTTCAAATGCCTGATCAATAACTTTCTCAACTTTTTTTTTGTCTTATAAAAAACCAGTTTCTGTTGACCTTTCTTAATATTTTTTAACAAATTGCCAATTATCCTGTTCCGGAACATTCGTTTACGAATCTCCCTAAACTGTTGTTTCCTTCTACTATCATGCACAGAGTTATCTCTTGCTCTAGCAGTAACATTTTTCATTGGCCTTTCCTTTCCATTTGATTTCCTTCTCATTTTATGGACTGAAACATTTTCTGTAGTAATATTTTTTTTACTACACATATTTCTTATAAATTGTTTTGTGCTCTTACCCGGTGCTTTCTTCGTGACTTGACAAATCTTTTTGTTAGAGGACTGCTGCGTATTTTTTTTCACCTGCTGTCTTTGACGTTTTGCAGCCTTTATCTGTCTTTCTATTGTAGGCATGGTGAAATCTTGAAATGATCTGCAGTTGAATCTGTGGAAAAATATAATAAAAAATGTTATTAACCATTATTACCAAACAGTAATCAGTAACAGTGATCAAAAACTTAACACACTACTTGACATTTTAATTAGAAGATTTTTTAGTCGTTGGCAAATTTACAATACAGAAATACCAGAAAAGAAATGACATTTATATTTATGTTACCTATGCTATTTTATATGTGAATCTGATCTAATTTTATGAGCATATTTTAATATTTTATTGAAGACACTACACATAACCTGCTTTTGAAGGTGTCTTTATTTTTAAATTAAACGGTTTACCTTTTTACTTTTTATTAATTATAAATTTTAAAAATAAATGTTTATATTTCCAAAGGCTCAAGCAGGTCAGCTTCCCATCCTATATCATATAATTCGGACAAATCTGCATCCTCATCACGCTCTTCTTCATCCTCAGGATTTAAATCATCCAAGGGATCAACATCCACTGATGTTTCAATTACAAGTTCAATGATGAGGTCAAAATCAACTGATTGCAGATTGTCGCTCATGTTGAGGTTGTCTTTATCTTTAAAGAAAGATAACAACAATGAGATGTTGCAGAGTAAGAGACAAATCTCACAGATTATAATAGTAAAATTGTTTAACAAGAGTAACATTTTGCAGCTATTATTTAGCCATGTCCAGCGATGCTGAGCAGGTGAAGCCTATGTCTAATTTTTCACTGAACAGGACTCATCTCTTCTTAACCTTGGATAAGCCTCACCGACTCTGTGTCCCCTGCACATACTTAAATGTAAAGGGGCAGATTTATGTTAAATGGCACATCCCCAGGCATGCACCAGTTAACGTGCACCACTGCTCTGCCACCCATGGTGTGCCGCATTTACAATCAGATAGGAGAAACCTGCGTCAAAACCCTGCGCCTGCTTGAAGCAGGCATAGGTCTTGACGCAACATTGTGGAGATGGTGCACTACTGAGCCTTGCTGGAGCTGCATCGCACTTGCGATACAACTCCAGCAATGCGCCACCTTAACGGCACAGATGCGTCAAGCATCTGTGCCATTTTTGCCCCATGCTGCGCCGCATTGTAAATGCAGCACACCATGGGTGGCGGAACAGCGGCGCAAGATGACTGGCACATCCCTGGTGATGCGCCAGTCATCATAAATCTATCCCTAAGCTTCTTATCTTGTTAGAGATGAACTGCCATATGTATCATCAAAATATTTTGCATTTCCTAAATAGCGAATTTTAAGGAATAAATAGCGATTCTTTACCATTCCTAATTTGCGATGAGCAAATTGCTAATTGCAAGTTACCCATTCATTTCCATGGGCTAGGAGGCTCATAGGAATGAAGGTTTAATTTGCGATTAGCAATTTGCTCATCACAAATTAGGAATTTTTCCAAGGGTGCAGGGGTGTCTCAAGAACACCCTGCTGCACCCCTGAAAAAGAAATTTGGGGGCATATGGCACACATACATGCCCTAAGGGCATGTGTTGGCGTCATATGGGACCTTTTGTTTTTTTAAAAAAAAGCTTTTTGAAAAGAATTCACAAATTACCACCAATTTACCACAATAGTTTCCAAATCCTTAATGTCATTTTTTACATATTTTTTGTTTGATACATTGCATTTAAGTAGTCACAAAATTTGCAAATCCTTCAGTGCAATTGCAAAATAAGGAATAGCAAATTTTGCTACTCCTTATTTTGCATCAAACTTGTTTGATACATACCATTTGTCTAATTAACATTCGCAAAGGCCAAAATTCGTAGAATTTTGATCTTTGCGAATGCTAATTAGCTTGATACATATGGCCCCAAGTGAGGCCTGTCTTACGACATGGTGCATCTTTTGCATCACTGCTGCATCGGTTTCATGTGGTACGTTTTTTTTACACCATGACATATCTGCCTAAATGCATCAATTTGTAATGTTGTCGCCTCATAGCAAATCTTTTGCACCACCGCTGCATCATAAAAGTGACGCACAGTGGCACAAAAGAGGCATACACCTATCATAAATCTGTCCCTAGCATTTTAAATGATTAATCCAGGATGACGATAAAGTGTGGCCTATCCAGAGGTTTGTTTAAGGTGAGGCCTACTCAGGATTGCAGATTAAAGTTACGCTTGATGAAGAATACAGAGGAGATAATACATGTAAAGGCCTACCAATGAAGTAAGTAATGTGCACTTTATTGCGCCAGTCATCATAAATGTATCCCTAAGCTTCTTATCTTGTTACAGATGAACCACCATATGTACCATCAAACTATTTTGCATTTCCTAAATAGCAAATTTTAAGGAATAAATAGCAATTCTTTACCATTCATAATTTGCAATGAGCAAATTGCTAATTGCAAATTAGCACCGCCGTTGCATCATAAAAGTGACGCACAGTGGCACAAAAGAGGCATACACCTATCATAAATCTGTCCCTACCATTTTAAATGATTAATCCAGGATGACAATAAGGTGTGGCCTATCCAAAGGTTTGTTTAAGTTGAGGCCTACTCAGGATTGCAGATTAAAGTTACGCTTGATGAAGAATACAGAGGAGATAATACATGTAAAGGCCTACCAATGAAGTAAGTAATGTCCACTTTATTGCGCCAGTCATCATAAATGTATCCCTAAGGTTCTTATCTTGTTACAGATGAACCACCATATGTACCATCAAACTATTTTGCATTTCCTAAATAGCAAATTTTAAGGAATAAATAGCAATTTTTTACTATTCCTAATTTGCAATGAGCAAATTGCTAATTGCAAATTACCCATTCATTTCCATGGGCTAGGAGGCTCATAGGAATGAAGGTTGCAATTTGCGATTAGCAATTAGCTCATCACAAAATAGGAATTTTTTCAAGCGTGCAGGGGTATCTCAAGAACACCCTGCTGCACCCCTGAAAAATAAATTTGGGGGCATATGGCACACCTACATGCCCTAAGGGCATGTATGGGCGTCATATGGGACCTTTTGTTTTTTGGAAAAAAATGCTTTTTGAAAAGAATTCGCAATTTACCACAAACTAGAAGTTGGTGGTAGTTTCCAAATCCTTAATATCATTTTTTACATATTTTTTGTTTGATACATTGCATTTAAGGAATCGCAAATTTTGAATTAAGGACATTTTAAGTCATTTCCACATGTGCAGTGTTTTCAAATTATGATTTGAAAATCGTTTTTGGGGAAAAGTAATGGTTTGCAAATTTATGACAAGGACATAATGGTGTATGCTTCTCTATAAGGCATTTCAGTGTCTCTGATGTCATTTTTCCCATATTACATTATAAGACCTTTCCCCATGGAGCACATTCCTTGTAAATATGCTCCCACCTGTGCATGGCGAATTTAGATTTTGACTGTTTGAGTCACATAGCCATGTTAAAAGTGACCCAAAAAAATTGCAAACGTTTTAAAAAAACACATTCATGTGTCTTAAGGACATTTTAAGTCATTTCCCCATGGACAATGTTTTCTAAGTGGCGTAAAAGAGGCATACACCTATCATAAATCTGTCCCTAGCATTTTAAATGATTAATTCAGGATAACAATAAGATGTGGCCTATCCAGAGGTTTGTTTAAAGTGAGGCCTACTCAGGATTGCAGATTAAAGTTACGCTTGATGAAGAATACAGAGGAGATAATACATGTAAAGCTCTACCAATGAAGTAAGTGATTTCTACTTCATTGCGCCAGTCATCATAAATGTATCCCTAAGCTTCTTATCTTGTTAGACATCAACCGCCATATGTATCATATAACTATTTTGCATTTCCAAAAAAGCGAATTTTAAGGAATAAATAGCGATTCTTTACCATTCCAAATTTGCGATGAGAAAATTGCTAATTGCAAATTACCAATTCATTTCCATGGGCTAGGAGGCTCATATAAATGAAGGTGCAATTTGCGATTAACAATTTGCTCATCACAAATTAGGAATTTTTCCAAAGCTGCAGGGGTGTCTCAATAACACCCTGCTGCACCCCTGAAAAAGAAATTTGGGGGCATATGGCGCACATAAATTTTAACAACATTCCTTTACCTCAAAAACGATTTTCAAATCATAATTTCAAAACACTACACATGGGAAAATTACTTAAAATGTCCTTAAGACACATAAAAGCGTTTTTTGATTGCCTTTCCTGCATGGTTGGGTCACTTTTAACATGGCTATGTAACACAAACATTCAAAATCTAAATTTTCCATGCACATGTGGGAGCATATTTACAAGCAATTTGCGCCACAGAGAAAGGTCTTACACTAAAATGAGAAAAATAACATCAGGGACAGTCAATTGCCTTATAAAGAAGCATACACCATTATGTCCTTGTCATGAATTTAAAAACAATTCCTTTTCCCCAAAAACGATTTTCAAATCATAATTTCAAAACACTGCACATGGGAAAATGACTTAAAATGTCATTAAGACACATGAAAGCGTTTTTTGATTGCCTTTCCAGCATGGTTGGGTCACTTTTAACATGGCTATGTAACACAAACATTTAAAATCTAAATTTACCATGCACAGGTGGGAGCATATTTACAAGCAATTTGCGCCACAGAGAAAAGTCTTACATTAAAATGGGAAAAATAACATCAGGGACAGTCAATTGCCTTATAAAGAAGCATACACCATTATGTCCTTGTCATAAATTTAAAAACAATTCCTTTACCTCAAAAACGATTTTCAATTCATAATTTCAAAACACTGCACATGGGAAAATTACTTAAAATGTCCTTAAGACACATAAAAGCGTTTTTTGATTGCCTTTCCTGCATGGTTGGGTCACTTTTAACATGGCTATGTAACACAAACATTCAAAATCTAAATTTTCCATGCACAGGTGGGAGCATATTTACAAGCAATTTGCGCCACATAATTCATAATTTTCTCCTTAAAGCACACTATTCTCTATCTAAATTAAAGAAATATTTTCTCACCTTACCAAATACTTTGAGTTTGAAAACAGTCTCAGAAACACACCAATTTGTCTTCAGCAGAGCAAAAGGTATGCACTCCAGAGTCTGCAGCTATCAAAAGCACAGAAATGCTGTAATTCTTCACACATATCTCTCATGTCACCCAATCAAAACTCTTCCCTCACTTTTTTTCAAATGAAAACCCTTCCCCCCTCTGCCATTTCATGCCTTTTCTGCATGGCAACCACCTCTTGGAAGGCCTCTGTTGTTTGCAAGTTCACACAACAATGTTGCAATTGAACTCTGAACTCTCAGTGCACCTGCATATCCAGTGCATTCTTTCATTTAATGATTTTTTATTGACCACTCAAAATACATCTTTCAAAGAACACATCCGTGCACCCTAACTTTCTGTTTTCAGCAATCAAAATCCACCAATCACTGTTACTGCTTCATGAACACAGAAACTCCACAGTTTTTTTCATTTTAAACTCTCATTTTTTCAACTGCCATTTCATTGCCACACTTCATCTGACTGCAGGAGAACCTTCTCTCACCATGTTTTCTGTCTGGATTGTTGGACATAGTTATATTCACTGGGCTCAAAGGTACGTTGAAAACAGGAAATTACCTAACCTCAATTTACAAGATGTGGAAATTAAGTGGTTTGGCCACAGAGGATTAAAATGTCACCAATTGATACCATTGGTGAAAACCTTTATGCATTTGCCCAAACCTGACCTGTTAATTGTGCACTGTGGAGGTAATGACTTGGGCACTTTGACTGGTGTAGGTCTGGAAATGCTTTTAAAGGACACCTTTGAGCAATTAATGGCACTTTTTCCTCAGACTGCCTTGGTATATTCAAATATATGCCAAAGACAGAAATGGAGGTGGTCAAACCAATTTTGTCCACAAATTGAGAAGTCGAGGAAGCATGTAAACAAATCTGTTTCAGCTTACATGAGAGACCATGGAATGGGCTCCCTGTACAACAATAACTTGCGTTACTACATGCAAGATATCTACAGAGGAGATGGAGTTCACTTCTCAGATGAGGGCAACAGAATTTTCACTCTGAATTTAAAAATGTGCATTGGTACCTACTTATAAGTACCTAAATGTACCATAAACCCAAAAGCTCTTCTCAGAGCTACCCTACATCTAATCACTCACAATTATTATTTTACTCTAACATTTTTCACTAATTTTCAACAAAGTACGCTCCCTGGGGCGCTACCCGGTGTACGCGAACCGGGAGCTAACCTCGCGAAATTTTTTTAAAAAATGGGTTTTTTTCGCACATATAAGCCTCCTCAGCCACCCTCACAAAACCTAGGGGGTCAAGATAACTCTACCGTGCCCCCTTCTACCCATTCTGAACATTATTGGCCCTCCATCTTGTATCTTAATTCGACCGAAACACAAAATGGTGGACTCCCGTAACGCTTAAGGTTCGCGAACCGGGGCGCTCAACAGTTCGCGTACCGGGTCGCTCCCTGGGAAGCGCACCATCAAAAAAGGTGGGAAAGTAGTTCACAGAAAATCTACTGGAGACAATTTCACCAAATATAGATTAGCTCATACTACATACCAATCCCTACCATTTTCACAAATTTGATTGGAATTCCATTTAACCATTTAACCTGTAGACCTCTCTAAATACCCTGAGGTAAATTACTTCTCAAAACACATCTGAAGTGTTGGAATTGACAACCAATGAAAATGTTACTTTCATTTTCTACTTTTTTTACCTGACATTTGATTGGTTATGTACCTGAATATATATAAAGAAAGAGAGAGAAACACAGCCATTTTGACTACTACTTCCTGAATTACATTGCAAGATCATTTTCACTCACAACTTAAACTTCTTTTTAGAAGGTGAGATATTATTTTATAAATTTGAAAACATTTTCAGATAGTTATATACTATCCCTCTGTAAGAGTTAGACATTGAGAAAGGCTTCTTTATTATAATTATGGATTGATTTAGGTTTCTGTGGTATAATTATGAATTTACTTAGGCTTCTTCACAGGCACTTTTTAATAGTACTACTTCACGCCTGAAACCATACAGTGCCCATAGATTACTTCTCTGTTATAAACTCACAAGTACCTGTCTGAACTTAAACCCAACAGTGCCCTATCTCTACTGATATATTTATTTTTTATGCAAATTACAGCAAGAAAATGGAAGGAGAGCAGAATATTTCCTTCGAAATTGTTCTGGAGAACAACACAGAAAAAGATATTGAGGACAATGATGACTCAGATTTCATGGATGAATCACGGGACCATGAATTAGTTCAATGTGTAGAATCTGTGGATCATTTACTTCATTATGATGACGGTCAAATGTGGGAAGTTATGTTCACTCAACAAGAGGACATATCTGACAGTCAAATGTTAGACATTCTATTAAATTTTGAAAAACAATCCGAAAAATAAAATTATATGTAATATTAAAAAATTATTTGAGTCTTTAATCATTTTTATATGTAATTCATAAACTAGTGAAATGTTAGAAATGTTATTAAATGTTGAAACACAATCACAATAATAAATAATTGCTTAAAAAATAAAAAAAATAAAAAATAATCAACAAAACCAACAATCAATTAACATACAGTATTTGAAAAGTCTATCATTCATTTTTCATTATAGTACGCTGCCTAGAACGCTTCCCGGTTCGCGGACCGGGCGCTAACCACGAAAAAAAACAAAAAAAAAATTATTTTTTTTTTGCCCCGCGGGGCCCTTTTAAAGCCTCCACATTAAACCTAGGGGATCAGGGAGGATCTACTATGCCCCCTTATGGTTATTTCCACCTTTGTTTTGGCCTCCTCTTGTCTCTCAATCCTCCCGAGAGACAAGATGGCGGCCGCTCCGGACTGTTTAGAATGTTGACAGACACCGGAGAGCCAATCAGCTTCGCTACGCGAAGTTCCGTTACGCGAAAAGTACCCGAACTGGAGCGCTGCCCGGTCCGCTGTTACAGATATATATCTTTTTTTAAACGTTAATTTCTCAAAATCCACTGGAGCACATATATTGAGACCTACAAAAGGCACATCGGGCTACCAGTCCCTACAATTTTGCCAAGTTTCGTGCAAATCCATTCAGCCGTTCGGGCTAAAAGTGAGGCCAACCGCCCTATGGAAAACTCAATGTTAAAAACACGTTTTGGGACCCCCCTTTTTTCTCGGCCCCCCCCTGGACGAACCCCCCCCAAATTTTCAGAGGCTGCTCAGAAACAAAATGTTCCATTTTCCAGAAAATTTCAGCCAATTCCGTCCACAAACGCCAAAGTTATTAGACATAGAATTTTCAAAAATCCCATAGGGAAAAAATCCTAACTATATATACCTACTGGCGACCGCCAGTAGGTAATATATATATATATATATATATATTCACTGAAAAAACCATAGGTTATAGACCATATATAGTTAGGAATTAGCATTTACAAAACCTTGAAAATTCACTGAAAAAACCATAGGTTATAAACCATATATAGTTAGGAATTAGCATTTAAAAAAACCTACTTTACTCACACAAAACCATTGAAATTCCATATATAGTTAGTTGTACTAACTATATATCGCGCACCCACAATCCACTGCTGATCATGTCACATATTACATCATTCATGACATGGTCAGTGACATCACTGATGACATCACTGATGACATCTCAAATGACATCACTGATGACATCACTGATGACATCTCAAATGACATCACTGATGACATCACTGATGACAACATCCAGTGACTGTATGTTTCTGTAAAGTTAAAATATGTCTTACATATTGAAGAATGAGTGGATGTAGAAGTGTCTGAACAAAGGATTTAGTAGGTGCATGACTGACTGTATGAGTGAGTGATTAAATGTGTCTCACTGAGTGCATGGGTTAGTGACTAAACTTTCTTAATTTGTGCATCATTATGTCTGTTGTTCTGTAAACTGCTGCATGTGTTGATCAGTAGCTATATGATTAACTATATGGGTTATTGATTGGTTGCCCAAGTATTTGTATGGGAGACTGAGAGTGTGTATGGGTGGCTGGGAGGTGTATGACTCTCTGCATAGATGTATGGGTTCAAAAGTGCATGTGGAAACAGCTGTATGGGCGGTTGACTGTGTGCATGACTGTATTGGTGAGTGAATAGATATCTCAGTGCTACATGTCAAAGTAAGTACATATGTAAAATACAGTACATGTGAGAGTTGACATATATAAATAACTGTGCATAAGAGCCAGTGAATGTGTGAGTGGCTGTATGGATCATTGTGAACTTGTATCCAGGATTGTATAAGTGAGTAAATATGTTTTAGTATATGTTTGAATAAGTAAGGTGTGTTTAACTGTATAGTTAAGGAAATGGAGGTGTGATTGATTGTTTGCATGACTGACTAGGTGTGTGTGTAACTTCATGGATGAGTGACAATCTGTGAGTCTGTGTTTACACTGAGTGTATCTAAGGTTATATTAGAGTCTGAAGAGGTTCATCGTATTATCACATGAATGATGTCATCAGTGATGTGATCAGTAATGTCAAATGAGATGTCATCAGTGATGTCATCAGTGATGTCATTTGAGATGTCATCAGTGATGTCATCAGTGATGTCATTTGAGATGTCATCAGTGATGTCACTGACCATGTCATGAATGATGTAATATGTGACATGATCAGCAGTGGATTGCGGGTGCGCGATATATAGTTAGTACAACTAACTATATATGGAATTTCAATGGTTTTGTGTGAGTAAAGTAGGTTTTTTTAAATGCTAATTCCTAACTATATATGGTTTATAACCTATGGTTTTTTCAGTGAAAATATATATATATATATATATATATATAACATTTCTATGGCACGGAGTGCGTCTTTTAAAGCTTGGAGGTTTTGGAATAGTATTTGACACGGCTTCTCCGGCCGTGGAAAGACGCACCGCTGCTGACACCGGGATGCTTTCTGTGAGGCTGCAAATCAGGGCAGCCTGTTCCGGCGTGAGGAATCCTGACATTGTGGCAGTGGCAGTACAACCTTTGGGCTCACTGGAGAGCCTAGAAGCAAAAGGTACAGAAAATTAAGGCGAAATTTTAAAGCTGCACAGGGGACCCATTGAAGGGAAGTAATTGAGGACTGCCGATCCCAGCATGCTACTCACTGGAGAGTGCACGCATTGGAAGGGGAAAATTATCGACAGTCCAGCCCAGACTTTGCAACTTGCCTTTCCATAAGAATAAGGTGCAGGTGTGCACCGAAACGCGTCAGGGACTACAAACTGCAAGTTCGTCATGCCGCTGCTATGTTAATAAAGTTTTGTTAAACTACTTCCTCACGGAGTGCGTCTTTTAAAGCTTGGAGGTTTTGGAATAATATATATATATATATATATATATATATATATTTATTTTTTGCAGAGTTTTATATAGCGCCAACTAGACCCGAACCGAATCAGGTATCAGAGCGCTTTACATAGCACCAGTTACGTTACATGAGGACGGACACACATTCCTTTTAGGCACGGGGAGATTAAGTGATTTGCCCAGAATCACAGGAGGTTTTTGGCGTCATTACCGAGACTCGAACCCAGATCCCCAGGTCCGAGGTCGAGCGCCCCAGCCGGTAGGCCAACTCCTCTCCCCTATATACTATACCAAAGTATGGTATAGTGTGCACAGAGGCCAGTGGATCCCCAAAGGTAGGCAGAGATAAAAGTAGATAAAAGTAGATAATAACTTACTCTCTATTTGTGGTGTGGTAGTGTGGGTGATATGTAACGCTTTATCAGAGGGTAGTGTTAAGCATTTATTATACACACTCAGGCAAGAAATGATGTCACAAACTCAAAGACTGAGCTCAGTCCAATTTGGTTTTATCGAAATATTATTTAGTTCTATTTTATCTCTAGAACCAAGCAAGGCCTGGTACAGGTAAGTGAAATATTAGTTTGCATGAATAATACAATTGACTGCAGTTGTATGTAATTGGTTTGGATACAGGTAGGTCAATTATTCAGAAACAGTTGACATTGGGTAGTGTCTTCACTTCATACTTCTTTCCCCATAGTCTCCTGCCTAGCCCTGTAGAATGTTCTCATCCTGATGATGTCATAGAATGCTGATAGCTCTCGGACTTCAGTTGAGAGTTAGGGCTGAGCTGTCACCATCCTTCTCCTGGTGGGGTTTTAATATTTCATGTACTTTACTTGATGAATCTACTTTTATCCTTGTACCATTTTACTTTCAAAAATATACTTCATCAACTACTTGGATTCATAAACTTCCTTGACTACACATTTTGGCGACAAGGATGGGGTTTGGGCCTCCTCCTGAAATGGACCTTCAGTTATCTACTTCAGCCTGCTACCTACAAGGACTTTTAATTTCAAGCAACCACAAGTTAATGAACTTCGACTTCTTTCTCAAGCATTTTGGCTAGCCCCACCAGTGACCAATACACCGGTCGCCCTCTTCCTTAATAGTGCCAGTCTCTGCTGTAACCTTCTACTTACCAGTTCCTGACTGCCTGTTTAAGAAGAAAACCTGTTCCCTTTCTGATACCTTCGAAGTGTTTTTCTTCTAAGCGCAGTTTACTTCAGCAGCACTCACCTTCCTGCTGCTTTGCCTCATGGTTGCCTTCCACATTCCTGCTTCGTTTTTCTGTTATGAAGCAAATGCCCTTTATGTGCACCCCGCACTCCCGTGATGAAGTGCCCTGCTTTCCCCATGTGGCGGCGTTACTCTGGAGAATTTTGTCCCTCATGAGCAACGATCCATATCTCCCTCTGCATGGTTGGAACTACAATTTTGCATTTGTGAACTATCACCAGGTGGGAATACACCACCGGTTTCTGCCTGCCATGTGGGAGCGGCTGTCATTGTGCTTTGAGACAGTATCTGCTTTTCTTCTATTTTTCTGCAGTTTGTACATTTGCCATTGTTTTGCGGTATTTGACTTTTGTTTTATTTACTGCGACATTAATGGCAGTTTAACAGCTACTGTTATTTAAAAAGCGGTACAACTTGGATGGTGCGCGCCCCTTACCTTCAATTGTCTCCAGTGTCATTTCGCATTCCTATGACGTTACTCCTTCTTCATTCATCAACGTCAGCACCGTTGTGCACCTACATTTGGTGAATGTGCGTGCCCTGAATCATTCGGCTGTACATCAGTAACATGCCGCCATTTTCTTTGCGTGGAGTTCTTCATTTCTGCCATCCACCCTTGCCAACCACGTTTTTTTTTTCTCCTTCTTTCGGCTTTTTACCTGCTTTACTTTGGGCTAATGCTGAAGTGTTTGTCCATCTAGCTTAATGCTCCTCATGAGATCCCCGACATCCTCATTTCGCCCGGACCTTCACTTTCACTGCTGAAGAGTTTTCAAATTTGCAACTGGCATTTCAGTGCAATCTTCAGTCTTATTGCCGAATAGTGGGATGAACATCTGTTATGTGAAAGTTTATTTGACCAGGACTTTTCTTCAAGAGCAGTTTTAATTCAAGGGTGCCACCTAGTGGTTTTCCAGCACTATCGCGCTTGAACATTCAATATAGTTAAAATACAATGAAGCACCATAACAACTCTTCGTGTTTTTCTGCTTAGTGAATGTGACCTGCCTCATGAAAATAGCACGAAATTGCGCAAGTACTTTATTTCTTTCTACATGTCTACGCTGATGACAAGAGTGACTACTTTTCTTATTTTATTTCTTTGTTTTTACTTCTTCACCAGAGTTTGCTTCTACAATATGTATTCATCTAATGTTGTGCACATTTCTTGAATGTGTTTTGTGTGCGCTGTTTCGTAGTGCCATTTATTATTTTGATTTCAATATGTTACATGAATTTTACCTTCTAACTCTTTTAAAAATGTAATTTTGAAATGCTTTATAGTCCTTTTCTATTTTATTTTGCTATACATATTTTAAAGAGTTTTCATATTTTCCGTTTTCTTTGATGATGAATTGAATGTTTCTTCGCAGATTTGACTGCTCATTCATTTTCAAAATGTCTGCACATTCGTTTAGTTGATGCTTGTTGTGTTCTGCACACATTTCATTTGAGAATTTTCTATGTATGCTTTTTGTTATGTCCTGATATGACTTTCCACACTTATTCCTACAGTTGTTCACATTTTCTTCGTATTTCAATGATGCATTGAATTAACTATGCTTGTTTGAATGCTCATATATTTACAAAATTTTTCGCACCTTTGCTGAATATCTTGCACTGTGTATTTCCTCACAGGTTTTAATTTAAAATATGTTTTATTTCACATAGTTCTATGAAATTTCATGTTCTAGGATGTCGACTCCTACATTTTCTTATTCATCCACTATGTTCACTCATGAGTTTTCACAATCGTTCTGTGTTATTGAATGTTCTTCTAAAGTATGCCAGGTTCTGGTCAATTTTGCGCAAAGTTTTTCATTCTGACATCTTCCTGGAAATTAGAGTTTTACCGTTTATTCATTCATGATTGTTACTCCTGTTCGGTGTATTTCTTTTCCTCACCCTTCTTCTCACTCATGTGTTGGAGATCTGTTATGTTCTCCAGTTGGAGTAATTTTCTTGCTTTTATTTGTTCTGTTTTCTTTTCATCACTTAGCTTTCTTTAATTCATGCATCCATTCTAGTATGGCCAACTGTTGTGGCTCGCTGTATCTTGAACGTTTTTTCTTTACGTGTTACCTTAGTCCTTCTGTGCATTCTTCGTTGTGTTTTCCCCTTTCTCTTTCCTATATTGTCGTTGAAGGAGAAGATGTCCTGTCTTCCTTCTTTCCTCCTGGCTTGTCCTACTCAGTGCACCCTAGCATTGTTTATTTCATGTTTTCTAGTTCCTTCTTTCATCCTGGCGTTGTCTTATCCTACTCAGTGCACCCTAGCATCGTTTCTTTCATGTTTTCTAGTTTTTGTTCATGTATTGTATACCTGATCCACCATATGCTTTTATTGCGGTCTCCTATTCTCATTCTTGATGTTCTTTTCTTGTTGTTCTTTTCTTTAAGTGTTTTTTCTTATTTTTCTCTTTTTCTTACTGCATTGTTTAAGCTTTATGTTTTTCGTTGATATTGTAAAAGGGGAAGATGTGTTGTGTCTTCACTTCATACTTCTTTCCCCATAGTCTCCTGCCTAGCCCTGTAGAATGTTCTCATCTGCTGATGTCATAGAATGCTGATAGCTCTGGGATTTCAGTTGAGAGTTAGGGCTGAGCTGTCACCATCCTGCTCCTGGTGGGGTTTTAATATTTCATGTACTTCACTTAATGAATCTACTTTTATCCTTGTACCATTTTACTTTCAATAAATATACTTCATCAACTACTTGGATTCATGAACTTCCTTCACTACACATTACTTTTCAGTTACTTTGCAATTACTGTATGATTACTTTTTAGATTACATTTCAGATTACTTTTTATACTCATGTGATATGCCTAGATATCACATTGTGGACACATTACTACATCCAGATGAATGAGTAAAATAAATTGAAGAAAATAATGTAAATTGATTAGAAGAGTCAAGTTGATGAAATGAGGAGTACAAAGAAAGAAGTAACATTGGGAATTCGATTTATTGGATTCATATCTTTGAGGATAATGCTGTGCAGCCGGATTGGTTCCGTAAAGTGGTTCCTTTGTGTTTTGATTTGTTGATTAGCGCAACGGGGCAGGGCGCGAACTGTGCTTGCACGCTACATTGTGATAAACTTGTCAAGCTTGGAAAAATGATGGAATGATTACGCAAACAGAGAAATAATAGGTGTCGCATCTCACAAATTATGTATTTTGTCTAAAAAACTTTCAGTCTTACAGTGAGATAGCACCCACGGATTAAAATTGGAAAACTTGGAGAGAACGGATTCGT
Source organism: Lissotriton helveticus (assembly GCF_964261635.1). Taxonomy (NCBI): domain Eukaryota; kingdom Metazoa; phylum Chordata; class Amphibia; order Caudata; family Salamandridae; genus Lissotriton; species Lissotriton helveticus. The sequence continues at coordinate 1,574,394,848 of NC_136057.1, forward strand.
GAACATGACCAGCACCACAGGAGGGGTGTTCCTGTTTCGAACGGCTTCCTTAAAAACACGGAGGGATCTAAGAATGTTTTTGAAATTAACATTGTGGCAAAGTTGTTATGACGGATTATTCGATAATTACACAGGCAGACATCATTAGCAGCAGAAAGGGCGATTTGAAGCACAATAAGTGAAAAAGCAAATCCGCCGGTTTACGATAAGAATTAGAGGAGGCACTGTGTATGGATCAGACCAACTATGGTTAAGGAGCATTCTGGGACGAGTAGTTTAATGGATGTATTGAGGTAGTATGAGTGTAGCCCCGTTCCAGAGTTTGGAAATGGCCTTCGCGCATGAGCAAGACCGTTAGCTTTTAAATATAAGGCAGAGCAAATCTTGATGAGTGTGAATAGCTTGGCTTTGGTGTTAGAGAAACTATGCGCGGCGTGGGGAGATTTTGTCTCCGTGATTATGAAGCACACGCAGCAGTTCGGTGCTTTTAACTGAATATATATCACGGTAAGCTTGGTGAGGAGTGATGGATTGAGGGGTCATTTAAAAGTACATTAAGGGAACACACCTATAATGCTCTAGCAACTGGTGATTAATGGGGGTTGGAAATGGTTCATTCATGCGCGATTACTGCAACAAGAGGCTGTGAATGATTAGTTTTATTAAATTGTAGTACACAACGTTTAAAAAAATGTATGTATTTTATTTAGGTGAGTAGTGAAAAAAGGGAATCCCTTGGTGATACCACCTATCAGTAAGCTATGATGCATATATTACATGATTGTAGCCCATGTATAAAAAATAGAAGTTTGGCACAAAATACAATTTTCTTTATATTTCCTTTTTATTTTAAGTAAGAAGGAATTTTTGGATGTTAGTACAAAATTAAAAACACAACATTACAAAGACATTAAAATGCATATACATTAACATCATTTCATATTAAAATCAATCCTTTCCTCGAAAGGAGTGTACTTATAAAACAGAAAATCACACAGGAAGAGATAAGTCTTAAGGAGAAAACAAAACAGACACTATTGTTTGTCATATAGATACATATCAGGGAATCTGCAATTTAAGAACCACTCCAGGCCACACTCAAGATTTGTTATCTCTGGGGTGAGCTCAATCCCTTGATTATGTTAAACTAAGCGTCGACGCGTTTCGATGGTTTATTTGAAATTGACCATCTTTTTCAAGACAAGTGGATAGGTTTCTCCTATTTCAGGCACTGGGTGGTTGCAGTTTTCAAAAAGATCCTTATAGCATCTTCATTAGTTTATGTTCCTTTATCCTAGTTACATCCTTATGATTTGTGATTTCGTGATTGCTCCCACGGTACTTTTATTAGTATTAATCCATCTGATTACTGACAGTCTCCTCTTTTTCGCCACTTAGAGGGAAATCGTTAAAATCATGTAAGAAGCGATGCTCGTTTCCTGACTCTTTTCAGAGTCTTGTTTTTATCCCACAGAGGAGTCCCCTTAATTTGCATTGGAGTCCACTTAGTTTTTAATTCTTTTAGTTCTCTGATAGAAAGTTCTGTGGGTTGTACCTATTCTTGTTACAATAAAAGGGATGGTTGGAGTCTTCCCTACTCGGTATTCTGCCGTGGTAGGTAGTCTTAGAAGTCACTCGTCCGTCTCGGATAGCTCTGTGTTACAAACGGGCGCAGGGTCTGGCGAATAGTCCAAATCCCTCCTTCAAAAACCGCCGGTGCGAAAAGGCTAATTTTATTTAGGTGATACATTGTACCTAGGAATATAACATGTTATCTGATGGTGATATTATTGAATTCTTGCAGACACCCCTGACGAAGGAAATTATTTCCGAAATGCATTGGGTGCAATGAATAAAGTCGTGATATGCAGAAACACGTATTTCTCCTGTGTTTTGTGGACACATCACTAAATCCAGATGAATGAGTAAAATAAATTGAAGAAAATAATGTAAATCGATTAGAAGAGTCAAGTTGATGAAATGAGGAGTACAAAGAAAGAAGTAACATTGGGAATTCGATTTACTGGATTCATATCTTTGAGGATAATGCTGTGCAATTCCACAAAACAATGATGAAATGCACACCAACGTTTATCCTGTTTGATGCCTGTGCTTATATCCATTCGTTGGATTAATCATTACTTTGCGTGCAGCCCGAATAATGGTTGTGCCTTGCAACCACGGGTAGATACATCTCTCAAGAATGGAGTGTGATTCACACTCCTAGACGGACGCACAGCGAGTTCATTTAAACAAACGGTAACTCTGTTTAATTCCAAATAAAACTGTAAGTTTATTTGTCTTCATTCCTCCAGTATTCAAAGTACTTCAATTGTGAATAAACAATCACATATGCGACACTTAAATGCCTTTCCCAATTTACACATGCTGCAGTTTGCCAAAAGGCCTTTTCTTCCTGCAGCACGGCGGACACATTTAAAAAACATCCTTCATCCAATGCATTTCGGGCGCATTCTCAGCCCTTCGTCAGGGATATAACGAGGTAATGATGTTATTTTTAATATTTGCATGTGTAAATTGGGAAAGGCATTTAAGTGTCGCATATGTGATTGTTTATTCACAATTGAAGTACTTTGAATACTGGAGGAATGAAGACAAATAAACTTACAGTTTTATTTGGAATTAAACAGAGTTACCGTTTGTTTAAATGAACTCGCTGTGCGTCCGTCTAGGAGTGTGAATCACACTCCATTCTTGTGATAATGCTGTGCAGCCAAATTGGTTCCGTAAAGTGGTTCCTTTGTGTTTAGATATCACACTGAGACATTTCCTAAATAAAAAGTGCGTAAATTTGTTTTAGTAAATACACAGTTTCTTTTTCATGCAATTTTCCAACTCCACACTAAGAACATTATTCACAGAAAAACAGTCAATGCAATCCTATGGGAGGAAGTGAAGTTATCAGTTTACAGGTAAGTACTTTGTTTTAGGAGTTGGATTTCTGGGGTTAGAGCAAGAGTTACCCCAGGGTCAAGGATGCAGTCTAAGAGCACCCTCCGCGGCACTAGGGGGCCAAGTGCAGAGTGCTGAGGCCAAATGTTATCCAATGTGGATCGGGGGCCTCCAGGTCGTGGCTGCTCACGAGCAGGCCACAGTTTGAGGGAGCAAAGCTCCTAGGGTCCGATTCACAGAACTAACTTAAGACAAAATCCTAAACTTACTACCATTTGGTATTCACAGAAGGCACTTACTCATTTTGGTATTCACAGAAGGCACTTACTCATTTCGGTATTCACAGAAGTAAGGAGTCCTAACTTTAGGATTCTTAAATGCCTTCTGTGAATACCGAAAGTCTTAAAGTTAGGATTTTTCTCAATTTAGTAGTAGTAAAGTTAGGCCTCCTAACTTTAGGACTCCTAAATGCCTTCTGTGAATGCCGAAAGTCTTAAAATTAGGATTTTTCTCAATTTAGTAGTAGTAAAGTTAGGACTCCTAACTTTTGGACTCCTAAATGCCTTCTGTGAATACCGAAAGTCTTAAAATGAGGGTTTTTCTCAGTTTAGTAGTAGTAAAGTTAGGACTCCTTACTTTAGAACACCTAAATGCCTGCTGTGAATACCGAAAGTCTTAAAATTAAGATTTTTCTCAATTTAGTAGTAGTAAAGTTAGGACTACTAACTTTTGGACTCCTAAATGCCTTCTGTGAATACCGAAAGTCTTAAAATTAGGGGGTTTCTCAGTTTAGTAGTAGTACAGTTAGGACTCCTTACTTTAGAACTCCTAAATGCCTGCTGTGAATACCGAAAGTCTTAAAATTAGGATTTTTCTCAATTTAGTAGTAGTAAAGTTAGGACTCCTAACTTTCGGACTCCTAAATGCCTTCTGTGAATACTGAAAGTCTTAAAATTAGGATTTTTCTCAACTTTACTACTACTAAACTGAGAAAATTCCTAATTTTAAGACTTTCGGTATTCACAGAAGGCATTTAGGAGTCCTAACTTTACTACTACTAAATTGAGAAATATCCTAATTTTAAGACTTTCGGTATTCACAGAAGGCATTTAGGAGTCCTAAAGTTAGCAGTCTTAACTTTACTACTCCTAAACTGAGAAAAATCCTAACTTTAGGACTTTCGGTATTCACAGATGGCATTTAGGAGTCCTAAAGTTAGGACTCCTAACTTCTGTGAATACCGAAATGAGTAAGTGTCTTCTGTGAATACCAAAATGAGTAAGTGCCTTCTGTGAATACGAAAATGGTAGTAAGTTTAGGATTTTGTCTTAAGTTAGTTCTGTGAATCGAGCCCCTAGGGTTTAGCTCAGGGCAAAGGGAGATCCGATTTAGCACACAAGTTGCACCCACGGCGGTACAGGTACGACCGGTTGCAGGGAGGATTTTTGGCGTTGGGTACCCTGTTGTTATCAATGGGGATTGTCTGGTTGCAACACTGCAGGCTCGGGGACGAAGATGTTCTGGAGGCAACCACCAGTTGGAGAAGTAAGTTATGATGTCGAGGGAAGCCGGGACACCGTTGGTTGGGCCACCTAAGGCCATGGGGCGTCAGGTGCAGGGTTGTCTTTTGGCATCTAGTTTTCCTTACGGGCTCCGGTCGTCTGTCGGTAAGATCTTCCAGGGGCTCCAGGTGTCATTGGGAGACTTGAGGCAGGTCAGGCATCCCCAGATCCCAGGTCAGGATCGCCAGGGACACCTCCTCATGGTGTTGGGCCACTCAAACTTGGGCCGTGGGTGTCGGCTGCAGAGTGGTGCAGGCTCACGGATTTGGCCGGAGCCAGAGTCTGTTGGTGAGCAAATCCGGTGTTCACGGGAGAGAAAGTCTTTTCAGTAAAGGCAGGACAGGTCCTCTGGGTTCTGGGGCGGGGGGGCTGCTGGCTGCAGGACACACCAGTATTCCGCTGGAGCAGGTCGAGGTCGGGACAGGCAGATAGAGCTGGGCCAAGGCAGTTGGTGTTCTCCTCTTCTTCCTTCAGCACGGATCTTCGGTCCTTCTTCTTCTTGTTTTTTTGTCTGAGGAGGCAAGGTTTAGGATAGCCCCTAAATACTACATTTAGGAATGTTTCAGGTAGGTAAAGGTTGGGACCAATGGGTCCCTTCCATGGAATGGGTACACCCCCTATTATGCCACCCTCCAGTGGAAGGGGTCATAACCCTCACTCTGGTTGGCTGGGTCCCCCATTTTCAAGATGGCGGGGACTGAGAATTGTGCTTCACCTCGCCTCCCCACCTGAGAGGTGGGGTTGGCAAAGGACGGCACACCTCTCCTCCTATCTTGGTTATCCCGCCGATTCTCCCACCCAAAGTGGGGGTCTGAACCGTGGGGGCCAGTTGCTGGAAGCAGCAAATGGCTGGGGTAGCTCACAAATGTGGCAAGCCTTTGAAGCTTCCCCTTCGTGGACCCTGCCCATCCAGAAAAAGGAGGCTTGGCACCTCGTCCCAGGTTGTGCTTTGTTTCAGGACCCCGAGAGCGTCAGACTCTTGACCCAGGGGTCCAAAAACATGTCTGGTGTTGGCAGCAGGTGAGCAGCCACTCAACCAGGACACTAGAGTTAGGTCATCTTTCCGGATGAATCTCTAAGACGTCCTCTGAGTACATTTTCCATTAAATCCCACACTGGCATCAGTGTGGGTTTAATGTGCTGAGAAGTTTGATACCACACTTCCCAGTTTTCAGCAAAGCCATCATGGTGCTGTGGAGTTCATAATGGCAAACTCCCAGACCATATACTCTTTTATGGTTTTACTGCACTTACAATGTCTAAGAATGGACTTAGACACTGTAGGGTTACAGAGCTCATGCACCTGTACCCTCACCACTGGTATAGTGTACCCAGCTAAAGGGGTGGCTTACCTATGCCAGGGCAGTGGATTATAGGCATGGCACACAGGGTTGTTTGCCATGTCGACTTTTCACTTTTCTCTGCACCAAAACATGCAGCCTTCAATGGCAGTGTGTGTGTAAAGGTACAGGGCCTTTAAGAGTGGTACAATAAGTACTGCAGCCCTTAGAGGCCTTCCCTGGTCACAGTGCCCTTGGTACCAGTGGTAACTTTTACCAGGGACTTACCTGTGGCCAGAGAGTTAATTGGGGGTACAAGGTACAGTTTGGCAACATAGGCCCTGGGTAACTGGTTGGCAGGAACCCAGGGCACACTCAGTCAAAGAGCATCAACATCAGGGAAAAAGAGAGGGGCAACCATGCAAAAAGGGCACTTTCCTACACCTCTATGTTCAAAATCACTATGCGTGAGGCAAAGAAGTGCAATAAAGAAACCTAAAAACAAGCTTTTTCAGATTACACATCCTTGAAGTCCATCCTCATGCACATCCACCCAACCCCTTCTCTCCTCAACCTCCAGAAGGGACTGAAGACTCATAGGTTCAAAAAACATCCCATCTTAATATAAACAGAAATTCCATACCGGGGCCTTCCAGGTTACACGAAGAGACGCTTTTCCACCTGTAATTAAGTTGCACTGTGTCACTGTTATATACCCTATAGAACCATGTACAGTGCTCCATTGTTGTATAGCTAAGTTTGAGGTATATAAACATGTATCCAACTGTGACTTAAAATGTCATCCTCCCTAGCAGTATAAAGGTAGAAAAGAGAACTCAAATAGTTTCAGAATTAGGGTGACCAACCACAGGACATGGACATTGTCCAAATCCTACAATAAAGAGGTAAAACCTCTGTTTTTCTCTGGATGGATATGTGCATGCACCGCGCCCACAACATTAGGGAAGCTCCTGAGAAGATTGGAGACAGTGTGGGTTTACTACACGTCAAGTGCTAGACTATTTCTCTGAGTGTCTTTGCCATATTGGCCACACAGGTTCCCCGGAAACAATACTGGGCGTGTGGACTGTGAGACCTTCTTGGCTGCTGCGTAGCTGTTTTTGGATCAAACTTGACATAATGTACATGGAGTCCATCGTAAGCATTCCACTTATCACATTAGTGTTTTTTTCTGTACAATATGTATGCTCAGGTACGGGTCCTGTGTTCAATGTGACACAGGACTGACTCAAGCCATACCTGACTGATGAGGCCTGAGAGCCCTTGAATGCGCCCTTGTTGACGCCGATTTCTGCCACATGGGTGAGACTGTCCATTAGGCACACTTTGGCAAAAGGTCTTAGTAGATTTAGTAGGCACTTTGAAGAGGCAAGGCGGAGATCTGCACACTGGACTTGTATAGCAGACGACCTGAGAGGAAAGCAGGTAACAGATTTTTGGACTCGGCATCAGCAGTGTCCCTTAGGGATAGATAGAGCACTTGATGGGAAGTCTTCGGCCAGTCCATCACGCAGTAGGTGGTAGGGGGAGGTTGAGAACTGGGCCCGCGCGTAGGAATACAGAGGCCGCGCTGCCGTACAAGACCACACAGAGCCCTTCTGCTTTGCAATCATGGTCCCGACCAACTCGCCCACACCCTTTATTTTTCATCACCCCGGCGCATTAGGTCATGCACAGGACGAACCAACTGTGCGACGCAGGCGGGTGACTCACTTAGTCACCCATGTCGTCACGTTACGAACTGGAACATTACATTCCTCCTAATCTTTAACAATAAAAAACATAACCCTCAAATTGAAAACATATCAAAATAGCTATAGATACCAGGTGTAACGTCTGACCACAGTGTCCATAGTTGGACATGTATACAGTTAACAGCAGGCGCGCAATGCCCACTGGGCTCAAAAGGCTTTACTACCCCCCCCACATCGTGTGTGGCAGCCCGGGCTAAGACAGCTTCCCGGGCACACACACGCAGCCGCATCTGAGTACTTCACAGGTCTTTAAAAGACATTTTGATTGTTAATGAGGCTTTGTTGTGTTTTCACCCTTTCTTAGAGCCCCTGTATCTCCACTCTGCCTATTGCTGGAAGATTTTAGCACCCCCCCACCCATTTTTTCTTACCGAAATTTTGCTCTGGTTAGCAGTCCGTCGACTCCAGCTGTTCCTCTCACCTCCATCACACCAGGAAGTCTGCCAGGCAAGACAAGGGAGCTGGATTTCCTCGCATTTGGTATCTGGAGTTGGTACCCCGGGCTATCAGTGCCGGTGCTGGGAAGTCCCCTGGAGGTTGGTTATCAGGGTTGACCGGGGTAGCCTCTGAACATTCCGGCCCAGTCTCCTCCAGTTGGAGTCTCCTTGGAGTGTTGCTGGTAGCCGGCACAGGGGTGTTTGAAGTCGCACCATCGTTATCCCTAACGGTGACACCCTCTGAGACAACTGAGACCCTTGTCAAATGATGCACCCTCTTAAAAAATTATGTATTTCTGGTGACTTCCTCCAATCCTCGGCATGCAGTGACCGTGGTTCCTCTCTGGCGTGTGACTGTCCAAGAACGGTGTTCAAACGGAAGGCGGAACTTGCTTCTAGGGTGTCTTTAATATATAAAAGTCCCCTTGGCAGATGGATGATACCTTGGCCTTTTGCCTTATACTGGATTGGGCGTTCTTGACCGACCTTTTTCTTAGAACTCGGCATCATCGATGGGTGACAGGGTCCAGTCAGGATAATGTCCTGCATCACCCGCCCCTGCTGGCATGTCCTGGGGCTCTCTCTGTCGTGACATTGGGCGTCAGCCTGTACTCCCTCAAGAAACTGTAGATAGCTCTTTCTGATGATTCTTCTGCTTGAGCGATTCAAATTACCTTGTTTAGCATCTGCATGAACCTCTCAACCTCCCCGGTGGCTTGGGGCCATCTTGGTGTTACCTTTCGATGACGTGTGCCCCAGGAATGGAGATAGTCAGCAAATTCCTGTCTGTGAAACGGCGGTCTATTGTCGGTCTTCACCACTTTAGAGAATCCATGGGTTGTGATGATCTTCTCGACTTTGGTGATGACTTCTGCAGCAGTTTGGCTTCCGATGATCTCTTCTTTGGGATATTTTGTGTAGTCATCAATGATGACGAATATGTATTGTCCGTCTGGGAGATGTCCACAATCCATGCTCACACTCTCTCACGGTCGCTGTTGGTTGTCCTTGGTAATGACTGGGTGTGGTCGTTCCAGATTTCCAGAGACTAGGCACCACTGGCAGGAGTTGACCACTTGCTCAACCATCTTGTCCATTCCTTGATACCACACCTTTGCTCTCAGTTGGCTCTTGGTCTTCACAATGCCCTAATGTCCGTGATGGGCCAGCTGCACTGCCTGTGATGTTAGGCTTGATGGAATAACTAGCCTGGGCCCTCTCAAGAGACATCCACTGATGTCTGTAGACAATTCCTCTTGCAAAGTATCAGAGACTCTAGGATTTCTTTGGCCTGCGGGTCCTCCGGGTCAGGCGTTCAATGACAAGGCGCCAGTCATTGGCTCTGATGGTGGAGATTGCGAGTTGCAGGCATTCGTCTTTCTTGGTTGATTTTACCAGCGAATCTAATCCCATTGCGAGAGGGCGTGATGGCTCCATCACGATCCGTACGTACTCTACCGTACATACTCTACCATGTCTTCAGCTTCCGCCTTTTCTTCTGCAGTGGTGGCTCGGGGATGCCTTGATAAATAGTTGGCAGGGTTGGATGCTCCTAGTTTGTACTCTAGTTTGTAGTCGTATCCTTGCAGTTGGAGGATCCACTTCTCGATCCTTGGGGGAGGTTTTGACCCTGAACCCTGAAACAGGAGTAGGAGTGGCTTGTGATCTGTGGAAATGGTGAATGTGTATCTATAGACATATATGTGAAAATGCCGATATGCCCAGTGGATTGCAATTGCCTCCTGTTCAATCTAGGAGTATCGTTGTTTGGTGTCTGTCAGGGAGCGGCTGGCATAGGCTACGGGGGCCCAGTTCTCACTTGTTTGTTGCTGCGTTAGTACTGTTCCTAGTCTGAAGGGGCTGGCATCTACAATGATGTTGGTGGGCAGCAAAGGGTTGAAATATGACAAAGTGGTCTATGAAGAGAGTGCTTCTTTGGTCTTCGTGAAGGCTCGGTCTTGGTCAGCCACCCATTGCCACATGTTGGGGGATTTCGTGAGTTCCCAGAGGGGGTGTGTGATTAGTCAGGTCCGGGATGAACTGTCCACAGATGATGACCATTCCAAGAAAGCTTTTCATCTCCGATATGTTGGAAGGTGCTGGGGCTTCCTGGATGTCCCGCACCTTGTCGGGATCTAGGGCCATTCCTTTGTCCGAGAAGGTGTAGCTGAAGAAGCTGATGTGTTTCTGCAAAAATTCGCACTTTTCCTGATGTAACGTCAAACCAGACTCACGTATTAGTTGAAGAATCTCTCTGAGACGTTGGTGGTGATCTTCGAGTGACTTCGTATGCACCAATATATTGTCACTGACGTTGAAGACCCCAGGGAGGCCACTAAGAACTTCCCTTATGGTGTTTTGGAACACCTCAGCAGCACTGGAGATCCCAAAGTAGAGGCACTTGTATCTCCGTAGGCTGACATGCGTTGAGAACGTAATGACATAGCGGGAGTCCAGGTGTAGGGGCTGCTGGTGGTATCCTGAGCATAGATCCATTTTAGAGAACCTCACCGCCCCGTTCAGCTCCCCCAGTATGTCATCAATCGTGAGGGTGTGGCATTCTCATTTAATGGCGGTGTTTGGGAGGCGCATGTCCACGCAGATGCGTACCTGCCCTGGCTGCTACGGCTTCCTGGCAACTACAATCGGGGACACCCAAAGAGTGTGCACAGTGACTTTTTCCATGATGCCTTGCCGCTCCAATGCTTCTAGCTCCTCCTCTACATTTTGCATGAGGTGAAACGCAATTGGCCGATGTCTCAGCGCCACTGGCTGGACTGATCGATCTATGTGAAGTGAAACCTCCTTTCCTTTAAGGCACCCTATGCCCTGGAATATGTCTCTGAATTCATCCAGAATCGTCGATCTCCTCCCCCTGCACTGCAAACGCAAACAATATTAACTTAAGTGTTTCCACGGGGGTACCGCTGACTAGCATCCCATGTCCTTCTTTTAATACGTAAACAGTGGTGGGTGTGGTCCGGTCTTGGTGCCGCATTTCCGTCTTGAAACACCCAATAAGTGGGATGGGCGTCTTCTGCCCGTATGCAAAAACAAGAATTTTGGCTTCATGTTGGGAGGGGCTTGGATCCAAAGACCAGTAGATACTTGCCGCCATGAGCTCAATTGAGGCTCCGATGTCGATGGTGGCCTTAACATTCTGGTGATGGATCTGGACTTGGCATTTTGGTAGCTGCTGCCGCTTCTGGGACTGTTGGTCCACTGCCAACAAGTAGTGCATAGGATAATCTCCGGTGTCGTCATCATGACCTCGCTTCTTCCACCATTTGTGCAGACGCCTTAGGTGTTATCGAGGATCTGAAAACTTTCATGAAGTGATTTATACTTCCTCTGGCCGATTGTCTCTTCCCCTTGGCTGAGCATTCGTTCATCCGATGCAGTGCGCCACCGCAGTAGCCGCACTCCTTCCACCTCTCTTGCTGGTGTTTTGCTGAAGAAGGGCGTGGTTTGGCTTTGACTACGTTGGCTTGTTCAGTTTTAATTGGACAGTATAGTGCAGCTTCCATGTGTGAAGCTCTAGCCCTTGCCAGTTCCTTAGATTGTCCCATGGATAGAATGTCGGCTAGGGACTTTCCAGATTCTTGGAGTATGTTTTCCCAGAGTTTCGTCGAGCAGCAGCCTTGTATTATCTGGGCCTTGATCTCCTCTTGCTCATCCTGGAAGCCGCACGTGCTGGCTAGCTCCTTCAGACGTCCGTGGAATGTGTCAAGCGATTAGTCCGTTTCCTGCCAGGCTTGCATGAAGATGAACGGTTCATAGTCCCTGTTCACCATCGGTTCGAAGTGGGCGTTCAGTGCATGGAGGAGCGTGATGTACGTCGTAGGGGTGGCTTCCACCAGGGTCTTGTAGATTAGGTGTATATCTTTTCCCCCTAGGTGGAGTAGTAGTGCACGGCATCTATCTCGCGCAATGCCCGCCTCTTCAAAGTAGAACTGCAAACGGTCAGTTCAATCCTTCTATTTTGGAGCTAGGGACGATGGTGCACCATCAACCACAAATGGCTCAATGGCAGGATAGCCACCATCTGGACTCTGTGGTGGGGCACCTCGTAGCACGAACACTGCCTTACTATAGATGTCTTGCAGCAGTCGCCTGACTGAGAGAATCTTTTATCCCTGTTGGGTGGCGGTATGCCTCTGATTTGCGACCTAGTATGGGTGCCTTCTTTGTGGTTCTGCTCCTCACACGCGATTGTGTGGCCTGTAGCTGGTCCTACACAGCATGGCTAGGCGAGCAGTGGCTGTGCATCTCTCCACTGGAGGTCGTGGGGACGTTGTACAGAGTGTGTGTGTTTCGCCGTGAATCGAAGAAGGGTGAATAAGGGAATTAAGGCGCACAGAGAACCCAGTATATGAAAATGTCCTTGTAAACCTAAAATCACAGCACTGCTCTAAGGGAAGGATATCAGCCCACATCCCTTATTGGAACAGAACGAGAACACTGACTCTGAGTATATGCAATACTGTCCACAAAGTCAATCCGACAGTCTGCAATGTATTCAGTCTTTATTTGATGAATCTTCAAACACCAGCCAACACGTGTTTCGTCTCTGGGTACAATAACCCTCGAATTCCTCAGGCTGGAATATAAGTTCAAACGTGACGAGCAAGACTACTTATGTGGCAGAATTCTGACATTTGCTAGACGCTATGATACCTTGAAAAAGAACTATCCTTTGCATAAAGTGGCCTCTAGCGCGAGTGAGTCTGACATAAGTGAAAACGGAGCAAGATTTGAAGCACCCCAGACAAAAAACTTGTCTGTTTTAGACGAAGTAGCGTTGATGAATCTAGAGAAGAGCATCACACGTGGCGGAGGAAGGGGAAGAAGACCGTATCAAAGAAGAGGACGGGGAAGGGCAACACAAGTACAACAAACACCCTCACCAGCACCCGAAAAACGCGCAGATCCAAACAGCGAAAGAAGGCAGTATCCTCTGCGCAACAGGAAATAGTGAATCTGGTTGTAAATCTCTCTGATCATCACCTAACAGAAAAGGAAAAGATGGTGTTAAACAAAGGATTGTCATTTTGCCCGGAATCTCACTTTGACTATGTACAAACAAAAATTGACTTATACAAATTTGTCAGAAAATTAAAACTTGCTAAAATACATGCTAACAAAACATCGAGTCCAAATGAACAAATAGTGAACAGTAATAACGAGGACGGTGAAGTGATGACCACGATTGAACAATTACCTGACTTAAGACAAACCTTTGAAATGCTATTTGATCAAGAAAGCGCTAACTTGTCAGATATTCAGATTCTGGAACAAATGAACATCAGAACTAATGAAAGACCAAATACCGGACTAAAAAGAAAATCTCGGTATTATCCTATCCTGTCACCTGGAAACAAGATTGACCTCTTCTCAGATGCAGTAAATGAGGAGTTGGACAAACTAGTAAAATTAAGAAATGAAAGCAGAGAAAACTTAACAAAGGATGAACGGAAAGCAATCACCTCTCTCATGGAGAATGGAAATATTACAATTAAACCCGCCGACAAGGGGGGGAATATTGTAATAATGGAAACCTCGGATTACGTTATGGAAGCCATGAGACAATTGAATGTACAGCAGAATTATTCCAAACTGACGCATAATCCGATGGTGAGCATGCTCAAAGAACTAAAAAATCATCTAAATGAATGGCACAAAAAAGGATTACTCTGTGATGAAGAAAAGAAATTTTTAGACACCGATTTTCCAGTGATGCCCTGCATTTATTTTTTACCAAAAATCCATAAGACACTAATAAATCCACCAGGGAGACCAATAGTGTCCTCATGTCGTTCCCTATATGAGAATGTCTCAAAATATGTGGACACTTTCTTAGCACCAATTGCCCAAAGTATGCCCTCCTACATCAAGGATACAGGGGAGTTTTTGAGAATTATCCAAGATATAATATGGAATGAGGAATATCTTCTAGACACAATCGACGTGGTCTCACTTTATACATCGATAAGACACAATGTGGGAATGGAAGCTTGTCAGTACTTCTTAAAACAACGAAGTATCACCACACTGGAACAAATATGCTCTTAAAAATGATCCATCTATGCTTAACGAACAATGTTTTTCTATTTAATCAAGAACTGTACAGGCAAGAGTGTGGCACCGCCATGGGCATATCATTTTCTCCTAACTATGCTAACACCACCATGGGCTGGTGGGAAAAAACAATTGCATGGAACACCAACAACCAACAAGAACTGGAACTGATTATTTTGTGGGTCTGATATATAGACGATCTGTTTATAATTTGGCATGGATCAGATCTTGAATTTCAAAACTACTTTTTAAAATTGAATCAAAATGATGTTGGTTTACAATTCACATGCACGACAAACAAAAAACAAATCGATTTTCTGGACACACAAATTTACATTTCAGAAGGAAAGTTGGAATCCACACTGTTCCGCAAGAAAACAGCCACCAACAGTGTGCTACATGGAACTAGTTTCCATCCACAAGCACTCCTGAAAAGCATACCGTACGGAGAGTACTTGAGGCTTAAACAAAACTGTTCCAAACCTGAGGATGCTGAAAGAAAAATGAAAGAAAGCAAAATGAGATTCAAGTCAAGAGGATACGAAGACCGTGCCCTACAGAAATGCAAACAAAAGGCTGATGAAAAAACAAGAGCAGAATTACTAGTAGAAAAACCGAAAAAAACAAATAAAAATGACCCGCCGAGGTTTGTGACTACGTACAACAAAGAAAGTGGAATCATTGCCAACAAGATGAAAAAGTATTGGCATCTCATATCTGGGGACCCAGACATAGGAGAATTAGTAGGCAAGCAACCACAAATTACGTATAAAAAGAACACCTCCCTTCAAGATCTTTTAGTTAGGAGTCATTTTCAGATGAAACCACAGACAAATTGGCTTAAAGAACAACGCAAAGGATTCAAACCTTGCTCTTCCTGTAAAGCCTGTAAAATAGGTACCAGCAAAAAAAGCATTGAAGAACCGAATGGAAAAATGATGTACATTGACCAACAAATTACGTGCACATCTAAAAACGTGGTCTATGTGATTGAATGCAAATGCGGGATCTAATACATTGGCAGTACCACCTGCATGTTAAAAAAGAGGATCCTGGAACATATCAGGGCAGTGAAAAACAAAAACATGCTATATGCAACGGCAAAACATATTAATGCATGTCAGGAAGGAGACTGGAAAACAATGCGATTCTATGGACTGAAAATGCTAACTAAAACAGAGAGAGGTGGTGACACAGTTCGGAAATTGCGACAAATGGAGTCCCGGTTGATCATCCGATTGCGAACAAAAATACCGAGAGGAATGAACTTTGGAGAGGACCTCCATGTACATCTAGAGTGACTATAACAGTACCAGCTGGAAGATGCAAAGTGAAGCAGGGTACTATACCCAACAACTAAACCAATATTGCTCTGGAACTATTCCAAGAACGAACTTGAATATATTTAAATTGCCCATGTGACTTAACATGAATTGCATAGCATTAAGGCATGTAAATATCACACCAGTCTTTCTTTTTTTTTAAAATAATTGTTTGTATACTGTTTTGAAACTACATATCCCATAATACCTCATAATCGTTAATATGGGCTAGTATAAAAAAGAAAATAGTAGAAGGACCAACTAACCGTGAGCAAAGCCTTGTTTGGCTGAAACGCGTTGGTGGGGTGAAGCGCTGATTAAAAGGCTTCAAAAAACTATCTGGTTGTGCCGCTCCTTTTGTATGAAAAAAATAATATATATATATATATATATATATATATATATATATATATATATATACATATATATATACATATATATATATATATATTTTACAAATCCATCTTGTAATCACAAATGTCTCAATTGGAATAGTGCTTGTACAATACATGTGCTCCCCATTTCGCGAGTCACCAAAGAGGACCATAAGAAATTATAAATCCAAAACATAAATAGCGTGGGTGGGCGATCGCCGTTGTTGCCAGTGTAGAATCACTGTCTGCATACGAGGCCCAAGTGCTGCCCAGTAAAAGAACACACAGAGCCCTTCTACGTCGCAATTGTGGTCCCGACTGACTCATGTGCCACACCCTTTATTTTTCATCACCCCGGTGCATTACGTCGTGCTCGGGCCAAACCAACTGTACGAAGCAGGCGGGTGACTCACTTAGTACCATCCTGCACAAAAACAATCTTGAGAGTCTTATTCCTCTTTCTATGTGTGTTGCAGAATAAAGCTGTGGCGCGGTGGAGAAGCAGACCAGGACTGCAGGTATGTTTTAAGGTGTGCAAGTTTTATTTCTAGTTTGTTCAAAACAGGGATTTCTGATAGATGTAGGCCTGTATTCCCCTCTTCCTGTCTGCCTCTTCTACACGGGTGGATGGACTCCTGTAAGGGAGCTTCTCTCTCTCCCTCGAAGACAGGTACACCGCAGGAGAAAGGGGAAAGAAATAAAGGGGTCGTCAGGAAGGTGGTTTACCTTCTATTATTGACGCTGGGAGCAGGGGAGTGCAAGGGATTATCACCAAATACCCGTCACCAGTGTTTCACGAGCGCAACAGAAAATGGCTTCAAATAACGCTGGTCGGGTCACTTTAGCTATTCTCTGGCACCCCCTCCCTTGGGGCCGTCCGTAATACGCCCCCAGACCTGGCCAAAATGTCCACGTACCTTGTACAGCCACGACCCTCCAGGGCTGTGGCGGGCTTCCTCACGTTGCCAGCTAGGGTCTGGCTGCCCGTCTGTTGCTCCGCCAGCAGTCTCCAGTCCCGGGGACACTTTTCTTGCCATCACTGGATCCTCTTCTTGCGACCAAGGTTCCAAGCTTCTCCAAGGTTGAATCGCGAAGGTCTCCACCAGCTGGTTTTCCCGCGCTAAGTCCGATGCCTCCGAGAGTCCCAACGAGAACCCGCTTCTTCGGCGTCTCCTGACTTAACCCCAGCAAGTCAGCTGATCCACTCGTGTGACCCGAAAGCGTTACAGGCTTAAAGGTGCTGTGTTCCTCCGAAAGGGTCTGCGAATACAGAAGGGGACATGGAGAGAGGTAAGGAGGAAAGTGTTCTGCTGTCAGGCCACCGCGTAAGACTTGTCATGCTCCTCCTCACAAAAACACACTTTGAAAGAGGACAAAACAAGGAGAAATAAATATATTTCTCCTAGTTATGCCTCCCCTGGGGCAGTGCAAGATTTTGACGCATTCCCAGGATTACAAGTCTTTGTAAATCTGTGAATGCATCAAAAACCGTGGGAGTTGCGTGGGAGACTTTTATTGTTGCAGGAAAACTACTGGGTTTACAAGGAACTCTGCCGTGATTTATGCGTTTTTAAGAGTGAGTCATAATGGTGCACAGTTCTGCTGGTTTTGTTACTGGGGGCCGATTTTGCAGCATTGCTGCAAAACCAGTCCCCAGTTACAAAACCAATCTCCCATGCAACACCTACCGCAACACCTCCCTTGCACATAGTAAGGCAAAGCAGCAGTTTGTGCTGCGTAGCACTACTCAATATCTATGAAGATGTTTAAAGACATGCAAAGTGGCTTTACGTGGTTTTTAAAACCTGACTGGAGCTTTGCATTGTGCATGTACCACATAGCAAGGTGCAAGCATGACGCAAGGCCCTTGAAAACATGCTCCTTTGTCTGGTGTGCATGCAAATTCTGCATTGCAAATCCCTTGTGAGTTGCATTAGTACTACTGGAACTAGACCAATGGAGGCACCAATGGCTGAAGTGGACGGGCCTCAAGGGTCCTGTGACCTCAGTGACAAAGTCACTGCTGCTCTAGGGTGTGCTGCTTTGTATGCCTACCCGCAAGATAGGAGGTGAACTTCAGTATGGATTGTGGTGGACAGGGCTTCAAGGTTAACCAACACTGGCCACCGGTAGGGTTCACCTGCTGGTGCTAAGTGACCAGGGCTTCTAAGGCCTAGTGGGGCCTTCTAAGGTCTTTCATGGGAAATTGCTCTCTCAGGAGTGGTCTGATGGACTAGGCATGAAGGCTGAACCAGGTTCCCCAGTTCCAAATTCTGTAACTCTGGCCATAGTGCCACATCCTACCCCACCAAACACCCTTCTGCCCCACTGAGTGAAACTCGCACTGTCTTCAGCTACAACCCAATTCTGCCCCATTATAAACACCTGGATGTGACTCATTTCAAATTATGCACTGCCTGAAAAAATTAACAACATTCTGTAAAAAGCAAACACTCATAAGGAATAAAGGGATGTGTAAAGCATGCAAAATATGAGCAGGAACGACATGTTACCTTAACGCTTTTACTCTCATTGTTCAGAAATCAATGAGTATTTTTGTGTCTCAAACATTGATGACATGAATAACACGAATCGTGGACCAGTAGACTTGGGATGGGCCAGCCCTCCCACAATGAGGATCCTTGTGTAGCCAACCAGGAATTTGAAGACTGGATAACACAGTCTATCGATGCCACACTTCCCCTTAGTAAAATTACATTGAAACGTTCCCAAAAAACTGCTCCCTGGTACTCAGAGCTTCTTAGGGATAAGAAACGCAAATGTAGGAAAATGGGCTACGCATCGGACGATAAGGCCCAATATAGAGAGGCAATTAAAATCTATAAAGCCGAGGTAAAATCTGCACAATCTATATACTTTGCTGATAAAATTATACAAGCTAAGTCCAAGCCTAAGGAGATCTTCCAAATAGTGAAGAAGTTGACTAAACCTCCCCCCCTATTATGCATTTGGACAAATCTATAGTTCACTGCAACAATTTGGCAGATTTCTTTTCTCAGAAAGTCACTCAGATCTATTCTTCCTTCCACTCTACTGCTCCTGGACCTATAGCCCAGGACCAGACAATTGGGGAGGATATGCCATCCCAATCTCTCATCACGCTGGACCACTTCCCGCCGTTAGACCGTGAATCTTTAGCTTCCATAGCCAGCAAAGTAAAATCTGGTTCTCCATGTGACCCAGCACCTCCACAAATCATGATGCGGGCGCCTCAGGTTATTTTGCCGACCATCTTGAATCTTCTAAATGCCTCCATCTCTGCCTGTATTGTGCCGCCTGCTTGGAAGCGGGCTATGGTGCGTGCACAGCTAAAATAAAATTATTTGGACCCCGGTGACTTCAGTAGTTATCGTCCTATCTCCCTGCTTCCCTGGGTAAGCAAAGTTCTCGAGAGGCACATCAATTTCCACCTGATGCATTTCCTCGAGGACAATCAGCTCTTAGATGCTACCCAGACGGGCTTTAGACCCAGGCATGGGACAGAGACTGCCCTGCTGGCAGTTACCGAGGCAACCAGAAAGATCTTGGATCAGGGAGGGTCAGTGGCAGTTATCCTCCTTGATCTAAGAGCGGCATTTGACACGGTCAGCCATGACATCTTGCTGGGGCGCCTGTCGAGTGTCGGAATAGCTGGCAGAGCATGGCTATGGCTCAAATCCTTCTTGAGTGACAGGTCCTTCCAGATTTTTGATGGGGACTCTGTATCCTCAAGCAGGCCACTGAAGTGTGGAGTCCCGCAGGGCTCCTCTTTAAGCCCTGCGCTTTTTAACATCTACATGAGACCACGTGGACGACACTCAGCTAGTGGTCTCCTTGGCGCAGGAGCCGGGCTCTCCATCCCCAGGTGGTCTGTCAAAATGCTTAGAGGAGGTAAAGAGATGGATGACTTCCTCTCTCCTCAAGCTGAATGGGGACAAAACGGAGCTGATGCTCCTGGGTCCCACCAACCCTACTGCTGTCAACCCCTTGTGGCCTTCATGTCTTGGTACCCCCCAATACCCATGGACAACATAAAAAGCCTTGGGGTCTGGCTGGACAAGACTCTTTCATTTAACACTCAGGCCACAAAACTTGCGGCCACTTGCTTTGGCCTCCTAAGGATGCTGAAGAAAGTTCTCCCCCTTCTGCCGTTGGTGGCAAAGCAGGTGGCCATCCAGGGTTTGATTCAGTCCCGCCTGGACTCCAACAACGTCCTTTATTTGGGCGCTCCGGAATATACACTGCGCAAGCTCCAGATGGTGCAAAACTGTGCGGCCCGCACTGTGCTTCAGCTGCCACAAAGGACGTCGGCAAAGTCTGGCCTGCACAACCTGCACTGGCTTCCAGTGCGACAAAGAATCGCCTTCAAGGCGATGTGTATATTCCACCAAGCTTTCTGGGACACAGGACCGGCCATCACTCGGGACCTAGCAAGACAGTATCAACCTGGCAGAACCCTTCGTTCTAGCCAGGCTTGTAAGGCTCCAGTCCCTAGAATAAAAAAGGCAAGAGCTGGCGGCAGGATGTTCATTTACAACGCCGCCAAGATGTGGAATTCGCTTCCGTTTCAACTTAGATCCAACACAAACCTTTCCACCTTTCGGAAAGAGTTGAAGACTTTTCTTTTCAATGCCTCTCCTTAATTTTCCTTCTTTCTGACTCTAAGCAATTTTATAGCTGGCTGTTAGCGCTTGGATGCCCCAGGGCAGCAACTGCGCTTTATAAATTGACATTTCATTTCATTTCATTTCATTTCAATATAGGGCTCCTCCTGTACATATGAGTCAAGCAGGGCTCAGAACACAAAGGAACTCTTCAAGAGAGTCTGATCTGACTCATGGAAACCCACAAGGGCTCCTTCATATTCATGTCAGGCAACTAGCTGTTCAAACTTAGTATAGCAAATATGTATTCAAGTGTCCTGCAAAGAAGAATGAGTGCGAGTAAGTAAATGTGGGTGCGAATGATCGAGTGTCTGAATGTAACTGAGCATGAGTGAAAGAGTGTATGTGGATAAAAGTGAGAGAAAGTGAGTGAGAATGAGTCACGTAGAGAAAGTGAAACTATAAGTTACAATGAGCTAATCAGAGTAGGAAAAAGTAAGAGTGAGTGCAAGTGAGAATGTGATACCGAATGTTGAAGAGTGAGTGCAAGATAGAACAAGCATTGGCATAGGCCATAGGTCTCGTTTTTGGGACCTTATAAGTGTTTAGCCGTGCAACAGTTGATGTTGTTGCACCAAGGATATTGTGCTGCATAACTAAATACTTATAAGGTCCCAAAAGCGAGACCTATTGCCTATGCCAACGCTTGTTGATATTGTTCCAGACACTACAAAACAAAAAACATTTGCAAACATATGTCGGCTTAAAAGTGATTTTCTCTTGAGCATCTTTGAACAAAATTGAATCGGGTCAGATTTGAAGACATTATTACGTGTATGAAAATGTTTAATTAGTGCCCAGACTTCTTCTTTTGAGGATAGCCCAATTTACTCCAAAGGGGTCAATTATGAGACATCACACTGACTGCATCGTCATATACACTTGGAAAGTGTCATTTTAGGGACATCTCAAAGGCTCAAAGAAAGCATCTTTTAAGAAACAGGACCCTGCTTACAACCAGCAACAGGAAAGAAAAGGTCACATAAAATAGATCATGCTGCTTGAGACAGCTTACCCCTTGTCTCAGGCACTGGGTTTAAAGGGGCACCCACAAGGCACACCGCCTGAAGAATGGGCATTTATGGTGTCTATGGGCAACGGCTCATTGAGTCCATGAGTAGCGACGCACTTAAAGCGCTATTATGAGTGGCGACGCACTTAAAGTGCTACCTGTGTAGACGTGCATTCATTTCCTTACTCATGCTTGTATTTCTTCATGCATGTATACGTTTTTTACTTGTGTGCACCCACATATGGACATATTTAGGTACTTCTGAATTCGTAATGCACCTTATGTTTCCCAAGCTGCTTTGTGCAATTAACCAGGCACACTATATACATTAACATAAAATAACTCTCATGTTACCCAGCCCATTAGACACAGATCTACACACCTGCATTACTGGGCACTACACATTGAAAAAAAATTACATAAAAAAACAGCAGATAAGACATTCAACATTTTCCGTTTATTTAAAAAAAAATGCACCAGGTATTTTATTTTCCCAACCTACTTGATGTTTGTGGAGTTCAACTTCAGAGGCAGTCCAGGCTCCTCTTGCAGGCCCCGGTACAGGGAAAAGAGCAGAGCTGTAAAGGAGGGGCCGGGGACCTCTGGGCAGGCACGGAGAATAATTTCCAGGAAAGGCTGGTGGGGCAAGTTCAGCTTTTCAGTTCTGGCTGGAGAGCAGATCTACATCAAGTCACAAAGTCCTTCATGAAGCCCTTTTCTTCTTTCCAACCTGGCGTCCGTCAGTCTGCGTGACACCAAAGTAACCTGATGTGACCATTTTATTGGTCACGCAGTGGGGGCAGGCAGGCAGCGTCCTCACAAAATGAGGTGTGAATCACGGGCTGACGGCAGCAGCAGGGACATCAGAGATGGCCGTTTTCGCGCTATGCTACACTGATGACCCTTTCAGTGTCACTCTGCAGGCCCCTAGACACAGAGGGGAAGGGGAGGAAGTTGGGCGCACTGCAGAGGCCTTCCTCAATGTGCACGTTGCACTACACAGGCAGAAAAATAAAGTTCCAGGTACGCTTTTTTAAAAACAAGAAGTAGGGGAATGGACTAGCATAATTTTTAAAAGTAGGGGCATGCCGTGCCCTTCTGTTCCCGCCCACTTCTAACACTGCATTACACGCGCAACCCGTCGCTAAACAGAGGATGAAAGTAGTAATCAGTTTATCAGAGATAGTTACGGGAAGGGGACTGTGGTTCTCCAGGCAACGGGCTCCACGACTGTCACTCGGACTGTCTTGGTGACTTCCCCCACCCCGGCACCTGCCGGAAATCGTCCACAGCTCATTGGCCAGTGCCTGGACACAGACATCAGGTGTAAACATGTTGGAAACGTTTACTGCTTGACTTGCTGTTATGATTTGTCGCTCTGATTGTGTGGCTGAAAGGTATGCAAAAACACAAACCATTCCGTGAATACTGAAAAATGTATCAAAACTCTGTTGGGGTCTGCACCTTTTACCATCTGGGTACTGTGATTCCTGTTGTGACAATATCGAACAAATACTAATTAAAAAAAAGTTTGAAAGAATAATTAATATGACGTCCCAAGATTTGAGTAGATTGATGAACATTAACTGTCTTAAATTGCACAAATAAAAGTGTAAGATGAAAGCATTATAAATTAATTGGTTATTATTGCAATTGTAAGCACAACAACCATACTTTGTCCTGCTCATTCTAACTATGCCGAAGCGGATGTGCCCATCTACGATGATTCCGAACGTCCCTTTCACGTCTTGGCTCCAGAGAGTAGAAAACTTTAATTTGATTGCTGAGTACTCCCTTTCTTATGATCGGTCTCCTCCATATTCCCTTTGTGTTTTCCAAGGTCATGTGAGAGTCACTCAGAGCCTGTATTCTCACCTCTATATTTGTGTGTTAGCTTAGGTAGTTGTTAGAAATGGGGATCTCTGGTTGGCTATGGCTTGCGCCAAAGCCAGGCAGAGACCACCACTCTAGTCAGGGCAAGGGAGTTACACGCCAAGATAACCCCTGCTCACCCCCTCGGTAGCTTGGCACGAGCAGTAAGGCTTATCCCGGAGGCAATGTGTTAAGTATTTGCGTAACACACACAGTAACAACACACTAGGCACACCACAAAAGGAACTCCACACAAGGTTATATATAAAAATAGCCTTTGTATTATCATAAAAACACATCAGATAGTCATCACACAATATACACTGTGCCAACTGGCACGGGCAATATTTACAAGGGATTATTTACACGTGACAGGGCCACGTGAGCCACTGTCAGAATTAGCACTTGGTAAAGAATAGTAAAAGTAAGAATATATATGAACTTAGAACACAGCCAGTAATCACTGGCAGACACTATAGTCAGCGTCAACCTGTAATATAAATCATAACAGGCACAGTATCACATAAGGCGAGAACTCTATTCTGCGCCAACCTCATAAGTCTAAATCTAGTAGACCACAACTCCTAAACATAACTTGTATTAGGGAATAAACTTAATAACATAACCTGCAGTAGGGAATAAATGAAACCTAGACCACAGTAGAGAAATAACACAGTAGGTAAAACCTAGGAACCATAAAAACACATCTATAAGCATAAATCAAGGTGCATAAATCATACTACAAACATTACTTTTCCTAGCACCTATATAAAAATGACATTAGGGCCTTGCGCCCTATAAACCTAACAGTCCCCTGGGCCTACTGGCCATCTCTAAGGGGCTCAACTGCCCTCTGTCCACAAAGTCAGGGCACGCTGCCAATGCAGCAACAGTCACGGGGGCGCACTTGGTGCACTGCAAACCTAAACGTGGCAGCTGCCCACTACTTGCTGGGCAGCTGGGAGTCTCAATGAAGGCCTCAACATTGCAGCTGGCACTAAGTGCTGCAAGCTGTGCAGGCCAAGGTAGGGGCGAAGGAATGCGTCTCACTCCTGGGTTAAAAGAACATGTCCCCCTAAAATAAAGAAAACCCTAAACGGTGCAGCTGCCCACTACTTGCTGGACAGCTGGGAAGTAAGAAAACTGGGGCATGGGCTCTCAATAGCCCTTAAAGCAAATATGCCCCCTTTGGGGTGAGCCCCACGAAGACTCTGGAAACAATGCGCACGTTGGAGCCAGCTGGGCCCTGAGGAATAATAGGAAGTGTTGGAGCCATCTAGGACCTAAGAGTCATGGGTCCAAAAGCATGGAAGCCCCCCTGGGCTCTGTGGGACAAATGAGGCACCAAGCCCCTCACGGGGACTTTAAACAAATCAGGGCCACAACAGAACTGGCCGTCCGAGCATTGTTGGCCCATAGGAAAAAGAACTCACCCCCAACGTTGGAGTGGCCCGCTGTAAGCCGGGCCCGCTCGGAATGCGGCAAGTATCTCGGTGCCTGTATCAAGATTCACCCATACGAAGCCCCCCAGCCCTTCTCACCTCACCGGACTGCTTAGGGCGGCTTCTCTCCTTTGCGGCACACGGCCTCCGGGGCTCCCCTCACTCCTGGGAGCCCCACCACACTACACCGGGCACCAGGATGGGTGCATCTTCACCCGGTCCCCCATCTCGGGCCTGGGAATTTGGCAAGAGAGCCCGCGAGGCTCTGCGCGGCTTCTCCCCGGCCAGGGGGAAGCGGGAGTGATGCGCACTGGGCCCGCCCCCAGTCAGGCACGGCCGCCTGACTTCCGGGTCGGGCCGGTGCAACACCGGTGCTCGGCAAAAGTTTAGAAGGCTGCTCGAGCCCCAGCGGAAAAACTTAAATAAAGTTACGGGCAAAGTCACGGGGTGGGCACCCGCGCATTGGGAATAATTAGATAAGCGAGGTGGGCACCTGCATGAAAATAATTAGATAAGCTGGGCAGGCTCCCATAATTGCGGCAGAACAGGGGACGCCCCAAAGCAGAGGGGTCCCCTCCCAGAGGCTGCTGCAGCACCACGCTGCTAAGAGAAGGTAAAGTGCTCCCTTGAGGGGAAAATAAAGCGCTCACCAGGCTGGCATTATCAAAGTCCAGTAAAGCTCTCTCATGCTAAAAAGGTCCTGGGGCAAGGAAATGGAGCAGACAGCTCCCTGCAAAGAGAAGTCCCCCAGTCATCCCAGGCAAGGCAGAGGGGTCCAAGGAGAAGTCCTCCAGGCATCCAGGAGCAGGGCAGAGCCCAGGGAGGCAAGCCTTCCCCTGAGCCCGAGCAACAGCACGCCCCTGGTAGTTTCAAGTCCGCAAACAAGAACATTTTACATGGGGTCACAGACCCTAAATTTATACCACAAACTCCTTTGTCTAAAAGGAGCAGGCAAGGGGAGAACCAGATGCAAGTGGTTCTGGAGCACTTTGTTTTGCTCAGCCCCTCTCCCTATTCACAAGACAGGCCAGGGACATCAGACGCACCACAGGGGGTGGAGCCAGCATTGTGGAGGGAAGGCACAGCCCTATTCAGGTACCAGGTGCAACTCCTCCCTCCCATCTAGATGCAGATCTCCCTATTCACCACCGGGCAGACTCACCCTGGCTCCTCGATCCAAGCACACCAGCCAGCCCCTGTCACTTACAAGCCAGACAGGCAATTCACATCTCACAGCACACAGAAATGCCAACTTCTAAAAGTGGCACTTCTACACTAGACACAATAAATCTGCGCACACCATTGCGCAGCATTTATTAACATGTGCATCCCTTTTGTTCATGCTATACTTCCCTCTTTCATTTACCCTGTTCAGGCAAGGTGATTATCCTCCTTCCGAGCCCACTATGGTACTCCCCAGCACTGGTGTGTGAAACATTGCCAACTCTTATTCATTTGGTGTCTTGCCTGATTTTTTTGTCCAAATCTAACTCTGCCTTTCTTGCTAGGGAGCCAGTAGTGTGCCCAGTAACCAAGGAGAGAAACTCACGTAAGTGTAAAGGAATGTCTGCTGTGAGAGTTTAACTTTCTTTTGAACAATTCATCAACATGTGGTATTGCAAGGTAACTAGGTGCAATAAGGAGTAGCATTAGTAACACACCCCACCCCCATTCAAAAGTGCTAATTTATTATCATGCATTATGTAAGAAAGTGGAGTATTATGTGGTCGGGGGGTTAGACCACACCATATAATACTATCCTGATACCCCAAAGATGGTCCTGGGATTCAAGCTCATAAAACCTTAATTCAGTCCTGGTAGTGTGGCAGAGAACAGTCAGGGTTTACTAGAGGAACATCTGTTAAGCATTTCAGAGTACCAACATGGACAATAAGTAATTGACACAACTTGAGAGAAATCCAACGCCAATTTATAAAACTAGAGTGTATCTTAATTTAGACACCAAAACAAATGGAACAGCATGCATATAACCGGAATTATCAATTTCTGAAGCAATATAAAATCAGTGCAAAATAATACAGTGAAACTTTATCATTGCAGTCAATGTGAAAAACCACGAGTGACATTCGATTCGGTCACTTGCAGGTAGAGTTGTGTGGCACCCTTACAGAGTAAAGGTGATGCGGGCCACCGGACCAAGCCTCAACAGCCAGTTCAATTTTACCTGCCCCATAGAGCCCGGGGGCAGAGTGGTCTTGGCTGGACCTGGGGCTGAATGGTGCCACAGGAGAGCTGCTTTTACCCCTTGAACTGTGCTGCAGGGAAAAATATGCAAAAACACAACAGAGTGGTTGCTAACATATGTCGAAGGTTGGATGGAGTTCCCTCTAGGTGCAATGTTGAGTAAAGGGGTCGATTGCCGGGCTGGCGACCAACAAGCCTTGGCAGCTGTAAGTAGAGCAGAAAGTAATTACGACGTTCGGTGAGCTAGGGGAATGCAATAGCTGCCTGTAACTTCATGGAAGGCAAACTAGAATTCCCACAATGCACAAGACCATCTGGATTTGGGCGTTCCCTCAGAGGGCCGATGGCCAGCGATTCTACTGATCCAGCGCTTTGTTTTACCTGCAGCTTGCAGGGGAGTAGTGACACTAGCCAAGGGGAGTCACAGGGTACTTCTGTCTCTCACAGGAGTCCCTCTGTCGGGGGGAACTGAGAGATAGCCTAGGACAAGTCTATATTAGGCAGTTTCAGGAGCGTTGCCACCGGTGCTGGGTATCCCTCTTTTGCTTTGTGCAAGCCCTTCTGTCACAGACATGGGTCTCTTTTTCTGTCCTCTTTGATGCAGGTTTTTTAGAACTGAGATTCTGGTATCAGGGAGTCCCTTAAATTCTAGAATTAGGAAAGTTAGGGGTTTGGGAGAAAGTAGCCCTTGGGCTGCTAGTCCCTACAGCTAGTCCGCCCTTGACATGTCCACATCAGGGGGTTTAAGGTCACCTTCTCTACCCAGAGCCCTCTATTCTTCCACTTCTAAAGATGGCAGAAATCTAATTTTAGTGTTCAGATCAGTCTGTCCACCCTGGAGGTGTGTCTAGCCTTCTGGGGATGTACACCTCCTTGACTAACTAATTTCCCACCTGCCCGAGTACAAATGTTCCTGGGGCAGGGGAAGGGCTGTTTCCTCCTCTGGTAGTCAGCCCTGATGCATATCAGAGGCAGTGAAGCCTTTGAAGCTCACCCACTTGATGTGCCACTTCACTAGCCTATTTGGGAGGAGGGTGGCATGACCTCCTTCCTCCCAAAGCCTTTGTTCCTGACTCCTGGGACTGATCACACTGCCTGGCAGGAGTTCTGAATCCTATCTTTGTGGATGCAAATATGGAAAGCACTGACTTGCAAGCCAGAACACAGAGAAGCTGGGGCATTTAGGTGGGCAGCGTCTGAGGTAGCCACCTAGGTGCATGCCAAATCACCCTCAACACAAGATTCATGTCAGGGGTGAGAAGGCAAGTTGTTTGATACCAAACACAACATATTTTGGCAATTTGGCAATACCATAATGGAATTGCCCACCGTGGGTTTGCCTGGGTGCCAACCCATCTTATCCTGTGGACCGCCTGTCCCTTATAGTGCCCTTTAATGGTAAAGGGCACTATAGCCACATATAAGCTTGCACTTACATGTCCACATCTTTCATATAATGCACCCTGCCTCCCGGCTTTAGGAGGCTTTCCTAAAGGTTGACTGGCATACATCAAAGAGAGTGCATTTACTTTTCCACATACTGTGAGGTTAAAGTCGAGCTCGAGCAGTTTACACTGCTCCTTCAGTCTGCAATGGCTGCCCTGCTGTCAGTAGTCTACTTGGGTCACTCAGGGTGGCACAAACAGTGCTGAAAGCCCTGGGGACCCCTTTACCACCCATGCCATATGTATCATTGGTACCATATACTAGAGACTTATAATGGGTAAAGTCCTTGTCAACTGGAATTGCCTATTCACACAACAGTTTTAGGGAGAGAGCACAAGCACTGGGGTCGGGCGGCAGACTCTAGTACACCATCAGAGGCATAACCATCAGTATTGGAGCAAAACCTGTGTGGGAGTGCCCATACAAAAAGAGCACTTTCCTACACACTATGTTTATGGTACATTTGATTGCTCTGGTTACATGAGTTGGAAATAAACACTACTCACAAAGCATCGAAGGAGAAAATGTAGGTTTACACTTGCATGCATCCATACAGCTGCCTGGCAACACATGAGCTGTGGCTGCTGATGACATCATTTTGGTGTCAGTTCCCAGTGTAAATAATTGTGCGCTGAAAAGGCAAAGCAAAAAGCTGTTACCATTTGGCAATAGGAGGTAGGTTTCAGGGAATAAGAAGCAAAAAGCAGACAGCAAGATACAAAATCAGAAATTTAGTTGATGATGTCACCAGGGTTTTGGTGCATCAAATGAAATACATACCATTCATAGACCCCATTCAAGAAGCAATTGCAGTAGGCTGGATTTTATACCGTTAGAACGTGCCAGTGTTACTGGAATCTTAAATACGAATATCCTTGTTCTCAGGCACATCACAGTGCATCAGGAGACCTGTCCTCCTCATCTAAAAATCTATAATCCACCTGGCCAATCGAGGCCCCAGATTTTGGGAGCTACTGTCATCTAAGTCGGGCCGCACACCTAAGGTAGGCTTATCTGTAGAGGCAGCACAGTTCACGGTGCTATCATGCAGTAAAGTTATCTCGACTGTAGGAAGCTGGATATGTATATACTATCTAGTCAAGTAAAAATTTACTTTGGGTATCTTTGAACAAATCTCACATACAGTTCATACTATTCCCACAGTCTATCTCAGTATTTCTTGTACTTCCATGGAAACATCAAGGTTAAACGCCACGTTCAGAGAAAAACGTATTCTTTATTTGTGGAAAAATCAATGAGTCTATACTGAACAATAATTAAATTACAATTGAATATCAAAAATATAATAACAAAATCATAATGTTTAAAAATTGGTTACATGGAAATAAAAGTTCAACATATTGTCCCCCCTCATTATGGTGGAAGGATCTCTTTTTTTATCAAAACCAACAATTCTTAATACAAAAACAATGAATTGCTTAAATACATAGACACAGACAAGGATAGGGAGAATACAATATACAATCACATATGTCTTTAAACCACTAACCTGTTTTGGTCATTTTTCATAGTACAGAGTATCTTTCATCAGTAAAATCTACTGTATCACTCAATGCCTATCAGATTCAGTGTTAAAAATGCAGCAACGCATTTCTGTGGATGCCCAATATTTAGAGCCACCTTCTTTAGGATAAATTAATTGCTCCCACAAGCGCAATAAAAACATCAAAGAAATGTAAAAGTAATAATCAACCCAGTGTGTGTATATATATATATATATATATATATATATATATATATGTATATATATATATATATATATATGTAGGTATATATAGTTAGGATTGTTTTCCATAGGGAAATCGCAACATTCTATTGGGAATAACTTTGGCGCCGGTTGAGGGATCTGCCTGTAATTTTCCTTAACTTTGCCTCGCTGCGCTCCGCTCCTTCCCTGAAAGTTTCGGGGGGATTTGTCAAGCGGGGGCCGAGATAAAAGGGGGGTCCCAAAACGTGTTTTCCCCATGTTAATTTCCATAGGGCGGTTGGACTCACTTTTAGCCCGAACGGCTGAATGGTTTTCCACCAAACTTGGCAAAATTGTAGGGACTGGTAGCCCGATGTGCCTTTGCTATGTCTCAAGATATGTGCTCCAGTGGATTTTGAGTAATTTAGGTCCAAAAAAATATATATATCTATAGCAGCTTACCCGTGAGCTTACCCGTACGCTTACGGTACGCTTACGGTACGCGTACCGTACGCACACCTACGCGTACCGTACGCGTACCTCTAGTGCGCAAGCTGCATTCTGATTGGCTGCCAATGTCTGTCAACACTCCAAAACAGAAACTGTTGGCAGCCATCTTGTGCCTCGGTAGACTGAGGCACAGGAAAGCAGAAAAATAAACATGTAGAACTCAAAAAGGGGGCAGGGTAGAAGAATCCTGACCCCATAGGCCTGCTCAGGGGGTCCCACAAGGACCCCCAAGGCCCCAAAAAAAAAAATAATTTCGGAAAGTCGCGGGGTACGCTTACGGTGCACGTACCGTACGCGCACGGTACGCGTACGGTGCGCGTACCTCATTTTTTTTAAAGAAAAAAAAAGATTTGGGGGCCTTGTAGAAACACCCTGACCCCCCTAGGTCTGTTCAGGTGGTCCCACAAGGATATTAACATATATAAACGTTATCCGCTAATAGAATTAGCATTTAAAAAACCTTGCGAGTTCACTGAAAAAACCAAAGGTTTCAGGCCTTATATAGTTAGGAATTAGCATTTAAAAATCCTTTGAAATTCACTGAAAAAACCATAGGTTTCACACCAGTTATAGTTAGGAATTAGAATTTAAAAATCCTATGAAATTCACTGAAAAAACCATAGGTTTCACACCAGTTATAGTTAGGAATTAGCATTTAAAAAACCTATTAAATTCACTGAAAAACCATAGGTTTGACAGCAGTTATAGTTAGCTGAACATTTTACTCATACACACACACACCCCACACACATACCCCCCACACACACACACCCCACACCCCCCACACCCCCCCACACATACCTCACACACCCACACCTCCACCCACACTCAAACACCCCACACACCCACACCCACACACACACCTTACACACCCACACCCCCACCTACACCCACACACCCCACACACTCCCACCCATACACACCTCACTCCCCCCACACACACACACACCTCACAGACACACCCCACACATCCCCCACACACACCTCACCCCCCCCACACACACACCTCTGACACCCCCCCCACACACACACACACACACACACACACCACACACACACCTCACACACACACACACACACACCCACACACACACTCCTCACACACACACCCCCACACCCCCACACACACACACACACCCACACACACACCCCACACACACACCCACACATCCTACACACACACACCCCACACACATACCCCCCCACACACACACACCCCACACCCACCCACCCCCACACACACACCACACACACTCATTTTTTTTTTTTTTTGAGGGGGTGCGCGCCCTGGTATACGTATCGGTACACGTACCTGTACGCGTACCCTGGAGTAAAAAAGAAAGACAGAGTTTTTTAAAAATGTAGCATTTTTATATAAATTGGAGGTACCCCGCGACTTTTAAAAAAAATATATATTTTATTTTGTTTGCCTTGGGGGTCCTTGTGGGACCCCTGAGCAGGCCTAGGGGGTCAGGGTGCTTCTACTCTGGCCCCTTTGCGAGTTTCACACCTTTGTTTCACTGCTTTCTTGTGCCTTGGTTCTAACAAGGCACAAGATGGCTGCCAACACTTCCTGGTTTTGAGTGTTGACAGACAGTGGCAGCCAATCAGCATGCCTTCCCGAGAAAGCTGCATGGTCATTGGCTGTCAACACTTCTAACCAGGAGGTGTTGGCATCCATCTTGTGCTAGTGTTGACAGACAGTGACAGCCAATCAGCATGCCTTCCCGAGAAAGCTGCATGCTCATTGGCTGTCAACAATTCTAACCAGGAAGTGTTGGCATCCATCTTGGGTCTTAGTAGACTGAGGCACAAGAAAGCAGAAAAACAAACGTGTAGAACACAAAAAGGGGGCAGGGTAGAAACACCCTGACCCCTTAGGGCTGCTCAGGTTGTCCCACTAGGATATTAATATATTTAAACGTTATCCGCTAATAGAATTAGCATTAAAAAAACCTTTGAAATTCACTGAAAAAAACATAGGTGTCAGCCCTTATAAAGTTAGGAATTAGCATTTAAAAAACCTTTGAAATTCACTGAAAAAACCATAGGTTTCAGGCCTTATATAGTTAGGAATTAGCATTTAAAAAACCTTGCGAATTCACTGAAAAAAACATAGGTTTCAGGCCTTATATAGTTAGGAATTAGCATTTAAAAAACCTTTGAAATTCACTGAAAAAACCATAGGTTTCAGGCCTTATATAGTTAGGAATTAGCATTTAAAAAAACCTTGCAAATTCACTGAAAAAACCATAGGTTTCAGGAGTTATATAGTTAGGAGTTAGCTTTTACAAACCTTTGAAATTCACTCAAAAAACTATAAGTTTTAGTGGTGTTATAGTAACTGGACATTTTACTCATACAAAACCATTGAAATTGCTCCTATATAGTTAGTTGTACTAACTATATTTCGCACACCCGCAATCCACTGCTGATGATGTCACATATTACATCATTCATGACATGGTCAGTGACATCACTGATGACATCTCAAATGACATCACTGATGACATCACTGATGACATCATCCACGTGACAATCACATACACCTTTTAATACACTAGTAAAATCTTTCATCACTCTTTGAAAAATACAGAGTATCATATTTGAATCCATTGTTACAGCAATACAAGTATCTAAAAACCCACTCGGTGATTCATAGATGTATACACACATCTAATCACTTACCTGTAGATTCACTCATACATGCTGTCAATGAACAATAGAACACTATCAAAAATACCTATACACCTAAATCGACATTACACACCAGCACACATCCTATTCACATATGAAGTCATCCTACTCACTTATGCAAACAATGGATCATACTTACATATTTACTTAGCTACACACTTATGAAAACACAACTTCATCTATTCATTTAGATAGTAAGTCATACTTAGTGAATTATAAAATCATTATTACAAGTATAAAGTTATCCATACAGTCACTCACACAATCATTGAGTCTTATGTATACTTAGTTATATACAACAACTGACACATACACTGCCTTTTATTTTTCTAGTTTGTTGGACATGTACCATTGAGAAATATATTTGCTCATCACCACACTCATAAAGATATTCACTCACCCAAACAACTGTTAGAACATGTAGTTTTAACTTCATATATCTAGTGAATCAACTATTCACACATCTTTGGGCAGTCACACACCCCCCACCGAACCACACACACATTCACTCTCCCATACAAATACTCAGTTAACTAATCAAAAACTAATATAGACTTTCACATAGCTAGTAACCAACTGGAGAACCAGTTTACACAACAACTGACAAAGTGATACAGATATTCAAACAGTTTAGTCACTATCAACTTTATTTAGTGAGACACTATAAATTGGTCAAGTAAACAGTCAATTACACTGCTACTAAATCCTCCATCCAAATATTTATTTTTATATATCCACTCATTCTTCAATGCAAATTGCTATATATATAATGCATATTTAAATAACGAAGCAAACCACATTCACTGGATGATGTCATCAGTGATGTCATCAGTGATGTCATTTGAGATGTCATCAGTGATGTCACTGACCATGTCATGAATGATGTAATATGTGACATCATCAGCAGTGGATTGCGGGTGTGCGAAATATAGTTAGTACAACTAACTATATAGGAGCAATTTCAATGGTTTTGTATGAGTAAAATGTCCAGCTAACTATAACAGCACTAAAACTTATAGGGGCAGATTTATGTTAACTGGCGCATCCCCA
Organism: Lissotriton helveticus; assembly: GCF_964261635.1. Classification (NCBI taxonomy): domain Eukaryota; kingdom Metazoa; phylum Chordata; class Amphibia; order Caudata; family Salamandridae; genus Lissotriton; species Lissotriton helveticus. Next base: position 1,574,429,195 of record NC_136057.1, read on the forward strand.
GGGATGCGCCAGTTAACATGCGCCACAGTGCGCCACTGCTCCGCCACCCATGGTGCGCCGCATTTATGATGCGGCGCACCATGGTGCAAGACAGTGAGGATGCGTGACGCATCTCTCGGCGCACGGGCGGCGCATTGCAGGAGTCATGTCGCAAGTGCGACATGACTCCTGCAATGCACAGTAGCCTCCCATTCAATGCATGTTGCGTCACCCTTACGCCTGCTTCAAGCAGGCGTAAGGAATTGACGTAGAAAGTGACTGAGTGAAATCTCATAGATTTCACTCAGCCACTTTTAGGAGGCGTTCCTGCGCATGAACGCCCCCCCTGCGCAGGAACGCCTCCTCATGGCGCAGGGCTTTCCAACGTGACGCATCTCTTAGATGCGTCACGTTGTAAATAGGGCGCATTGTTTGCGCCGCCGTTGCGTCACATTTAGTGATGCAATTGCGGCGCAAGGAGGCGCAAGGCCTTCATAAATCTGCCCCATAGTTTTTTGAGTGAATTTCAAAGGTTTTTTAAAAGCTAATTCCTAACTATATAACTCCTGAAACCTATGGTTCTTTCAGTGAATATATATATATATATATATATATATATTGCGCTCTTCACCATCCCAGGGTCCCGGGAAAGAAATGACAGCACTCGGGGGTATCTTGCTCACACGGTAGTTTATTAACTACAAGTACGCCACAGACGCGTTTCAGCACTAGGCCTTCGTCAGTGTGTTTACACATGAAAAAACCGGTACACTTAATATAGGTAATTACGTACAAAGGTTGCACCTCTCAGTCGACATCGACAGAGGACTGCAGTCCTCCCAGTGCACGCCATCTTGTAATGGTAAATATATACATATATACATATCTATATACATATTCTCAACACCATATATTGCATGTTCTCAACATATTACTACCTATAGATAGGTAAATGTGCGTGTTAAGGGAGAAAGTTTGTATGTTATGAAATAGATCTATATACATATATATACACATATATAGATATTTTGGAAACAATGTGCCCTGAAGCATTAAGAAGGCACACAACAACGTTCAGCCCTGAGGCAGAATGATGCAGCTTGTCTTCCTGCTCCGAATTCATTTTTGTCTGCCAATGTTTCGTCTGCCATCTGCCTGCTGGCGATGGTGCTCTTCTCCACGGCGGCCCGGGCGTGGAGAAGAGCACCATCGCCAGCAGGCAGAGGCTGTCGTAGGAACTTTCCAGCACCGTTGCAGCACATCGTTCAAATATGCAAATTAGCTTGCTTCCATGCCCCGATACCTACTAAGGACTTTAAATGACTTTCAATGAGAAACTCACATTGAAACTTACCTAAAGGAACACTAATGCTCATATCAGGGACTCAATGTCCCATAATGCCTCAAACAAGAATTCACGATGCAAAACGCCCACAGTGGGCCAGCAGTAATATAAATAATGGCGGAACCTTCACGATGTGAGCCTTCATGTGACTTTCGAGTAGCCCAAGAAGAAGAGGTATGAAACCTTGAAACGTGTTGGCAGATGAAAATGAATTCGGAGCAGGAAGACAAGCTGCATCATACTGCCTCAGGGCTGAACGTTGTCGTGTGCCTTCTTAATGCTTCAGGGCACATTCTTTCCAATATATATATATATATATATATATTACCGCTTCACTCTCCTTCACTCCGGATTTTCATCCATAAGGAAAAAAGCACTCCCGGGGGCCGTTTGAGTCTTTATTGTCAACAAACAAACACAGCAACAACAGACGCGTTTCGGTATAAGCCTTCTTCTATGTTTACCGAAACGCCGCATAGACACGTATTTAAACACTCATTTGTTTAACAAAATTAACAAGGGACAACAGCAGATCGCCACCGCCCAGGCAAAATATAAGCGCCATCTTAGAATGTCAAAAATAAGACAAATAAGACAAATATGCAGCTCCTTATACAAGCGCTTGCATAAATCATGCAATTCAAATTCAATAGAGCCCACTGATGGGCAGCATCCATTGTATAATTCATACTTGGAATAAGTATTCAGTGCTCAATCCTGCCCTATATGGGCTTACTACAAATGGTGGGGGGAGGAGCCAAGCTCGCGTCCGAGATGGCCGCGCTTTAGCTCGGCTCCGTCAACTTTCCTGTTCGAAACATAAATCCTGCCTTTATCCTGCCCCGGGAAGACAATTTCTGCTACGCTGTGGATATACGGCGATTTATAGTCACTTACCGTCTGTTCCGGTTGTCTCTGGGTGCCGTGGTTCCGGAACTGTGCCTTCGCTCGCTTCGGGACCTCCGGAGCGGACTGGCCTGATTCTCCTTGGCGGCGCCCGGACGGGGCGCTACGCTATGGTCGGCCCTTGATGGCGCAGTGGACTCGGCCGACGAGGCGGTTGTGCAGAGAGGCCGGTCGCGGCTTTCTGGTTTGATCAGGCGGTCCCGCGGCCTGGGGTGGAGGCGCTGCCTTCTGTTGACGGGACTGACCGTAATTGTGGCTTGTCCCCCCCTTTGTTCTCCGGTCCGGCCATTTTGAGTGCCTCCGCCCGGACTCGGAGAACGGGGCCGGCGGCATTGGGGGGCCGGCGATCCTCCTTCTTCTGGTGGCCCCCCTTCCTGCTCTGGACGTGCCTCTGCTGGTGATCGACTGAATTCCGTTTGCCTTGCTGTGGCCCGGTTGGGGGTCGGGGATCGCTGCGACCCCGCCGGGCTTCCAAGATGGCGGCCGACCCTGTATATCTCAGCCGGGCCGAGATGGGCGGCGGTGGTCCACGATGTGGCACAGAAACCGGATACTGTAAAGGTGTTCCTACACTTAAGGACATCCTCGCCGCCCTGCGCTCCTGGGATACTCCTGTGGCCGCACCCGCTGTTAACCTGGAGGAGGCTCGTTTCGCTGGGCCGTTTGAGCCCCCCCTGGCGTGTGCGGCTACGTCGCTGCTAGGTGCGGCTGGTTCTATCCTGGAAATTATGGACCCGGTGGCTGCCGTTTCTGCTGATGTGCGGAGTTCCGCTGCTTTCCATCGTGATGTGTCCTCTCCTGTGCTGTGGGTCGGTGGGCCGGGTCCTGTCCGGGCCGGTCTTGGTGGTTCTTCCTGTTCTTCATCTCCTCGAATGGCCGATCGTAGATCCTGTGCTGACTCCGCTGGGTCGACTTTCCTCGGATCATCTTCGGAACTGTGCCTGCCTTGTGTAAAATGGTTTCTGACTGCTCCGGATCATTCGAGTGGTGCACGGAACATCTTATGCGGTTTGAAGTTTGACCTCCCTGTTCTCTGCCTCCTGTTCCTTGTGGTCTGGTTCTTCGTGAGGCGGACTGCTACAGATTTGGAAAGAAAAGGACAGGGATGAGATGATCTTGCCGTTGTGGACTGTTATCTTGCAATGGTTGGATGATCGTTTAGTACGGTATGACCATGTCGGACTTTTGTCGTATTCCTGCTCTGTATCCTTCAATTCTTCGTCTTCCCGTGGACACTGATGTTTCGGACGGGAGGGTGGGAGCCGTTGATTCTGTTATATGGCCCTCTCCCATGTTCCTTTCTCCCTTATTCCTTCTTTTCTCCCCCCTTTTTTTGTCTTTATGGTTCTATCTTGCTTTAGCTCTTCTATATTTCGGGTTCTGATTAGGGCGACAGGCACGCTGCCGGGGGGTGGGCCATAGCCTTCTGCAGGGGTGCAGGGTGGGCTTGCGGGGTGGGGGGGGGTCTGTCATTTCTTTGGGGGGGGGTTTTCCCCTCCTTTTTCTTATTTTTTGGTTCTATGGCTCTTGTGTGTCCTCTTTTTCGGGACGCGGTCTCAGCATGTGTCCCCCTGGGTGGGTTGTTCTTGATGCGCTGGCCTTTGGGTCTTACTGTGTCTTTGGCTCACTATTTACTTTTGCTCTGGTTACTACCGGTTCTGTATACCGATTTGTGGTTTCCGGCCTCGTTTGCCATGGGGCACATGCTTGAGGTGGCGTTCTTCCTTTCGCTTTTTGTCCCTTTTCCCTCTTTTTCTTCCCTTCCTCCCCCCTCTCGTGGGGTTTTTTTTTCCTTATCCCCTGGGTTGTGTGACGGAGGGCTTTATTTGATAAGCTTTTTTCGACGCTGTTTGATATGATATGTTCTTATTGTGGTGGGTGGCGTTGAACAGCAGTTGCCACTGTTTTTCTGGTGCGACTCATATTCTGCCCTTACCGATAGGTATTTGTCATTATTGTGTTATCCTGTATCTTTTACCATGGCTGTTCGCGGCCCACCACGGCCCTCCGAGACTTCCTACCTGTTTATTATCCTGTTGTACCCGTTTCTATATATTAGAAAATCAACCTTCTCGTATCCTGTCCCTGCTGGTTGCTATATGGCTTTTAGCCCTTATTTCCTGTATGATTTGTTGTGATATTCTGTATGCGTTTCTGTATTGTTGATTATGGTCCTTATCTGTGGTGGCTGGCCCGCTGGGTTGTAGGCCCGTATTTGTGAGCCTTCCCTGTACAATAAAGGTTTAAAAAAAATAAAAAATAAAAAAAAAATGGTGATAAATCTCCGAGTCATTACTCTAAATCCTGTGTCTATTCTAGGCCTCATATACAAATATACATTTATATTTACAACAGGTACAAAAAAAGGGGTAGAGTGGAGGGAGTAAGAAAAGTAGAAGAGAGAAAACAAGAAAAGAAAATCAATTCAGTAATTACTTGTTCAAAATTTCAAGAAAGAATGAAAGATATAAAGATTAAAGAATAGGGTATATACAGAGACGTCAACGAGCAAGATAGTGAGCATCTGGACATCAAAAGATCTCAGTTCATTAGGAAATTCATATTCTTCATAATCTATCCAAATGCTATAGATAAAATCACTATCCATCCTCTCTAACAGATTCCTCTACTATTCAACGATACAAACGTTCGAGAATCATTCTCCCAGATGAATGGATAATTCCTGACTACTATTGAGTCCCAATGGAGTCTTAGTTTTCAAATCGATAATGTATCTTGAATCCAATCTACGGAGTCGCAACAAACTATCCCCACCTCTAGGATTGCTGGGTACATGCTCTAGCCCAAAGTAGCTTAGTAGATCCCTGTAGCGCTGATGTATTTTGTCCTCACATGCACCACTCCCTATAGTGTTTATTGCCTTACATGTCCATGCGGCCTATGTTATGTAGGGAGTACCATCCACCCGATGAAAATCAGGATATTAGAACACATGCGGGCCATTGCCAAGGGAGATGAAGCTTACCCTGTTGCATTCCTTGGTTTTGCAGATACGTGGGATGGCGGCTGGGCCAGTTAGGCGAGGCAAAGGTCTCTGGTGGGTGCGTGGAATGCGAGGCGGTGGTTGAGGCATGCAGGTCCCACATCATGTAAGGCCTTGTAGGCATGTGTGAGGAGCTGGAAGGTTATTCTTTTGTAGACTGGGTGCCAGTGAAGGTCTCTCAGGTGGCTGGTGATGTGAATGCGGCGGGGGATGTTGAGGATGAGTCATGCAGAGGCGTTCTTGATGCTTTGCAGTTTTTTGAGGAGTTTCTGGGTGATGCCAGCCTAGAGTGCGTTGTCCTTTATATTCGACTGTGGTCCACAAATGTTATATACATGGGCCAACAACTTTTCTGTAAGATAAGGGGGAGTTTAGGGAATTTCATTCATGCCATCACTCATTTACTGAAGTCTCTCTTTTTGTTGCCTACTTTTTGTGGGCTTGATTGATACAGTTCACTTCTTAAAATATAAGGTAGTTCAATTCTTCTGAGTTTTTTCTCCTCAGGCAATTAGTCCCATCCTAGGCTTCTCATTCGCTCTTAGTAATGTGATAAAGGGCTCCTTTCAATATATGTATATATAGAGTCTAATAAAGTGAGAGGAAGCATCTTTGTCTCTCACCAAACCATTAAGCAATGCAAATTTACTGCATAGTGAAAACCATCCTGCTCCCTGTGCGATTATACATTACCATTCTACTTACCCGCACTGTTGAATGTAAGGTGGCTCTCTCATTTTATTTTTATTAATTCCTTAATACTCTACCTACCCACATCTACATACGTATAGGGACGAGTAGGCATACCCTGCTCTTGAGTTTTGCATATGGCTACTGCTTGGAGTTGTATGCCTATCCTCGATCTTAAAACGTGTTGGATAACATCCTGGATTGGCAAGTTTGATACCCCAAGCCTATTAGTGAATTATAAAAGAGGCAGACAAAAAAGGCAGGTAGAGGGGTAAGAAAAACGGAGAACCCCTTTTTACCACCTCGCTAAGCCACTTTTGGGAAAACAAATGCAAAAGGTCTTGTTACTTAATCCTTTGCTGATCCGGTAACCATTCATTTTGTGCTTACTGTAAATGTTAAAGTTAACCCTTTCGCTGCCAGGCCTCCCCTGTGCTAAGCTTTTTTTGGGCTAATTGGGGTAGTGCGTGCTTAGGTCCCTGTAACTTTTTGTCCACATAAGGTATCCACGCCAAATTTGCGACCTTTTCTTCCAACAACATGGGGATTTTAAAAGGAACCCAGGGTTTGTGGATTCCCCTGGCGGGGACCCAGAAATTAGCCAAATTACAGCTACATCTTTTTTCTCCTAAAAATGGGGGGAAATTGCTGCAGAAGAAAGCATCTGTTTTTTTCTCTGCAAATGGTATCGATAAAGGGTTTGTGATGCTGAAATCACCACCTTTCAAGGACAGGCAGACTTTTGTCAGAAAAACAAAATTTTCTACACAGTTTTGGCATTTTACTGGTACACTTGTTGTGCTTTCAACCTCCTTCCAGTTAGTGGTAGAAATGGATACAAAACCAACAATGGATCCCGGAAAGCTACACATTTCTGAAAAGTAGATAACATTTTGAATTCAGCAAGGGCTCATTTGTGTAGATCATTCAAGGTTTTTTCTTATAGAAACTAACAGTTGAAAATAGGAAATATTGAAAATGAGTTGAAAAAACAGCCATTTGTGCCAACGTTTTCACCTGTAACGTCTTCTTAATATGACAGATTTTTTAAAGCAATATACCGTTACATCTGCTAAACCCTTCTGGTTGTGGGGATGTATAGGACTTGTAGGTTCACTAAGAACCCGACAAACCCAGAGCCAATAACTGAGCAGCGTATTGCAATGGTTTTTCATTGTGCACCGGGAATATAGCAATTTATTTGGTAAGATATAAAGAGTGAAAAATAGGTATCAAGGACATCTATGTATTTCTGAAATGAGAACACAATATAGAGTTTAGAAGCAGTAGTTATTTGCACATCTCTGAAATTGTGGGTACCCATAGCAGCATTTGAATTATAGGACATTTATCAAAGTGACTTCTTTTTTACACATTGTCTTACATTTGGAAGGAAGAAATGCATAGAAAGGCAATAGGTAATACCAGTTGCTCTACAATTCTGTGTTACCATAAGTTTCCCCATAAAAATGGTACCGCACTTGTATGGGTAGGCCTAGTGCCTGCAACAGGAAACGGCCCGAAACACAACATGGACATATCACATTTTTATAGTAAAAACTGACAATTTTTCGCAATGTGCCTAGCTATGGATTTTGGACCCTAGCACTGCCGCTACCTAGGAAAACCTAGCAAACCTGTACATTTTTAAAAACTAGACACCCAGGGGAATGCAGGATTGGGTGACTTGTGTGGCTCTCATCAGGTTCTGTTACCCAGAATCAATTGCAAACCTTAAACTTTGTTAAAAAAAATAAAACATTTTCCTCACATTTCTGCAATGGAAAGTTCTGGAATCTGCGTGGATCCACAACATTTCACCCACCACACATTCCCCAAAGTCTCCTGATAAAAATGGTGCCTCGCTTGTGTGAGTAGGCCTAGTGCCTGTGACAGGTAACAGGCCAAAACGCAACGTGGATGCACCACATTTTTCTGCAATGGAAAGTTCTGGAATCTGCGTGGATCCACAACATTTCACCCACCACACATTCCCCAAAGTCTCCTGATAAAAATGGTGCCTCGCTTGTGTGAGTAGGCCTAGGGCCTGTGACAGGTAACAGGCCAAAACGCAACGTGGATGCACCGCATTTTTACAGTGAAAACTGACCCTTTTTTTGCAAAGTGCCTAGTTATGAATTTTGAACCCTAGCTCTGCCGGCACTCAGGGAAACCTAGCACACCTATATATTTTTGAAAAACAGACACTAAGGGGAATCCAGGATGGCATAACTTGTGTGGGTATCTTTTAAACATTTTCATTTTTATTTTTTTAATTTATATATTTTTTTATTGATGAAGTAAAATTGCAACAACAGGTTGCATAAATGGAGAACATGGTACAAAAGGGGGGGGGAAGCTTGTTTCCGGTCCAGGGAAGGCATGGCTTGGCAGTTCGGGCTGGACTGTTCCCATGAGGCACACGGTCAGACTGATTTGCATATAGCCATGTCTGAACTGGGGTGGCAGAGTGGGCTAAAGAACGGTGATGGATCAAACCCAGATCTTTTGACTGGGTGTGAGTGTTTGATTGGTTCAGATGCTCCGTCCATCACCACCCCCTTTTGTACCGTAAATGGAGAACATGGCAGCTGCTAGCCACGCCGGTTGCTAGGTCCAGCTGAGCGCACTGCCACCTTAGCGCGTTAACAGCCCCCCCTCCCTAACCCATATGTGCCTTACGGGGTCTTTCTCGGTTTACTGGGTGGTCCCTGAGGCTCCGAAGAGGAGCAGATTGCCGTGGGAACAGAACGGGGGAAACTGCTGGTCTCGCGCCACCCTAGAGCTGCAGAAGAGCCACAGGGCGGCAGTGCGAGGTCTCCTTAGGATCAGTGGGAGCAGCGTCAGCACAAGCGCTGCTCTCCAAGTGGCAAACGGTGATCTACATGAAGCAGAGCGTCCTTTAGACACTTCAGATTCTTTACCAGGAGGCAACAAGCATTTACAATGCAACGGTTACGCCTTTGTAAAAGTTAGAGCTATTGGCATTGTAAATGACAAATTTGGTATTTATGTGTTGGTTTTGAAAACAGATAAATAAATGGCATTGTCATTTACAATGCCAATAGCTTAATCTCTCACAAATGTGAGACCACAACTGGTTTTTCTGACTTACAAAAAGAAAACCATTGGTTGCACATCTTTCTCTGTGCAAGCAGCAAAACGATGGTGCTCACTCCCAGTGGATGAAGGGTGCGTTGAAGCTCACCTGACATTCAGGAAGGCAGAAAAGACCTGGTTCTTCCTCTCTGGAATCAACTGACTGTACAAGTCACACCACAGAGCACCAGAATCAGAAATAAACTCATACAAGATCAACCAACCAAACCTTCCCCAACCACATCCGGGTTATTTCAGAGGCACCACCACCAACGTGCATCCTAAACAAGCGCCGCATTCACTCAAGCAAAGGTGTAACAAACAAACTAAAAACACATATTAGCCGGTTGCATAAACCCAACCTAGTAGTCCGCGCAAAGCCAATACTGTAAGCAGCTCGCTCTTCTAATTTCCACCAAACATAACTAATCACTAAACAAAAACAAAACACTAATCACTCCCCCCTAACAGTGAAACTGACTGAGGCAATACACCATTAACTACTAAACACCTTTCCCTAATAACACTGAGTCCCAGTGGAGTAGCATGCTGTCTGTCTGTGGTTGTGTTATAATATAAACAAAAGGCATTGTGATGTACCAGTAAACACAATTCATTCAACATGGGGTATAAAATAAGGGTACTGCGATGTACTAGAGAACAATGCACCCAGATTGTGGTATACTTCATACAAAGACAATGGGAATTGCTCTAAACACATTGCATTGCGATATACTAAAGATGAAACTGCAAAGGAATGTAGGGATTTGGAGCCTCTGATTCACTTGACATATTTTTTTATTGTTGCCCCTTCTCATTGAGAGCAAACGCTTTCATAGCCAGCATGAAATTGCAACACTGTTTTGAGAGCCAACAAAGGAGCAAACAGACTTTGGGAGCAAAGGGACCTTTGCACCGAACTTTGGACAGTCTGATCAACGCCACTCTAGGAATTCCTAAAAGCGCTTTATGGCATCAAACCGGGATAAACCGGTGTAACACCACTTCCACCCCCTCCTGCGACAAACAGGAGAGGGGGCAGGGAAGAAAACATGTCTTTGTGATGCATTCTTGCTACATTTTGGAACACCCAGGAGGGAGCTCTTCAAAACAGAGCTTAGTATTTGTCCTTTCTTTTGTATCGAAACGAGGGATAGTGGGAAGACTCCGCCATAGGACAAGTTAGCCGTATGACATGACAAGTGAACTTTAAATAGATAGAATTTGTGTAAAAAAGAAAGGGGTTTATCTGCCCCCTTGTTTTGTAGTGGAGCTTTATGGCTTAACGTAATAGCAGCTTAATAGATTTTTTTTAAATGTTAGAAATACAGCATAACGTGGGTACTAAAACAGCATATCCATATTTGATTCAAAAATAAGAAAGCCATACATGTTAGGAAGGGCATTAGTGTGGAGAGGTGGGGAATCACATGCATACATTTTCGTCAAAAACAACGCTATCCGGATCAGGTGACAGAATGTCTGTGTCTTTGTAGCAGTCTAACCGATCAAGATAGTGTGTAACCTGCTTTTAAAAGCCCATAATAACATTACAGCTACCCCGACAGCTCACGAAACCCCTCCGCATCCCTTCCAAAGTCATGGAGGAGCACTTAGTATAACGATCATGACACCACAGACTTCGATATCGCTGGTGCGCTGCCCCTCGCCCTCAATTAAAAGAATGTTATGAACTTTTCCTCCACTACTTGTTGTTCGAGGAAGATTGCCCCCATTCCATATAGATCCTGTCCTGTGGAACACGCGTTCCTCTCCGAGATCTAGCTAAGTAGCATCGATATCTTTGCTGCCCAGCCAGATGAAGGTGAAATAAATAATAAAAATACGCTAAAGAAGCCACGGGTAGTGAATAATATCGGTGAAGTGTATTTTGCCCTCTAGAAGACTCGCTCGTCTGTGGGATTTCCCAGGAAATCCGTCCGATGTTGCTCACTTTCTACTGGCACCTACCAGCAATGGAGGCGGTTCTAACGCTCTGACTGCAATGCCGTGCTCTCATTTAGGAAGTCATTAATCATATCTCCTAGTAACTTCAGGGCCACAGGACCCCCCGCCCCAACATATACAACATCCCGCAAATAACACACAGACACAAGTGTTAAGATTGGGAAAAAATTGCTGCAGGTTTATTATTACATACAACATTATGTAATCACGGTGGGTTATCTTACGGACGATCCAAGGGCAGGCCGCATTCTCGCCACCTGCCCGCCTGTAGAGCCAATCAGCACAGTGGCGAACCACCCAACTGCTGCACCATTATGGTAATAAAACTACACACGCCCCTTGCAGGGCGTATCTAGGCAAACCCCCGGTTGCACAGGCCCACAACCGCCCGAAGGACTACTGGGGCGCCGACACGAGTTCCTGGACCTCCCATGAGGTTCCAGGTTAGGCTCTGGCACCCCTATGTGCCCGCTGAAGTACATTGTTGCACCTCTCTACTTCCGGATCGCCCTGTAACTCCGCCTGCAACGAAAAAGGAACACATTAAAAACTCCCTTATGAGCGCCTCCCCCAAGCTGACACTATGGGTTAGAGGTAGGGAGGGAAAAGAGTGTCCCCGACGTGGAGCGCGCGACGTCCGGAGCGGCAAAGCGGCCTGAGCAAAGGCGAGGGGGAGAGATATACCCCCCTCTCCCTGTCTGCCGCCCCGGACGCGCGTCACCTGACCCGCCCACATCCCACAGTGTGGAAAAGTAAATTTTGCCATGTTATATGTGCCTATGTGTTCCCCATATTATGCTATATGTGCATGATCGATATGCATGTATTCCCCTATGATCGATTAAAGACGCAATTATAGTTGTGTCCATCTCTAGTACGCCAGTTTCCAGTTCTCGTGAAAGCAACGAGTATTAGACCTAAGTTGCCACCTTATACAGTGTGCACGTTAATTCATTGAATTGTTCCCGTTTCTAGGCCTCAAAAGGGCCCGGACATCAGATTCAGCTCCAGTCTCCTGAACCCTCTCCGAGGAGCGATACAGCCCCCACCTGCATCCCTGACCCTTCGCTTACTTCATGCCTCGCAGTGCCCGGCCCGGCCTGGCTCTGCCTCCCAGTCTGCCAAGAGTATGTTATGCTTCTAGTTATCAGTCCAGCCCTCCTTCTCTGCATTCCTAAGCTACTGAATCGTATCAATAGTTTCAGCCATGGTCTAGCCTTCCTGTCTCCATGTAAGAGAAATACTGTATTAATATTCATAGGATATTCCTAGTACACGCAATACATGTAGAATTATGCATGCATCAGTCCTAATGTCTAGTAGCCTTTGCCCTGATAACTTTTGGATTCTATCAATATGTACTCCAAACACCAGATACCAGATATGCCTTAGGTACATGTCGCTCTGACACTCCAGACTTTAGTCTCCTCTTCTAGCGCAGAAGTCATAGCCCCCAGTTCTCCCTGGTAACACGTCATTGCCCGTTTGCGCGCACCACTAGGTTAGAGGTCCCAGCAGCTCAGGTAGCCCCCTCCATGTTTCCGCCCCATTTATGACATTTCCATGACGTTTACATCACATGTCTATGTATACGCCCTGTACACGCCTTCTTGTTACACCCATTTTACTCTTATGTTCCGCGACTGCTACGAGTTACGCCTACTGCTACGCCTACTGTATTGAATGTAATGTAATTGTTTTAGTATATATACTGTGTACTGTTACTGAAAGCTGCCCATGCGAATCCCCCAATTCCCATTCCCTGGCAGCTGCCATCCCGTACTATTGCAGGCTGTCCTGTTCCTGTCCCTTCCCTTATGCCTGATTAAAGCCTGTCAGACTCAAGATACCTCGAATCCTGTTTCTTATTTATTGAGCTATCTGTTTTATTCACTGTATTCAAAAATAGTACCGGTAATTAATTATTTATTTACCACATAATGGCGCCCGAATAGGAACATGCCCTTTCCCCACGCGCCGGTGAAGCCACGCAGGCCCCCTGATCCTCTGCAGCCGTGACGGAACCATACCGTGCACGTGCAGATATTTCTGCTTCAAGTATCCCTCAGGCCCACGGAGGAGACGGAGGTTGCGGTCCAGCATCCAGACGAGGCGGTGAGGAACGCGGCGAGTCCCGACCAGAGCCCAAGCCGAGAATACAAGGTCCGAGGTATCCGGAGGCCCACCCGTAACTGAAGTCCGAAGTTCGTAGTCCGACGTCGTAGCAGTCCAGTCCAGTCCGAGGCCTTCCGTTCTTGCTGCCCGGTGAGTACCGTTGCTGGGGTAGTATCTAGACAGGGTCAATTAATTTGTCTCTGGTCCGTGGGTTTGGGTACGCAGATCCAGTCCGAAGCGTTCACCTAGGTGGATGCGGGTCCTGACGTGTCTCTTTATGGGACCGGTATGTTTCGTACTGTTTAGCAGTGCATCTAGTCATTCTAGTAAGTTCTGTTCTCGAGAAATTCATGTGTTCTGTCCAAACTGTTATTCTAAATGTTATTCCATGTGTTTTCAATGTCGTGGTATGAGTGATTTGTTTTTCCAGTTATTATTGTGTTTATCGTGTATTGTATTGTGTCCAGATTCCAGCCTAGACAATGCCTCTATTCTCGAAATTACGTCAGTTAAAAACCAGAAAAGGGTTATTAGAGGAAGCAGTTCCTGTCCCGCCTAGGGACAGTCCAGGTCATTTTATGTATCATAAGCATGGCTTAAGTGCCATATTATATCTAGACTTATGGGTGGATTACACCAAGGAATTAGACGAGAAATATAGATGGCCCATATCGGGTACATGGGATGCCGAGTGTATCACGCGAGTAGAAGAAGCATTATGGAAAAAGAAAGCCAGACAGTCCCAGAAAGATGCCATCGAGTTATGGCGCAAAGAATCTCATAGAAGAACCGAAAAAGAGATCAGAAAAACAGAATTAAGTAGGGAATCCTCAGAAAGAGCCCAAGAAAGGGAATTGATCGAAGTAGTTGAACAAGTTAAAGCAGAACAGTCAGACCGACAGAGAAATGCCCTTATTAAGGGTATGTATCCTCTTCTTGCCGAGGGCTTGCCAAAAGCAACCCGGAAGCACCATGTAATTTTCCGCCGCCATTAGTTCCGACTAAGCTACGTCACCAACCGACCGCAGCTGATATATTTCTCTCGTCCTATTTGGACGACACAGTCCCAGCCTATGCTAATCCTGTTCCGCCTGCTCCTGTAAATAATGTAATTCCTGTTCCTCCAGCCACCGGGGCACCCGTTGCAGCACCTGTCACGGCACCCCCGGTCCAGCCTACAGTACATGTACCTGCCACATCAGTCACTCTGCCCGCACGTACAATGCCTGTCGACGATTCTAGTCTAGGAGCAACGGGGGGAAGTCCTCCTGGAACCCCGCCTCAACACAGACGTCTGACGCTACTTGAACTACATGAACGAGCGTTACAGCGTTCGCCCAAACTTCAGTCAGTTGCAGATATCAAGCGAGCCCTTACCGAATGCCGTTATGATCCAGTCCCAGGCGATGATGATATGGTCCTGTATTCATTGCGTGTAAGACGGGTGACCGAATATTTGGACACCCTGCCGAATATGAAAGGATATCTAGACAGAATATATCGTTTTATCCGTACCGGAGTAGATCCAGAAAGTATTGGCGACGCCATGGTTCAAAGAAAAGTCGAGACTCAGCTCATGCTTTTAAAGTTTCTAATTAATTGTTTAATAAGAGAACAAGATTATCCGGATAAAGATCCGGAAGAAATGAAAGTCCTGACCAGGTGGAGTGACCATATAGCCGAGGGAAGACACAAGACACAGAACTGTATAGAGAGTATGTACAAGAAAGTCTGTAGGGAAATAATAAAGTTACACGAGAAACGAGAAGCAGCACAAGTAACCGAGAAAGAAGACGACTCTGATAATAAAGAACTAGACGACGAGAATCCCTCCAGAATAGCGTATGTAGGTAGAACTAGACTTCCCGACCGACATTCACGCCTAGATCACAAGAAAGTTTTCCCTCCTCCAGCACCAGAACAAGGTTCTCTTGAGCAAGTATTCCAAGCTACCGATCACATTCTGAAATCACGAATCGGTTATAGTGAACTTAGTACCATGCATGAACAAGAACTAGCCCGATCAGCAGTCCGGTGGACTACTGATTCTACCACTTTTCCAGACGAAATAGTGGCACAAATGTTTCTGAAACTGCCCCCAGCCGAGCAGCGACTGGTGGGTATGTATATGATCCAGCACCTCATTACACTGTATGAGGGACAGCATTCTGATCCAGGTCCGCTACATGATGTATTGAACGAGTTACTCCAGTATAGATGGAGAGGTCTAGGTACTGATTTAATTAGTATCATTCTAGAACAGCGCCACAAATATCGAACGTTTCTGAATCCGCATTTTGTTCATGTCTCACCTTCAGAAAGTAAATCATTTTACATAGATAAACAGAATCCGTTACGAGAAGTACACCCAGTTAGGACAGCGGGTGGAGACCTAGAACGAGTATTTGTTTACACCCCCATCACAAAAATGGAACTCTTAGAGATGAAAAAGTGAATCCCCTGTCACGACAAAGACCCAGCAGGGTTCCATCGAGAATTAAAAGACATGCTCCGTATGGGAGAATACACTTATCCTGATATCATTAAAATGTTAAAGGTCCTGTTACCTGCAGGCATATATGAAAAACTCAAGGAAAAAGAATGGGAGGTGGGAGAGAAAAAGATCGATTGGACAGCTTTAGAAGCTGAAGATAATACACGAGTACCAGGTACCGGTCTCGGGGAAAAAGCTAAAGGTTTGCCCGAGTTATTGATACAAGTTTTGCCAAGATTACTAGCCACGAAAAAGGAAGATTGGGATGCCATTTCAGCTTGTAAACAGAAACAAGACGAAGATACTAGTGATTTTTATTCTAGATTTGAAAAATGTTTTATTATTAACAGTGGTCTGAAGACAAGTAGTGAATCATACCCTCATCTTTTTGTTACCAAACTAGTCGAGAATTCAAGTCCACAAGTTAAAAATAGAGTATTGAAAGTCGAAAGTACCTGGCAAGCTAATACTCCGTCACAGATGTTACAAATGCTCCAGTATCACCAGAACAGAATCAGGGAAGAGCAAGAACACGAAAGGAGACGTATGAAAGACACGAAAATGAAAGTATTAGTTGCACAATCTGTTCCACAAGACAGTCAGAAGAGGGGTCCGAATCAAGCCAGTCATCCTGCAGCTCCCGTTAAAGGGACCTGCAATTACTGTAAACAGCCAGGTCATTTTATAAACGAGTGTGCAGTTCTGAAACACAACATAGCTACTGGTAAAACTAAAGAAAGACCAAGTCCGCCCAGACAAGAACAAGTTTCACAGACTTCTCAGCCACCACAGAATGCACAACAGACAGTCACGGTACCGCAGCCTATAGCTGCAACACAACACGTTACACAGCAGATGTACCAGTACGCACAGTCAGAGTATCCAGATTATCAGCCATATTCATGAAACAGCCTAGAGAGGGAGGTAGGCTTGCCTCTCATCGAGGTACCTGTAGATCAAGAGGGTCCCTATGTACATAGTCAAGTATTAGGGAAAGACAGAAAGTTTCTGATTGATACAGGGGCAAGTAGGACTACCATCAGTCATGACGAGGTTCCAGGGGCTCCGCTCTCAGGCTCTAAAAATGTTTCCCTTGGATTTTCAGGAAAGCCTATTGTTAATGAAATATCGAAACCAGTTACTCTAGAAGTCGGTCCATTGTCCCGAACTACTGATTTGTTACTCACGAAATCTTGTCCAGAAAATTTGTTAGGCATTAAAACATTGAAAGAATTAGGAGCAGTCATATGTTGTTCCCCAGAGGGGGTCCGACTGTTTTTGAGAGATTTCAAAGGTCATTATGTATTACGTGATTTTGATCCAAGATTATTGAATGTACCACAGCAGTTATGGGCGCAAGGTCCAACTGATGTAGGTTGTATGCATATCACACCCCATCGTGTGACTCTAAAGCAAGGTGTTGTTTTGCCACGAATCAGACAGTACAAATTGCCACCTGAGGCTGTAGCAGCCTTATCCAAAATTATTGACGAGCTTATTGCTCAAGGAGTGGTTGTAGAAACTGACTCCAACGTATGTAATTCTCCTATCATTCCAGTCCTGAAACGTACTGATCCAAATGCACCTCCAGTATATCGATTAGTGATTGATCTTCGAGAACTCAATAAATGTATCATACCCCAGTATCCAGTAGTTCCAGATATTTCATCCCTCTTGACAACCATTGATTCTGAAGCTACGTTCTTCACAGTTATCGATCTCAAGAACGCATTCTTCAGTGTCCCCATTCATCCAGACAGCCAGTACCTTTTCGGTTTTTGTTTAAATGGAAGAAGCTATAAATTCACACGAGCTCCTCAAGGTTTTACAGAAAGTCCTAGTATTTACAGTCAAGCACTTAAGAGACAACTAGACAATATCCGCATGCCAACTGACACTGCCCTGTTCCAGTATGTCGATGATCTACTGATCACAGCCCGTTCTGAACGTAACTGCGAGCGAGCGTCACTTACAGTTCTGTATTTTCTGGCCGAGATGGGGCACAAGGTGTCCCCTTCCAAATTACAATTCTGTGTCCAGCAAGTGGTATACTTGGGACACTTACTGTCCAAGTGGGGTAGGCAGTTGACACCAGACCGTATCCAGTTAATAGCGAGTCTTCCACAGCCCAAGACACAGAAGGAGGTACGAGCTTTTATCGGCCTCACTTCTTACTGCAGACAATGGATTCCTCAGTATGCATTTCTAGCCAAGCCACTGATACAGTTAACGACACAGGAGGCAGCCGTATCGACTGTCCTCCCTTGGACCCAGGAACATACACTTGTATTCAATGAATTAAAGAAAGCCTTATGTCAAGCACCTGTTCTAGCGACACCAAACTACAGTAAGCCTTTTACACTTTTTGTTACAGAACGTGATGGTACTGCATTATCTGTTCTCACACAAGATCAAGCAGGACAATACAAGCCCTGTGCTTATTTTTCTAGCACATTAGATCCAGTAGCCCAGGCTCTGCCTGCGTGCCTCAAGTCAGTTGCAGCCACAGCTCTAGCTATCAGACAAAGTGATTCCATAGTATTAGGACACTCCCTGACAGTACAAGTTCCACACTCCGTGGAAGTTCTTTTAAACCGAACACAGACTCAACACTTGACAATTGCACGTTTAACAGGTTATGAACTGACACTGTTCCAGCCACACATAGAAATCAGACGCTGCAACATTCTAAATCCAGCTACACTGTTACCGTCAGTTACTTCAAATACCGCCACACATGACTGTGTGGAAGTTGTTAACACTATGACAAAGCCAAGACAAGATCTGACAGATATTGCATTACCAGATCCCGACCTGACACTTTATGTGGATGGTTCATGTATGAGAACAAGTACAGGAGAACTAGTAGCCGCGTATGCAGTGACTACTGAAACCGAAGTTATAGAAACACATCGTATAGACACCCTGTCTGCTCAAGCAGCAGAGCTAGTCGCTCTGACCCAAGCCTGCATACGTGCCAAGAATCAGAAAGTAAATATATACACAGATTCACGTTATGCATTCGGAGTCGTACACGACTTTGGAGTGCTCTGGAAAGAACGAGGTTTTATGACTTCTCATGGAACCAAGATTCAGCATGGTCTCCTCATTCAAGCCCTGTTAGATGCAATACATTTGCCGACAGCTATCGCTATCATGAAGTGCAAGGCACATACGAAAGTCACTGACATCATTTCCCAAGGTAACGACCTGGCAGATCGAACAGCCAAGCTCACAGCTCAGACTCCAGACATTCCAGTTAACACGACACAGACACTCACTCCAGATCAGACTACTTGTATGATAGTTAAGGACCCTACACAAGATGTAATAGATATACAGTTACATGCTACTTCCGAAGAAATCAAGAAATGGTCCGAACAAGGAGGGGTCCAGACAGATCAAGGATGGTTGACGAAGGGAAAAGCCACTTGGTTCCTCCCCGACTCTATGGTTCAAGTCATTATTAATACCGCACATAGTCCAGCACATCTAGGAGAAAAAGCTATGTTAGACAGTATTCAGAACATTTGGTTCAACAAGCATTTACGAGCAGCAGCCAAACAGAAAGTACGTACCTGTATGATATGTTGTCAGTTCAATCCAGGTAAAAGTGTCCCGGTGGAACAAGGTGGATTCCAACCTCCTGACCACCCTTTTGAAGTCCTCCAGATGGATTATATTCAGATGGAGCGATGTCGAGGTTTTAAGTATGTCCCAGTAGTTGTATGCGCTTTGTCCAGGTGGACAGAAGCATATCCAGTTCCAGATTACACAGCTGCGACCACTGCCAGGCAGTTGGTTCGTGAGTTCTTTCCCCGCTTTGGATTGCCTAGGGTCGTGTATTCAGATAACGGCCAGCCATTCTCATCCGAGCTCATGAAACAAGTTTGCCTTCTGTTAGGGTACCAGTGGAAGTTCCATTGTGTACGCCATCCTGAAGCAGCCGGTCTCGTAGAGAGACATAACCAGACTTTGAAAATCCGCATTGCTAAAGTGTGTACAGAAAAAGGTGTAGATTGGTTAGTAGCCCTGCCAGTTGCTCTTTTCTATACGAGGATGGTTGCACATTCCAGATCAGGTCTGTCCCCGTATGAGGTCGTATTCGGCCGCCCCCCAAACATGTGGGGTACACCTAGACCCCGCAGTATTACAGATGTTTCCAGTAATATGCTGACAGATTACCTAGCTTCCTTGATGTCTGCCCTACACTCTTGTCGTTCACAGGTTGCCGCCGCATTTCCAGACAACACCGGGGTGAAACCGCATGAAGTCGTTCCTGGTGAACATGTTTTGGTCCGCAATTTTGATCGTTCAAGTCCGCTGGAGCCCCGTTGGAAGGAGCCCCAAATGGTGTTATTAACAACAAGGACCGCTGTCAAGCTAGAAGGCCGGAAGGGATGGGTCCACATCATTCATATCAAGAAATTCCATGGATTACGACAAAAGACATTAATTAAAGACTGCCTTATTCCTAAGGACTGCCCAAAGACAGACTCTGAATTCAAAATTCCCCTGTTAGAGAAAACTCCGCAGCAGGAGTATAAAGCAAAGTTGAGGTCTAGTAAAATAAGTCAGCCAGTTTAATTGTCTAAGTCCCTCTCGGGTGAAACGGTTAGACAGGTTCCTGACATGTATGAGACAGACCCACACAGTGAGAGAGTTAGTCAAAACTCTAAAAGATGTATTATCGTTCTATTCTTCTTGTTATTTTTGAGTCTTATGGTTACCTGCACAAGTTATGCTTTACATTTATGTTTTCCAATTTCACATGTACATATGTTTTCTAATGCTACAATAGAGCACACATTTAGTGATCTGCCTCCTCATGAGCTATCCTATCGTCTTGCTATGCGTAACAACACATTCATCCGAATGTTGCACTATTCACACCAGACCAGCAATGCCACTAATTGTTGGGTGTGTGGTCGACTCCCCCCTTTCCAGACCCCGAAGGGAGTTCTGCCACTTTTTCCTTACCCGTTTTCACATAATGGTTCGTGTGGAGCATGGTCCACGTTAACGTCATCCTCAACTGATATGTCCCTTCTGAATCGAATATGTTTCCCAGACAAGCAAGGTCTTCCCCATAGAACAGGGTTAGATCTAGAAAATGAAGTA
The DNA here is from genome assembly GCF_964261635.1 of Lissotriton helveticus. Lineage (NCBI taxonomy): Eukaryota > Metazoa > Chordata > Amphibia > Caudata > Salamandridae > Lissotriton > Lissotriton helveticus. The sequence continues at coordinate 1,574,449,916 of NC_136057.1, forward strand.
TATGATTTAGGTAATTATTCTTCGAATTTTATGGTCCTGAATGTTCAGTCTGATACTACTCCAGATTTGCCTGCTATTTCAGTACTACCAGTCAAAGGCGAATTATGTGTCAGAAAACATGGTTCCGCACATGTAGGACATAGTGATTGTACTACTATTGTCAAGTATAGTGACAGTGGGAAATCTATTTTCAAAGCCTCACGTCATTCTTATTTTGTTTGTGGTCAGACCGCATATGTTCGTCTGCCCCTCGATTGGGATGGAACATGTTACATTGCCTTCCTACTGCCACCAGTTTTTCTAGCCCCATCCGATTATCACAGAAACACACATCTAGTACACGTCAGACCTAGAAGGGAGATCGAGTCCCCAATTGTCGATCAAACTGAAACTACTCTAGAACAGTATCAAGACTTCAACAAAGGTTTCTTTTTCTTTATAGGACCTATCCAGAATAGTAAGTTAATACGTAGGTTAACCAGAACCCTTGAAGCTGTAGTGAATGAGACTACTTCTGCTCTAGGTAACTTAACTGAAGAGCAATCTGCTATGAGATTTGTCGTGCTCCAAAATCGTCTCGTTCTTGACGTCATACTGGCCGATAGAGGAGGAGCTTGTAGAGTCATCGGATCTAGTTGCTGTATTTTCATTCCTAATAACACGCCGTCTGTTTATTCAGCTATAACCAGACTTCATAAAATTGCCCATCAGTTACACCAGAATCCAGGCACCTGGACATGGTCCGGTTGGCTCTGGAGTATTATATCTGCCTGGGGATGGAAAGTATTGTCATTCCTAGGTATAGCAGTAATGATCGTATTCAGTTGCTGCCTCTGTATACAATGTGGCCCTGCGATTTGCGGCATGTGTGCTACCTCTTGTATTCCTAGTCCTAAGTCCCGTTCCAAGACAATTCGAGACGAGCAAATGATGTTATATGAACAGATAGATGGTCTCATGAATATTGATGTTTCCTGATGGAAACGTAGGGCACAAGGAGGGAATGTGGAAAAGTAAATTTTGCCATGTTATATGTGCCTACGTGTTCCCCATATTATGCTATATGTGCATGATCGATATGCATGTATTCCCCTGTGATCGATTAAAGACGCAATTATAGTTGTGTCCATCTCTAGTACGCCAGTTTCCAGTTCTCGTGAAAGCAACGAGTATTAGACCTAAGTTTCCACCTTATACAGTGTGCACGTTAATTCATTGAATTGTTCCCGTTTCTAGGCCTCAAAAGGGCCCGGACATCAGATTCAGCTCCAGTCTCCTGAACCCTCTCCGAGGAGCGATACAGCCCCCACCTGCATCCCTGACCCTTCGCTTACTTCATGCCTCGCAGTGCCCGGCCCGGCCTGGCTCTGCCTCCCAGTCTGCCAGTGCCAAGAGTATGTTATGCTTCTAGTTATCAGTCCAGCCCTCCTTCTCTGCATTCCTAAGCTACTGAATCGTATCAATAGTTTCAGCCATGTCCTAGCCTTCCTGTCTCCATGTAAGAGAAATACTGTATTAATATTCATAGGATATTCCTAGTACACGCAATACATGTAGAATTATGCATGCATCAGTCCTAATGTCTAGTAGCCTTTGCCCTGATAACTTTTGGATTCTATCAATATGTACTCCAAACACCAGATACCAGATATGCCTTAGGTACATGTCGCTCTCACACTCCAGACTTTAGTCTCCTCTTCTAGCGCAGAAGTCATAGCCCCCAGTTCTCCCTGGTAACACGTCATTGCCCGTTTGCGCGCACCACTAGGTTAGAGGTCCCAGCAGCTCAGGTAGCCCCCTCCATGTTTCCGCCCCATTTATGACATTTCCATGACGTTTACATCACATGTCTATGTATACGCCCTGTACACGCCTTCTTGTTACACCCATTTTACTCTTATCTTCCGCGACTGCTACGAGTTACGCCTACTGCTACGCCTACTGTATTGAATGTAATGTAATTGTTTTAGTATATATACTGTGTACTGTTACTGAAAGCTGCCCATGCGAATCCCCCAATTCCCATTCCCTGGCAGCTGCCATCCCGTACTATTGCAGGCTGTCCTGTTCCTGTCCCTTCCCTTATGCCTGATTAAAGCCTGTCAGACTCAAGATACCTCGAATCCTGTTTCTTATTTATTGAGCTATCTGTTTTATTCACTGTATTCAAAAATAGTACCGGTAATTAATTATTTATTTACCACAACAGGACAACGCCTGCCCTGGGGAGGAGTGGCTGACCACATTACGGGACGGGGCAGCCCTCCGCGACTAAGGGCCCGCCCTCCTGATGGCCACAGGGTGGCCTCGGGCAGGCGCATAGTCACTTCAGGGCCACAGGACCCCCCGCCCCAACATATACAACATCCCGCAAATAACACACAGACACAAGTGTTAAGATTGGGAAATAATTGCTGCAGGTTTATTATTACATACAACATTATGTAATCACGGTGGGTTATCTTACGGACGATCCAAGGGCAGGCCGCATTCTCGCCACCTGCCCGCCTGTAGAGCCAATCAGCACAGTGGCGAACCACCCAACTGCTGCACCATTATGGTAATAAAACTACACACGCCCCTTGCGGGGCGTATCTAGGCAAACCCCCGGTTGCACAGGCCCACAACCGCCCGAAGGACTACTGGGGCGCCGACACGAGTTCCTGGACCTCCCATGAGGTTCCAGGTTAGGCTCTGGCACCCCTATGTGCCCGCTGAAGTACATTGTTGCACCTCTCTGCTTCCGGATTGCCCTGTAACTCCGCCACAGCCCGGCCGGCGGCCACCGTCGCCGTCCGGGCCCCCCACCACTTCGCTTTTTAGGGAAACCTGCAACCCTTGCTCTGCAGAGCATTTTGTCGGTCCAAGGAACCAGATCAAAATGACAGGTGAGCGGTGGACCCTTTCCACCTCGAAGAGACCTGATCCTGACATGAACATTACATGCCTGAAGAAACCCAGGCCCCTCTGGCCCTAATCTGCAGATACCCCGCGTCTTTTTATTGCTTTACAACCATAGTGTAACCATACCCGGTTACATGAAGTCATACTTCCAGGTAAATGACAAAGTGACGAGGAGGGGCCCCTACTGCTGAAGGTGCTTCGTATCGAACAATAGGCGTTCCAGCACATGCCCTGAAACTCAACCACACCCTTCACAACAAGCGTCAGCAGGCTATACCCAGCTAAGTTACAACTCCTGCTGTAACGCCGTTCTCCGCATAACATGGAGAAAGTGTGCTTACAATGAACGCTTGTGCAGCTATACTCAAAAGAGCACAGAGGCAATTGAAGGAATAAATACATATTATACTATATAACTTGGGCGATGACTTTGCATATGCCAATACAGGATTGCACAGGTATTAACAGCAGGCATCACCTGCCCTCTCGGGTTTAATCTGGAAGCAGCTTAAGCCATGCTACCTATAGATGGCTTGTCTGAAGGGGGGCTTACGACCACCACCAAGGGATTGCTGGGACTGAAACCAAGTGCCCCCTTAAGATCCCGACCTGCATCATGACACGCCCGCTGAAACCAAAAGCCCCTCTGAAACTAGTCAGCATATACCCCCGGGAAAAAATCCCTCTACAGCAATAGTGTAGACTATCCCAGGTTCGAGAGGTCATACCCCTGGTAAGAGCCCAAGAGATGAGGGGGCCTCCCTGCTGATATCGCTCCCTAATAAAAAAACAATAGGAGAACCATCACATGACACTGAGACCCCCCAACACCTGCACACAAAGCAACAGCAGACTACACCCAGTAATGTATAACTTCTGCCGGAGTGTAGTTCTAAAATTCAACTGTAAACTGAGCTTATGTGAACGCTTGTGCAACTGTACTTAAGGAAAGTACAGAGGGATATTTCAGTGCGCAATGCCTAATTAGTAAAACTTGCGATTGGACTTACATTTTATATACAGGATTGCAAAGGTAAACCGCTGGTATCACATGCCCCCTAGTAGCCTGGAGGCTGCTAGACCATGCTATCTAAGAATAGCTTGTCAAAAAAAAAAAGTTGACTTACGACCCTAAACCATAAGGGATTAATAAGCTGCACCCAGGTACTCACCAATATTGGCGATATCAAACCTCAGGCCAACTTCTCACCTTGGGAGGAGCACAACGGAAACTGACGGTTACTCAGGCACAACACGAAGCTGTGCAAACGCAAGCCAGGGGAGCCCAACTACACTAACCCTGAAAGTAAGCCGTGCGACAAATCCTGAAAGGAGCCCATCGTGCAAAGCCACCACCCAAAATAGTGAAAACGGACAAAAAGGGTCTTAGAGTACCAGATAGATATTCTGAGTTTCCATAACAACTGTTACTTCACTCCTTGAGCAATTCTATAATGAGAGTCTTCTGGGGGGGGGGCACTCCTTTAAATATTATTGTCAGTCCAGGCTCAGGCAGTGGTTGCACAGTTGCCCCACTAGTACGTGAAATGAGTGTAACACTACAGGCTGAAAACCCTACCAACTACTGAAAGGCAGCAGGAGCCCCCGATCTGATGGCTCAGCGGATAGGCTGTCTTCCAGGAACCAGAGCCTTGGAAGCACAGGCAGACAACAACAGTAATATGGCAGAGCAAATGACTATTGTCATGTGACCTTATCTTCTCATGTTTGAGCTACAACAGTGCAGGTCCCAGGAAAGTTCACGAACAAGACTAACTATGCCTCTTGGAAAGGCCCCAGGTGATCGATATGCGTAAGGGGATATATGGACCTATTAGCCTAGGGCTAGACCTTGAATTAGCTAAATATCCTAAATTTGGCACATCCTAGACGGACTACCCTACAGTCATACCTTGTCATGACAGTACAGTAAGATAATACCCAAAAGTGAGGACCCCTCCCAATAGAGCAACACAGGAGTAAGCACCGCAGCAAATCTGCCATATGTATGATATTAAGGTGCCAATAAATTTCCACACAGCCATTAAAGAGTCACAACTCGGCTCGGGGCTCCCCCTAGCACACTTAGACGTATAATTCTACGGAGTGCCTGCTCCACTCCATTAGACAAACCCAAAAGACGCCAAATGCATGAAAAGTGACACTGATTCCGCACTGTTGTGGTCCACGTACATCTGTTCTGACGGTCGCACTATCTTGTTTTGAGATAATGATGGATGGAGTCCAGTAAACGCTCAAAATGGCCTTACAAATGCGCAAGAGCAGGCGTCCATTCACATACATGTACACTGAGCGCACAACTACGCGCCTCTCCTGGGCCGAGCAGTCATTCCTAAGTCTGCTGTGCACACATGACCCCTAGCTCGGCACCTCTCCTGCGGGTGACCGGCGCTCATTCACAAGTACGCTGCGCGCACCACACACCGTGTCCGTTCCATGCAACTACACTGCATGAGATGTGCACCAGCAATAGGTTGTGTGCACATATTGTCCACACTATGCAGTAGCATTTGCTTGGCTGGTGTAACGCATATGTCCTAGCACTGGGTACTCGGTCACCTGTACATGCTGATCACCTCGTGCCTAGTTGGCTTACTGTGTGTCTGGAATAACACAAATCTCTAACATGGGCACACAGATACACGTACACATGAGTCACCTGAAACAGTTCTAGCATGCTGCTTGACTGATGTAACACACCTCTTGCACAGGGGCACCCGGTCACACGTACACATTAGCGGCCCTCATGCGGAGTACACTAGCTGATAGCCTGGTGTACCGCACACCCCACATGCAGGACTCAAACCCGTAAACATAATGAGTATATCATTTTAACTTATATGCAGGCACCCAGGATATGTACATGGTGAGTATCATGCAGTGTCGGCTTGCTGCTAACCTGGTTGCCTCACACGCACTGAAGTACTTCCAATTCAGGTGTACACAAAACCTAGCATGTGAAATAGAAACGCTTCCGCTCACCACCTTTCCTAAGCAACTGTAGACGTTACTGTCTAATATAGAATTATTAGCCCAGAGGCAAAGTAGGTGAACTGATTCTCTATAATGCGCTCAGACACCTAAGGGCAAAGGCCGCGGTAAATAAAACATTTTTACAACTGACAAGCTACCGCTCCTGCCCCGCAGCATGATGGAAGCATAACCATGGCTTGTATAAATGAAATGGTTCTTCTATGCGGCGCGCTGACACCTGGAGCAATGTTCGCGCCATAGCTTGGTACGATTGTGTACATACACACGCCACTCGCGCCATTAGCGGCCTATCACAAATGGGCACCAGGGAAGACAAGTATAATAATAATAATCCACATTTGTAAAGCGCAAACACTCACCCGTAAGGGTCTGTAGGCGCTGGGGGCCGTCGGGAAGATTAAGCAAGCTATTACCCGGAGTCCCATGGTGCTGGGATAACCTGCCGCCGGCGCTGGGGATCAAACCGTGATCCCCAGATTCCAACGTCAGTCGCCCTGGCCGTGGCGCCACACCTCTCCCCCTCACAGAGGCCTGTGACCCTCCCGGCCGAATTCTTGCCTTTGAACTACATCTCCGGCATGCCGGGCGATTCGAGAAAATAGCGGGCCACTAGTGCCACGGGGAGGAGTCAGAGAGGCCCGCGTAAGCTGTTTGATTCTCTGAAATGCTCTGCCCCGCATAACAAATGACCCCAGTGCACCCTAAGTGAAAGCAGCATTGTGGTCATAATTACCTAATACCACCGATCGGGAACGTGTCAATACGCTAATGCAACTTCACATAGGTACGGCCCCTATCTTCATGTTTGGATGGGCAAATACCGCAAACAGGACCCATGGAGCCCAGCCGGGTCGCGGACCCAGAGTTCGTAAGTAAACCGCAATTGCCACCGGGGCAAGACCTCGCAACCTTGGAGTTACGTGACAATACGAACCCGACTGGAATCGCTGAAACACTTCCCTCGAAGAAGGGGTGGGGGCACCCGGGGAAAACTAACGCGGGGGGCTCACGGCCGCGAACCCGGGGACCTGGTGATCAAGAGCACGTCCCAGCAGCAGAAGGGTGCAGGGTAGATCCCAGGAGAGGTAAATACCGGATGAAGCGTACCTCGCGACCCGGCCATCACTGCAAGCCGGGTGCCCAAGTCTGGCAATAGGAAAGTTGTGGTCCCAGGAAAGACGTGCGCGGCCTGGTTCCCGATGCGTTGGGGGCCCAGGCACAAGGGAGCCCAAACAAGAATCAAAGGTCATCAGCAATGCCCGGAAAAGTTCAGGGAGAAGCTCGCCAACTAACGCTCTCCCAAGGAACGAGCAGCTCACGGACCATGACCTAGGTGCCAAATAGATTATGCCCGAGCTGAAGAGAGAGGTCCCAGCGAGCTAAAACAAATTGTATTTACAGTTTAATATAGCACGAGCTCGACGTGACTTAGGGATCAGCGCGCTTGGCATAGCGCCCGTTGCATATATGTGGACACATACATTTTGTTGGCACGTGGGGATTCAGTGAAATGCCCTTAATCACAGGATGTGCTGTGTCTTAGCTGGATATCGAGGTCGCCCGCCCTAGCCGTTGGGCCACCTCCTCTCATAATAAACACCAAGACCCTCGCACTCCCAGTACCCGAGACCGGCAGGAGATTCTCCCCTCGAGGGTCCCAGGTAGAAACACCCCCGGGTTGTGTCACCCACGAGTGGCATCCCCCGACCCCCCCCCAAAGGCTCGCCTTGTAGCTCCTGCATGTTGGCTACTGACCGGACCATGGCTGGCGAGACACACATGGCTGCAGGTGGGAGATTATAAATAACCATATAATGTTCATAATGGGCAAATGAGCGCAGCAAGAGCGCGATACCACAATTGGATAAATATACTTCATACTGTGTAATTACTCAGAGGGTTTTGTTGTAGGTTTCTCTCTAAAAGGAGTCCCCCAGTGACGTGTACCGTAACAGCAGCTGAGACAATATCCAAACCGAAGGCAAAGTCATACCTTAGAGCATACCGTACGCACAAGCCCCCGTCAGCATTCAATAACATCAAAGATGTGAACACTGACAGATCCCATGCGAACAAAACGTTACACATGTTAAGACCCTGCCCCCGCGTAAGTGAGGCCTAGTCCCGAACCCGGGACCCCTTAGCAAGTGTCCACACTAAACCTGCTCCTCACGCTTAGTGCGTATACATACCGCACAGTAACTTGCTGGTGCTGCAAGAATATTGCGTGACACCGGAGGAAGGGCGCAAAAAGGGGGGGGGCCTGCAACGCGGAAGGAAATAACTATTAGGATAAAGGCCCCCCAGCTAAGTCTGCTAACGTCATACCTTTGAGCAGCGACAATTACATAATATCACAGATTCAACCTTTGAGCAGCGACAATTACATAATATCACAGATTCACACTGCAAAATTAGGACCAGACCTAAAGATATCCCAGCCGCTTGGTCGATACAAGAAGCTGAAGAAAGACCAGGCCACACCATCGTGAGATCCGCACCATTGCAAACCCTAACAGGGCCGCACCGAGACCCGGGGAGCCCCTCGAGGCCCCCATGCGGTCACAGTGCCACGTGCTTCGGCAAGTATCTTTACCCACTTCCGGCAACTCACGACCATTGTTTGCACATCCAAACTCCCGTGAGTGCCGCTGGCAGACTGGACCTTAGACCAGTGCATTGCATCCTCGCAACATTGTAAATAATCAAAATATGTGCCTCTGGACAGCCTGAACTTATTCTAGTACATGGCAGCCTCATAACATTGTACCAGTAATCGCAAATATGCACCGCTGGACAGCCTGCACCTATACTAGTATATGGCAACCTCACAACATTGTACAAGTAATCGAAAACATGCGCCACTGGTCAGCCTGAACCTATTCAAGTACATGGCAGCCTCATAACATTGTACCAGTAATCGCAAATATGCAGCGCTGGACAGCCTGCACCTATACTAGTATATGGCAGCCTCACAACATTGTACAAGTAATCGAAAACATGCGCCGCTGGTCAGCCTGAACCTATTCTAGTACATGGCAGCCTCATAACATTGTACCAGTAATCGAAGATATGCACCGCTGGACAGCCTGAACCTATTGTAGTACCTGGCAGCCTCATAACATTGTACCAGTATTCGAAGATATGCACCGCTGGACAGCCTGAACCTATTGTAGTACCTGGCAGCCTCATAACATTGTACCAGTAATCGAAGATATGCACCGCTGGTCAGCCTGAACCTATTCTAGTACATAGCAGCCTCACAACATTGTACAAAAATAAAAATCATGCGCCGCTGGTCAACCTGAACCTATTCTAGTACATGGCAGCCCCACACATTATACTGTAAGCAAACACAAAGGCAGGGCGACAGCGGAGCACCGATCATATCGTAGCCCCTACAACCGTGTGCTCGGTGAAACCCCGCAGCGTAGCGGATATCGTGACTAATAGCAAGGCCTTGCGCAGGGCCGCCGTTACCAGAATCGGGAAAGAAAACTACTATCCCGCGATCGTGGCACAGGGCATGGTGACATACGGCCCGTATGGAACAACCACCAAGCACCCACCCGCCCCCGCTATGCACCCACGGGGGGGCGAGGAACCATGCGCCACCTACAGTCAGTCCCCACCTGGCCTGAGTAGACGGAGGGCGCATGCCACGTCTAACCCAGAGCCCAGGCCGAGACATCCCGAGGCAAGGTGCCGCTCGAAACCGCCCGCAAACGGTGTTAGGAACCGCGAATGGGAGGGGGGAGGTCCGGGGGCCGATAGCACCCACCTCCAAAGCAGCCCAGGATGAGTGGGCCGTCTAGCCTCGCCCGCACCCCAAGGGAAGGGAGTAGGCGGAAGGGACAGTGAAAGTACCGCCTGTAGGCCTCGGCCCGCAGCAGGGAACACTCCCGAATCGAACCCGTAGCCCCCGCCTCCACAGCGGCCCGTCGGAAGCGGGCCGCCTAGCCATGGCTCGACCTCCAGAGGGAGGGAGTAGACGGAGGGGGGGTAAGCCTGTAGGCCTCAGCCCGTAGGCCACACTCACCGCACAACGAGTGTCCCGAAAAGAGTGTCCCCGACGTGGAGCGCGCGACGTCCGGAGCGGCAAAGAGGCCTGAGCAATGGCGAGGGGGAGAGATATACCCCCCTCTCCCTGCCTGCCGCCCCGGACGCGCGTCACCTGACCCGCCCACATCCCACAGGACAACGCCTGCCCTGGGGAGGAGTGGCTGACCACATTTCGGGACGGGGCAGCCCTCCGCGACTAAGGGCCCGCCCTCCTGATGGCCACAGGGTGGCCTCGGGCAGGCGCATTCCCCGGAAAGAGGTGGAGGAACCTGTGGAGTAAGAGCCCCCCTCCGCAACAAAGGCAGCAACTAGGGCGAGCAAACGTAGGCTTCCCAGCTATGTTAATCAACATTACAGGGTGTTAGTGCGTCCACCAGAAGAGTCCTCTTAAAGCACGCGTGATTGTGTATTTGCACAAGAAGTGTAATACCGCGCCCTCTGTGCCTGCACACCACTTGCTCATGGCAGATAGTTGCAATAGTGTGTGTTTTTTCCAAGTGACTAGTCAGCGGATCCTCCTATACAGTGGATTAAACTTACGTTCTCTCTTCCTATTTATTGCCCACGTCCATAAATCCAATGAATGCACCAGTTTCTCTTTCTTGGTGTTAAACCCCTTTTGGAGATGCCGAAAGATTGAATTCTGTACACAAAGCACTCGTGACAGCTACTGAACCTTTTCATTAGAGAAATAACTGTCCTTCATTGGGATCGGACGGGCCTAGCACAGGGGTGACCAGACGCAGCATTGGAAACCCATATACAGACCGACATGAGAAAGGCAAATATAAGGAAGGATAGAGAATAGACACGAAGAGAGCTAAGCAGAGGAGAGGTAGAGTATTGGGAGGCTAAAACCCAGGAGATCGTGGTGTGAATCCCAGCTGTCCTACGTGACCTACAATGTGTGACCCTAGGCAAATCAAGTTCTCGTCCTGCGCCTAGTTCCTCTTTCTTGACATCCAATGGGTGTTTTGGAGAGTGTACGGAGGCAGTCACCTATAGATAGACATACAGCAGAATAGACAGCACAGATAGAGGGAAGTAAAAGTAATTATTTATATTTGTTTATAAGGCGCTGCGTGACGCGTAAATATTGCTTCATGGCGCCATCCGACAGGATAAAAGTCAAATAAAGAAAGGTGTTCAGGAAGTGGGTTTGACAGGGGTAAAGTGAGGGGAGTGGAAAAGACAGACGAAAGTTATACCTTGGCATACCATACCTCAGGCAAGAAGGTTTAAGTGGCACGTGGTAGCAGCATGGGGGAAGATATAGTATAAAACAAAATAGGAGAGAAAATGGTGCGAAGCAAGTGCTTGTGAAAGGAAGAGAGAAGCAAAAGAGAGGGAGGACTACGGCTGATAGAGATGGAAAGATGGAGAAACAAGAGGGAGTAACAAAGGGGAGAGCATAAAAAAGAGCGAATAAACCACGAAAGAAAAAGTGTAACAACTGAGTATGCAGGATAAGACGGTGGGGGCTGAGGGTGGAGGGAAAGGGGAATTACAAAAGAAAGAGAAACTAACAAAAGAGAAATAATAGGTGAGAAGAGGAGGACGAGAGCTCCAGTGTCGAGGTGTCGGAGGGTGCTGGGTTTCCGCCGAGGATCACACAGGTCGCTTTCTTGTCCTACTAGCTCTATGTCCCACTGCCCTCAGGTGGCAGAGACCACGTGCCTGCTCCCTCTGCTGGCACACTGTGGGGGGGGGGCTGCGTGCCCATGTACCTGCTGTACTCCTGAGAGTGGAGCAGGTGGTGCGTGCCCCTCCCCAGGGACACAACAGAGGGCGAGGTGAGGGTAACTGCCCAGGGGGTGCTGTCCACCTACCTGCTGTCCGCTGGCTCTGCTGGCAGCTCTCTGTCCTGGCACACTATGGGGTGGGCTGGGGGTGCTGCCACCTTCCTGCGGTGCCCCGAGAGTGGCACGGCTCTCCTTGCTACTGGCATCCACAGCGAGGCTCGGGCACGGTCTGATGAGGGAGTGTTCTTATACCCGCCTCTGGTCACACTTGTTGCACCGGTTTCCTTTGCGCTCCGGCGCGGAGCGGGTTAATAAGTTTCCAGGGACGCACTCGGGCGGGTTTTTCTGCTGCCCAGGACTTAAAGATCACTGCTCTCTGATGCTTTTAGGGGCACCCCACCACGAACTCCTCTCCCACCGAGTTCACAATAATAAAGTGGGTGGGGGTTCATGTCCAGAGACGCTGGGTGATCGAGGACACACATGCCTGGCTAGAAACAAGCTCCTTCCGAGGTTCAAATTGGTGCCTCCTCGGCATGATGTTGGAGTTGCCCCAAGGCTTGATTCAGGCTGGTAGATGGCTATCGTTGGCGCGGTGGACGGGCCGGTCGGTCGGCGACGACATGGTGATCGCCGAGAGATACACTGCAGCAGGCAGCACACGTGAAGTCACCTCCATGTCCCCGCCCGCCCCTTCTGACTCGAGTCTCACTCCCTGCTTCCTGTGTGTAACAGGACTTGGCATGGGCTCCAGGCCACGCCATTACACAAACCGCCCCGCCGCTGGGTCTTATCCGGGCACACGGACAGCGGGAGGGGGGGCGGGGACGGCACACGGACAGCGGGAGGGGGGGCGGGGACGGCACACGGACAGCGGGGGCGGGGACGGGATACCTGCCAGCAACTCTAATCGCGCAGCCCAGCCCTGCAAGGCACATGTTGGAAATGAAACCAACATGCCGATACAAAAAAAAACCAAAAAAAACGCCCACCGCCTGAATGACGTCACAAAGGGGCGGGATGAGAAAAATTCGACAGAAACGCCCACGAATCGCCTCCCAGAATGAGGGACGCCTCTCTCTTCCAATGGCTAGCCTCCATTTATGGAGCTAGCCAATCGAACAGAGAGGCGGGACTTTTGTCCATACTAGTAAACAAAAGTTTTCGCCTTGCGCGAAAGTCTGCTGCGCAGCTTTTGGCGAGGCGAAACCTAAAAAAGGAGAGAGTCTCCGTGGCAAAGGCAGCAGGAGGAAGGACGGTATAAAGAAGACTGTTGGTAAGGCTGCCATACCCCCAAGTGGAAGGGGAGTTTGTTTAGAAAGTTTAGGGCTAATGTGCGAGTGGAGAGGCAGCAGGAGTAAGTATGTAGTTTTGTAGAAGGGCCTGTTGTTATTGAGACTGAGAACATTTCAAATTCGGAGCAAGTAAGGGGCCCCCCCTTCTCTTAACAAAGGCTTTATTACCTTTTTATTTTTAAAGCTAGCAGAGAGGGACTTAATACCGAGGGGGAAGTGGACCAGCAAACCCAAAAGGTACTAAGGGAAAGAAAAGTATTAGTGAGATTTTGAGCCGTAAAATTAAAGTTTCTCCCTCTATGAGGACCTTTTTTATGGTTCTCCCGCCAGTAGTTATCCTCAGAAATCAGGAATAGGACAAGGCGAGGCAACCTAGACGCCCAGGAATGTTCAACCGGGGGTGGGGGCTACCAATCCAATGGAGCCACACACAGAAGCAATACTAGAAGAGGTGGCAGGTGAGAAAGGGGAGGCCTGTGAGGATGGGAACACACTAGATAACAACAGGGACACACCCTTTTCGGAAGGGCTCCTAAAAAATCGTGGTGCTCAGGAAAAAGATGCTGGTGCCGGGGCTGGGGGGGTCTCTAGAGGATATGTTTGCCTCACTGTCTGGGGACATCAGAAAAGGCTTTGTGGTATCAAAGGCCAACCAGAGCGAGATATGCAATTTTTGTGAGGTTCTAGAGAAAAAAATAGACTCTCTGGCAGCGAGAACCTAGACACTGGAAACTAATGTTAGTGAGATAAGGACGGATCTAAACGACAGTAACTGTGTTACAGCAAACAAACGATGGAGGGAATGTTGACAATGCAAACATTCTCCCACAGTCAAAAGATGTGGGTTAAATCCATTGTTCTTTTGCCAACTACACCATCCCAGTTTGGACCCAGCCATATGCAAATCAGTCTTTACCCTGTGCCCCATGGGAACAGTCCAGACACTGCTTCCAGGCCAGGTCTTCCCTGGACCAGAAACAAGCATCCTGGGACTGGTTTCAGGGTATGTTACCCTTCTACAGCCAGGCTAGCTTGAAACCAGTGGATTAAGAGCCATAACGTCTGCTCTACTCCAAGGAGTATAGACCCAATTATAAACAAAATATCCTGTTGCATCATCTGAATCTTTATCAGCACTTGTTCCCGCACCCTTCGGAGGAATATACAAAGGCGCAGCTCCACGCATTGGTTTCATAGTAACTGCAGTATCACTAGCGTCATTGACTGTTTCCAAAACTTCTTCTTTTTGGGCTAGGGTCTGAACTGTTTGCACAGTTTTAACTTTACTAGCTGATTTTTGCTCCGTTTTTAAACGTAGTGTTTCATGTCTTAATTTAACTACTCACCTAATTAGATCAGGTACATTTGAAAAAAAGGAAAGTTCCATCACTTAATTGTTTATAATCAGAATTGATGTCAGCGGGCTCTGATTTTTTAGAAACGTTTCTAAAACCAAGTATTACCTCCCAGGTGAACTTCTCTGCAAAATATAACTGCTCTAAATCCTTCCACTGCTAAACCATTACTACAAGGTCTAGAGCAGAAGTAGTCCCATGAGCTTCTTTGCGAGCAGTGAATCTGATAGTGTCCTTTTCATCATTAGTCAAAGTAGAGCGAGTCTGTCGCCCATCTTGCTTATCTATGTCTTTATCATCTGAAGAAAAATGTTCTTCTTCACAGAGATCATTCTCAGGGGCAGAGGAAAAATTATACGGGGCGGAGGTCAATCTAACAAGATGGAATCATCCTGAGGTTTATTAAGTATGGTATAAATGGGGCACCTAATAGGGTACTGGCCAGTTACCGCTAAACGCTGCTTCCTGTCTTCTTTTTCTTTTATTGCTTTCATCTCCTTATTTTTTAATTCCAACACTTTTTGATATATCATTTTTCACTGTTCTTTTTCTGCAATAGCTTCTTCTATCCTCACTCTATCTTGCACTTCTTTCTCCCACATTCGTACACAATCAAACATATCTTGTCAACTTTTCCTTTTAAACAAAACTGTTCTACATATTGAATCTTCTTAAAGTCAAATGACCCATTCACTGGCCATTGTAGATCAGGATCCTTTTTTGTATATTTGTTCCATAGTGTACTATACATTATGGAAGAAATACAGCTTTTGACATACATATGTCTATTAGGTGTTCCCTCTGGGGGAGCCGGCTGACTTCTTTCTAGATCCGTTTTGGTACCACCAAGTCAGCAACACAGCCTAAGGAGTGTGCTGGAAACAGGCATGCTACCACATTGTTGTAAAATATTAATTTTCCAAAATATTCCAAAGTAGAGAAAAATCTCCACATTACCTGCCTTTATCTTTTGCAAAAAATAAATCAAACAAACTAAACCAAAATCTTAGCCAAGCAAATCAAGAGTGCTACTTCAGCGACCTTACCAAACAAGAGTCTCCAACTTCCAACTGCCAATCTCTTGGTCAACCTAATGGTCACTGCACAAAAATTATGCCAACGGATACCTCAGTCGGGACCGGCCTCCACCTGGAGGGTCAAATCGAGAAAACTGGAAAAGTCACTTCGGTCTGCAAAGACAAGGGTCTCCTCGTTCCGGACGGCTCCTCAGTAATATTCCACTCTTCTGTCAAGCCCACTCCTTTGGACAGCCGTGTCTCCGATGAGGTCCTACGTTGGGCGCCAACTGTGGAAATGTGCTTTTTAATGTGCACACCAGTGCAGTGGTCACCCTTCTCTGTCCACGGGTCCGTAGATCAAGAAAATAGAGATTGGTACTGAAGCTGGAATTCAAATAACAAGTTTATTAATCACTCATGAGTGGGACCACGTCCATACAACACCCTGAAGTGTTCCAGGAGGTAGTACATTGAATACACAGACCATGGTGCATATATACACACTTTGTTTCAGAGTAAGCATGTAGATACAAATAGAAGGTACAGGCCTACACAGGAATAGTTACCGACAAACATGGGCAGATGGAAGATCACTTAGACAGCAAAGTGGGAGGGGGAACAGAACTGTTTACAACAGCAGAAAATAGTTGACAGTTACATCTTTAACCAGGTGCAATTCAGCAGCAACAGGCCTTTGCTCAGCCAATATATTGCTTTGGCCCAGTACAGAAGGAGGTAACTAAAGCTGATGACTCAAGCAGAATAGAAGGGCAAGCAACAGTGAAGACGGAAGAATTACATAGCTAACAAAATGGATGCCACAACCAAAATGGCTTCAGCTTATGCTAACGGAAATTATTTCAGATTTCCACAGATGGGGACCCCATTTGGCAATTTTTGCTGGTGTTATATATAGGTCAAAAAGTGTTTTATAATGCTGTGCTTGTAAAGTTGCTGAATGCAAAATTAACCCCACCAACTCGAGTGATTTCAGAAAGACAGAGTCCGACAACTCAAGCCTTCCCTGCCACTTTACTTCATGCTAGTCCAGGTCGTCTGGGACCCCCTCTAACAAACAGGAATATAATTGCGAGGTGGATGGGCTTGTACCATTTATTAATATTTCCATTAGGGGACTCTTCTTAAAGCCTACCACTCCACCAGCCTTGCTCAAAAGAAAATCCCACAGCTGTAGATATTTTAAAAAAATACCTTGGGCCAATGTTCAATCTGCCCCTAACCACTTCAAAGGACGTGATATGATATCCAGCCAAGAGATCCCCAATCCTACCAAAACCCCATCTTTCCCACCTAGCCAAACCGTCAACCTGAAAGATCCTAGGGAGCTAATAGTTCCTGAGTAAAGGAGTGTACCTGATGTATCTACCCACCCCCAGTTTTTACGAACACATTACCAGTTCCGAAAAGCAGTAATCAGGATCTTGAACCGATTTCTTTTGAAGTAACTTGGCTCAATTTTTTTATCAAGCAGCCACTAGCGGTTGCCATAATCAGAAGTTCAAAAATTAAAGGGATAAACTCTGGCGCGTCTTCCTTCCTAGCCTTGTTGTTGTTAAATAAAGTACCATAATATTGAAATGCTGCTGCTAAGTAGTATACTTTGATATTGGGAAGCCCCTATCCACCCCTTTCTCTGGGTAGGCATAGGAAATGATTGGTCCTTCTAGTCCTCCAATATGACCAGATAAATCTAGCCACCAATCTATCCATTAATTAAAACAGTCATTATGTGTCTCCAAGGGTGCTGTGCGAAAAACATATAATAACTTTGGCAACACCATCATCTTAACAAGATTACACCTCCCGATTATTGAGAGTTTAAGGTTATATCAATTAACTATAGTATCTACCCTTGCTGTGATTTTTACTCCCAAATATATTGTTTCATCAACAATTCTGCTATAAGTAACATAACATAACAGGTGTATTTGTAAAGCGTACGATTATCCGAAGGTGTCCTGGCGCTGAATAACAGATGTTTATTGTTACCCAACTCAATGATACTCAATTTATCAATCTCAAATGGATGAAAGGCTGAGTGGACCTGCCGGGATTTTAACCTGTGCCCATGAGGTCGAACACAGGCCCCTGCAGTGGCTGCTTTAGCCCACTGAGTCACCAGACCCAGCTGGTTGGAGTAAATCTGTTTATCAGGACCTGAGTTTTAGCCATGTACAACGGGAACCCTGATTGAATCCCAAATTCTTCAGCTATCATTTCCACATATCGCAAAGCCCTGTCTGGATCAGCTGTAATTATTGCCACGTCATCAGCGTAGGGCAGCATTTAAGTGTCTCAGCCGTGGAGGCTAACAGGGAGAATATCCAGGGAGGCTTCCAACCACCTAAGGAAGGGACCTATGTACAGTGCAAATAACAAAGGGGAAGAGGGACAGCCCTGTCTCGTTCCCCTTTTGATCGAGAAAGGCTTCGACTCACCCCCCATGACTTGAAGACGATCAGTAGGGTTACGGTACATTGCCCGTATCGCATTAATGAAGGGTGTCCCCAGACCATTAGCCTCCATATTCATCCAGAGATAGTCCCACAAAACCCTGTCAAAAGCCTTCTCATCATCAAGCAGGGCGGCCCCATCACCTTCGCAAGGACCTCAGTTGCATCAAATAATGAGATTACACGCCGTACATGATCCACAGTCCCACTTCTCTGGATGAAACCATGCTGCCAAGGTGAGAAACGACACTGTATTACATTGCTTAGCAGACTCGCAAAGATCTTTGAATATAGCTTTACATCGCTGTTTAAAAGAGTAATTGGCCTGTAAGAACCAAGGGCTATGGGGTCCTTGCCTATCTTTAAAAAAAATATATTAGTCGTGCGCCAGAAGCCTGCAGGTAGTGGCCCCTCTCTTATTTCATTAAATAATCCTAACATCTCCTTATGTTTTTTTTAAATAAAAAACGTATAAAATTTTAAAGGAATAGTATCTGTTCCTGTGGCTTTACCTGATGGGAGAGCTTGGAGAGCTGCCTGGATCTCCTCTAATGATATAGCCACCCCAAATTAAAGTCTTTCCTCTTGGGTGACCTCAACGCTTGGCACACAATCCTCTTAGACCCGAGAAAAGCCCATAGGCAAATATTTATAGAGATCAGAGTAAAATTCCCTAAACGCCTCCCTGATCTCCCCGGGATCTATTACTACTCCACCTTGCATACCCTTTATTTGGTGAATGTGCCCCGCGGCTTGCTGTTGCCTAGACCTAACTGCAAGGAACTTCCCCACCCGTTCACTGTACTCATAACATTCTTGGCTCATAACTAGGTACTTCCCAGCAGTATTCTCTGCGGTAAAATCATTCTAACATGCCTTAGTTATGGCTATTGAATTTGACACTGGGGACAGATTCCTTGCCACAGCACTAATCAATTCTGATTCTAGGAGACTACATTTTTGGTATTGTGCTTTAATTTGTCCCTGTCCTCTCTTTTGTTTGGTCAAACTGAACCCCAGGGCTTCACCCCTTGCCGCAGTCTTGAGCGCATCCCAGACCATTCCAGGAGGGTCACTGGCCTTATTAATAGTAAAGTATTCCATAATCCAAACCTTCATATGATTCAGATAATAAGGATCTGACAGAAGTGCCCTCTCAAATGACCACTTTCTAGCCACCATTCTTACTCTGTTGAGTGGGAAATCAAAAACAACAGGGTTGTGATCGAACATTACTCTGGGAAAGACTTCCCCCTGAGCCCCCTTGAGTAAAACCGATTATACCAAAAAATAGTCCAGCTTAGCAAACCTGCCATGGGGGGCTGAGTAATAAGTATATTCCGGCTCAGAGGATTTTAGCGAAGGCCAGATGTCAATTAGATCTATATCTCTCAAGAGATTTTTCGATGATCTCAACATTTGCGGCTTACGCCCGGTGCTAGGGACTCCATTGCCCCAAGGCCCTACTCTAGATCCATTTAAATTTAGATCCCCACATACTACATATGGTGAAGGCCAAGAAGCCAATTCCATAGCTAAAAAGTTCAGTAAGCAGGAACATCTAAAACTGGAGCATAACCTGAGCTCAGTATGAAAGCACAGTTGCCATCTTTGTATTCAATTATTGCCCATCTGCCAAGCTTGTCCTCTGCCTTACTATCTGGTATAACAGCATTCCCTCTAACTAAAATAGCTAACCCCTTAGTCCTAAGATCCCGGGTTGTATAACATATTGGCTTCAGACCTATAGAGTTCAGCACAGCACTGTCTCTACGTGCTATATGAGTCTCCTGAATGCAATATATATGTGCTCTTAAAAATGTAAGATATTCTTGCAGCCTCCTTCTTTTAGACCTATCATTAAGCCCGCAGATATTAACAGTGGCGATACAGAGCTTAACCATCCCTCCATAAGACTGCTTTAACCATCATCAATTTCCTCCCAGGATTGATAGAGTTCCTATAATGCCAAGACATAGTCCTCCACCCGATCTTATTTTCACACCCCAGCATACCCTTCAATGCAGCCAAAAAGACTAACCTACTAAAAGTTCCTTGCTGCAATTTAGATACCACTTTATTGAACCCTGTTCCCATTACCTTTCCCTCCTCCCCCGAACGCCCCCCTCACCCACCCAGCATCCACCCCCCCACCAGTGAAAACATCCAGACCACCCAGGTCTGCGTGATGGAGATGGCAAAGAACACTGCAGACTCCCACTCCTAATCCCTCCTCTACACCCCCATATATCGAAGTGAGAAATCTCAAAGAATGCTCCCAGAAAGACCCTCAGCACCCAATATACAAAAAAATAAACAATACCAGAGATACTGACAAAAGACCCAGCTACATTTAGCCTACCTCGCAATTTTTCCTAAACTAACAGCCCATGAGCTATATATTACTTCGATCTGTCAAAACCTGCTCAAGATAACCTCTGGCTTGTATTTTAGAGGTAAAAGTTTTTAAAGTCCCTCTAACTCTTGTTTTCAGTCTTGCTGGGGACAACAAATAAGCTTTGAAGCCTGCATCTTGAAAAAGCTTAATGACCTGCCTCAGCCACCACCTGGTTCTACTGTGGCGTGACAGAAGTCAAGGCACATACAAAAGGATTTCCTTCTTGCCTCAGACCGAGCCTTCTCAAAAATAGCTTGGCGTAGCAGAACATTTCCAAGACCAATATGCCTCTGACCTCTGCTTGCCTCTGTAGATCTGTGGCGCAATAACAGGAACCGGTGACCCCTCTGAACTTCCCGCTCCCACCACCCCACAAGCTCGGGGAAGGCTTCCTTAAGAAGGTCCAGCATAAATGATCGGATATCATCCCCTTCCAAATCTTCCTCAATCCCCAGAAAGCGAAGATTGTTCCTTCTCTGGTGGTTTTCCAGATGCTCCATTTCCCACATGGCATCAGTCATTTGGGCATTGTGGGACTTGGTCTGTTCTTTGACAGCAGCCTGCCCCGTTTCCAAAACAGTTTTTCTCTCCTCTATACTATTAAGCCGCTCGCCAATCTCAGAGCATTTCTCCCAACTTTCCGAACTGCGCCTTCCATTTTTTTTGTGGCTTGCCTGGCTTTTTTCTCATCTGAGCGGGTCTCCGCACGGTTATCCTCAATAGACTCTAAGATCAGGGCCAGAGCAGTATCCATAGACACTGCCCCTACAGCCTATGAAGCACCCAAAGCAGTCTCTATCTGGGCAAATGCTATCTCTGTGGTTCCTAGTATTTTCGTATGGGAATAATCCCATTTTAGCCCGCTGCCGATGGTAGACTTCTCCCTGTTCTTTCAGGAGTCTGAGTTGCCCTTAGCGCTCCTCCGATGCCTTTGGTGCATGAGGGCTGCCTCAGGTGCTTCAAGAGTGCTAGAGCCAGATGCTGAAGAACTGTACTCAACTTCACTTTGACTGGAGCCAGAGTCCTCCGATCGAGAACCATCAGTGAGCGAAAATAATTTATCAGCCCCATAGGATGTGAGATCAGATAGAGCCAGACCGGTAATATCTGTATTACAGACCTGATTGCACACAACACTACCGGAAGTCTAAGATCGAGAATTATACGTAAATTGGTGCTCTCTCTCTGGGGCTTCCTGGCTCACCTCTCTGGGGATGCTAACCACCTCTCCTTGTTCAGCAATGTCTGGAAAAATGTATGTAGCCCTAGCTCTGATGAAGAAGAGCCCCCATCGGCTGCGGCCTCACCTGCCAACTCAAGCCCCTCCCACTGTGCCAATGAAATCCCAGACTGGTCATCTGATACAGGGCCCACACTCTGGCCCAGCTTGTCAAGATCCTGGAGTGTTCCCTGATCTTACTGGACAACATTCCCATCGTTAACCCTAAAAAAGGCAGTAATAGCTGGCTGCAGTGGGGCCAAAGATGGAGCAAGGCTGTCTTTGCTGGGCCCCAGATCCCCTCCTCAGAGACTTGTATCGCACCCTGTTTTTTGGCCACAGTTTGAGTGCGGTCCTGCAAAATCCTCCTCCTCCCTGCCCCATACTCTCTACCAGGGTTTTTACAGCCCGAGGGTCACTCAGCTTACCTGTGCTCTCATCTCATGGACAGGGGGAGGTTCTTGTCTTGGACTATAAACCTGTAGCAGCCCATGAAGACGCCTCCTTATGTTGTCTGGCAGCCTTGGGAGCTATAGTGCCGAGCATCAAAGAAGCTAAGCCCCAGGGAGAGCTTGACGCTGTCTTCAGGGCTGTTCTGAAATACCCTGTAGAAAGGCCCACCCAACCACTCAAGGCATGGTTCAAGGCCCGGATCAGTGTCCCCTGCCAGGACCGTCATTGCTCTGGCGTACCCTCTCTACGTTCCAGCAACACTTGGTTCTGCAAACATCCCATGTTAAAGGCTGCTATGCAATCCATCCACTCTGCAGGAGCTTCGATGAATCAACACACCGCCATGCACCGAGATCACCACCGGCAAGGCGAAGAGAGGTGGAGGGGGTCGAGGTAGGAGCTCCGCCGCAGTACTCCTATGCAGCCGCCATCTTGCTTTCCCGAAATCTGGATGTTTCTAGCAAGCAGACAATGTTCCAATGTATACCTCGCATTGACATTGTGAGATTATACCAAGGGTTTAGTCAGCATTCAGGGTCCAATCCTAATGTCAATAAAATCCATGTTGTGATTGTTGGAGACAAGTGCATGCGCCAAGATCACCACCGGCAAGGCGATACACTCCCCGCATGCACCGAGCCAAAAGCCCGACTCCGCCCCGCACAGCGATCTCCTCGCAGTGAAAAAGCTGCAGTTGAGCGGAGTGCCTGCACCGCAGCTCCAAGCAGCCTCCCAGACCATGCCCGCACGCTGAAGAACAACTGGGGTTCCAAGAAATCACTGCGCACACGGGCACAAGGTAAGGTCTTTCTGAAGAGAGGTGGAGGGGGCCGGAGTAGGAGCTCCTCCGCAGTACTCCTAGGCGGCCTCCTTCTTGCTTTTGCTGCTTGTGTGGCTCTAACCAGGTTCTGTTACCCAAAATCTCTTGCAAACCACAAACTTTGTAAAAAAAACACACATTTTTCTCACATTTCTGTAATGGAAAGTTCTGGAATCTGCGTGGATCCACAAACTTCCACCCACCTGCATTCCCCAAAGTCTCCCAATAGAAATGGTACCTCACTTGTTTGCGTAGGTCTAAGGCTCACAACAGGAAATGGCCCGAAATATAACGTGGACACACCACATTTTTTCAGTGAAAACTGCCCCTTTTTTGCAAAGTGCCTAGCTGTGAATTTTGAACCCTAGTTCTGGCTACAGCCAGGGAAACCTAGCAAACCTATACATTTTTCAAAACTAGACACCTAGGGGAATCCAGGATGGGATGACTTGTGTGGCTTCCACCAGGTTCTGTTACCCAGAATCCCTTGCAAACCTCAAACTTTGTAAACAAAAAAACAAATTTTCCTCACATTTCTGTGATGGAAAGTTCTGGAATCTGTGTGTATCTACAAACGTCGACCCACCCCGCATTCTCCAGAGTCTCCCGAAACAAATGGTACCTCACTTGTGTGTGTGGGCCAAGCGCCCGCGGCAGTGATGGACCCAAAACGTATTGTGGAGATCTGAAAATTACCTATCACAAAACGACCTGGTTTTGCAAGGGAGGGCACCTATGTTTTTGGCCCCGGGCTCGGCAGTCATCTAGGGAAACCTACCAAACCCACACATTTCTGAAAACTAGACACCAAGGGGGAGCATCTGGGTTTTTGGCCCCAGGCTCAAAGACCATATAGGGAAACCTACCAATCCCACACATTTCTGAGAACTAGACACTCTGGGGAATCTGGGGCGGCATGGCTTGCCTTGATCACCAACATATTCCTACCCAGAAACCCCTGCAAACCTCAAATTTAGCTGAAAAAAATCAAATTTTCTCAAATTACTGTGTGGGAAAGTTGTGAGATCACCGGGCTGACACAAATGTAAACCACCCAGAGTTCCCCCAGGTCTCCAGATACAAATGGTACCTCACCCGTGTGGGTGGGCCAATTACCTGCAACAGGCAAGGGCCTAAAATGTATTGTAGAGACATCAAAATTACCTATCACAAAACAACCTGGTTTTGCAAGGGGGACACCTGGGTTTTTGGCCCTGGGCTCGGTGGTCATCCAGGGAAACCTACCAAACCCACAAATTTCTGAATACTAAACACCCTAGGGAGTCCAGGGAGGTATGGCTTGCCTGGATCCCCAACATATTCCTACCCATAGACCCCTGCAAAACTTAAATTTAGCTGAAAAAATCAAATTTTCCTCACATTTCTGTGTAGGAAAGTTGTGGGATCACCCCCTGACACAAATTTCCTACTACCCAGCATTCCGCCAGGTACCAGCGACAGGCAAGGTTCCAAAATGTATTGTGGAGACATAAAAATTACCTATCACAAAACAAATTGGTTTGGCAAGGGAGGCACCTGGGTTTTTGGCTCCGGGCTGAGAAGCCATCTGCGGAAACTACCAAACCCACACATGTCTAAAAACTAAATATCCTGGGGAGTCCAGGGAGGGATGGCTTGCGTGGATCCCCCAACGTTTTCTCACCCAGAAGCCCCTGCAAACTTCAAATTTAACTGAAAAAAACCCACTTTTTCCACACATTTGTCTGTGGGATCACTGTGCCATCACAAATGTCCTACCACCCAGCGTTCCCCTCAGTCTCCTGCGTATAAATGATACCTCACTTGTGTGGCTGTCCTATACAGAATCAGCTAAAAACGTAGTACTTAGAATTCGCTGTGCTATTCCCTCAATCCCTATGTTTTAGGCCCTTCGAAGTTGCAGGCCCTTGGCCCACCCACACAAGTGAGGTATCATTTTACTCAGGAGACCGAGGGGAACGCTGGGTGGTAAGACATTTGTGCTGGCATGCTGAACCCACACAAAAATGTGAGGAAAAAGTGTTTTTGTTCTGCTAAATTTGAGGTTTGCAGGGGCTTCTGGGAAGAAAAACGTTGGTCGGTCCACACAAGCCACAACTCCCTGGACTCCCAATGTGTCTACTTTTTAGAAATGTGTGGGTTTGTTAGGGTTCCCAAGATGGCTGCCAAGCCCGGGACCAAATGCCAATGTGACCTCCCCCTATGTAAAACCAGTTTGTTTTATGATAGGTAATTTAGATGTCTTTACAGTACGATTTGGGCAATTTCCTGTTGCGGCCACTCTGCCTATCCACACCAGTGAGGTACCATATTTATCGGGAGACCTGGAAGAACGCTGGGTGGTAGGAAATTTGTGGCTGCCCAACGATCCCACAATTTTCCCACACTGAAAAGTAAGGAAAATGTCATTTTCTTTTTTAGCTAAATAAAATATTTGCAGGGGATTCTGGGTAGTAAAATGTTGGGAGATCCATGCAAACCACACCTTCCTGGACCCCACAGTCCAGGGAGGTGTGGCTTGCGTTGATTCCCCCAACATTTTCCTTCCA
Source organism: Lissotriton helveticus (assembly GCF_964261635.1). Classification (NCBI taxonomy): domain Eukaryota; kingdom Metazoa; phylum Chordata; class Amphibia; order Caudata; family Salamandridae; genus Lissotriton; species Lissotriton helveticus. Next base: position 1,574,475,221 of record NC_136057.1, read on the forward strand.
AGAATTCACTGCAAACCTCAGATTTAGCTGAAAAGCTCACATTTTCCTCTAATATCTGTGTGGGAAAGTTGTGGGATCACTGCACGGCACAAATTTCCTAGCACCCAGCACTCCCCCCAGTCTCCCGATAAAAATTATACCTTACTTGTGTGGATGGGCCAAGTACATATGATGTGAAAGGGCCAAAAACGTGTAGAGATTGAGGGGAGCCTTGAGCGGATCCAAAGGGCAGTTTGTTTTTAAGTTTTTAGGCTGATGCTACTATGGGTACCCTCAAAAGTGAGATATCATTTTTCTCAGGAGACCGAGGGAATGCTGGGTAGTAGAAAATGTGTGCCTGTGCGGTGATTCTACAACTTACCCACACAGAAATGTGAGGAAAATGTGACTATGTAAGTTAATTTGAGTTTTGGGGGGATTCTAGGTAAGAAAATGGTGGGGGATCCATGCAAGCCACACTGCCAGCCAAGAGTCAGTACACGCACACCAGCATCCACACACACCACCAGCCAAACGCCATCTACGCACACCGCCATCCAAGCGCCATCCACACAAACCGCCAGCCAAGCACCATCCCCGTTAACCACCAGCCAAGCAGGGCCGGACTGGGAACAGCAACCAACCCTGCTTGACCGGCCCTGGGGGACATGCTAGTAAAAAGCATCGCTCCCGCTTTTGTTACTAGGGTCTGATATTGCAGCACTGCTGCAAAACCAGCCTCCAGGCCAGAAAAGGGCCCCTTACCCCTCCGGCTCACCGGGGAAATGTCTGGTGCCCACTACGGGCCAATGTGTGCCTAAAAAAACATAGTGACCCTTGCCTATGGGGCTTCTCAGTGGCATGCCCATAAACATACCCCTGGTGCCTAGTGGGCTTTCTGCCCCTCTGGGGGCAGATCAAGGGCTATTGCCCCCATCTGCCTCCTGGGGTGAGCAGAAAGACTGTGACATTTTTGGGGAGGTCGGGGCATAGGCATGCCCGTTTTGGGCTGCCCTAACCCTTAATACATAAGAAAAATCCCAGGGGAGGCAGAAAGGCTGTGGAATTTTTGGGGACGGTGTGGGGCATTGGCATGCCCATTTTGGGCAGCCCCCACCCCTACGTATAAAAAAACCCATCCTTTGTGTCTAGTGGGCGTTCTGCCCCCCCGAAGGGCAGATCATGGGCTATTGCCCCGTCTGTCTCAAGGGGGGGCAGAAAGACTGTGGAATTTTGCGGGGGTGGGAGCATTAAAATGCCCATCTCGAGCATCCCCTACCCTTTAATAAAATAAGGCAAAAAATTCCTGCCATCTAGTGGGCTTTCTGCCCCCCCCCCGGTGGGCAGATCAGGGCTATTGCCCTCATCTGCCTCCCAGGGAGGGAGGAAAGACTGTGGCCGTTTGTAGAGGTGTGGGGGCATTGGCATGCCCATCTTGGGCAGCCCCCACCCCTAACTCCAATTTTAAAAAATCCCTGGCATCTAGAGAGGATGACTGTGGGGGGCAGAAAGACTAAAATTTTGCTGGAGGGGCATTGGCATGCCCATCTTGGGCAACCCCCACCCCTAAATCAAATATTTTAAAAAAACGTGGCTTCTAGTGGGCTTTCTGCACCCTCGGGGCAGATTGGGCGCTACTGCCCTCATCTGTGGAGTGGTGTGGCTCACTGGTTAGAGGCGGCAGACCCGTAAGCAGAGAACGGCCCGGGACCAGGGTTCAATTCCCGACGCGGCAGGGTTGTGGACCAGGGTCAAAACAGACTCGATAATTCTCGCCTCGGTGCCTACTCTAACCAGGGAACATACTCGGCAACTCTGGGCATTAAGCTTGCCTCATCTCTACAACGGCCCCCCACAGACGCCGGGGATGCCTGGTTTCACCCTGGAGATACCCAGAAAGGGACCATCTCACAGGGAAAACCAGGACGGGTTCCCCAGCGGTCTTCAGCGCCTAGATACTCCTTGGAGTCGTAGTGCGCTTTACAAGTACACCCACATTTACATTTACATCTGCCCCTCAGGAGGGGGCAGAAAGACTGGAATTTTGCTGGGAGGGTGGGGGAATCAGCATGCCCATTTTGGGTAGCCCCCACCCCTTAATCAAATTACAAACAAATCCCTGGCTTCTAAGGTGCTAAGGGGTACCATTGGAAAGCGGAGATCATCCCCTTTTCAACAATAGCTCTCCTAACTTTCTACATGCTCAGGGGGTTTAGATAGGCTCAATTCAGTTTCTTCGTACTCAGGGAGCTATCGGCTTATTTCAGTTTTGGTTTCTCAGAAATTAGGTCAGTGCGACGAGCATGCTGATCTTCATTTCAGAGAAACTAAAGAGACAGCCTCAGTAACTGGGGAAGCCCTTACCCAGCTCCCGAGGTTATTGGGTGGGGGAAAGGAAATCCCTCTGGTGCCGCACCGGAGGGATTTCAGGTGGCATGTGTGAGGACGGTGGGAGCCATCCTGTGCACACGAGCACAGTAGCATAGGACGGCTCCCTGCCGTCCTGTGGAGTAGGACGGCTCTCTGCCTTCCTGTGCATGGAAGGGGTTAAAAACCACTAATAGCGTGCCATATTTCCTAAACTGGCCTCCCCCCATATAACTATGGGGCATATTATCAAGATTGGCCGATAAAATTATCGCCGCTTTATCGGCAGGAAACTGCCGCTAAAGTGGCGATAATGGTCTTGATAATATGCCCTAGAGAATTCCCATAGAAGTCCAGGTTAGATGTCTAACCTGGGTTTCTATGGGAATTCACAAGGGCATATTATCAAGCCCATTATCGCCACTTTAGCGGCAGTTTCCTGCCGATAAAGCGGCGATAATTTTATCGCCCAGTCTTGATAATATGGCCCTATGTTTCCTTAAGGAAGCAGCCTTCTCTACTTTACAGGCTCCATCGATCCCTACTTTATGTACATAATAAACCATCCTACATTATAATGGGAAACTTTTCCTTGTGTATGATATATTTGAACCAAGTATTACATTATTATGTCGATATTCTTTATATATGTACTTACAAATCGGCACCATCTCAATCCTTGTTTTATGGGCATATGGAGTTATTTCCCTAACCTCTATCTATTTTTTGTTATTAATGTCCGCTATTAATTTTATTAAATACCGCCTTCTATAATTACATGTCCATGTATCGAGCAGTATTCCACTCCCTGTATATCCACAAATCTTGCCACAGTGTACTTATCTCCTCTTTCTCCCAGTGAAATGCATTGTATAAATGATCACTACTCCCCCGAAACTTACCTTCTATCTTCCTTCAAGGACCCCAATTAGCTACATAAAAGTTTGCGAGGTTATCTGTATATACCATACCAAAGTAAGGTAAAGTATGCACAGAGTCCAGTGGATTCCCAGATGCTTTACAGAGGGAAAAGTAGATAATACTAATGCTCATTTTTGTGGTGTGTGGACCAGGAGTTAGGCTTTTCAGAGGGCAGCGCTAAGCATTCGTTGTACACACACAGGCAAGAAATGATTACACACACACAATGACTAAATCTGAGATCAATGTTTTGTAAAAATATTACTTTTAGTATATGTATTTGATCTAACCAACGATACTTTGGTTTTTGCAATATCACTGTTATTTAATATCAAAAGTGGACACTGCATTTTTCAATCAGTATAATGTTACCTTATGGGGGGAACACAATCAGCAATATGCAGGTAAGTAAATGATTTACAGGGGGGGCGTGGCTGACCCAGCAGCAAGATGGCCGCTCATTGAGAGGGCTCCGCCAGCCGTGATCTAAATCCTACATCATCCTGCATAGCCGAGAACCCAAATTGGCTGTGAAGCACCGGAGATTGAAGGGTACAGCGGCGCGACTCGTTTGATATAGCTGATTGAGATTTATGCCTGGAAAAACACCTGCAGACAGGTCTGGCGTCTGTGTGTGGGCAGAGGCAGAGTTTTGGATCCTGTGGAGAAGTGCTTATAGAGGGCCTGAGGCGCTGCTGATACCTGCTCTTCCCACTACTCCCTTGCATTAAGTAACGAGCGCTCGGCGGTGGTACATAGTACACTACTTGGACCTACTCACCGAGCTCTGGTGAGCGTTGTGGCCTCCGTTTAATGCTCTGTGGCTCCTTTCCCGGTTCACGACCGCACGAGGCATGTGCGACAGTGCCCAGCGTGAAGCACTGGTGAGGAGCTGCTGGTGCGGTTCTGGGCTCGCAGCGATCCCCGGTGGGGGTGCTGCTTCTGGTCCGGGTGCGAAAAGCGGACGAACCAGTGGAACGATCTGCCATCTTGGATTGCGAATGCCTCTATGCGCTGTACAGTGCACTCCCTGACCCGCACACGCTGCTGTGTAGGTCCGGGAGGCCTGATCTGGCCATGGGTCTGCCGCAAGCCCATAACACGTTCCTACATCCTAACCTGCTGCTACGGGAACTGCGGTGGACCTCTTGAATTATTTGGATACCGGGCGAGGTTTCAGTACCCTGTGCGACATGTGTGCCTTGTGTTGTGGTGAACAGCAAAACAAACAAGATGATGGACGGAATGTTGCACAATGGCAAAACATTCACCCCCAGTCACAGATCTGGGTTTAATCCATCGGTATTTTGCTCACCAAGCCACCCCAGTTCAGACATGGCCATATGCAAATCAGTCTTGACCCTGTGCTCATGGGAACATGGGTCCCATGGCCCCATGGGAATACTCCAGCCCGAACTACCAAGCCATGTCTTCCCTGGACCAGAATCAAGCATCCTAGGACCGGTTTCTGGCTATCAGCCGTCTTCAGCCAGGATAGCTTGACTCCAGTGGCGCAGTGAGCACGGGACCCACATCTGGGCATTCCCTTCCCACATAGGGTGAACAGCAAAACAAACAAGAGGAAGGACGGAATGTTGCACAGTGGCAAAACATTCACCCCCAGTCACAGATCTGGGTTTAATCCATCGTTATTTTGCTCACCAAGCCACCCCAGTTCAGAGTTGAGTCATGGCTATATGCAAATCAGTCTTGACCCTGTGCCTCATGGGAATAGTCCAGCCCGAACTGCCAAGCCATGTCTTCCCTGGACCGGAATCAAGCATCCTAGGACCGGTTTCTGGCTACCAGCCGTCTTCAGCCAGGATAGCTTGACTCCAGTGGCGCAGTGAGCACGGGACCCACATCTGGGCATTCCCTTCCCACATAGGGTGAACAGCAAAACAAACAAGATGAAGGACGGAATGTTGCACAATGGCAAAACATTCACCCCCAGTCACAGATCTGGGTTTAATCCATCGTTATTTTGCTCACTAAGCCACCTCAGTTCAGACATGGCCATATGCAAATCAGTCTTGACCCTGTGCCTCATGGGAACAGTCCAGCCCGAACTGCCAAGCCATGTCTTCCCTGGACCGGAATCAAGCATCCTAGGACCGGTTTCTGGCTATCAGCCATCTTCAGCCAGCATAGCTTGACTCCAGTGGCGCAGTGAGCACGGGACCCACATCTGGGCATACCCTTCCCACATAGGGTGAACAGCAAAACAAACAAGATGAAGGACGGAATGTTGCACAATGGCAAAACATTCACCCCCAGTCATCGAACTAATGCACTGAAAGGTAAACTCTACTCGCCAGGAGCTAGTGAGAAATGTCTTTTTAATTTCCAGTCAAAACTGTTCATTTTAATTGTTACAGTCAGGCTCTGACTGTCCCGGTTTTTATGCTTACAGCGATTCTGTCTGTTTCTTAAAATAAATTACAAAAGCGCAGCTTGCACTTACCATACCTCTAGTGTCCTGGTGTCCCCCTGGTCCGTCGTGACTTGTGCCCATTGAACGGAGGGGCTATACACCATTTTGGACCACCAAGGCTGTACTCACTACCTGTGTGGAACGCAAGGTCAGCGTTCCACACTCTGCTGCACGGTCCCGCCAACACCCTCTCAAAAGGGATTGCGCCGAGCGGAAGCACGCAGCGGCGTGCCGAAGGCGTGCCAAAGGCAAGCCCGTCTGCGCCCGTACGCGCCTGGCTGTCGCCAGTCGCCAGGTACCTTGCCCATTTTTTCTTTTTTTTCCCTTTGGCTGCTTCCTATCACCTGCAGATGGCCTTAATACAATACACGAGTCAGGAGCTACACTCCTTTAATACAGCTCCCCACCCTCGACAAAGCTTTGCCTCAGACCAGGAACACCCCCACCAAGTCGAAAATCCTTAACTACACTCGACAAACTTAATCACAACAAAAGCAAACCCATACCGAAACTAATCTGTTTGTACTGCAATGCTCGGTCCTTCCCTAAGCACGCACTAGAAATATGGTCACTACTAGATAGCAAAAAGCCAGACATATTTCTTGTGATTGAAACCTGGCTCCAAGACTCTTCCTCACCTGACATCGCTGTTGCCATGCCAACTGACTACAGGATATTCAGATTGAATCGAGTCAGGAAAAGAGGAGGGGGCACCGCAATCATCTATAGGACAAATATCTCACTACATGTTATTGAGACCTTCTTGGATAACTGGGGCGAATTGTGTATCGTCTCCCTCGTGACAGGAAATAATGAGCAATGGAAAGTTGTGCTTCTTTACAGGCCCCCTGGCACCAAAACCAATTTTGTCAACAAACTTATGGAGACAATAGCCCCTTACACCCTAGCCTCTGGCAACTTTATCCTGGTAGGGGATTTTAACTATCACGCTGCATTAACTCTAGATCCCCACACCAGTGACCTCATCACCAGTATTAACTCATTAGGTCTAAACATGTTAGCAACTGGCCCCACTCACAAGGCAGGTCACACATTGGATCTCCTATTCACAAACTCATCCAAAGTGATGTTGATCAAACACGCCGTCCTATGGTCAGACCACTTTGTCATTAGGTTCTACATTTCCACAAACGCAACACAACCAGTCAAAAACCATGTGAAATGGAGCAGGCCATGGAACAAGATCAATATCGAATCTTTTACCACCCACTTCTCTCCCCCGCCCATCACTAACTGCACTGATCCTAATAAAGCAGCAACTGCCCTAGAACACGCAATTACCTCCACCTTAGACTTAATTGCCCCCAAAAAGGGTATCCAGAGGTTCTTACAAATCTCTCCATGGTTCACCTCTGACTTAGATAAAACCAAACAGTCTGCAAGGGCAGCCGAACGTAAGTAGCGACATACTAAGGATCCAACAGATAGACAAAACTACAAAACAGCACACAGACACTATATGAATGAGATAGCTGCAGCTAAAATAACCTACTTGGGGAACAGGATAAATCTAGGAGCCAACTCACACAAAGAACTATACAAAATAGTTAAAGATTTTACGAACCCTCTGGCCTGCCAGCCCCCTCCTGTTGAATCCCAGGAATGGGTCAACTCCCCCTCATCCTATTTTCAGGATAAAATCAATACTATCCATGAAACCTTCCCCAAGATAACCAACGCAATGGCAACCAACTTACCCCCTAATCAGGCTGATATGTCCCCTCATCCACTTGCCGTAGTTCTTAAAGAATTCCTACCATTCTCAGAAACTGAAGTAGCTCACTCATTGAACAAAATCAAAACTGGATCCCCCACTGACCCTGCCTCTTCTCAAATTCTTGCTAAAATTGCGCCTGCCCTAATTGCCGATCTCACGAAAACCCTCAATCTCTCACTATCCCACTCCTCTGTCCCTTCTCACTGGAAACAGGCCATCATAAGACCCTAAAAAAAACCTCGGCCGACCCCAAACTGCTTTCCAACTACCGCCCTATCTCCCTCTTACCAAATTTCGGAAAAATCATGGAAACTCTAATTACCAAGCAACTGTGTAAACACCTAGAGGCCAACCAGCTGCTTGACCCATCTCAGTCTGGTTTCAGGGCACACCACTGCACTGAAACGGCACTGCTTGAGATTGTGGATAATATCAGGCTGACACTCGATGCAGGACAATCCACCATCCTGGTCTTGCTCGATCTGTCAGCGGCCTTCGACACCATCTCGCACAGCATTCTCTTAGAGCGTCTGCTGGAGATGGTTGTCGAAGGTCCAGCCCTATTCTGGATCAAAAGCTACCTAACTGAACTGCGCTCAAAAGTGCAAATTGGGTCCTTCACCTCTAATAGCCAAGATAACGACAAGGGGGTGCCCCAGGGATCAATTTTGAGCCCCACTTTGTTTAATTTATATGTATCCCCCCTAGCACGAGTAATAAGGGCGCACGGCTTTGACATCGTGTCCTATGCGGACGACACGCAGCTACTGATCACCCTAGGCCCTGATCCCAGCGATACCAAACTGAGATTCCAAAAGTGCATGATCTCAATCAAGGACTGGATGACGAATAACTTCTTGATGCTCAATGCTGGTAAAACCAAGATCGTGCTTTTTGGAAATGCCCACAAACACTGGACCGATGAATGGTGGCCACCATCACTAGGTCCCTGTCCCCCTCCCAAGACCTCGGTCCGTAACCTGGGAGTGACAATTGATGACAAACTGTCCATGGCCAGCCATGTCAACAAGATAGTGCACACAAGTTTCGGGCTGATGCGTAACCTCAAGAAAATGTTTTGATGGATACCCCTTTCCTCACGTATACCCCTAGTCCAAGGCCTAATCATTAGCCGGTTGGATTATGGTAATGTACTACTTGCATCCATCAATGAGAGTCTCCTTGCTAAATTCCAGGTCCTACAAAATACCGCAGCCAGAATGGTCCTTGATCTCCCTCCCCGCTCCCCATCCGTGCCCAACCTTAGAACTCTTCACTGGCTCCCCATTAGAAACGCATACACTTTAAAGTCTGCTGCCTAGTCCACAAAACCATCAATGGAAAAGGTCCCAAATACCTAGAGAAGAAACTTGTAAACCATTGTCCGGTCAGAACCCATCGGTCCGCCAACAAGTCTCTCCTAACCGTTCCCAAAGTTCGCCCACTGTCAGGAACGGTGATAGGTACTTCTCCAAATTAGCCCCAGATGCCTGGAATGCCCTCCCCCTAAACATCAGGACTGAATCCAACCACATGACATTTCGAAGACTCCTAAAAATATGGCTCTTTTAGCTATCTGGTTTACCGGTTACTCCTTTCTAGCATCTGCAAGCGCTCTGAGACCTACGGGTGATTTACGCGCTATATAAACACAAATACAAAATACAAATACAAATACAGATCTGGGTTTAATCCATCATTATTTTGCTCACCAAGCCACCCCAGTTCAGACATGGCCATATGCAAATCAGTCTTGACCCTGTGCCTCATGGGAACAGTCCAGCCCGAAATGTGTTGTGCTGAGGCCCACTGACTGTGACGCCTGAAGCAGCGGTTGTCGCTATGATTCATCTGCGACAGATCTAGCAGTGAGTTGCCTGCTCACGCCCCTGGGGTCTCGGTATTGGGGGCCTAGAATCCCAGACTGAGCTGGTTTGCGACAGGAGCTGGTTTGCCACCAGAGCTAGCAGTGCAGAAGCAGCGTGGCCTCTGGGTGAGAGAACTAAAGTTGTGCTGAAACGGTGACAAGGCGGGAACATATGCTCATTAGCCCGATCCAAAAATTGTTGGGGCTTTGGACACTGGTGAATTGCGGCATATATTAGTAGACAAGTGGTATTGCTTCACTGGACAGTATTCTGAGGTGCATACTCCCCCTATCGGCCCTGAGCTTGAGAAGGATATTCACGCCCTGGCTGCATCGTAGATTTTACATGTGGCAAGCTATACCAAGTTATTTGGAAATCAGTGGATCTAGGTTGTTCTTACGTTGTGCCTGAGGTCCTGGAGAAGTAAAGTAGACACCTGACAGATAAGAAATGGCGCCTTTAGTTGCGCATCTCAGGGTTGCATTCGACTGTGTGCCTTCAACGCTCCTCTAAACTAAGGCTTGCCATGGTACAGTCTCCACGTCCTCAAATGTCATGTTAAGTGAGTGCAGCAGGGCTACAATCAGGCATAAGAGCATGTCTGACTACGGGGACATAATTGGACACTATACCTAACTATTGCATTCATTGCATCACGCTGTTTCGCATTCAGGATAAGTCAAGATGGGCAAGAATCATGTAAAGCAATCTAAACTACAATTCGAGAGCAAGCGCCAGACCAGACACACTGAAAATGAAGGGGACACTGATTCTGACTCTGGCACACACTATGGAGCTTTGGGTTGCGGGGACGACCTCCGGGCTCTACTTCTTGACATGAGATCTAACCTAAAAACTATACACACCAAACTAGACATCCTTACCTCTCAGCTGGATCAAGTGAAAAAACAAGTGGACACTCATGAGACTCGGTTAGACCAACTTGAAAAATAATCCACTGAAATGCACAAATTCCAAATAGATACCAAAGAGCAACTACTCCAAATGGATAAGCCACTAAATGTTATAAGGGACAAGAATGACGATTTAAAAGCTAGGTCGAGACGGAATAACCTTCGCATAACAGGCATTCCCGAAACCACAGACATAGATAAAATGGAAACCTTCATAGAGGAGTTGCTGCGCGAGTTATTCAATTCTGAACTGTCGGCAATGTTCATTGTAGAAAGAGCTCATCGCACGCTGGGCCCCAGGCCTCCTGTGGGGTCAACACCAGGACCTCTGCTCGCACGAATAATAAATTACTGAGACAGGGACACCATTCTGAAGCTCACCAGAGACAAAGGGACTATCAACTACAAGGGAAACAACATCTCCATGTTCCTGTATTTTACTCCGTTGGTCGGCCAGGTGTGAGTTTGTGCCAGTTAAACGTATTCTCAGACAGGCTGAAGTTCCCTATGCACTATTATATCCTGCCAAGTTGAAAGTGTCATTTGAGGGCACATCACACCATTACACAGACGCTAAATCGTGAATTAAGTTTACAAAACATGTCGGAGGAAAAAGATAAATCAAGAAAAGGGAGTTGCCGGATCCCAGTCAGACACCAGACTAAGTGATATTGAATAGTACTGCCAGTTCACCATGTGTCATTTCTGTTTACAAAGTGTATTATGTTTATGCATCTTATATGTGTAGATTATGCTCTATTCGAAATGTAGCAGGTTGACTGACTTGCATAGACAGTCTGACACTTTGCTGTTGGTCCCACAGGTGACCATTTGCTTGACTTGCACACTCAAAACGGCCACCCTGTCGCTTGACAGGGGTGTATGGCGGAAAAGTCATGCCCCCAGGGAGAGCTCCCTACTTCTATCTCCACGCAAAAGTTGTGTGGCTGTTTTTGTGGGTGTTTAAAATGGTTGGGATTTATGCACAACTTGTTTGGGAGGTTGGTGTGGGTGGGGGAGGGTAGGGTTTGTTCAAGTTGTCATGAAGGTCAGTGCTGAGAAGTACAGGTTTGATGCTGCAGTCACTCTGGGCACAGTTTGTATTTTATCTTGTAGGACTGAGACTTGTAAACTAAGGAGGCATTCATGCCCTGGCAAGTGAGGTTCCCTATGAGGCCAACAGCTTCCCATTCACTCTCTCACAGTTTCAATCAATACAACTTTACCTAAATGACCTACTATAATATACTTACTTGGAACTTAAGGGGGCTGAATAATTATCGCAAGACTAGACTTCTACACTTGTATCTAGCTAGACACAGCACTGATATTTGATTCCTTTAGGAGACTCATTGAAACACTATTTCACATGCTAAACTTCATAACAAACGATTGGGCCCAATCGACTCCTCTATTTATTCTAACTATGCCAGGGGAGTATCGATATTGATTAGAAAAGGTATTGGATGGACCAATAGCGAATTAATTGTGGACCCAGAGAACAGGTATATAATTTTGGCGGGGAGGCTTACACATTTTTCCATATGATATGGGCTAAGATCGCTACTGTGGGCAACAAAACTTTGATATGGGGGGGGGACTTCAATGCTCTTATGAATGATGACTTAGACCGTAAAGGTGGCTCTCGTAAGTTGCATCCTAAGGCAAATGCAGCACGTAACAAAACTGCCCTAGATGGTAATTTAGTAGCTATCTGGAGGGTATAGCACTCGGACAAACCAGAGGGCACCTGCATACCGACTCAACACAACACTTGGTCACGTTTAGATTTCTGGCTGTTATCTCGTGACATTGCTGCCTGGACTACAGAGGTGAAACACTTACCTAGAACACTCTCAGATCATGCACCTGTACTTCGAATAAACATGCCAGGCGGCCCCAGATGCATGTTTAGCTGGGGGCTACCCACACATGCCCTCACTGATGCAGTGTTCCGAGAGGAGATAAGGGGCAACATAACTGATTATTTTGCTACAAACATGGGATCCGTTGTGACTCAAGCTACACTGTGGGAGGCCTTCAAGGCAGTGATACGTCGGAAATATATAGCCGGGCCAGACAAGCTGGGGTGTTACAGTCCATAGGAGGCTCTCTAGGTAGGCTCGAGTCAGAGATCAGACGCCTCAAGCTTAAATACTTCAAATCGGAAGATTCCACACTGTTAGGAGACATTAGGACTAAGATCTTCGAGTATGAAGAGGAGGCGCAGAGAGAAGTAAAATTCTTAGGGAAGTATACTCAAGCTAGGAAATACGGGGAAGGTAATAGACCGGGAAGGTTGCTTGCTAACCTCTTGGGCCCACCTATCAGGGATACATACATTACAGAAATACTTGATGCTAATCAGGAACTGGTACAGGGTTCCCACGGCATTATGGAGCGGTTCACTAACTTTTATGCCTCATTATACACATCTACCCTGAGCTTTGGACTCTCTTGAGTTGCTGTGATTGGGCAGGGTACATAGAGCTTTCTTAGAAGAACCCTTCACAAATGAGGACATTTTTCAAGTACTTAATAGCATACCCTCCGGGAAAGCACCTGGCTCTGACGGCCTCACGGCGTCATTCTATAAATGCTACGCCAAACTGCTGGTGCCCCAATTACAAATGCTCTACCAGGAGGTGCTGGAGATGGGTATTCCATCCCACAATGAGAGAAGCCATAATTTTAACCCTCCTTAAGACAGGCAAGCCCCCAAACGAAATGGACTCCTATAGATCATTATCGTTGATCAATATTGATACAAAAATGTATGCAAAGCTCCTGTTTTCACGGGTGCAGCCTCTGTTACCCCTGATATGGCACCCTGACCAATCTGGATTTATACCGGGGAGGTCTAAGGCACATAATCTATGCACCTTTTTTACCTTCTTCCATTATCTAGACCATAATTATAAAGCCTTGGCGACTCTATTCGACTGCGCCCAAGGCTTTTGACTCTCTGGAGTGGATCTTCCTTTTCACTATCCTTACTAGACTAGTGTTTAGCCCATCATTTATAAACCAAATACAATTGCTATACACTTTCCCAACTGCCAGGCTCAGACTAAATGGTGTAATTTAAGCTCCGTTGGTAATCAACCACGGTACGCTGCAGGGTTGCCCCCTATCTCAATTATTGTTTGCCATAGCCATGGAGCCACTAGCTGCGCGACTAAGGCAGCATCATGCTGCTAGGGGTCTGGGGTTATCCACCAGGGGACTTATCATATCACTATTACCCTATATATCAACAACCCAGCAGAGAATCTCAACCCAGTGCTGCGTGAGTTTCTCCGCTTCGGTGGATTGTCAGGCATACAAATAAATTGGGCAAAGTCGTTCCTTTTCCCACTCACAAATGGCACTACACCTTTTTCACTAGAATTTCCTCTTGGTTGGGCTCAGGGTCCTGTCTGGTACCTGGGGATTTGGCTCTCCAGAGATATACAGGAGCTGTGGGAAGCAAACTATGGTAGGACTATTGCCTGGCTGGAGAACAGGGTGCAAACTAGGCTCGATTACCGCTCTCCCTTACCGGAAGAGTAGCGATTGCCAAAATGGTGGTTTTGCACAAATTCTTATATGTATTTGTACATTTACCCCTCATTCTCACACAGGCCTTTTTTAACACCTTGCGGTCCTTGAAGGTATCTCTGGTGTGGGCAGGCAAACAAGCTCGAATCTCCTGGGAATTGTTGACTCTACCGCTGACACAGGAGGGTCTGGGGGCCCCGGATCTCCAACTGTATGCTTACTGTGCACAAGCCCAGTTCTGCACTTTTGGATTCACCCTGTGCCATTCCAGCCCCATGTGGCGGTGGAGGTGGACAGAGTTGCACCAACCCCACTCTCGGTGGCCGTATATAAAATGTGCAAACGATCACATGATGAGATCGATACAGTAGAGTTGCTACGCTGGGGCTTGGAGGGCTTAAGAGAAAGGGCTAAACATGAAAGTCTGTATGCCCCATCCATGCAGCTGGCTTTTCATCCACATATCCCTCCCCTGAGTGAATAGGGTGAGGTGGCTCTGGCACATCAGTTAGGCCTACATACATTCGCTGACCTCTTCCCGGAGGGCAGTTTCAGATCTTTGCCGGTCTAGGAAGAGGGAACGAGACCAAAATTTGCAGATTTATTCCTACATTACCCTTTACGAGCTGCGTGTAAGCACAAATATGAGACCTTTCTCAACCCTCCACCCACATTAATTGCGCTTGAACAAACGCTAACATGCTCATCATAGCGTAAGCTTATTACGCGCCTATACAACAGCATACAAAACACACACCCGGTGATCACACCCAAAGCACTAGCCAGTTGGAACGAAGAACTGAGCCCTCCACTATCAGAGGAGCAATGGAAGTACTGCTGTGGTCAACTGTGCATGCTGTCCCCCAACTACAAACTAAGGTTGATTCACTTTACATTTTTACATCGATTTTATCGTACCCCTGTACAGCTGTTTCGGACACTAGCTGCTGGAAATGTGAGGCCACTCCTGCAATCTTCTTGCACCTGGCCTGGTCTTGTCCACTGATAGCAAAGTACTGGGTTGCCGTTTTCACCACTGGAGGGTATATTCTGGAAACATCAGTTGGGCCTACACCTTTATTAGGCATACTGGGATATGTAAAAGACACACCAGCTAGTTTCCGACGTTTGCTCGCCATGCTCCTATTGCTGGCAAAACGAAGAGTAGCTATACATTGGGGGTCTGCTATTGCCTCGAAAAATTGGCTATAGGATATTACCTTTTGTCATACCCAACTGTCATTATTTTGGGAGCAAATGCCTATTGCCTCTAGGCCAAAGGAAATTTGGGAGGCAATTCTGGCATGGTTCCACAATAGAGCAACAGATGACAACATTGAGCCTAGCCTCTCTGCCAACAATGTAATAGAAAGGAATGATTTGACTGTTCGCCTCTAAGTGTCTATAGGTATGATTCTCTCCAATGTTGAATGTAATACAATGAGCTGTGTAAAAAGGGACCATGTAAATGACATACAAGATCTGTTTCTTGATGCGGGAAATGGGAAATGGCAAATGATCCATGTAGACTTAACTTAGGCACTTACCAGTTGTTTTAAAGTTGAGTTGTTGTGAGATGTCAATTTATTGCGCTGTAAATGGTACGGAACATCGATATGTAATGTTAATGCTAAATGTAAAATGTTAATAAAAACAATTAAAAAAAGAAAAAAAAATATTTACAGTATTGAGGTTTTGGATGAAGAATCAGTACCAGGAAAGGTAAGTAACAAAACTGCACCAACAGTGACACTGGGGGTACTCAGACAAAATATCGAAAATAAAATATCGTAAAGACAAAATATCGAAGTTAAAATATCGAAGGTAAAAAATATTGGGAAGCAAAAATATCGGATACAAAAATATCGTAATAGGTAAGTAAGTATAAATATCGACAATAATAATATCGTATGACAAAATATCGACAATACAAAATATCGTGTAGTAATGGAAAAAATAAATAGTATAGGAAAAAATATAATAATTGTACATAAAAAATTGATAAAAAGGTCTATATTAAAAAATTAAAATATATTGAATAAAATTTTTTTGAAAAAAAACATATCTAGTTTTAGGAGCGGGTAATTGGGTTTATAGGGGATAAGGGTGGGGAGTGTATTAAAATGTATGTAAAAATACATAAAATAATAAAAAATATGAAAAAAAAGATAACATTTAAAATAATATTTAAATTATTAATATTAATAAATAATAATAGATATCAAGTTTTAGGAGCGGGTTATTGGGTTTATAGGGGATAAGGGTGGGAAGTAATCTAAAAATAATTAATAAATTAATATATGTTTGTAAAAATGTTTTATTAATAATTAATTTGTAAATAATTAATATTAATTAGTTAATTAATTAATATAATTTTGTACATTATTTTATATAATAATTAATTGGTAATTAATGAATATTAATTATTAAATTACTAATTATAATTTTGGACATAATTTTAAATAATAAATAATTGGTAATTAAATAATAATAATTAATTGGTAATTAATTATTATTAATTAGTTAATTAATTAATATAATTTTGTACATAATTTTAAATAATAATTAATTGGTAATTAATTATTAATAATTAGTTAATTAATTAATATACATTTTTACATATTTTTAAATAATAAATAATTGGTAATTAATTAATATTAATTAGTTAATTATATTAATTAGCTTCATTTAGTTAAATATATATTTTGTACTTATTGTAAATTAATTTGGAAAAAATAATATTAATAATTAAATTTATTTATTTACAGCTAATGTGCTAATATATTTACTTTATTGTTATTGTTAATTAATAATTAATTTGTAATTACATAATAATAATTATTTTTGGGTAAAGGAGTATTTTTAGGGTTCAGGGTCAGTTTTGGGTTTTTGGGTTAAGGGGTATTTTTAGGGTTCAGGGTCAGTTTTCAGTTTTTGGGTAAAGGGGTATTTTTTGGGTTCAGGGTCAGTTTTCAGTTTTTGGGTAAAGGGGTATTTTTAGGGTTCTGGGTTTTTGGGTAAAGGGGTATTTTTAGGGTTCAGGGTCAGTTTTCAGTTTTTGGGTAAAGGGGTATTTTTTGTGTTCAGGGTCAGTTTTCAGTTTTTGGGTAAAGGGGTATATATAGGGTTCAGGGTCAGTTTTCAGTTTTTGGGTAAAGGGGTATTTTTTGGGTTCAGGGTCAGTTTTCAGTTTTTGGGTAAAGGGGTATTTTTAGGGTTCAGGGTCAGTTTTGGGTTTTTGGGTAAAGGGGTATTTTTAGGGTTCAGGGTCAGTTTTCAGTTTTTGGGTAAAGGGGTATTTTTTGGGTTCAGGGTCAGTTTTCAGTTTTTGGGTAAAGGGGTATTTTTAGGGTTCAGGGTCAGTTTTGGGTTTTTGGGTAAAGGGGTATTTTTAGGGTTCAGGGTCAGTTTTCAGTTTTTGGGTAAAGGGGTATTTTTTGGGTTCAGGGTCAGTTTTCAGTTTTTGGGTAAAGGGGTATATATAGGGTTCAGGGTCAGTTTTGAGTTTTTGGGTAAAGGGGTATTTTTTGGGTTCAGGGTCAGTTTTCAGTTTTTGGGTAAAGGGGTATATATAGGGTTCAGGGTCAGTTTTGAGTTTTTGGGTAAAGGGGTATTTTTTGGGTTCAGGGTCAGTTTTCAGTTTTTGGGTAAAGGGGTATTTTTAGGGTTCAGGGTCAGTTTTGGGTTTTTGGGTAAAGGGGTATTTTTAGGGTTTAGGGTCAGTTTTCAGTTTTTGGGTAAAGGGGTATTTTTTGGGTTCAGGGTCAGTTTTGGGTTTTTGGGTAAAGGGGTATTTTTAGGGTTCAGGGTCAGTTTTCAGTTTTTGGGTAAAGGGGTATTTTTTGGGTTCAGGGTCAGTTTTCAGTTTTTGGGTAAAGGGGTATTTTTAGGGTTTAGGGTCAGTTTTCAGTTTTTGGGTAAAGGGGTATTTTTTGGGTTCAGGGTCAGTTTTGGGTTTTTGGGTAAAGGGGTATTTTTAGGGTTCAGGGTCAGTTTTCAGTTTTTGGGTAAAGGGGTATTTTTTGGGTTCAGGGTCAGTTTTCAGTTTTTGGGTAAAGGGGTATTTTTAGGGTTCAGGGCCAGTTTGGGGTTTTTGGGTAAAGGGGTATTTTTTGGGTTCAGGGTCAGTTTTCAGTTTTTGGGTAAAGGGGTATTTTTAGGGTTCAGGGTCAGTTTTGGGTTTTTGGGTAAAGGGGTATTTTTTGTGTTCAGGGTCAGTTTTCAGTTTTTGGGTAAAGGGGTATATATAGGGTTCAGGGTCAGTTTTGAGTTTTTGGGTAAAGGGGTATTTTTTGGGTTCAGGGTCAGTTTTCAGTTTTTGGGTAAAGGGGTATTTTTAGGGTTCAGGGTCAGTTTTGGGTTTTTGGGTAAAGGGGTATTTTTAGGGTTCAGGGTCAGTTTTCAGTTTTTGGGTAAAGGGGTATTTTTTGGGTTCAGGGTCAGTTTTCAGTTTTTGGGTAAAGGGGTATTTTTAGGGTTCAGGGTCAGTTTGGGGTTTTTGGGTAAAGGGGTATTTTTTGGGTTCAGGGTCAGTTTTCTGTTTTTGGGTAAAGGGGTATTTTTAGGGTTCAGGGTCAGTTTTCAGTTTTTGGGTAAAGGGGTATTTTTTGGGTTCAGGGTCAGTTTTCAGTTTTTGGGTAAAGGGGTATTGTTTGGGTTCAGGGTCAGTTTTAATTTAATGTACGCTGGATTTGGTATAGTAATAATTAAATTATTAGAGTCCAACATATACTCACATTTAATATACAGTGCAAAATTTCTAATAAGATTGTTACATTATAGTAAGATAATGATACAAATTGTTCAACATGATTGTAGAAACATTATTTTTATTTATGTTTCACAAATAAAATGTTATTTCATAACAATAATATTTTTATTACATTTGGTTTTATAAACATATTTTATAAACACAATGATAAGCAACTATACAGAAGCATTATTATTTTCATCCTTTTTGTAAAAAAAAGAAAATTATTTATTATCTGTTTTACATATTGTAATTTCAGAAAGAAAGGTAGAAATAACAAAAGTATTTTTTCCACTTCATTTCAATACATCAAATATTTATTATATAATTCACACATTTTTTACACATTTTTCAATTATTATAATTTGTGACAATGTACTTATATTTCTAGATATTGTTAACACAAATATTATTCTTTTTTTAATATGTATTTATTACATTCATTTATATATTTGTTAATCAAATCATTGTAGGATTAAAGTAAATATTTCTTTACAATAATAGAAACTTAATGTTTTTTTGTTGCCTATTTAGTTAAGTATAGATATTATATTTTATACTTGGGACTATTTTATTGCATTTGGGTGCTTTATTTTGTAACCGGGTTAGGTCGTTTTGGGTTATTTGGAAGAAGGGCTGATCGCGGTTGGGAGACACTTCACGTCGCTTCAGGTAAGGTTTATTTTATATGTTTTATGTGTATTTTAATGATGTTTTGAGATTAGTGACCTTATATTTTGTGTTGTTGAATGTGAGGGAGTTATGTTTTAGATTTTGAAAACAGATAATTACTTATGGTATATACACGTAGTGTTAGTTAGTTAAATCATTATATATAGAGTGAATTTTAGTCTTTTACGGTATATCTACAAGTGAAATCATCAATTTTAATATGTTTGTACCTAATTACTAGCTAATTAATGTGGGTGGGAATGTCTGTTTTCTATGTTTTTGTCATAGGTGTACGCTACATCGGAAGTTGCGTTTTTTTTTAAAGGAAGTGTTTGTTTGTTTAATTCAACACTGCTTTACAAACACTTCTTTACATTTTTCGGTTTTGCTGGAGCGATTCTTTCTATTTTTCCAATTTTTCGGGTTTTTTATGGTTATTCGATGGCTCTGGACAACGTGGATGTCTTAATTTTGGAACAGTTGTATTTTTACATTTTTTTGGGGGTTAATTTTGCACTACCTGGATTACTTTGGTGGAGAAGGACGTTATTGGATTGACAACATGATTGGTAAGTCCTTGCTTTCTTATTTTGTGTGGGTGGGTAATGTTATTTTTATTATGGAATTGTTTTTTACTTGTTATTTAGTTTTAATGTGTGCATATATTATAATAATATCTCTATATATTGCATACATTAAATACTTTAGAAGCTCACGTTACATATTTTTGCATACTTAGGTGATAATTTTAGTGTTTTATAACATTTTGGGAATTAATTAGAGTAGTGTTTTGGCAATGATGTTTAGGTATTCTATGCCTTTTGTACTAGGGTAAAGTTTAACTTGTTCTTCCAGGTACTTGTGCATTTGTTTATTTTGCTTTGATGTTTTAGGGACAAGTTCTGTTACAGATTGGTCCATTCTAAATTCCTGGTAGCTCTGTTCTTTCTGTAGGCATTTAATGAAATGTTCTAGAGTTTGTTTGGTTCTGCCAGTTGATTGTACAAATGCATTGTGCCAACCTTCCACTGCATTGTTAGTTTTTGATTCTCCGTTAAGGGTACTTCTGTAAACGTTCCACCAGGGTATGAGGAATTTGGGATTTCGTCTGTGGCCAGATCTGTGGAGTCTGCCTACCCAGGTGTCTTCAAAGTAGTCGAGAAATGGACTTAATATAGCTTCATTTTGTTTGTAGAAGGGGCTGTCTATAAGAATGTTGTAGTGTTCAGCTACGTCTGTTTCAGGGACATAAGCAAGTGCAATGAGTTTTTTAATTTGGAAAGCAAAAGATGAGTTTGTAGCATATTCGACACTTAGGGTAGTTTTTTGAAGGTGTCTCCATAAACACTGGTTTAAATGATAATAGCAGCCTTGAATGCAGGTATGGGGGTGGATTTTTAGGATAGTTGAGAGCATTGCTTGCTCAAAATCAAGAATGATTTTTTCAGGAGAAAAATCATTAGTTTTTTGTTTAATTATATTTATTAATTCCATATATGTGGAATTATTTTTGTTTGGTAATAGTGCATATAGCAAAGGTATGTTGCAGTTGTGGTAGAGGCCATGTATTGTGTATAATTGGAAACATGGTTTGGGACAGATGTTAAATGTTCCATCCATCATCCAATGTTGGCTTTGCTGCAGTTTAACTAAATTCATATTGGTACCAAAAATTATAAGCCTTTTGTCATTGTTTTCGTTGTCGTAAACTATAAATGGTTGTTTATTTAAAGTTATTATTTGGTTAGCAGTTAAATTTATATCCTGATATGTTCTGGGAGATGGTGTTGTAGCAGTAGTAGCTTTTTTAGTTCGTGCTATAGTTCTTTTTAAGGAGAGGATATTTGGCATTTGAGTTGTGGCAGTTTTTGGGATTTTAGGAATGGCTTCTTTAAAATGAAATTTGTTTGCTTTTGGGAACCTGTACTAGCTTCTTTTATATTTTCCAAAGCTGTTCGAACTTCTATTTCAGTAACATTAGGTGGATGATTGTGTTCCCTAGTATACAGTACTGTAGCTTCTCTAGTTGTTGCTCTGCCATAGCACTTGTTAGAATAATATTTACAACATTTCCAATTAACTTTCATGCTATATTGCTTTTCTTGTGTATAAGTGTAACCCATGTAGCATAGTAATAGTTTTCCTTTCTGGCTGGTCACAAATTCGGCTCCTTCGGTCATTTTGTACTTTGTATATCTATAAAATATATATATAATAGTTAATGTCAAATTAAATGTGATAAATAATCTATGTTAGTGATAAGTAGGAATGTTTATACTTACGTGTTTTAGAATTTACAGCAAAATTAGGAGTTGCTTGCTTCTTTTGTTGGGGATAATTGTTTGTGATGTTGTTGTAGCTGTTATGAAAAACATGAAAGTAGTATATTATTAATTAATGTTTCGGTACATTTGCAATGTTAGAGCTCATTTCTACTACAAAAGTGTATCTACATGATTCACATTGTGAAGATACGTACATATTTTTTTATGTTGGTCTTTGCCAGTATAGTTGTTTCTTCAGCTTCTGGAGAGTAGTTTGTAGTGTTATCTTAAATAAAAAAGGAACATATGTGTTAGAATAATCACCATGTTGGTATGTTTTTTAATAGATTATCTGGTAATTATGTTCTTTAATATACTTACTTTGTGATTAGTATCTTTATTATTCAGAATGTGGAGTTCTGTATTATGTCTGTATATCTATTCGTTGTGTTTGCTCTATAAATAAACAATATATAATAGAAAATAATTAGAACAGTTCTAAATGTTTGTATTGTTTTTCCACATTTATTTCAGTTGCATAATACTTACTTAGTAAAATGTATTGGAGAAATAGTACTGATGTCCTTAGTTCATTAGTAGTGCAGTTTTCAGTAGTAGAATCTACAGAAAAAAAGCAATATGTGGGGCAAAAGTCATTATTTCTGTGTGTTTAGATTTATGTGCACATAATGAAACAATGTGAAATTACTTACATAGTTATTAGAATCTGTATTCCTATGCTTTGTTCACAGTTATTTTGAGTAGAATATTCAGTAGTCGTTGTATCTAAAAAAAATAGTTTCATGTAATTATTTAGCATGTTAAGTAGTATGAATAGCAAAGGGGCACTGGGTATTTAGCAGGTAAGTAAGTAGTAGTAGCAAATAATGCAGTTTCTATTTTATTTACTTACTTAGAAGATGTGATAGTAGGTTGATAGTCTGGTTCTTCTAGTTGTTGTGCAGCAATCCGGATAGAGATAAATCTCCTTCAGTGACTTTTGGCAAGTAGTTTGTGTTTAGATTTTAATTGTTTATATAGGGGAGTGTCAGTAGTAATTACTTTGCTATTGGTTCATTTAAAAAATTAGGTTTGTGATTGGTTAGTTAGTATATTTGAATTTCAGTTGTGATTACTTTGTAATAGAAGTGAAAAACCAAAAAAAATAATAAAATTATACAAAGTAGTATAGAATATTTTTATATGTGTAGGTGATATAATTATACCAATAGGATATTTTTGACAAATTAATAGTGTGTCTATAGTATTAATTTAAGTATTGTGTGTTTATTTAGATGTGAAAACATATAAAACGTTAATTAATTATACAAACAGATGCATATAAAAAGTCGATATAGCTGATAATCCGATATTGAAGTGCACGATATTTTTGATGTCGATATTATAGTTAATGTCATTATTTTTTGTAGATAGCGATATTTTTGTTTTCCGATGTTAATGTAGTCGATATAAAAGTAAACGATGTTTTTGTATATCGATATTAAAAAATCGATATTTGTGTATATATCTAGTTAAGTATAGGAAGCCGATATATTTGATTTCGATATTTTTGCTCCGATATTTTTGTACGTCGATATTGTGAATGTCGATATTTTGTCAGACATTCGACACTGGGGCATCCGGGTGCAAAGGTCTTCCATGGGACCTGGTGCCAATGTTATCCAATTGAGAAAGAGGACAATCGAAGTGGTACTACTTCCAGGTAAGTAGCACGGTTTTGGAACCCGTTCTCCAGGGGTTAAGGTAAGCACAGAATGGGCACAAGTCAGCACCAAACTTACACCTCCAACGGCACAGGGGCGGCCGGATGCAGAGTTCCAACATAGCATCGGGCATCCAATGCAAACTAATGGAGAATCTCGAACTTGGAAAAACGTCACAGGCTCAGGACAGGAGAATGGACGAAAGAAAGCTACAGCTACATAGGTTAGCTGGGATGTGCTCGGGCGTCGGGACAGCGTCTGTAAATATCCCCATGGCCCGGTGGCTCCTGGTGCAAGGGTGCCCTTTGGTGTCGGAAATCAGCTTACCAATGCAGTCACGGTTGAGCGGGTCGTCATGCAAAGACTGCAGGCATCAACGTGAAGTCTGGCAGGGTTCAACGCACGAGGGACTCTTGCTCAGGATTTCTGGGGAACCTTTTTTGGACTGGTGGGCCTCTTGTCCTCGGGCCGTGGGCGTCGGATGCAGAGGTGGTCGACATTCCGGTTCCACAGGTAGAGCTTTGGTCTTTAAACTCGTTTTTTTTCTGGACAGGTCAGTTGCCTACGGGAGATCAAGAATCTTTTTAGAAGGCAGGCAGTCCTCTCAGGGTTCTGGAGGTCGCTGGACTGCGGGACAAGTCATTCTTCAGTAGTTGGGTCTTTGAGGACTGCAGATAGGCTGGTAGGGCTGGGGCCAAGTCAGTTTGGGTCTTCTTTATTCGCTGGCGTACGGCTCTTCTTTGTCTTTTTCTTTGTAGGTCAGCTGTACTCTGAGGATTAAGGTTTAAGAGTGCCCCTTAATACTTAATTCAGGGGCGATACAGGGGTTAGAAGGTAGCAGCACCTGGCCTAATTAACTTTATGGTGACTACACCCTTTGTATGTCCTCTCCTTCTGGGGAGTGGACATACCCCTGACCCTATTGGCTAGAATCCTCCGAAACAGTATGGAGGCTTTTCAAAGGAAGGGGTCACTTCAGCTCATTGCACCTTAGGGGTGTTCCTGGCTGTGAGGGGACACACCTCTATTGTATACTCATTTTCCTGCCAACCTTGCTGCCAAAAGTGGGGCTTTGTCAGGTGGGCAGGCATCTTTACTAGCTGTAGAGGCCATGGTCAGCATAACAAAGAACGGTAAGCCTTTGAGGCTCACTGCCTTTCAATGCTATTCCTGCTTGGGGGTAGGTGCGAAGCACCTCCACCCACAGCAGGCTTTCTCTCTGATCCATAAGAGCAAAAGTCTCCCACCTTAGGGGTTCAGCAACATGTCTAGAGGTGGCAGGCTGGTGCAGACCAGTCAGGCTCTCACTAGAGGGTTGGTAGGTTTTCAGAGGGTACTTCTGAGGTGCCCTGAGTGCATTTATTAATGAATCTAACACTAGCATCAGTGTGGGCTCATTAATCTGAGATGTTTGGTACCAAATATCATGGCTTTCGGTGAAGCTATCATGGAGCTGTGGAACTCGTAGTGACAAGCTCCCAGCCCATGCACTCAATATGGGTTCACTGTGCACTTACAGGGCCTGATTCTCAAAGGTAAACTTAGACCCAAAGTCAAAGTTTAGACATGAAGTCTAAGTTTAGACCTAAAGTCTAACTTTACTACTACTAAAGTTAGAAGTTTGCTCTAAACTTAGACCAATAGACTAACTTTAGTAGTAGTAAAGTTAGACTTCAGGTCTAAACTTAGACCAAAGTCTAACTTTAATAGTCTTTTGGTCTACGTTTACCTCTGTGAATCAGGTCCACAATGTTTAAGAAATGACTTAGACACTATAGGGGCATATCTGCTCATGCAGTTATGACCTCTCATAAGGTATAATGCACCCTGCCTTAGGGCTGTAAGGCCTGCTGTAGGGGTGGCTTAACTATGCCTCTTGCAGTGCTGGTAGGCCAGGCACACAGGTATGTGTGCCAGGTCGACGCTTCACTTTTATCTGTACCAAAACATGCAGGTTGCACTGGTAGTGTGCATGTGTTTGGTGTGGAGCATCTTAGGGCGGCACAATACATGCTGTAGCCCTTAGAGACCCTCTCTGGTCACAATCTCCCCGGTACCACTGGCACCTTTTACAAGGGACTTATATGTAGGCCAGAGGCGTGCCAATTGTGGAAACAAATGTACAGGTTTGGGAAAGAACACAGGCTCTGGGCACCTGGTTAGCAGGAACAGTGCACATTCAGTTAATGAGGCAACAGATTCAGGCAGAAAGTGGGGTGTAAACATGCCAAAGGGGGTACTTTCCTACATCGACCTTCGATTTCGTCAAAACTGGATCACTCAGAAGTTGGCAGGCAGGGGGTTAGTCCCACCATGCAAAAGAAAAACAACTTCAGGGATTTAAATGCATTTCTGAAGACTGTTTCATCGCCAATGTACCATCTTATCAAGGACGTACAAACTTTGGTATTCTTATCTTTATCCCACATCGAGCTAATAACAAGTAGGACATTTTAGTCACTGAGTGTCAGAGTCCACACCTCCAGCAGCACAGTTCTTTATTCAGACTATGCTTTTCTGTCTCCACCTCATTACTCTACTCATAGATGAGCTAAGCTCTGTCCATGTGGCTCTCTCCATTCGCTGCCAATAACTAGATAGGTCCCTTATTCTCCTCGAGCTTTCAGTCCGTGCCCGTAACCCAGGAACAGGTAACTGACCAGTGAGGTTGGATGTAAAACTCAGGGCCCTACTTCCCAACTCTACACCTGTCCCTTTCTTTAGAATAGAGCAGCTTCAGTCACATGTTCTTGATGAGTCTCAAAGGTCTTCGGTTAAAGCTTCCTGAGCGTCTCTATTCTGGAGGTGGCACATACACGGGTGCCTCAGTATTGCCTTCCTTGAGGCTTCAAGTTATGTTGCCTCTTGGGAGGAACAATGATCTTTATTTTAATGTCCAGGCACTTCTTCCTTGGGCCTAGGCTGTGTGATTAGTTTGAAGAGTGGGACATTCTCATGAAATTTGACAGTGGCTGTGCTACCTTTCCTCTCATGACAATCAACAATTCCCACTCACATGGTATGCCAGTCCCCTTTATGTATGATGTTTTCTAGCCGAAACCGGTCCTAGGATGCTTGTTTCCAGTCCAGGGAGGACCTGGCTTGGCAGTTCGGGCTGGACTGTTCCCATGGGGCACAGGGTCAAGACTGATTTGCATATGGCTGGGATCAAACTGGAATGGCATGGTGAGCTAAAAAACGATGGATTTAGGCCCAGATCTCTGTACTGGGGTGAATGTATGACATTGTACTGCATTCTGTCCATCAACTGTTGTTTTTGCATTTGTTACCCCGAGTGGGACGGGTATGCTCAGACGTGAGTCCTGTGCTCTACATGCCACTGGAATCAAGCTATCCTGGCTGATGAGGGCTGAAAGCCCGAAACCGGTCCTAGGAGGCTTGTTTCCAGTCCAGGGAGGTCTTGGCTTGGCAGTTTGGGCTGGACTGTTCCCATGGGGCACAGGGCCAAGACTGATTTGCATATGACTGGGATCAAACTGGAATGGCGAGCAAAAAAACGATGGATTTAGGCCCAGATCTCTGTACTCGGGTGAATGTATGACATTGTTCTGCATTCTGTCCATCAACTGTTGTTTTTGCATTTGTCACCCCGAGTGGGACGGTTTTGCTCAGACGTGAGTCCCGTGCTCTCCATGCCACTGGAATCAAGCTATCCTGGCTGATGAGTGCTGAAAGCCCGAAACCGGTCCTAGGATGCTTGTTTCCAGTCCAGGGAGGACCTGGCTTGGCAGTTCGGGCTGGACTGTTCCCAAGGGGCACAGGGTCAGGACTGATTTGCATATGGCTGAGATCAAACTGGAATGGCATGGTGAGCACAAAACGATGGATTTAGGCCCAGATCTCTGTACTGGGGTGAATGTATGACATTGTTCTGCATTCTGTCCATCAATTGTTGTTTTTGAATTTGTCACCCCGAGTGGGACGGGTATGCCAGATGTGAGTCCCGCGCTCTCCATGCCACTGGAATCAAGCTATCCTGGCTGATATGGGCTGAAAGCCCGAAACCAGTCCTAGGATGCTTTTTTCCAGTCCAGGGAGGACCTGGCTTGGCAGTTCGAGCTGGACTGTTCCCATGGGTCACAGGGTCAAGACTGATTTGCATATGGCTGGGATCAAACTGGAATGGCATGGTAAGCAAAAAAACGGTGAATTTAGGCCCAGATCTCTGAACTGGGGTGCATGTATGACATTGTTCTGCATTCTGTCCATCAACTGTTGTTTTTGCGTTTTCTCGGACATCAGCATAGGATTTTATCTTCTTCCTTTTAACCTGTTTGCGTCAAAGTTTGGTTTCTTTATTGGGTGATGTCTAATGCAGTAGCTTTGTACTTAATGCACTTCCAAAAATGAGTGTGGCAGAACACCCTCCTGTAGTTGAGTGTGGCATGTTCTGGTTTGCTCTTAGCATCTGAAAAGGTTGTGTGTTTACAGGTACTCCCGCAGCCTCGGCTCATTGAGACATTCTTTCTAAGGTGCCCATGATCCTTTGTTATGTTCCTGTGCTGGATGGTAAGGCAATTGAGGAAATCATGCAATTTATGGCTGGTGAAGGGCAACCCTTTGTCTGACTTTTGATTATGGGGAAGGCTCAAAGCTGTGAATATGTCCTCTATTGTCGTTATTGTTTTGGATGCATTAGTGGATGATACAATCTTCACTAAGGGTAGATGAGGATATTTGTCCATGACTACTAATAGATAATTTCAGCACAATATGGAGCCAAAGACGTCAACCGCCACAATGCTCCACACTTTGTCTGAAAATTCTGATACTCTCAGCCCCCCTGAGTTTACTTGACTGGTGAAGTGGCACAGGTGACATTCAAGTCAGGTTTTCTCCACCATTTTGTCTAGCAGAGGAAACCACATCCTTTCTTGTTCGGGTCAATTTGGGACTACAATCCCTCTGTCCTTCATGCGCCTGGCCCACTGCTTGTTGCATTAGACTTTCGGGAGCAGGATATTCAAAGGACCAACCACTCAACTGTGACTAGTAGCTCCTCATGTGCATTCTGAAAATATGTGAGCTCTTCCACTTCCGTGTCTGTGTGTATGGCTTTAGTTCTTTCCACTGTCTGTACTTCTGAAACATGAGCAGTTCTTTCACGCAGGCAAGGATTTGTCCTCGCTGATGATGGCAGTGACTTGCTGGATTGCCAGCACTTTTTGTATGCTTGTTTGTAGTGTAACTTGGAGATGTTATTCCACACATGAGATCACTGTGTTTGTGAAACCCAGTGGGTAGAGTGAAAATAAGTCAGCCAGGTTGTGTTCTTTTCCAGGTGTGGGCAAAGTAGTGCAACTGTATTCTTTCAGGCATATTCCCTATATTTCGACCCTGGGCAATATCTTTGCCTTTAGGTTCCCACAGATTGTGCCTGATTAACTTTTACCAATTAGAAATATGTGAACGTGTTCACATGTCCCACAACTGCCAGGCTTTCTTTCTCAGTTGGAGTAGGATTTTTCAAATTCTTTGCAGCTCCTTCTGGCACAGGCTACTACTCACTGCCTTTCTAGATTGCCATCCTTTGTGTTGTGCCAGTATTGCCTTCAGCTTTACAGATATGGCATCGATGGTAACTTCAGTATGTAGGCTAGCTTAGAACAAAAATCATCCCTTCTAGAGCACGACCGGCTCCTTCAAGGCTAATGTAGGACCAATGGTATGCCGCTTGATGGCACACCCACTATTAGGGAGGGAAGGGAAAAGGGACAATTTTCTTTATATAACCCTCACCCACTCTAGTAGTGACATGCTTCATCATCGGGTTCACCGCGACTCCCTAAAGATCAGGGTGGGCTCTACCATATTCCAGGGAGCACTTATGAAAATATGGTGTAAGGAGGTGAACTTTAAAGATAAGATTCCTCACCCACTCCAAAAGTATCCTTTCTTAGTAGAGTGGGCAGGAAGGATAAAATATATTATAAGGGTGTAAGTATATGATGGTCCTATGACCCTAAATAACAAACATGTTTCCGCCCTGTTCTATCATCCTGTGTGAGGTCTTGGGCTTTCGTCAGGGTGGGTAGCGAAGTGGTCACTCCCCGAATGATGTTACTAACGTGTGGTTATTGCTAAAAGCATGCAATTAGCATGCTCAAAATTCGTAAAATTTGTACTTACCGCTGTTGGGGATTACCTGTAACAGAAGATATATACAGTATACAAATCATCAGATGTAAATAAAGATCATGCATTACAGGGTGCAGGTAATCTGCATCCGGAGTGGCGACTCATACTAAGAAGGTCCCAAAAGTGCACTCAATCTTGCAATTCATCATATGTGTATACAGAGGATCATTCCGTTATTTGTGATTACATCCATGCATACGAATACGAACGTATGCATTGCTGCGTTATCCAGCTACAGACAATGCAGTACTATTGTCTGTCAGCGTGTTGTCATATGGTACAACTACATACATTTAGTATATAAAGGCTAAATCATATCTGCAAACCGAAATCCTATGGTGGGATTAAAACACTTTCCCACATTACAATATCTACCATGCGGAGGTATGTATGTGAATAAGAGTGGGGCCACTCCCCCAAACCGAATAGGACATACGTTCCCACGGGGCATGAGAGGGAGGCATTGTAGTCAAACTCTGTAGCGCGGGGGCAAGAAACCAACAGGATCAGAGCTGCGTACCTCATGGAGGCATAGTGTGAGTAGAATTTGAAGGGTCTTGCCCCCGGTTCTTTGTAATATGTGACAACACGCTGACAGACAATCGAATGCTTTTAGCAATAACCACATGTTAGTCATGTCATTAGGGGAGTGACCTCTCCGCTACTCCCCTGCCGAAAGCCCAGGACCTCACACATGCCGATAGAAAAGGGCTGAAACATGTTGATGATTTAGGGTCATAGGACCATCATATCCTCATACCCTTATACTATAGTTTATCCTTCCCTCCCACTCTACTAATAAAGGATGCTTTTGGAGAGTATCCCTAACCATAGGCATACACTGCTCCATTTTAAATTTGTATAGGATCTATATAACCCCATGTCAATTAGCTACGTTTGACCCCTCTAAACAACTGATTTGTCCCAAGTGTAACGCCCTGGATGCAGATTTTGCCGACATGGATTTGTCCTGTCCCCCTATTTTGCCTTATTTGCAGGAAGTGTTTACTACATTAACACAAATGATAGAGACACCCCTTGTACCGTCTCCGGAACTAGGCTTGTTGGGACTGGTCAGGCATGTTAAACTATGTTATCGACGCTTTGCAGCGATAGCGCTGCTGTTGGCGAAACGTGAAATCGCTGTCCTCTGAGGGGGAAAGGCTCGCCCAACCAAATCTGCCTAGCTTCGGAGTCTGGCATACTGTAGCGTGCAATCTGAGATTTATGCTTCACTCCAACCTTCAACTTCCAGGCCCCGGGACATCTGGTACATTTATCGCTCATACCTCCAACGCACACTCCTTATTTCACAGACTGCCCCATCTCCCCCGGCCACCACGAATGCAGAATAGATTGTAATCAGGCTCCTCTGCCAACCCCTCGAACAGATACCCCCTCTTCTACATCCCCGCTGATTGCGTTCCTGTTATCAGATGTGCCTTCTAATCGCTGTCCATAACTGATGGGGACTTTATTCCACAGCCCCAATGCTGGAACCTTTGTTACCTTTTTCGTATTTAAATTTTGAGGATGTTTTATTTATTATTCATTCTCTAGTATTGAGTCTGGAATTTGTTGTCATATGTGTTTTTTTTGTTTATTCCCTTCATCCGCATCTGTTGGTTTATTGATTCATAGTATCTTCAACAGATTTTGGGATGTACAGTATTGTGATTTGTTTACATGTGTTTGGTTTATTGTCATTGATGTCTTATTGTATTTTTCTTAATTTCAATACAAATCTTTTTTTTTTTAAATAAATGTAATAAAAGGATACTTTTGGAGTGGGTGAGGAATTTTATCTTTAAAGTTACACCCCCTTACACCCTATCATCATAAGTGTACCCTGGAATATGGTAGATCCCACCCTGCCTTTTAGGAGTCGGGGCGAACCTGATGATGAAGCATGCCACTACTGGAGTGGGTGAGGGTTATATAAGACAAAGGACACTTTTCCCTTCCCACCCCTAATAGTGGGTGTGCCATCACGCTGCGTACTATTGGTTCTACATTAGCCTTAAAGGAGCCGGTCGCACTCTGGAAGAGATACCTTTTGTTCTATAGTATATAACAGGGAGGACGTATCCCTCCATCCTCGCTTTAGAGGATCTCCCTACACTTTAAGGGCTGTAAGTTTCACCTCCCCCTTAACTTGTACTAGATAGCTTAGAAATACACCATGAATGTTGCATTACTTACAGCTTCTTAGTATTTAGTTTGAGTGTAAGGATGGCTTCGATCAGAGCTCAGCAGACTTATTTGAGAGATCTGTCATACTCTTGGTTGGATGCTCCAAACACTAGGATGTCATTGCTGTAATTAAATGCACTGACAAGATGCTGAATCGCACTGTGATTGGCTTTCAGGAAGATCTGGGCTTCTGATGAAACTTTAAAGCTGTAACTTTGTGATCCAAGTTACCCTAGGTATTTAGAAAATGCTATGGTGTATCCTTGGTGTTCTGACATTTCCAGCTAATGATATCCCTTGTTGAGATCGGGTTTTGAAAAAACTCGAGCTCCATTAAAGTGCATTATCATGTCTGAGATGTGGGGCACAATGTTGTTCTCTCTCAATAGCTTTGTTGGGTTGATTCATGTCAATGCATAGTGGTACTTTATTCTCTGTTCCTACTACAATGGGGAGACCCATGGTGTTGGGCTATTGGAATGTTCTATAGTGGTGAGGGCAAGAAGGTTGCTCAACCTTCGTTTCACTGCTTCCTGTAGGTGAAAGGCCACTTTTTGGTGATTAAGGGACACAGACTGAATTGCCTTGATGATGTGTAGGTGTATTTTGGGGTCCTTTATCTTGCCCAAGTCCCTCGAACAGTTGTGGAATTCCGCCTTATTTGTGAGTTTTTTTTACTGTGGCAAAGCTGAATAGACATGCAGTGGCGATCTTTCCAACAACAACAATGATTTTAGGATGTCTTTGAATGCCCCTAGACATTTTGGAGGCTTTGACGGTGCTGAGATGCAGAACAATATTCTGGATGTTTATAGTACTGACCGATGTTTCATCTTTTGAATTCTTCTGCGCACACTACATTTATAGAGAATCCATTGTCTAGAATAAATCTGCCAGTGTGGATCTCTACCTGTAGGGTAAAACTGGAACATTTCTTTACATCTGCAGGCCTCCCGTTGAGATGATGTATTTCTGTTGTGTAGTAGCATTGATCGATTGATGCTTACTGATTGTCTGTTTTCTCTCCACTATGCACTGTACGAAGCTTATGTTTTTCAATGAAATTGTTTTAAAAATATAACAAAAAAATGCTGTACTGCTATCATTTGGTTGAAGATTTACATGTTAAAACTAAAAGCTATACCGCTAACTCCTTGAGAAGACAACTTTCGCTTTGAGTCATCCCCTAAAATGGATGCTTCGTGCTGCCCAATCCAAAATGCCCCTGCACGCTGGGTGTGATGACGTCTCAAGTTGTGCCACACTGCTCCTGTCGTGCTTGTGCAGTCAACGCTGCTCCTGTCTTGCTCGTGCAGTCAATCCTCAGCGCATGAAGCATTAACTCTTCACAAATCCATGCCCGCGAGACAGCCATTCGTGCTCACTGGTCCAATTTAAAATACTACATAGGTCCTAATATTCGCAGACATTACTGCATATGATAGACAGAGCATCAACTCAGGAGGGGATGTGAGTGCGATGCCATGTTTTTCTACGTCCTCTGGGAGTGTCCACTCATATGGAGCTACTGGGAGGGAACAGCAGAGATAATGTGTCAAGTAGTGTCGCTGGAGGTTCCCCTGGACATTAAATTGCTATTATTTATTATTTATTTTTGGATTTTATAGAGCGCACGGCTACCCCCGAAGGGGTGTCCCGGCGCTAACAACTAATGAGCCCAGAGAAAAAGGAGAAAGAACAGAAAATTAAGAGGAGAACAACCAAGTCTTTAGTTTGCGGCGAAAGATGGATTCAGTGGAGACAAATCTTAGCTCCAAGGGGAGATTGTTCCACAGTCTGGCTGCTGCTACTCCAAATGCTCTACCGCCTACTCTAGATAGGCGGAAGCGTGGGACAACCAGGAGACGTAGACTATTAGATCGTAAGGATCTCACAGAATGTGAAAGAACAAGCCGTTTTTTCAGATAGCCTGGGCCGAGGTTGTTCAAGGCTCGAAAAGCAAGTATCAGTATCTTAAAGTGGATACGTTTTGTGATCGGGAGCCAATGCAGTTTTTTACGATAGGATGCTACGGATTGTCTATAAGGAATATTACCAATCAATCTAGCCGCGGCATTCTGCACGATTTGTAGACGTTCAATCTGGTACAAAGGGGCACCTGCGTAGAGACTGTTGGCATAGTCTAAGTGAGACGTAATTAATGACTGAACCACAGTTCTACGAGCATTCAATGGGAGGTATGGCAGAATCTTTTTAATCATACCCAATTTCGCAAAACAAGCAGAAGTAGTTTTGTTAATGTGAGGAGCACAGGAGAGGGTATTATCAAACTGGAAACCAAGATTGCGAACTGTGATGGCTGGTATCGGGGGGGGGTCAAGGACCATTGGCCACCACAGGCTAGAGGGAATAGTCGTTTTCTGATTAAAAAACATTACCTCCGTTTTATCAGTATTAAGCCTGAGGTGGTTGGTGGTCATCCAGTTGCAGATGTTATTCAGACACTGACGAAAGTTGGCAAAAGAGGTGTCAGAGTGATCCCTAAAAGAAAACACCAGCTGGGTATCATCAGCGTAGGAGATCACTCTGACTCCCCAAGATTCTACCACCTTGGCCAGAGGGGCAAGATACACATTAAATAACAAAGGGCTCAAGGCCGAGCCCTGGGGGACACCACAGAGAAGGGGTTTCCCAGCCGATGTAAAAGGCCTCAAAAAAACCCTCTGAGAACGATCCTTCAAGAAGGAGCTGATCCAGGTCCACACAATACCTCCTATGCCCACCTGGCTCAGGCGATCCAATAAGATCGTATGGGAAACCGTATCAAAGGCGGCGGATAGGTCGAGGAGGACCAACATGGCCTCCTCGCCCCTATCCACACACTCTCTGACAGTTTCGGAGACTTCAAGGAGAGCCGTCTCCGTACTGAAGCCTGCTCTGAATCCCGACTGAGAATCGTGGAGGAGCATATTAGTCTCCAGAAATTCAGCCAATTGCAGTTGAACTGCTTTCTCCAAGATCTTAGCTGACTGAGGGAGGAGGGAAATGGGCCGATAGTTTGAGAAAAGGCCAGGATCTGAATTCGCCTTTTTGAGGATCGGAACCAACATGGCCTCCTTCCATATAGAGGGGAACTGGCCTGAACCAAGAGAGCAATTCCAGATATCAAGGAGGGGCTCAATCAATATAGGGGCTAAAATACCCATCATTTTAGCCGGAATCAGGTCAAGAGGGGAACCAGATTTACATTGGGTAATTAATCTCTGAGAAGACTCAATAGTCATCTCCTTGAAAGATTCCAGAAGAGGATTGTCCCCGTCTATCTCACTAGGGGCCGGTGAAATTCCCTCTGCGGGGAAGGAAGACCCGATGGTCACGATCTTCTCCTGAAAGTATTCAGAGAGACCATTACATAGTACCTGGCTAGCCAGAATCTGGGAAGATAAGGCAGCAGGATGCGAAAAATCCTTTACAATTTTAAAAAGGGATTTGGAGGAATTCCTAGATTTCTCAATTTGGAGAGAGAAAAAATCTCTCATTGTCGACCGTTTTAAGGAAAGAAATTTTCTCAAAGCGGCTTTGTAAATAGATTTGGCCTCTGAATCATAGTTTTTACGCCATAGATGTTCAAGTTTTTTACAGCGGCTCTTCTCCTCCCTAAGAGTCGATGAGAACCAGGGTGACGAAGGACGAGATCTAGCAGACGTGATAGGTTGGAGGGGCGCGATAGCATCTATGGCGCTCAGCAAGGTTGCATTAAGCTTAGACACCCTTTCATCAATGTTACAGGACAAGGGTTCATCGCCATAGAGCAGAAGAGGACTCAGAGTGGCACAGGTAACTTTGTGCCATTTTCTCCCGTACTCCTTGTTGAGTGCGATAGGTAAGGGCGCCAAGGTAAGGGTAAGATCAAAAGGCAAGAGGTAGTGGTCCGACCAGGTAAGCGGAAGAGGAGGGTGAAGCATGATGTCCAGGTGCCTTGAAAAAATTAAATCCAGAGTATGGCCTGCTTTATGCGTTGGGCCCTGAACTAGTTGAGATAAATTTAGACCCTTCAAAGTATCCAAAAACTGGGTGTCCGGAGAACATAGTGGATCATCCACGTGTAAATTAAAATCACCAAGCACAATAAAGTTCGAGTGTTTGAGGGACAGGTCTGCAATCAAATGTACCAGCGACATAAGAGAACCAGACGAGGCAGTAGGTGGATTATATACCAAAATCCCGGCTAGAATGACGGTCACGGAATCTGCCAAGGTAAAGTGCATGGCTTCAATTTTTCCAATGTTTCCGAGTTTAGTAGTCGTCAATTTGAGATGGGCCTTGGCTATAATAGCAATACCCCCACCCATTTGGCCACCTTCACGATGACAACCTTTGAAAAGGTAGTCAGGAGGCGTGGCCAAAAGGATATCAGGGTTCGAGGAATCCTTCAGCCAAGTCTCAGTGAGAAACAGTACATCCCAAGCGTCCGAAGTAAGGGATGACCAGATCTCACCCGCATGGCGTGGCAGCGAACGACAGTTGAGCAACGCAATTTTAAGCGTTGGCGCTTGAGTATGCCGTTTACTTATATTACCATATTGAGAAGCACGTTTTCTAGCTGGTAGCAATCTAAATGCACATAGCGGGCATTCAAACGAGGAATCCTCTAATTGGCTAGGGCAGCATAAGGGAGTCAGAGTACATACCCTCGGGCGCAGTTGTAATAATGCTGTTTTGGACCAAGTTACGCTGGGGGCCCCTAAACGACGGGCAGGGGGACCGGCACTAGGCACGGGCCAGGCGCGGACGGGCGCAGACGGGCTTGCCTTAGGCGCGCCTTCGGCGCGCCATCGGCGCGCCCGCTGCGCCCGCCCGCTGCGCGGACGGGAAGTCCAATTGTTTATATACATGAGGAGGGTGGGAGGCGGCCAGAACTGGACCGCTACCCTGCCTGTCCCAAGATGGCGGCTGTCCCTCTCCGTGCCGGCGTCAGCGACAAGATCGGCTGATCCGGTGGGGAGAGGCGTGCAGGGACCCTCCGGCGATGTAAGTCTCGCCTTCCTAGTCAATGCACCGATGTGGTTTTAAAATAGTACCAATAAAATATATACAGTTTTTAAGAGCAACACAACCAACAAAGTGCAAAGCGCAAAAAAGGAAAGGGAATAGCGCCCCCGGCTTTCCGCCTCAGGGGATGAGCGTAGTTAGTCTGGCTGACAGCTCCACAAGTACGCCTTAAATAAACAAGGGAGGGCGGGAGGCGGCCAGAACTGGACCGCTACCCTGCCTGTCCCAAGATGGCGGCTGTCCCTCTCCGTGCCGGCGTCAGCGACAAGATCGGCTGATCCGGTGGGGAGAGGCGTGCAGGGACCCTCCGGCGATGTAAGTCTCGCCTTCCTAGTCAATGCACCGATGTGGTTTTAAAATAGTACCAATAAAATATATACAGTTTTTAAGAGCAACACAACCAACAAAGTGCAAAGCGCAAAAAAGGAAAGGGAATAGCGCCCCCGGCTTTCCGCCTCAGGGGATGAGCGTAGTTAGTCTAGCGTGCTACTCCTGGGGATTACTGGTAAAGCGCTGTAGCACAAATACGGGGGGTCTGGCTGCGACTGGCTGCAGGGGTTGCTAAACAAAATATTGCAAGGGCATGCGGTGCCTCAGCCCCTCCAATTAATAGGATGCAATTCACGACCAGCCAGTAACAGCACACAAATTACAAAATCAGTACGTCGCACTCACAATTCCCTCCCAGGGGCGAGTCCTCCTCCCCCCCTTGCCCACTTAACTGCATCCCTTTTACATTTACATTACACCACTGACAACGTGATTTGGTGCCTTAAAAGGTTGCAGTTTATTCAGACATAACATGGTTGTATATTTCGCAATTTCGATGGTCATTCATAATATCCATGTTTTTGTATACTTCCATTATCTTTGTACATTCATTGTTGTTATTTGCTCCCAAACAGTATAGTTTGCGGGGTGCCCCTTTGGCCGGGCCTCTGTGTCTGTGGTCCCAAGCTTCAACCTGCTACCTAATTTGATGGGTGTCCGGCAGGACCTGCCTGGGCTGCAAGTGCCGTTCTGCTTGCCCTGGACAATTTGTTGGCCCCTCGCCTGCTCCTCAGGGCCCCCTGCTGTGTGGCATCCCAAGGACCCTGTGTAAGCATCTCATCTACTCAGCTTGTAGCTGTGTCCTGTCATTTAGCTCCTTCAGTACCCCTGCCGTGAGGCATCCCAAGGGTCCTGTGGGAGCGTCACATCTACTCTGCCTGTGGCTGTGTGCCGTCATTAGTTCCCTCAGTGCTGCTGCCGTGAGGCATCTCAAGGACACTCTGTGAGCCTTCCATCTACCTCTAGTAAATTGTCTCTCTTTTGTATATCTTTCCTGGGTTTCTTACGCCTCACCTCTGCCTTGCGGCTGCGACGCCTGCTTCCTTAGATGTGGGTAGGTGGGATTCCTTCTTCTCCTTGCAGGGGGGGTTATATGATAACTCAGGGCCTCACACCCTTATTTAACCACCCAGGCTTGCCAACTCACCCCTTGATTGGGGGCCCTTTGGCCATTTGGGGTCGACCAATCCTGGTCGCCCCTCCTTTTGCGGGCTTCGCGATGGGGGTGGGGGGAGGACTTCCCGCCTCAGGGCGGCATTTGCCCCGGGCCCCCATTTGGGTCCAGCTGCGCCTGTCAGACTTGGCTCCACAGAATCCAGTTGTAGCATATAATGGTTCACCTCCAAACGTCACAAACACTCTAATTGTAATACACAGAGTATTTGAGCCATTAGGTGAAGGAAAGGAAAGGAAAGGGCCTGCAGGGATGGGAAATCTGAAACGACAAAGGATACACTTATAAACAAAAGCATACAACATCAGTCTACACTCATATGGTCTCGCTAGAATGTCTATATACCTGCTTCAAAAGGGAAACACAAACTCCGCTGAATGCCTCTTCAACATCTCCCCTCGTGACTTTGTTTTGCCTAATGAAAACATAGAACAAACTCATAATGCATTCTTAACCCTTTCCTCTTGAAAGATAGACATGTGCATTATAGAACAGACCCCTAGGCATACCATGAAAGGAGCATGAGGATTGTGTGAAATAATGGATTCTGGTAATACATTCCAAAAGAAAAGAAAATAAAGATAATATTCCTTCGCTATGGCGAATAATACTCCAACTGTAAGCCCCACTATGATCCACAGATACGGTAATGTGTAGGAGGCAAAAAACACAACACTCCACTCTGTTATGTGGTGGTGTACTGATACATATTATCCTGCTATGTGCCAGTTTTCAATAGAGTGAGAATGCACTGAAGCACTTTCCTAGTGCATGTGAAAAAACATTGTTTGTGGAACACGGAAGCGCGTAGACCTTTAACCACTGCACTCCGCTTCCTAACTGAGAATCCTCCGTGTAGCAAATCCACACGGTAGCGCGTAGCTGAGACCACTACAGCGCTCCGCGTTAACAGTAGCAGGGAAAACAAAGAAAACAATGAAGGATAACGGTGTCAGTTGCGCTCTATGAAAGTTACAGTCACTTCGATATTGGCACACCCACACAAACGTAAAACAAACGGCAGCGCGTAGCAGAATACTACCACGCTCGGCTCGGGCAAGTAATTGAAAGTCTGTTGGAATCCAACGGCAGCGCGGTGGAAAGCAGCGTGCTCCGTCATAGATCAAGAGGAAAACGAGGTCCTACCTCGGACAAGAATCAGTCGGCAACCTCCCTTCGCTTAGATCTTGGCCAGGAACGACGTGCAGGAAAGCCTTTCCCCTATCCTGAGCCTGGTCCAGGTGAGGTGAGGTCCTATCCCCTGTCATTATGGGTGAACAATATACCATTTGACATCGAGGAATAGTAACGCATATCCTTTATGGTTTGATTCATTCACAGTTTGATACATGGTTCATTCATATGTAGCACGCACAAGCAGTGGCAAGAATTATTTAGAACAGAGGCCCTGAAGAAAGCCTTGGGAGCTTGACCCCTCTTTGGCAGAAACATGTCGGCCCCTATGCAGTTATTTGGTGAAACTGTTTTTTTTGCACTGTTCTTGGTTTTAATCAGAAAGAGACCAACGGCTATTAAAGGATTTTTGCTGTTCGTCCTCTATTCTACTTTTAATCACTACCACTACACTTATATTATTTTTTGCACTGCACATGTTCCCATTTAGTGGTCATACGCATGGTCTACTAGTAATTGAGGGTCGAAACCCTGTCTTTCATGCTGGGCATGCAAACTGTCTCAATGATCTAGAGACGCACCATCCCAACTTTTGGATGACCATATGATAATATTGATCACTAACAAGACTTTGATGGTAATCCATCTCTGGACATTGGGTCTCACCCACTATTACTGGTTGTTGTGTGTGTTGGGTTTTGAGTACTTCTCGTAAGACTTTAAGGTAGTTTACCGGGCACTTAATTATTTGGTTCTGAGTCTTATTGTTTTGGAGTACGTTTGACTTTCTAACAGACCCCCAGGTTTATTTGGTTTTTCATCAAGCCTTTCCCCACGCCAGGAAATTCCGGAAAAACAATGGAATTACACGCAACAGGAAGCGTGTCCTCAAGGCTGAAATACCTCCGCTCTCCCAGAGGATCATGGAAGATGTAGTTTATCATGTAGTGCAGGCACAATATAGTGAATCCTGACAGTATGTCCTCGCTCCTAGCACCTCCTAGGACCAGGCCGAGCAGGGAACCTATGATGGAAGGAGCGAATGGCCGCAGGGGCATGTAGGTTCTTCACAGGTTCCCAAGAGTCATCCTCCGCCGAGTACCCCTTCCAGGATACCAAATACCACAGAACACCTCTCCGCACCTTGGAGTCTTTGATGCTCTTCACCTCGTACTCAAAACCCCCATCACGGAACACCGGAGGAGGCGCACGCCGTCTGGCAGAGAAAGCAGGTTCAATAGGCTGCAATGAAACACCGGGTTGTATTCTGAGAGTACCAGGCAATTTCAATTTATAAGCCACAGGATTGACTTTCTTCAAAATGACATAAGGCCCAATATATCGAGGATGAAAGATGCTACGCAACTTGAATCTGATGTTACGGGTGGAAAGCCATACTCTGTCCCCCACCTGATAAATGGGGCCTTCTGCCCGGTGCCGATCCTCCCACCTTTTGTACTCCTTCTTTGCCTTTTGCAGATGTACTCTAACTTTCCTTTGTATCGAATGTATCGTCTGCATTTGCCCCATAACGGTAGGCTGATTAGCCACCTCCTCTGGGATACGAACAGGAAGTATTCGGGCATCGAGCCATAGGTAGCACAAAAAGGAGAAACACCCACTGAACTGTGCCAAGCATTGTTATACGCTACCTCCGCCATCCACAACAGAGAGACACATGAGTCCTGGGCGTCAGTAGCGTAGCACCGAAGGTATTTCTTCAGAGTTTGGTTCAGCCTTTCTGTTTGCCCATCAGTCTGTGGGTGGAAACTTGTGGAAAGCGAGGATTGGATATGTAATGCCTGACATCATACTTTCCAGAACCTGGCAATGACAGACACGATAACTTCTGGCACGCCATGTAAACGAATAACGTTAGTCAACAACAATTGTGTAGTTTGTCCAGCGGTGGGAAGATTCACACATGGAATGAAATGTCCCAATTTGGTGAGACTATCGATCACTACTAATATGGCTGTCTTACCCTGATCAGATGGTAGTCCAGTAACGAAGTCTAAACTGATATTTTGCCACGGCCTTTTAGGAGTGGGCATAGGTATCAACATGCCTTTCTTCCTACCAGTCTCGTTTTTTGCTCGTGCACATTCTTCACACTGCCCTACCCACTTGGATACATCGCTTTTCTTTGTGTTCCACCAGAAATGACGTTGCAATAGCTGAAAAGTTTTACTCACCCCTTGATGACCTGCCAAAGGGAAATCATGGCACCACTCAAAAGCCCTCTTTTGCAATGCTGTGGTGGGTAAATACAATTTGTTATCTTGGAAAGGCAGTCCTTGTTTTAAAATACGACCACTTCCCTTAGTTACCCAAGTCACCCATGCATCCTGGTCTTTTGACTGGCGGATTTTATCCAAAAAGTTGTCTGCCTGAATCACGCAAACCACTCTTACAGGGTCCACGATTGCCTCCAAGGCTGATTCGCTACTTGCTTTGTCTGCATGATCTTGTCTGGATAATGAGTCGGCTTTCCGATTGTCCACCCCAGGCCTAAAGGTGATCAAAAAATCATACCCCGAAAAAAAGCATCCAACTCATTTGCCTCTGGGTGAGGTGTCGGGCAGTCTTCATGAACGGAAGGTTTCTATGGTCAGAAAATACTGTGACCGTGAAAGCAGCCCCCACAGATACTGTCTCCACTCCTGAAAAGCCCTTTTTATCGCTAACAACTCTTTTTCTGCGATAGTGTAGTTCTTTTCAGCCATGCTCAGTTTCTTGGACAGATAGGCTACCGGATGAAGTTGACCGGTATTCTGGTTTCTCTGAGACAGGATAGCCCCAATTGCTTCATCAGAAGCATCCGCTTAAACTATGTAAGGAGATTCGGGTCTTGGATGAGCAAGTATTGGAGCTGTTGTAAAAGCTCTTTACAGAATGTCAAAAGCTTCTGCGGCCTCACTAGACCAATGAAAATTCACTCCTTTCCTAAGCAAACGTGACAGAGGCACAGCCACATGGGAGAACTGAAGAATGAATCTACGATAGTAGTTCGCGAAGCCCAGAAAGCTTTGGACTTCCTTCACACATGTGGGAGTAGGCCATGTTTGCACCGCCTTCACTTTCTTTCTGAAATTTGTAAACCTTCGGGACAAAGCAAAACCCCCAGAAATTCCACTTCAGTCATACTGAATTCGCATTTGCCTAATTTACAGAACAGCTTATGTTCTCTTAATTTCTGTAACACACTCAGGACGTGCTGCCTGTGTATCTCTGTTTCCTCCGAGTATATCAGGATATCGTCTATGTATACCACTACACAGAGGTCCACAAACTCCTTCAAGACGTCGTTCAGGAAATACTGGAAGGCCGCCGGAGCGTTACACAGGCCGAACGGCATTACAGTACATTCATACAACCCGTAACGAGTCTTGAAGGCGATTGCCTCCAAGGCTGATTCGCTACTTGCTTTGTCTGCATGATCTTGTCTGGATAATGAGTCGGCTTTCCGATTGTCCACCCCAGGCCTAAAGGTGATAAAAAAATCATACCCCGAAAAAAAGCATCCAACTCATTTGCCTCTGGGTGAGGTGTCGGGCAGTCTTCATGAACGGAAGGTTTCTATGGTCAGAAAATACTGTGACCGTGAAAGCAGCCCCCCACAGATACTGTCTCCACTCCTGAAAAGCCCTTTTTATCGCTAACAACTCTTTTTCTGCGATAGTGTAGTTCTTTTCAGCCATGCTCAGTTTCTTGGACAGATAGGCTACCGGATGAAGTTGACCGGTATTCTGGTTTCTCTGAGACAGGATAGCCCCAATTGCTTCATCAGAAGCATCCGCTTAAACTATGTAAGGAGATTCGGGTCTTGGATGAGCAAGTATTGGAGCTGTTGTAAAAGCTCTTTACAGAATGTCAAAAGCTTCTGCGGCCTCACTAGACCAATGAAAATTCACTCCTTTCCTAAGCAAACGTGACAGAGGCACAGCCACATGGGAGAACTGAAGAATGAATCTACGATAGTAGTTCGCGAAGCCCAGAAAGCTTTGGACTTCCTTCACACATGTGGGAGTAGGCCATGTTTGCACCGCCTTCACTTTCTTTCTGAAATTTGTAAACCTTCGGGACAAAGCAAAACCCCCAGAAATTCCCCTTCAGTCATACTGAATTCGCATTTGCCTAATTTACAGAACAGCTTATGTTCTCTTAATTTCTGTAACACACTCAGGACGTGCTGCCTGTGTATCTCTGTTTCCTCCGAGTATATCAGGATATCGTCTATGTATACCACTACACAGAGGTCCACAAACTCCTTCAAGACGTCGTTCAGGAAATACTGGAAGGCCGCCGGAGCGTTACACAGGCCGAACGGCATTACAGTACATTCATACAACCCGTAACGAGTCTTGAAGGCGGTCTTCCATTCATCCCCCTCGCGAACTCGTACCAAATGGTACGCCCCTCTAAGATCCAGTCTGGTGTATACTTTGGCATCCCTTACTTGGTCTAAAAGTACTGATATAAGGGGCAATGGGTACCTATTGCGTATTGTGTTTTAATTCAACATGCGGTAGTCCACACACGCTCTCAGATCACCGTTAGCCTTCTTTATGAAAAACAAAGGAGATGCAGCAGGAGATCTGGATGGCCTGATGAATCCTATATCCACATAGTGGTCTAAGTATTCTTTTAAATGTTTAGTCTCAGGAACAGACAGGGCATACACACAACATGATGGAATGGTGGCACCTTCCACTAGATCAATGCGACAGTCATACATCCTGTGTGGTGGTAGCTGTTCTGCCTTACTTTCACTAAATAAGTCTTTGTAAGACAGATATTCAGGAGGTAACGTAACCCTTTTCTCGACGGCAGTTGCCACAACCAATGGAAACAACAACGCGGCTGTCCTTGTGGTTTTGTGTGCTTCCATGTGCTCCTTACATTCGTCAGACAAGAACTGAACCGTCTTGGCCTTCCAGTCTATCAAAGGGTTGTGGTGACATAACCAAGGCATTCCCAGAATGACCTCCTATTGTGGGGCCTCTATGATATTCAAAAACAGCTCTTCTCTATGTCTGCCCTCTTTCACTGCAACAGACAGCACCACAACGTCAGTCTGTTCAGTGATGAGACCGGATTTCAATGGTTTCCCATCTACGGCTAACACTTCTTCAGGTGTGTTTCTAGTTACTCTTTCCAACTCCAAAATGGACACCAGCCCACTGTCTATAAAATTACCTGTAGCCCCTGAATCTATCATAACCATGACCTGATGTACCTGTAACTGACCCTCAAGCCTCATGGGAAGAATAATGTGTGTCTCAGGGTCTTGTAAGGTTAGAATAGTTAAAGATGGTATTTTCCAAGGTTGTATCTCAGGTGTGCAGTCAAAATATCGAGTTTTTATTATCGACTAGACATAATATCGAGTTAAAAATATAGAATGGACATAATATCGACTAGACATATAATATAGACAACAAAAATTTCGAATTTAAGGTAAGTTAATATTATTTTTTATTTTTGTGTA
Organism: Lissotriton helveticus; assembly: GCF_964261635.1. Taxonomy (NCBI): domain Eukaryota; kingdom Metazoa; phylum Chordata; class Amphibia; order Caudata; family Salamandridae; genus Lissotriton; species Lissotriton helveticus. The sequence continues at coordinate 1,574,519,886 of NC_136057.1, forward strand.
ATATAATTCTGTAGTGGGTTGTGGGTTTATAGGGGAATAGGGTGGGAAGTAATTTAATTATAATTAATTAAATATGTTAATTTATTTATTGATATTTATTTAGAATTATTTTGTTAATTAATTATTAATTGGTAATTAATTAAAATATAATTGGTAATTAATTATAATTGATTAATTGATAAATATTTTAATTTTAGTAATTTATTTTCTGTAGCGGGTCGTGGGTTTATAGGGGAATAGGGTGGGAAGTAATTTAATTATAATTAATTAAATTTGTTAATTTATTTATTGATATTTATTTAGAATTAATTGTTAATTAATTATTAATCTGTAATTAATTAAAATATAATTGGTAATGAATTATAATTGATTAATTGATAAATATGTTAATTTTATTAAATTATTTTCTGTAGCGGGTTGTGGGTTTATAGGGGAATAGGGTGGGAAGTAATTTAATTATAATTAATTAAATACGTTAATTTATTTATTGTTAATTATTTTGAATTAATTGTTAATTAAATAATAATTGGTAATTAATTAAAATATAATTGGTAAATAATTTTAATTGATTAATTGATAAATATGTTAATTTCATTAATTTATTTTCTGTAGCGGGTTGTGGGTTTATAGGGGAATAGGGTGGGAAGTAATTTAATTATAATTAATTAAATATGTCATTTAATTTATTGGTATTTATTTAGAATTAATTGTTAATTAATTTTTAATAGGTAAGTAATTAAAATATAATTGGTAATTAAAATTAATTGATTAATTTTTAAATTGTAAATTAATTTATTGTTAATAGGTAATTAATTAGTATTAGTAGGTAATTTTTATAATTAAATAATTTTAATTTGAATTTATAAATAATTATTTAATATATTTTATACAATTGTAAAATATTTTAATTAATTTGTAATTGGTATTACTATTTATGTTATTTATATTTATATATGAAGTATTTACTTTCCCTACTATTGCACTCACTGGAGTTGGAATTGTAATTTTTACCCCTACACTATCCAACACTTTCTCTACTGTTGCACTCTCTGGAGTTGGAATAGTAACTTTAACCCCTACGCTATCCAACTCTTTCCCTACTGTTGCAATCTCTGAAGTTGGAATAGTAATGTTAACCCCTACACTATCCAACTCTTTCACTACTGTTGCACTCTCTGGAGTTGGAATAGTAATTTTAACCCCTACGCTATCCAACGCTTTCCCTACTGTTGCACTCTCTGGAGTGGGAATAGTAATTTTTACCCCTACGCTATCCAACGCTTTCCCTACTGTTGCACTCTCTGGAGTGGGAATAGTAATTTTTACCCCTATGCTATCCAACGCTTTCCCTACTGTTGCACTCTCGGGAGTGGGAATAGTATTTTTTTCCCTACGCTATCCAACGCTTTCCCTACTGTTGCACTCTCTGGAGTTGGAATAGTAAGTTTAACCCCTACGCTATCCAACTCTTTCCCTACTGTTGCACTCTCTGAAGTTGGAATAGTAATGTTAACCCCTACACTATCCAACTCTTTCACTACTGTTGCACTCTCTGGAGTTGGAATAGTAATTTTAACCCCTACGCTATCCAACGCTTTCCCTACTGTTGCACTCTCTGGAGTGGGAATAGTAATTTTTACCCCTACGCTATCCAACGCTTTCCCTACTGTTGCACTCTCTGGAGTGGGAATAGTAATTTTTACCCCTATGCTATCCAACGCTTTCCCTACTGTTGCACTCTCGGGAGTGGGAATAGTATTTTTTTCCCTACGCTATCCAACGCTTTCCCTACTGTTGCACTCTCTGGAGTGGGAATAGTCATTTTTAGCCCTACGCTATCCAACGCTTTCCCTACTGTTGCACTCGCTGGAGTAGGAATAGTAATTTTTACCCCTACGCTATTCAACTCTTTCCCTACTGTTGTACTCTCTGGAGTGGGAATGGTAACTTTAACCCCTACGCTATCCAATGCTTTCCCTACTGTTGCACTCTCTGGAGTGGGAATAGTAATTTTAACCCCTACGCTATCCAACGCTTTCCCTACTGTTGCACTCTCTGGAGTGAGAATAGTCATTTTTACCACTACGCTATCCTACGCTTTCCCTACTGTTGCACTCTCTGGAGTGGGAATAGTAATTTTTACCCCTACGCTATCCATCGTTTTCCCTACTGTTGCACTCTCTGGAGTGGGAATAGTAATTTTTACCCCTACGCTATCCAACGCTTTCCATACTGTTGCACTCTCTGGAGTGGGAATAGTAATTTTTACCCCTATGCTATCCAATGCTTTTCCTACTGTTGCACTCGCTGGAGTGGTAATAGTAATTTTTACCCCTAAGCTATCCAACTCTTTCCCTACTGATGCACTCTCTGGAGTGGGAATAGTAATTTTTACACCTACGCTATCCAACGTTTTCCCTACTGTTGCACTCTCTGGAGTGGGAATAGTAATTTTTACCCCTACGCTATCCAACGCTTTCCATACTGTTGCACTCTCTGGAGTGGGAATAGTAATTTTTACCCCTACGCTATCCAACGCTTTCCCTACTGTTGCACTCGCTGGAGTGGGAATAGTAATTTTTACCCCTACGCTATCCAACTCTTTCCCTACTGTTGCACTCTCTGGAGTGGGAATAGTAATTTTAACCCCCTACGGTAAGGTGAGGAAACAGTGGTTAGAAGTAATGCATCATAACGAGCAGTTCGGTAAACCTGGAATCTTTTTCAGAACATTATTTAGGAGAAATACTTCTATGAAATGCTTTCTGCTTAGCTTGGACCCGTGCAGACACAGCAGGTCGTTCCACTCCCTTCCCAAGAGGAGTTCCTCTGGAATCACCAGTGGCCCAAAACTCCAGCTAGTTAGTGCCATTAAGAAAGCTTTACCATCTATTTTAGTTAATTAGGTCAGATTTGAGACACTTGGGAACACCCAGACTAGGATTCCAAATAAACAACTTGCTGCAGAAACTCTGCTACTGAGACCCTGATAGGTACTGCTGCTTTGCGCTTGCGCTGCTGCTAGCGCCATCTCTATTTTAAACTTACCTTTTGGATATTTGCTTTGCCTATTTAATTTTCGTTTTCCCCTGCTTTTAGGCGGGATCAGGCTGGGCTTTACACCTCTCCCTCCCTCATACCGCATGTAACGGAAAGCACATCGCCGTTTTGGCGAGTCCGGGTCCCGGGGGTTGCCCTGCCTGGGAGCCATCTTAGCTTGGGCTCCTCATCACATCGACGAGCGCCATTTTGGAACGCCCTCGCGACCGCGCTGGGCCTGGAGTGCTTATTTAAAGCTCTCCTCTACCGCGCAGCGGGACGCGCAGATGGGTCGCCCTCGCTTAGCCGGAGTCGTGCCTGAGTCCTGCCCGTCTGCGCCCTTCCGCGCTGAGGACGGGCTGCAGGACGGGCTGTCCTCCGCCAACGTGACTGCAGGTACGTTAATTCGGGATGGTCGCGCTTGCTATTCATCCGCGATACTCCACTCATTGCGACCCTCTGCCTCCACTCATTGTGCCACTTGCATTCTGCCATGTCATTACTTCGTATGTTCCGGCTGCGGTTTCACTACTGGCAAAATGCAGCTCTCTAAAACCCAACAGTATACCAAGCACTGTAGGGGGAAAAGGAAGCCTACGAAGGGTGGTATTTCTCCTCCCTCTCTGCTCCATTTTTGGAGCTTAAACTGTAGATCGCTCCCCAAGAATAAATTAGACATCTATGATTTCATAACCGAGGAATCTCCTGATGTTCTATTCCTGACCGAGACCTGGATTCATGCCAGTTCGGGTCCGGACATCGCCGCAGCGATTCCATCTAACTATGTCATACTACATCAGGATAGACCCTCAGGTAAAGGGGGTGGAATTGCCATTATCTTTAAATCCACCTACCAATGTAAACTGGAGGCATTACATCTTCCAGGTAGTGAAGCTGCATTGTTTAAAGTTACGATTAATCCCCGACTGACGCTTTCTGGTCTGCTAATTTATCGGCCCCCGGGGAACGCTGCTTCTTGGATTCCCTTACTTGTTGATTGTCTATCAGCAATACTCCTGAAATCAAATAACTTCACCATACTTGGTGATTTAAATATTCATCTAGATGATGTCAACAATTCCCTCACTAAATCTCTTCTTTCTGATCTTGAGGTATTTAACCTCAAACTTTGCAATACTGGAGCTACTCATCTTGCCGGTCATCTTTTGGACCCAGTTATTTCCACTCTTCCATTTGATTGTACTCACCTGGCACGCCCGCTGGTTTGGTCCGATCATTATGCCGTACATTTTGTGCTACCGCCCGGTTTTTATATAGCTAATGATTATGTAGAGGAAACAAAACCCTCTTACCGATGGGACAGAATTGATATAGCTGCTTTTAATCTGCATCTGACTGAGACTATTCCTTCTCTCATTAATACTGAGCAAAATCTGAATGCCCCCATTTCTAGGTGGCTAACAGATGCAGTATCTGTGCATGCCCCTCGTTCTGGCAGTAAATTTCGATCCTTGCGTCCCCCAGCACCTTGGTACTCGGATGAGTTAAAAATCCAACGTGTTAAATGTAAAGCCTTGGAGAGGAAGTGGAGAAGGTTCTATTCCATTCCCTCTAAACTGATTTACAAGGATGAGCTAAAAGCTTATCATGCCAACTGTAAACGGGCCAAAGCTGTTTACATTACCTCTACTATCACTTCAGTGCAGAATTGTCCCCGGACTCTTTTTGCTACTGTCAAGAAACTTACAGGTGCTGACACTGTCCCTGCGTTGCCGGCTTTAGATGGTATACATTGCAATGCTATCGCGGACTTTTTCATATCGAAGGTTCAGGGCATTCATCAATCCCTAGCTTCCCTTCCACCTTCTACTGGTCCTTCCTTACCTGGTCTCTGCTGCAATGTCTCTGTCCCTCCCACTGAGTTTCTGTACAACTGGAAATTATTTGACGATGTCTCCTTCCTGTCGTGCTTAAAAAGCATTAGGTCAGGCTCTCCTCGGGACCCTGTCCCTATGAAGATACTGAAACAACTTGACCTCGAACCACGTAGATTCCTAATGAGGCTACTTAACATCTCTCTCAGTGAATCTCGTGTTGAACAGGATTGGAAACATGCCATGGTCGTTCCCCTATAAAAGAAATCTGGTGTGGACATTACTAACCTGGCCAACTTTAGGCCTATATCCCTGCTGCCAGCTTGTTCCAAAATACTAGAACGCCATGTCAACCTCCAGCTAAACGAGTTTGTTGAAAATACGGGATATCTTCATCCATCCCAATCAGGCTTTCGCGCCAATTATTCCACCGAATCCGCACTTCTGGGGGTGACTGAGCGACTCCGACACGGTATTGATAGTGGTGAGACCTTTGCGCTCATCCTTTTGGATTTAAGCGCGGCTTTCGATACCGTGTCGCATTCCATTCTATTGGAGTCCCTTCACTCCCTTGGTGTTGCTGGATCTGCGCTTGCCTGGGTGGCCTCATTTCTTAATGAGCGCACATTTCAGGTATTTTCAAACAAAGCTGAATCGGCGATCTGTTCATCTGCTTACGGCGTCCCTCAGGGGTCTATATTGAGCCCTCTGTTGTTCAATATCTACATCAGACCCCTCGCTACTATCGTAGAGGACGCCGGTCTGTCCATATACTCATATGCAGACGACACGCAGATTGTGTTTTCCCTGTCTGGCAGTAGGGTTCAGGACACCTCTGCCCTTAAAATCGGCCTTTCTCGGGTTGCGGCCTGGATGCAGGTTAATCTGCTAAAACTCAACGGTGATAAGACTGAGGTTATCATACTTGGCAAACATAAAGATCTGTGGGGCTCTAGACACTGGCCCAGTGACATGGGTCCACTGCCTACCCCCGTGCCAGTTGTTCGTAACCTCGGCTTTCTAAACGACGAGAAACTCTCGATGCGACAACAGGCAACTAAGGTTGCTGCAATCTGCTTTAATACCTTACGCTGGTTGCAGAAGATCCTATGGATGTTGCCTGAGTCCACTCGTCGTACTGTTGTTCAGGCTCTTGTAATGTCCCGTATCGACTACGGCAATGTGCTCTATCTAGGAGCCGATAAAGCTACAATGAATATACTCCAGGTTGTACAGAACTCAGCTGCCCGCCTTTTGTGCAATGTTCCACGAAGAATGTCTGCAACACAAGCCCTCGGTGACCTTCATTGGTTAAAAATTCCTGACCGTGTGGCTTTTAAAACCTTGTGCCTTCTGTTCAAGATTCGTCAGGGCTCTGCCCCTACTTACCTGCACAATCTTGTTCAGCCTTACCAGCCCAGTCGTCCTCTCAGGTCATCAAATCAAGCCAATTTTGTAATTCCCAGAATCCGCTTGGCAAAAATGGGAGGCCGCTCATTCGCCCATTTGGGGCCGAAGATGTGGAACGCTCTTCCGTTGGTGCTAAAAACGGAGACCAATCTTTTTGCTTTTCGCAAGAAGTTGAAAACTTTTTTGTTTTAGTTGGTCACTGTTTCTGCTCATCCCTTGCTTCAGCAATTACCTGTCTTTCTTCTCTAGTCTGTCCCTGGCGCCGGGAAACCCATTACGGGTAGCTGAGCGCAATATAAATTCAATAAATAAATAAATAAATAATACTGCAACACGACCTCCAAAATACACAAACTTCTTTTGGCCTTCCCATTTTCGTTCGGAGGCAAGTGGTGCTTTCTTGTATAAAGACTCAGTCCTGAAGTTAATAAGTGTGCAGCACTGTTGCGAATGGGGTCTTTACATTTCAATGATTTTTAATCTTTGCAAAATACAAAGCACATATTTATACAGAAAACTAAGAAAACAACCATCTTGAGCACAAAAATGGGGAAAAACTAAAACACACTGAATAACTGTAATACTTTATTCCCCCCAATTAATCACTTGAGACAAGGCGGAAATTCACAGCCGAAACGGAAGCAGGGACAATACCACAGGCCGAGAGAACTATATCCTCAATCACAGCTTTTCCGGTTCTTCTCATTAGTGGTATCCACTAGAATAGGACTTGTTTATTAAAGGCAAAGTTACTTAACTACTCTTTCGATCTTTCTGGTGAATTCTCTATCTACCTTCAGATTCCTCACCTCTTGAATATCCCCAGGTGCCAAACCAGATATAGAAACCTTTCTACAGTTCTTCTTCCCCGGTAGAGGGTTTTGCCTCCATTTCGGCTTCGGAGGCAGAGCCACAGTGTCATCACTGGAGCCAGATAGCACCCACCCTGGTGCAGGGTCAGTTCTACGACCCTTTCGTAACCTGTGCTTTTGAAAGCAGACATGAGGTACAGAAAAAACAATTTAAGATAGTGCAGCGCAACAATCTAATTTGGAACCTTTTTTTAATATGACCTATTGACCATCTTTCAGAATTGGGAGGTGGGCAAGATGAGTGAGGATTCTGCAGGTACATAGAGTCCACAAGAAAGTGTGTTACCAAAGGTAGTTAGCTTTCTTCTTGGCTTGTCTTTTCACCTTGTCTTTGCTACTCCCATACCCCATAAAGAGCTTGTCATCAGACCTGGGGGCATATTTACTAGAAAAGTACGTGGCGCTGCAAGCGCCAAGCCGCATCATTAGTAAAGTGCAGTGAGGCGTCGTATTACAGCAATACAACACATCCATGTGCTTTCCTCTGCACTGGCGCACAATTGTCTGCTAGCTCTAACACAGGCACCCTTGCACCATGGTGCAAGGGTGCCTACATTGCAGAGATGATTGTTTTTGTGCAGGAAGAGACACCTTCCTACACAAAAACAGTTATGAGTCTGAATCCATGGGTATTGCGTGGGAACAACCACAGCAACACACATGGAATGCTCCTTTTGCGCAGAGTAATGCGTGAAAGGGGGCCATATGTACAAGGCCATGAAAAGCCATGCAGGGTGGCTTTGCGTGACCTTGTAAATATGGCTCAGCACTGTGCACCTCCGGAGTGTAAAAAAACCAGTGACGCTCCTGTGGTGCAGGGGCCTTGTAAATATGCCCGCTGATCTCTTTGTTGCAGTCAATGTACTAATAGACTGACCTTTCTGGGTCCCGCTGGTATAACCTATCCTTCTCCTTGGTGGGATGAGGCAGAGAATAAAATATAGGAAGGATAGGGGATTGGCCAAGATGGAAAGGGGTCACTGCCTTTGGAAGGAAATCCAATTTAGTTCAGAGAACTAACTTGTCTGAGAAGAAGCATGTGAAGGGCTGGCGAATACTCAGGTCTTGCAACTCACTGACGTGCTGCGCTGAAGTAATGGCCACCAGTGAAACTGTCCTGGACATCATCGGACCCAACAGCTTATTATGGTTTATAGATCAAAAAGAGCATCCATTAGAAAATGGTGCATTACAGAGTGGGGAATAGCTCTTTCAAAAAACTGATCATGATGGGAGATTGAAAAGGGATGGATGTTCTGGGAAGCAGAAAAGTACAGACACGGCTCCTGTATATCACTTGAAGGTGCCCACTGCACAGTAATGCTGCGTCAGTGATAAACCAAAATTAAGGACCTCCGACAGGTGTGTGTCCACTTTCTCCTCCACAAGAAAATCTGTTTCATCTTCCAGAGTAGAGGGACTTCTTCAAAAAATGACAAGAGACAGTTTTGCGTCGACCACCTCCGGTGTCAGCTGAAAGGAGCTTAAGTATCCCCCATCAATCTACAGGCATGAAGGTGGAGGCCTTAGAGGTTGGGGATCAGGACATGTCCCGCCACCCGAAGAAGAGGTCCATCCTGAGAAATAGGTGGAGCAGGGGACACAAGGAGAGGTGTAACAGGTCTGTATGCCACAGCCTTCTCGGTTAGTCTGGGACAGGAAATCGATGATCAATTTGCCCGGTCCTGACAAACCTTCCTCAGAAATTAAGGAATCAATGGTGTGGGAGGAAACATGCAGAGAAATGGAAAAATCCACCTCAACTGAAATGCGTTCCCCAAGGATCCTTGCAGTCGATACTGCAGGGCAAAGAACAGTGAGCAATGGGTGCTGTCATAAGTGGCAAACGTTCCACCTTATAGTGCCCCACAGGTCACAAATTTTCTGGATCAACAGTGGGTAGAATTGCCACTGTTAGTGGGCAAGATGATGCAGACAGAGATAGACAGCCCTGGTGTTCAGAGAGCCAGCCAGATGGTTGCCGACTAGCCAGTTCCCAAGTTGGTGCATTGAAGTCCAGAGTCTGAATGCTTAGTGACACAGAAGCTACCACATTCAGGTTGTACTGTCTGTCAAGATCTGGACAGACTGACCTCGAAAGGAAGGGAAGACGGTTTTGAGAGGCATCTGAATCACCCTCATTGTTATTCTGGAATTGAAAGGCCATTGATCTCCAGCTCCTCCATATGAGCACCCCACCAATGTTGTCACAGATAGCGGGAGGTAGAAGGACATTTCTTGGAACAAGTGCTTCCTCACCGACCACCAGGCAAAGGCTGCTGCAGGGCTCTGGGATATAGAGACAGAGCCAGACAGAATCCTACCGTCCTGGAACTAGAGAGCTCTCATGTGCAAGTGCGTGTTCGTGACAAGGAGAAGAATCAGTAGCACAGGCAGCCTCACAATGTCTTATTGATATTAAACCATCTATGTGTTTTAAGGTATCAATCTATGAAATGGAACCTTCCCTTGCACGTAAACTATATCTGCTGTTTAGATATGATATCCTTCTGGTCAAATCCTTCATTTCTAATTGGTCTGCTAGGAGTGAGTGGTGATGACCAATGTCCGACATGTGGGGTGGGGTAATCACTGGAACACTTTTTGTTCTTTTGCCTCCAATACAGTAGTTTCTCCTGGCAACCTGGATAAGGCACTCCAATTGCCTATAAGATGTGGTAGCTACCTCCGGAGCAGCTATTATAGAGATGAAACCTGTGGAGTGTTTTGCAAATTGTAAATGTGTTTAGTCAATGAACTGCTCTACTTTGTCTTAATAATTATATCTGTTTTATGACAACAGCTAGCCTGTCTTTTATACATTTTGCAAATTTGGTATATTTCTCTGCTTTGTTGATCTGTGTGATTGAAATAAAGTATTTTCACTGACCAACAAGGAGAATGAAGGAAGCCAGCAGACTAAGTAGGCTACAGGAGGGGAACCCACGCAGTCACCTGAAATATCAGAATCATATCCCAAATGTCCTGGATCCTCTAAAGAGGAAGGAAAGCTCGAAGCAATGTTATGTCCAATATTGTCCCTATGGACAGTTGGAAAAAGAACAATTTATGGACAGAATGCGGGACAATGTCGTACATTCACCCCAGTACAGAGCTCTGGGCCTAAATCTATCGTTTTCTTGCTCACCATGCCATTCCAGTTTGGACCCAGCCATATGTAAATCGCCCAATGGGAACAGTCCAGCCCGAACTGCCAGGCCAGGTCCTCCCTGGACTCGAAACAAGCATCCTAGGACCGGTTTCGGGCTTTCAGTACTCATCAGCCAGGATAGCTTGACTCCAGTGGCATGGCGAGCACGGGACCCACGTCTGGGCATACCCGTCCCACTCGGGGTGACAAATGAAAAAAGAACAATTGATGGACAGAATGCCGAACAATGCCATACATTCACCCCAGTACAGAGATCTGGGCCTAAATCCATCGTTATTTGCCTATGAACAGGTGGCACTGAGAATGCTCCAGGTGAGACTAGGGCACACTGATGGAAAAGATCATGTCAAAGAGCAGGGAAGCTGCTGACTGCATATGACCCAACACCTTCAGTGGGAAGTTGGCCTTGAGGAGTTCATATGCACTACAACCACTGCCATCAGCTGGGTGAAGGCTCAAAATGCAGATTTTAGTCCAAAAGAGAGGACCATAAATTGATAATGAGTACACCCTACCATGAATCGCTGGTGCCGGTATCTCCTGTAGGGCTACAGGATTAGTATGCGAAAATATGGTTCATGGAATGCGAGGGACACTATCGAGTCTCCTAGTTCCAGTGGCAATAGAACCTGAGCTAGGGACAGAATCTTGAACTTTTACTTGTACAGGTAAAAGTTTATGAGCCGGAGGTCTAGAATCTGACAAAGGCGGCTATCCTTCTTGGTAACCGGCTAGTGGAGAGAAGCGCTCTCGTCCAGTTTTCTGCTCTGGCACCAACTCCTTTCTGAAGCAGGGGTGCCACCTCCTCCTGCAGGATCCACAGCTATTTCTCCGGCTGAATAGACTTTTGGGGTGGGATAGTGTGGTGAGGGGAAGTTGCTGTTGGAAGAGTAGGCTATACCCTCTTTCTCCAATTTGAAGAACTCACTGTTTCAATGTTATGGCCTTTCAGGCTTGTAGGAAGGAGGACAACTGCTCTCCTATGGGCCGCACATGCTCCTTTGGGAGTGAACAATCTGTACTGGACCTTCTTTAGAGAATGCAAAAGTCCTTAGTTAGTAAGTAGTAAGTCAAAATTTATTGTTTTTGATTAGATAAAAACCATTACCAAAAAAAAAAACCATTCTAATAAAATATTGATTAGATTCCTTTTCAATCAATGGGCTGTTAAGAAATGTCATGCACCAAGGCATGCGTAAATGATCAAGTGCAGGTTGTCCATGGCTTGTTTCCCTTAGGGCCTCAGGAGTCTATAGGCAGGTTGCCGTACCGCTGATCCTTTGCTTGGCTGCAGCTTGAGATAGGAACTTGACAAGCTTCCCATTTAGTTGTGGATCCCTTCGATTAAAACAAGCGAGTACTGCTTGTCTCCGAGTGCGTATGCCACGTTCATTAAAGTGAGTTTTTAGGAGGCCTACCCTTTCTTCTTTTAGTTTGATGCAGGAGCATATTATATGTTCAACGTCCTGGTTCCCAACTCCACATAGCCGGCACAAGTTCCCATAGTTCTTTCTCAGCCATGGTGGGAGATGGGGTATGACTGGCAGGATCCCTAACCTGTGTCTTAGAAAGGCCTCTTTAGACTTCCTAGAGTACCCCAGTTCAAAGTATGCCTGTGGGCCAAAAGATTTGTAGCTGCACAAAGTCAGCCAAGCGTGGCTCCTGTGTGCAAATGTGGCTTTATCTTCTGTGAGTGAAATTTTCTTGATAACCTTGTTTACAATGCGCTTAAAGTGCGAGTGCGTTGTCGGAATTTCACATAATTCAGCTAGTCCTGTGGCAGCAAATGATTCATTCAAGTATATTTAAGCCGGCGTGCTGGATGTGCTGCAAAGTTCCTGCCAGAGCTGATGGTTCAATGTGTTCCTGGCGGAGTTCTTGATTTTGTGCCAGCACTTGATATTCGAGCCTCGCCTTGCATGGAGTTGCTTTGTTAGGCCAAGCTATAGACGAATCAGTGCTGGCGAGGTATATGGAAGGAGGTTTAGCATTACTCTATATGCCTTTGCCAAGGTGGTGTCCAGCAATGAAGCGTCCCTGCCTCTAAGTACCTCACTGCCGTATGTTACTGTTGATGGAATTTTTGCTTGCGCAACGCAAAGAAGTGCGGCAAATGTTGGTCCAGTCAATTTTGTTTTTAGCATCCTTAGCGTTGTCGCAATCGCCATTCCTTTCCTCTTGATGGTGTTAAGCTGGTTCACAAATTGTCCCCCTTTGTGAAACATGACACCTAGGTACTTATACACACTGCAGTTCATGATTACGATTTTTCCAAGTGACCAGGCATAGGAACGCTTTTTTCCATTGATAGTCAAAGTTTTAGTTTTGTCTATGTTGACTTCGAGTTGGTTTTCGTCAGCGTACACGTGCAGAGTGTTAAGTAACCGCTGTAAGCCTACTTGGGTATGGCTAGTTAAAACAACATCGTCCGCGTATGACATGCTGGAAATCGGTTTTCCTCCTATTCGAGGGGCATGTGCATTGCAGGCAGTGAGGACTGTTACGTCATCTGTGTAAAGGTTAAATAGAAGGGGTGCGAGAACGCACCCCTGCTTGAGGCCTTTGGTTGTTGGTGTGCATTTCCAAGCTTTACCTGTATCAACGTGTTGGAATGTAATTCTATTAGGAGGTTCAGGAAGGATGAGGGAACCCCACAGAACGCCAATTTCCTCCAAAGGTTAGCTCAGTTCACGTTGTCGAAAACCGTCTTAAAATCCACAAGGCAGAAGTGGAGAGATTGTTTGGTTAAAATTGCTTTGTCGATGACTAGTGACATTGCTAAAAGGTTGGTTGTTGTACCTGTGTCTCTACAAAACCCTGTTTGGCTAGGGGGAATTATGTTTTGCTCTGTTGCCCATTCTTGCAGCTCCGTTAGCAAATTCCCCACGAAATATTTTACCTCTACGTCCAGTAGTGCAATTAAACAGTAGTTTATTGGTAGGGTTTTGTCCCCCGCTTTATAGATCGGTGAGATGAATGATCCCTTCCATGATGCGGGTAAACTCCCGGACTGTCTGACAGAGCTGATGATTGGAGCTAGGGTTTCTGACCAGTATTCAGGGTCTTGTTTAAAAAGAGCTGGTGGAATCCCGTTTGGCCCGGGTGCTCCTTCTTTCCTCTCTTTACGTATTTGTTCCCTGATCATGACGGCGTCGATTTCGGTTTTCTCGACCACGTCAGTAACCACAGTTTGCAGTTGTGGTGCTGATTGGTAATCCTTGTTAATGTTAAGTCCTGGTGATTGTTGGTTAAAGTGACGTTCTAAAAATAGTGTCCAGTTATTTTCTGTTATATATGTTGTTAACCCGCCATGACCCGGTTGTAGGAATTTGTTTATCATTGCCCAGAAGCGTGCACAGTTGTTTCTTTTTTAGTCGCAATGGAGTTTGGCCTGGAGTTCATTTTCTTGTGTTTGTCTTATGACCCATTTAAGTTTCCTAAGTTCAGCCTTGCTCTTTCGAAGCTGCAAAAGTAGATCTGTGTCCCCCGGGCGTAACCTCAGAAGTCTTAGTGATTTACTTATGACTTTTTTTTAGATTTTTCAGAGTTGACCTTGGTGTGCTCGTAGCCTTCCTTGCAACTGTTGGATCGTTAGGCTGGAAGTGTTGGGCTACAGATGAGTAAGAATTTGAAAACATAGACGTAAATAATTCCCACATGTAAGTGTGGTTTCCTGTGAGGTGGCTGAGCTCGTTTAGCTGTTTTGCTGCCAGGAGTACCTCTGTGGGGTTGGTGATAGATGATTTAATTCTTTTTAGGCTTATTGTGTGGCATGCATGCTTTCCAACTGGGTGTGGGATTGATTTATCTGGCGATGCATAAATTGAGATTTCCTGCGGCCGATGGTCACTGTCCCCTTTGTCCCCTAGACAGTAGCCTTTTATGTATTGGAAGAATGGGAGAGACACTAAGGTGTAGTCGATTGTAGAGGTTACATGGCCTAAGAGGAATGAGGCGGCCGGCAGGGAATCATCGACAAATCTGCCATTTAGTGCCCTTAATCCAAAATTCTCCAGCTCTTCTAGCAGGTCAGTAGCACCCTTGGATGTTCTTCCATGATCTCTGTTGGATTTGAATGTTCCACTGAGAAGACTGGGCTTGAATGTCTTAATTTGTGGTGGTGCCTAATATGTGCTGATTGAAGTCTCCTGACCGAATGAAATTTGGAGTGGTATGCATACTCATCAATTGATAAAGGTGTTCAATCAATTTTTTCTGTTTCGGCTTTATGTATATGTTTATTACCAATACCTCCTCCTTTTTTCCGGTGAGGTTTAGTTGAATTTTTGTGCTGTTTACAGCTGGGAATACAGGCGATAATTCCACTCCACTATGAATTTGTGTTATTTTGATGTAAGTGGCCAGGCGGCAGATAGACGGCCATAGTTGCTATTCCTTTGAGCGGGAGTGTGGAAACAGATGTATCCCTCTATTTGCAAAGGCACCTCATGCCATGTTTCCTGCATTAGAATGATATCGAAGGTTTTTAAATAGTCGAGAAATTCAGCGTCAGTGGCCTTGTTGTTTTGCCCGTTAATATTCCATGAGCATATCCTCAGGGGTAATACACCTTGATTTACGCAATGCCTCGTTGTGTGTCTCTGTCCCTGTGGGTGGCTAAGTATGTTTATAGTTCTGGTGATCCGAAAGGGAGCTGGAGCAACTGCGATGTTAACTGATGTGCTCATTTGTGTGTTTAATGTCTGATCCTTTTGTGGTGACCGCCCTCATGCCCCCCTAAGTACGGAGGAAATTTTGTTGAATTTGCGGATTAGTCCTTCTCTTGCTATGTCAAGTAAAGGGAATGGGTATCCTGTGTTATAGAACACGCTGGTTTGTAACCCCCAGGCTTTAAAGGTTTCCTGTTCTTCCAAGACCATATTTGCAATTTGGTCACTAATCCAGGTGGCTTTGGTGGATTCTGTTCCGTTTGCTTTATCCAACTTTACAAATTCTATTGAGAGCAGGTCAGTAGAGCGTATGCCTTTTAGTGTAGGAATTGAGCCCAGGAGTTGGAGAATATTCCCTCTGTTCAGGGTGTCGAAGGGTCCTTGCGATTCGTATTCTGGGGTAAAAATAGTAATGGCTGAATTCCTGGTTTGGTTGACTGGAGGATTTTTTCCAAAGGTTGGCCCCAAGTGATAATTCGTGGTAATGTTAGTGAGTTGCTCACTCGGTCTAATCGAGGTGTGAGGAAATAGGGACTCTTGGGGCTTAGGGCCTATTGATCCGTCTTGGCCATGGTCCGTGTTTGGGTGTTAAATTGAAGTGAGGTCCATGTACCCAAGTATAGTGGTCCTTGGCTTGAAGGGAGGTCCCTTTACTTTGCTACAGGTGCTACTTGTGCTATCGTTTTTTTTGTTTGCTTCCTCTAGTGCCTTTGTTGGGTCCGGCGTGGTCCTGTTAGCTGGCGGCTCAAGTTTCAAGGTTGGTGTGTAGGAGTTGGCACCCAGTAGCGATGAGACATGTACAGCAGAGCTTGAGGCCAACTCGTGATTTGGACCTTCGATAGTGGGGGGCTCCCTTGACTCAGTTGGTTGTAACATTCGACTGGTAGTGGTGGTGGTGCTGTCGTCCTGTTTTAACTTAACTTTCATTATTCTATTACCTTGGATGTCGGTTTGGCCATTGGATAATGTCCGGACCGCCCCCAAAGATGGTATTTCAGCTTGTGATACTTCCTTGTTTCCAATAGTGTCAGTGTCCTTTGACTGGTTGGATCCTCCCTCAGCTTCAAGGACGTAAGTGATGGCAGATTGGACTTGTGTTTGCTGCTGTGATGTTTTTGTTGTAAACAAAAGGTAGAGCTTGGTGAGGCTCGGAGATGTTTTTTTATTCCGTCTCTTCCTCCTAAGTTAGCGTCGTCGCTTTTAGTTCTGCTTTGGTGTTTGCTCCTTGGATGGCGGAGAGGTCCTGGTGGGCAATCAATCAATCAATCATGCGATTTGTATAGCGCACTACTCACCCGGGAGGGTCTCAAGGCGCTTGGGGGGAGGGGTATGCTACTGCTCGAACAGCCAGGTCTTGAGTTGTTTCCTGAAGGCGAGATGGTCCTGGGTCAGCCGAAGGTGGATGGGGAGGGAGTTCCAAGTCTTGTCAGCCAGGTAAGAGAAGGATCTTCCTCCGGCGGTGGCTCTTCGGATGCGTGGTACGGCTGCGAGGGCGAGGCTGGTGGACCGTAGCTGGCTGGTGGGCGTTTAGAAGGTCAGGCGGTCGATGAGGTACTTGGGGCCCAGGTCGTGGAGAGACTTGTGTGCGTGGGTGAGGAGCCGTAACGTGATCCTCTTGTCGACGGGGAGCCAGTGCAGGTTCCTCAGGTGGCTGGAGATGTGGCTGCGTCGGGGGACATCCAGGATGAGTCGGGCGGAGGCGTTCTGGATGCGCTGGAGTCTTTTCTGTAGCTTGGCTGTGGTTCCGGCGTAGAGGCGTTTCCGTAGTCCAGTCGGCTGGTGACGAGTGCCTGGGTGACAGTCTTCCTGGTCTCGGTCGGGATCCAGCGGAAGATCTTGCGAAGCACACGCAGGGTGTTGAAGCACGATGAGGAGACGGCGTTGACTTGTCTGGTCATCGAGAGGGAGGGGTCCAGGATGAAGCCCAGGTTGCGTGCGTGGTCGGTTGGCTTGGGTGCGGTGCCCAGGACTGGGGGCCACCAGGAGTCGTCCCAGGCAGAGGGCGAAGATCCCAGGATGAGGACTTCCGTCTTGTCCGAGTTCAGTTTCAAGCGGCTGTCCTTTATCCACTCGACGACGTCTTTCATCCCTTCGTGTAGGCAGGTTCTGGCGGTGTCGGGGTCTCTGGTGAGGGAGAGGATCAGCTGGGTGTCGTCGGCGTAAGTGATGATGTTGAGGTTGTGCTGGCGTGCGATGGCTGCGAGAGGTTTCATGTAGATGTTGAAGAGGGTGGGGCTGATTGAAGATCCTTGCGGGACGCCGCAGATGACTTCGGTGGCCTCGGAGCGAAACGGGGGGAGGCGGACTCTTTGTGTTCTTCCGGCGAGGAACGAGATGATCCACTCCAGTGCCTTCTCTTGGATACCGATGTTGCTGAGGCGCTGGACTAGGGTGCGGTGGCAGACCGTGTCGAACGCAGCGGAGAGGTCCAGGAGGATGAGGACCACTGTTTCCCCCTTGTCGAGCAGGGTCCGGATGTCGTCGGTGGCTGCGATGAGGGCAGTCTCGGTGCTGTGGTTGGCTCTGAAGCCGGACTGCGAGGGGTCAAGGGATCCGTTCGTCTCGAGGAAGGCGGGCAGGTGTCTGTTGACGATCTTCTCGATGACTTTAGCAGGAAAAGGGAGGAGCGAGATGGGGCGGACGTTTTTGAGATCGGTGGGGTCCGCTGTATGTTTCTTCAGGAGGGCGCTGATCTCGGCGTGCTTCCAGCTCTCCGGGAAGGTGGCAGTGTTGAAGGAGGTGTTGATGATGTTCCGGAGTTGGGGTGCGATGGTGGAGTCGGCCTTGTTGAAGACGTGGTGTGGCAGGGGTCGGTCGGTGATCCGGAGTGGATGGTGTTCATCGTGCGGGCTGTGTCTTCGGTGGTCACCGTGGTCCAGGCGCGAAGGGTGGCGGTGTGGGGCGTAGGTTCGACGGTTGGGTGCGTGGGTGGGGCGCCGAAGCTGTTGTGGATGTCGGCGATCTTGCGGTGGAAGAACGAGGCGAGGGAGTCGCAGAGGTCTTGTGACGGAGTGATGTCGTTGGTGCCGGTGCTGGGGTTGGAGAACTCCTTGACGATAGTGAAGAGCTCTTTGCTGTCGTGGGCATTGTTGTCCAGTCGTTCCTTCAGGGATTTCTTCTTGGTGGTGCGGATGAGCTGGTGGTGCTTGCGGGTAGCATGTTTGAGGGCGGTCATGTTGTCGGTGGTCCGGTCGAGGAGCCAGGCTTTCTCGAGGGTGCGGCAGGTCTTCTTGGAGTCCTTGAGGTCGTCGGTGAACCAGGATGCCTTCTTGCTTCTGGGTCTGCTGGGAGGGTTCTTTAGTGGCGCGAGGTCGTCGGCGCAGGCGGTCAGCCACTGTGTGAAGTTGCCGGCTGCTTTGTTGGGGTCCGTTGTGTTGGCGGGTGGGCTCTGGCTGAGGGAGGTGGTGAGCTGGTCTGCGGTGATCTTGCTCCAATTCCTGTGAGGTACCTGTTGCGGGTGGTGGTGGGTCGTGGATCTTTTGAAGCTGAAGTGGACGCAGCTGTGGTCGGTCCAGTGGAGTCCGGTGGCGTGGCTGAAGGTGATGTACTTGCTGGAAGAGAAGACGGGATCAAGCGTGTGGCCGGCGTAGTGGGTGGGGGTGTTGACCAGTTGCTTGAGTCCGAGGTTGGCGAGGTTTTCCAGCAGGGCGGTGGTGTTGCGGTCCTTGTTGTTCTCCAGGTGGAAGTTGAGGTCCCCGAGGAGGATGTAGTCAGTGGAGGGGAGGGTGTGCGGACTGATGAAGTCTGTGATGTCTTCGCTGAATTGTGTGCGTGGTCCCGGGGGTCTGTAGACGAGGGTGCCTCTGAGGGTCATCTTAGGGTCGGTGTGAATCTGGAAGTGGAGATGTTTGGCTGCGGCGAAGGAGTCGTTGGCGTCGGTCGTGATGCGGATGGTGTTCCTGTGGACGATGGCGATGCCACCTCCGGTCTGGTTGATGCGGTCCCTCCTGATGATCTTGTACCCGTCCGGGATGGCGATGGCGATGTCGGGTGCAGAGGAGGCGTTCATCCAGGTTTCCGTGAGGAAGGCGACGTCCGGTGATGTTGTGTCGAGGAGGTTCCAGAGTTCCACGGCATGTCTTTGGACGGAGCGGGTGTTGATCAGGATGCACTTGAGGTGGTTGCTGCTGGTGTTTGTCTTGGCGGGTGCGGGGCAGGTTCGGAGGCAGGTGAACTTGCAGGTGCAGCAGGTGAAGGGTCCGTGGGTGCGTCTCGGGGTGGCTCGGCAGCAGGCGTGGCTCCGGCCGGCATTGAGTGCGTTGAGAGTGGTGGCGTCGTAGGTCAGTCGGGTCGTCTTGCCTCGGCGGGGAGGGCCAGGGGTCCTGGCGCTGGGCGCGGGCCAGGCGCGGACGGGCGCAGACGGGCTTACCTTTGGCACGCCTTCGGCGCTCAATCGGCGCTCCCGCTGCGTGCGCCCGCTGCGTGCGTCCGCTGCGCGGTCGCTCTGGGGGCGTCATAAGTAAGGAGCCGGGAGGGAGGAGCAGCTGGGTGGCGGGAGCGGGGCGGCGAATGGAATCACAGGGGGGCGGGGCCGCAGGGAGGCAGCGGCGGGAAATTCCAAGAAGCAGCGGGCAGCGGGAAATTCCCAGGAGCAGCGGGAAATTCCCAGGAGCAGCGGGCAGCGAGCGAAGGAATCTGCAGGCAGGAGGCGGCAAAGGCAGGCAGGAGCGGCAGCAGTGAGTGGGGCGACCAAGCCCTGTGGAGGGCTGAG
This sequence comes from Lissotriton helveticus, assembly GCF_964261635.1. Classification (NCBI taxonomy): domain Eukaryota; kingdom Metazoa; phylum Chordata; class Amphibia; order Caudata; family Salamandridae; genus Lissotriton; species Lissotriton helveticus. The sequence continues at coordinate 1,574,539,595 of NC_136057.1, forward strand.
CGGTCACACTCTGTGGTCCCCTACGGTCCCCTTAAGTAAGGAGCCGGGAGGGAGGAGCAGCTGGGTGGCGGGAGCGGGGCGGCGAATGGAATCACAGGGGGGCGGGGCCGCAGGGAGGCAGCGGCGGGAAATTCCAAGAAGCAGCGGGCAGCGGGAAATTCCCAGGAGCAGCGGGAAATTCCCAGGAGCAGCGGGCAGCGAGCGAAGGAATCTGCAGGCAGGAGGCGGCAAAGGCAGGCAGGAGCGGCAGCAGTGAGTGGGGCGACCAAGCCCTGTGGAGGGCTGAGCAGTCACCCCTTGTGACGGATCAAAGATTGACATGGACATTGGAGCCAGTGTTTTTTTTGGGAAGTAGAGTCCCTATTTGGAGCTTCTTTGGCAGCATTAATTTGAGTTTGCCCTTAGTTTGTCTTGATGTGGGCCCATTGGCAGGCCTTCAATAAGGGTGGAGACAATTGAGGGGATCTTGTCGATTATAGGACCACAGCTGCAGATCAGTTTTACTTCCTGCTGGGCTCTACTGATTAAAAGATTTAGTTGGCCTAGTTTCTCATCAGTGCCCCCCACGAAGAGGGCGAGAGTATCTAAAAGTGTCAGCTGCAGATCCATTTTATCTGACTGGAAGTGTAAAACGTCAACCGTTCGTTGCATTGTGTTTAAGATGTCCCATGTTTTCGATGCCTGATTCCCGGTTTGATTTGGTGACCCTGGGATCGAAGAAAACGTTTGAGGACTTTTTCGTGAAGTTGAATTGTTCATCGCTGTTTCTTGGTAGTTGTCTTGATTTGTATTAATGCAGGCTGTATGTGAAAGCTGTTTCCCAGGAGTGTCCAGTGCATAGGACACTATTAGGTCAGCCCACTCCTGTGATTCAAGGTAGGAGATGGGGTCCTGCCCACTTCCCCTGGAGACTGGAGAGTCCGAAGAAAAATACTCTTTTGGGATTTCTCCAGGTGAAGATTGGGCCGAACAGGAAGTATTCGGGCATCGAGCCATAGGTAGCACAAAAAGGAGAAACACCCACTGAACTGTGCCAAGCATTGTTATACGCTACCTCCGCCATCCACAACAGAGAGACCCATGAGTCCTGGGCGTCAGTAGTGTAGCACCGAAGGTATTTCTTCAGAGTTTGGTTCAGCCTTTCTGTTTGCCCATCAGTCTGTGGGTGGAAACTTGTGGAAAGCGAGGATAGGATATGTAATGCCTGACATCATACTTTCCAGAACCTGGCAATGAACTGTGGGCCCCTATCAGACACGATAACTTCTGGCACGCCATGTAAACGAATAACTTTAGTCAACAGCAATTGTGCCGTTTGTCCAGCGGTGGGAAGATTCACACATGGAATGAAATGTCCCAATTTGGTGAGACTATCGATAACTACTAATATGGCTGTCTTACCCTGATCAGATGGTAGTCCAGTAACGAAGTCTAAACTGATATTTTGCCACGGCCTTTTAGGAGTGGGCATAGGTATCAACATGCCTTTCTTCCTACCAGTCTCGTTTTTTGCTCGTGCACGTTCTTCACACTGCCCTACCCACTTGGATACATCGTTTTTCTTTGTGTTCCACCAGAAATGACATTGCAATAGCTGAAAAGTCTTACTCACCCCTTGATGACCTGCCAAAGGGAAATCATGGCACCACTCAAAAGCCCTCCTTTGCAATGCTTTGGTGGGTAAATACAATTTGTTATCTTGGAAAGGCAGTCCTTGTTTTAAAATACGACCACTTCCCTTAGTTACCCAAGTCACCCATGCATCCTGGTCTTTTGACTGGCGGATTTTATCCAAAAAGTTGTCTGCCTGAATCACGCAAACCACTCTTACAGGGTCCACGATTGCCTCCAAGGCTGATTCGCTACTTGCTTTGTCTGCATGATCTTGTCTGGATAATGAGTCAGCTTTCCGATTGTCCACCCCAGGCCTAAAGGTGATCAAAAAATCATACCCCGGAAAAAAAGCATCCACCTCATTTGCCTCTGGGTGAGGTGTCGGGCAATCTTCATGAACGGAAGGTTTCTATGGTCAGAAAATACTGTGACCGTGAAAGCAGCCCCCCACAGATACTGTCTCCACTCCTGAAAAGCCCTTTTTATCGCTAACAACTCTTTTTCTGCGATAGTGTAGTTCTTTTCAGCAATGCTCAGTTTCTTGGACAGATAGGCTACCGGATGAAGTTGACCGGTATTCTGGTTTCTCTGAGACAGGATAGCCCCAATTGCTTCATCAGAAGCATCCGCTTAAACTATGTAAGGAGATTCGGGTCTTGGATGAGCAAGTATTGGAGCTGTTGTAAAAGCTCTTTACAGAATGTCAAAAGCTTCTGCGGCCTCACTAGACCAATGAAAAGTCACTCCTTTTCTAAGCAAACGTGACAGGCACAGCCACATGGGAGAACTGAAGAATGAATCTACGATAGTAGTTCGCGAAGCCCAGAAAGCTTTGGACTTCCTTCACACATGTAGGAGTAGGCCATGTTTGCACTGCCTTCACCTTTCTTTCTGAAATTTGTAAACCTTCGGGACAAAGCATAACCCCCAGAAATTCCACTTCAGTCATACTGAATTCGCATTTGCCTAATTTACAGAACAGCTTATGTTCTCTTAATTTCTGTAACACACTCAGGACGTGCTGCCTGTGTATCTCTGTTTCCTCCGAGTATATCAGGATATCGTCTATGTATACCACTACACAGAGGTCCACAAACTCCTTCAAGACGTCGTTCAGGACATACTGTAAGGCCGCCGGAGCGTTACACAGGCCGAACGGCATTACAGTACATTCATACAACCCGTAACGAGTCTTGAAGGCGGTCTTCCATTCATCCCCCTCGCGAACTCGTACCAAATGGTACGCCCCTCTGAGATCCAGTCTGGTGTATACTTTGGCATCCCTTACTTGGTCTAAAAGTACTGATATAAGGGGCAATGGGTACCTATTGCGTATTGTGTTTTTATTCAACATGCGGTAGTCCACACACGCTCTCAGATCACCATTAGCCTTCTTTATGAAAAACAAAGGAGATGCAGCAGGAGATCTGGATGGCCTGATGAATCCTATATCCACATAGTGGTCTAAGTATTCTTTTAAATGTTTAGTCTCAGGAACAGACAGGGCATACACACAACATGATGGAATGGTGGCACCCTCCACTAGATCAATGCCACAGTCATACATCCTGTGTGATGGTAGCTGTTCTGCCTTACTTTCACTAAATAAGTCTTTGTAAGACAGATATTCAGGAGGTAACGTAACCCTTTTCTCGACAGCAGTTGCCACAACCAATTTTTACCCCTACGCTATCCAACTCTTTCCCTACTGTTGTACTCTCTGGAGTGGGAATAGTAATTTTAACCCCCTACGCCAGAGGTCTTCAAACTTTTGTAGGTTGAGCCCCCCCAGCTGAATTTTTTTAGATGTTGGGCCCCCCCACCACCTGACAGAAATTTCTGGACTCGACCGCCACGCGCACATTCCGGGCATATTCAGCGAATACCATTCAATACAATAAGAGTGTTTAGTAAACTGCAGGTTTGTGAGTGGGTGGGTGTGGTGAAATTACAGAGGCTTATTACACAGCTCAAAACACCACTTGTTTTCTAGGGCTGCCTGAATGATTAATGACTGATGATAAAAGGGAGCAAAGATAAAAAAGTCACATTACAAATGAATCGACAAAAAGAAGGGGGGACCGGGAGCTCATTAACATTACAAATGAATACATACTTATTTATAACTATTTCCACACAAAGTTCCATAGGAATGATGGCACTCCACTCGGGGAAATTTTTAGAGTTTTTATTGCAACAACTGAGATCGCCTACGCGTTTCGAACTTAGCGTTCTTGATCACGGCATAGATTTTGGTCCAAAATCTATGCCGTGATCAAGAACGCTTAGTTCGAAACACGTAGGCGATCTCAGTTGTTGCAATAAAAACTCTAAAAATTTCCCCGAGTGGAGTGCCATCATTCCTATGGAACTTTGTGTGAAAATGTTCGAGAGGATACTGCCTTGATCCCAACGATGGCACCAGCACGATAGTGCTCCCCCTGCGATGAGGCAAGTTGCGAGGGATTTATTTATAACTATATTTAGCAATTTGCAAGCTGTTTAAACACATGGCTGACTGGCATTTTGCGCGCCTGCCTCTGTAACTTTAAAAGAAACTTTCAGGGACGTTTTAAGGATTTTGTGGCCTGTGGGCCAAATGTATTTTTGGGGCCCCTGTTCAGACCAGCTTTGATTTGTGATCTAGTCTCAGCTCTTTCATGCCTTCTTTGGTCAAATACTAAATGTGTGTACATCGGATATTCAGGGATAGTGGTGTGTATTTTCAGTATGTAACAACAGCATTTCACTAATATTACTGCAAATAATCTGTCACACCCTTCTATTTCTCATATGTGAGGTCATGTATTGATCTAAAATAAACTTTTTATATGGATGTTGCATGATGCATAAACACATTTTGTCTGCAAAATGTATGTAATAGACTTATACACATTGAAAATGAATGATTGAAAAACGCTATTTACAACATTGTGTTTTAAAATGATTCAAGGTCCCCCCCACCCCTCCCCCCCACACACACTCCCACCCCCTTTGAAAGGCTGGGGCCCTGGGCCAGAGCCTACTTTTTGTTTTTTACTGAGTTTTATATAGCGCGAACTTGACCTGAATCAGGTATCAGAGCGCTTTACATAGCACCAGTTGCATTACATGAGGACATATTCATTTTCTTTGTTAGGCACGGGGGGGGGATTAAGTGATTTGCCCAGAATCACAGGCTGTTCAGCTTCAATGCCGAGACTCGAACTCTGGAAACTTTGTTTCCCTTCTGTGAGCTAACTCTCCCAGGAGGGGGTTAATTCAAAGAGCTGAAATGCTTCAGCTGCAGTGGGAGGCGAGGGGTCTCCTCTGCTAAAACTGAAAGCGTGTCTGTTTGTTTGCTTTGATTTTTAGCAGAGGAGACTCCTTGCCTCACACTTTAGCTGAAGCTAACAGCTCCGTGAATTAACCCCCTCCTGGGAGAGTTACCCAGACAAAAGGACGGGCACCTCCTGCCCCATTGATCTCCCCTCCCTCCCCCTTCCACATACTGGGGTCCTCTAAGAAGATTTGCATGGAGGGAACAAAGAGCAGATTGCAGTGGAGGACGCGCCCCCCCTGGGAAGGTGTTGCGCCCCCCCCAGGGGGGGCGCGCCCCACAGATTGAAGAACACTGCCCTGCGCTATCCAACGCTTTCCCTACTGTTGCACTCTCTGGAGTGGGAATAGTAATTTTTACCCCTACGCTATCCAACGCTTTCCCTACTGTTGCACTCTCTGGAGTGGGAATAGTAATTTTTACCCCTACGCTATCCAACGCTTTCCCTTCTGTTGCACTCACTGGAGTCGTTACAGTAAATTTAAACCTCTTGCTATCCTACTGTAAAAATATTGTATATGTTTTGTTAATAATATGTATATATATATATATATATATATATATATACATGTATTAAAAATAAATTGATTTTTTTTAAGTTATATTAATTATGTTTGAATGTTACGTTTATTTAAGTATTTTAAATAAGTTAAAAATAATTTTATTTATTATTATATTACTTTTAAATTACTTTTAAGACATTTAAAAAATTCGATATTTTGACAGTCTATATTTTTTACACTCGATATTTTGAAGTCGATATTTTTGTACTTTACTGTTTGAAGATAGGAAGTCGATATTTTGGAGTCGATATTTTTACCTCGATATTTTGTCATCTCCATATTGTGACCGTCGATATTCTGTCAGTGATCCTGTATCTCACTCACCCCTTCTTGAGGTGTCTCAGACGTAACAGCCGGTGTATTTAAAACTGAAACGGCTATCTTTTTACTCCGAGTCCACCCCCCTGAGGTCTTTGGTTTGGTGGGGCATTCTCTTACATAATGGCCTTTCTTGCCACAGTACATGCATAGCCCTAGCGCCCTACGGCTTTCTTTCTCCTCTTTGGATAAGGGAGCCCGAACAGCCCCTATTTCCATGGGTTCATTGCCTGTCTCTGAAGGGGGTAGAGCCCTACGAGGGTTTAAATCAGACATAAAAGATCCCCTGTCCCATCTTCTCCTCTCACCTCCTCTTTCAGCTAATCTACCATCCAATCTCAGAGTAAGGTTAATCATGTTTGCACATGTTGCCGGTTGTGGGTCGATTTGTGCTATGATATCTTTTAATCCTTCTCTTAACCCTTGGTAAAAGAGTGACATTCTTTTTTCTTCGGGCCACGCGGTCTCTGCCACCAATCTATTGAAATTAGTCAGATAGGTCACCAAATCGCTTCTCCCTTGTCTAAGGTCCAGTAATTCTCTATCTGCACTAAATGTAGTGGCCCTTCTGTCGAACACCCTTTCAAACTCCGTTCGGAATGCCGACCAATCAGACAGCACAGCATCATTGTTTCTCACTAACGGTACTGCCCAATTGGCAGCGTCTCCTATCAAGTAAGATATGGCGAAAGCCACACGTCAGTGATTATTGGGGAACGAGGCTGGTTTGCAGGAAAAATGTAGCATGATTTGTGTTAGAAACACTTGTATCTTTGATGGATCCCCGGAATATCTCTCTGGGCTATCCAGAGGGATAGGTGGTGGAACTGTGACCTGAATCTGAGGTGAAGGAGGGAAAGCATCAAACAGATTCCTTGATAACTTATCCGCATTCTCCCTTAAAGCCGCTGTTTCTGCCCTAGAAGAGGCTAACTCCTGCTGAACCAAAACGAATGCCTCGAGAACATCCTCCATGGAAGCCATTATTATCGACAACTGGATCGGATAGAGCAATATTCTTGGGCGTGTAATTCTGTCAGACTTGGCTCCACAGAATCCAGTTGTAGCATATAATGGTCCACCTCCAAACGTCACAAACACTCTAATTGTAATACACAGTGTATTTGAGCCATTAGGTGAGGGAAAGGAAAGGGAAGGGCCTGCATGGAAGGGAAACCTGAAAAGACAAAGGATACACTTATAAACAAAAGCATACAACATCAGTCTACACTCATATGGTCTCGCTAGAATGTCTATATACCTGCTTCAAAAGGGAAACACAAACTCCGCTGAATGCCTTTTCAACAACTCCCCTCGTGACATTGTTTTGCCTAATGAAAACATAGAACATACTCATAATGCATTCTTAACCCTTTCCTTTTGAAAGATAGACATGTGCATTATAGAACAGACCCCTAGGCATACCATGAAAGGAGCATGAGGATTGTGTGAAATAATGGATTCTGGTAATTCATTCCAAAGGAAAATAAAATAAAGATAATATCCCTTCGCTATGGCGAATAATACTCCAACTGTAAGCACCACTATGATCCACAGATACGGTAATGTGTAGGAGGCAAAAACCACAACACTCCGCTCTGTTATGTGGTGGTGTACTGATACATATTATCCTGCCATGTGCCAATTTTCAATAGAGTGAGAATGCACTGAAGCACTTTCCTAGTGCATGTGAAAAAACATTGTTTGTGGAACACGGAAGCGCGTAGACCTTTAACCACTGCACTCCGCTTCCTAACTGAGAATCCTCCGTGTAGCAAATCCACACGGTAGCGTGTAGTTGAGACCACTACAGCGCTCCGCGTTAACAGTAGCAGGGAAAACAAAGAAAACAATGAAGGATAACGGTGTCTTTTGCGCTCAATGAAAGTTACAGTCACTTCGATATTGGCACACCCACACAAACGTAAAACAAACGGCAGCGCGTAGCAGAATACTACCGCGCTCCGCTCGGGCAAGTAATTGAAAGTCTGTTGAAATCCAATAACAGAGCGGCGGAAAGCAGCGTGCTCCGTCATAGATCAAGGAGAAAACGAGGTCCTACCTCGGACGAGAATCAGGTGGCAACCTCCCTTCGCTTAGATCTTGGCCAGGAACGACGTGCAGGAAAGCCTTTCCCCATGCCAGGAAACGCCGGAACAACAATGAAATTACACGCAACAGGAAGCGTGTCCTCAAGGCTGAAATACCTCCCCTCTCCCAGAGGATCATGGGAGATGTAGTTTATCATGTAATGCAGGCGCAATATCGTGGATCCTGACAGCACATTCCATGGCCCAAGTTTCAACCCCTCCCAAGGATGAGTCCTCCTCCCCCCCCTTGCCCACTTAACTGCATCCCTTTCACCTTTACATTACACCACTGACAATGTGATTTGGTGCCTTAAAAGGTCGCAGTTTATTCAGGCGTAACATGGTTGTACAGTTCGCAATTTCATTGGTCATTCATAACATCCATGCTATTGTATACTTCCATTTTCTTTGTACATTCATTGTTGTTATTTGCTCCCAAACAGTATAGTTTTCTGAGGTGCCCCTTTGGCCGGGCCTCTGTGTCTGCAGTTCCAGGCTTCAACTTGCTACCGAATTTGGTGGGTGTCCGTCAGGACCTGCCCGGGCTGCAAGGGCTGTTCCGCTTGCCCTGGACCCTTTGTAGGGCCCTCGCCTGCTCCTCAGGGACCCTGCTGTGTGGCATTCCAAGAACTCTGTGTGAGCATCTCATCTACTTGGCATGTGGCAGTGTCCTGTCAGTTAGCTCCCTCAGTACCCCTGCCGAGAGGCATCCCAAGGACAATGTGTGAGCCTTCCATCTACCTCTGTAAATTTTCTCTCTTTTGTATATCTTTCCTGGGTTTCTTCCGCCACGCTACCTACAGTTTTACGATCGGAGGGAGCTCCCCCTGCTCACCCTTGCCTTCTTCCTCACCAGAAACCCATCTGCGTCTTCCGCCGACGCAGGAGGATATTCATATAACCTGCACCCAATTCCACTTCTACCTGGCGTATGCAGGCCGTTCCTGAGTTATCTGCTGGGGGGGCCACTATCTCACTGACCCTGCATGCCCCAACAAGCGTGACCGCTGCCCTTAACAGCTTAGCCTCCAGTTCCATGGAGCCTACCTCATCTAGTGGCCATATTATTTTCCGTAGTACTGCAAAACAATGGGCCGCACTAGTGCACTTGCTGACAGTTGCGGGAGATTATTGTGCTTGCTCCCAGTAAGGGAATATTGGTGGGATTTGAACCTGCGAATGCTAACTACTGCTTCAACTAATACTTCCCAGCACCAAGTGGGATGCCAATAGGAGGGGGTCTTACAACTTTGATAAAGTAAATTAGAGTAAAACCACTGGAAAAAATCATACCAAAGCCCATCTACAGTCCTGCCAGGTCCCACGCATCATGCGTTGGCCAAACGCATTTTAAGGCAAGGCCCCGCATTAGACATAATGATCATGCATTATATCGCCTCTTGTCCTTTACTGTCAATGCTGGTGGACTAGTACAATAAAGAGCCCTCTGAACAAAGCTCTCAGCAGCGTCGCTGCTCGCCGCTTGCTGGCTGGCTCAGCGGCAGCGATACATTCACCCGCAGCATTCTCAGACACGTCAATATAGTGGCTTCAGTGATTTGCCCAATGATTGCCTAGCCAAGACAAGGCGCTTAAAGGCAGGCTAGGTTTGCCCCAGGTATGTGCAGTTTGGTAGCAGCAAGTGTAAGTTCAGCTGCTGCAGCACTTGCACCATTTTTGTTGTGCACCGTGGTGCCAGAAACATATAACTTCCTTGATCATTGTAGAGAGTTGTATATTAGTTTCTCTTATGTTCTTTATATGTGCTTGTATCAATAAAGTTGTATGTTACTCAAACGTGAGGTAATAAGAATCTGTTAGCTCACTGCACTCTGTAATCTAGAACTCTGGTTGTGCATTATTCATTCTTTGCCTCTCTGCCAACTGGATCTGTCGTGGGTCTCTGCAACTGTAATAAAACTGTAATAAAGTTTCCTGTTCTTGATTACAAACTTGACGTCTCAGCATCTTCATTTCACCGAGACGCTTCCTACATATATTGGCGACGTTTGGTGTTCTTCAGAGGACCTATCGGCCAACTGTATTTTGCTACGTATTCACTTTGGATTATACTACTAGATTTTTGGAAGGCACTCCGCCCCGCATCTAGTGCTACCGTCCACTTATTTATGGATTTTGGATTGTTTCTTTGAGAGTTGGCACCTATTCCTCTCCGATCCTTTGTGATGGCGAGCAACATCTGATGCTGACTTTGTGCCACAACTTAAAGGTACTATCCTGTTTTGGGAATCTCTATGCGTGATTTGACACTTTTTGTAGTGTCCATATACAAACTGAGTTGATTGTGGACACGAAGAGTTGGTGTTTACCTTAAACGGTTGTATCTTGCCGTTACTGCCTTGTTTGTCTTCGAGTCTACCAGCATTCCATGGCTCGCGATTCCATCTCCTCCGCTGTGCTTTGGTGTTGATCCTGACGTCAGCCTTGTTTCCTGCAAAACGTTCCATACGCACCCTGGTCATCACGTTTAAAGACGCACAGCACGTTGGTTTCTCTTCGCGTCAGCCACGTCCTTGGCGGCCATATTTACCTGATTATTTCTTCTGTGATGAACACAGGTTTCAACAAGGATTTCATCTGTGCTTGCCTTCAGTGATAAGCACACAAACTTTATCATTTGCTGGTTATGCCTCACTCTACTGCTTCTCATCATCTACCACAGTGACATTGATATTCATTTTACATTACAGCTTAGGCATTAATATTTTTGTTTTGTGTATCTTCCTTATTTTATTTACGTACTTACCAGCCTTTCTCGTCTTTGTTATATTATTACTGATATTTCAAAGCAATATGTCTTTTTCAAATAATGTCATGCAACCACCTCCTTTTTTACAAAATCCAGATAAACCTCTAACTCCTTGGCACAAGTGGTATAGAGTTTTCGATAATTATACGGAGGCTATTGATTCTACCAAATATTCAGCTTCTAGAAAAAAAGCGCTTTTGTTCAATCATTTAGGTATTGCAGGTCAAGATGTATTTGACAATTTGCCTGTTGTTCCAGCCCCATCTTGTGACAAAACCTGGAATGTATTCTCTGAAGCGTTGGCACGATTGGGAAAACATTTGTTGATGAACCATCTGTTATGGTTGAGTGACATATGTTCTTTAAACGTAAACGGACACAAGATGAATCCATTGAGGATTATTTAGCTGTCTTACATGTTTTGGCATCTAACTGTAAATTTGGTACTAATTTAGATATTTCTTTGCGTGACCAACTAGTTTTCAATTGCTATAACAAAAAGATACAAGAGCGTATTTTAACTTGTAAGAATCCTTCCCTTGAGGAAGTGATGGATATTGCACGAAGCATTGAATGTACTGTAGTATCTTCAACAATTTTAACTCAAGATTTTGCTAGTAAATCTCCTGATAGTTCTAAAGTTATGCATGTTACTCCAACTGGTAATGCCAATGAGGTTAATGTAAATGTTGTTTCTACCAAACCTAAAGCACATATAAGTGTTGAGAGAAAAGGTTCTTGTTACAGATGTGGATCCAAGTATCATATGGGCAACAATGTGAATTGTCCTGCACAAGGTAAGAGATGTAACACTTGTAAAATAATCAGACATTTTTACATGGTGTGTAGATCAGCTAAACAAAAAGGCAAAGTTAATTTTCTTAATGTTGAAGAGGATGCTCTTAGTGAGGCGTTGAGTAATACATTGTATTCTATTGAAATTGATACTTTACGCAATGATACCAAAAGGTGTAAAGGGCCCATGTGTAATGTATTAATTGAACCAATTGACATTAATGTTATGGCTGATTCTGGCTCTCCTATCACAATACTAGATGAAAAGACTTTAAAAAAATGTTGGTCAAAAGTTCTACTCAAACCTATTGATGTCAATTTTGTTTTCTTTTTTTTTTGTCCTCATTCTACACAAACATGCTCTTGGTTCGAGGATATGACCCTAATCAGTCCAGTTAGTTACAGTCTCCTATGCAAGGAAAGTGAGGATCCCGGTCTCTTCTCTCCGAAGGGTGGGTGTATTTTACCCCCGGGTAATTACTTCCTGCGAAACTGATCGGGGATAACCAGGGCTCTTTCTCTTTTTTAGGCCTTTCTTGCTTGACCCTTGTTGTATTCCTGCTGTTTCGGCCATATGAGCAAATTTGTAATCATTGGACCCGTGAATATATATACGTTGTGTTTTTCTAATGAAAAAGGGGGGGTCAGTGGAAAGTGACAAGAGGGAAGAAAAAGAGAAGAAAAGGAAACAGAATAAGAGTCCAGTGACTAGGTGGATAAGTATTTCTAAATGGATTTATCCCAAAGATCACAGAGAAAATGTATATACACGTTAAATGGTCCCTGAAGGAAAGAGAGTAAAAGTCGCGAACCAACTATCCCATAGATCCCAAAATTGTGTTTTTTTTACCCTTTTACTTGTCCGATCAAGAGTTGAGATGCGTTGAACTGAGCTAATCCATTCATGTTTAGTGGGTGGAGTAGGAAGAATCCATTTTACACAGATCTCCCTTCATGCTAAAAGGATCAGAACAAACAGTAGTGCCTTCTGGTTTCTTGAGAAGGGAACATTTTCTGTTTCTTTCACCACCCCAAAAATAACCGTACATGCTGTTAGCCCGACCTCTCTGGTCATAAATACGGAAATGATGTTACTCACGTGGTCCCAAAAGAGCTTGATAGAAGGACACTGCCACTAATGCGCTGCGTCTACGCTAATTTCCTCACACTTCGGGCATTTCTTTGTCGTTCTGGTTCCCAATTTGGCAAGCTTCAGTGGCGTACAGTATGCTTTATGGACATTGAAAAGATGATTTCTTTTTAATGTAGCAGTTTTCACATAGGACCAAAGAGTAAACATATATACTTGCCCGAGGGAGTCGGGGTCTTCATCCGGCAGGCATGTCCTTCTTCCAGCTCTCTGTGAACAGTTTCGAATTCTTATCTCCACTCTCGATCATTTTCCAATACCATGCTGCCACTTCCTTGTGGGTTCGTCTAGTACGAATATCTTTTACCAAGTTCCCATTCCCAATTATTTCTTTCCTTGTTGCCTTGGTCCAGCTAAGAATTTGTAAATACTTAAATCGTGATACTGAGTTTTCAGTAAGAGTACAAAAGCTCTGCCATGGAATCAATTCCGCTTCGACTAATAATTCTCCCCATCTCTGTATTCCGGCTCTATGTAAAGGCAGAGCCAGAGCATCTTGTAGGCAAGCCGGAGTGCCCGGAGAGTCCCAAATGGGAGATTCCTCATTATAGTAGGGTATACCAGTAATGACCTTACTTGGACCCAGACTTTGATAGCAGCTTTAAGAGTCTTCAATCTAACTTTTTTGAAGAACTTGGGATGACCAAATTTTAAAAGGAAGAAATCAGCTTGTGTATTGTGTGTCTGGGTTAATGCTTTGCATAAAGACGAGTAAGTCTGACTATTTTTTAAAAGTTGGTGCGAGTTTTTAAAGTGGAAAGCACAATAATATAACTACAGATCAGGGGTAGTTATACCCCCATTAACTTTTTTCCTCTGAAGTTTTTTCTGGGAAATTCTGGGGTTTTTCCTGCCCCACATAAATGAAGAAAATAACCCCTGTGCTTTCCTAAACCAAGGTTTTTGAAATTCTAAAGGGATGGTGTCAAACAAAAAAGTGAATTTTAGTAGGATTGACATTTTCAGCAAGTTGGATCTGCCCAGATTCGAGAGTGGAAGAAGCTCCCATGTCTGCAGCTGCTGTCGCACCCCTGCCAGAGTTTTATCAAAATGTATTTGGGCTATCTTGTCTACATTTTTTATAATTTGCACCCCAAGGTATCTTATTTGTTGTTTTTCCAGTGTGCTCTTATAAGGAGAGTTCCATATCATTAACTCCGTCTTTTCTTGATTTACATCATATCCGGATACTTTCCCAAAATCCTCTAGCTGGGAGTGAATTGTCGGAAGTGCCTGCTCTACATCGTTTGGGGACACCATTAAAGTTACACACTTGCCAGAACATCTTTCAGACCACTCGGCTGTCCTATTGGAAATTGCCTTAACACAGGGCTCTAGTGCACGAAGATGGACCCTGAATCGGGGGATACTCTTAGAACCCTCAGTTATTGAAAAGCTAAAAAACGCCACAAAAGAGTTCTTTCTAATCAATATAAATTCTCCAGCCGACCACATAGTTTGGGACTCTTATAAAGCCTTCTTAAGAGGATTACTAACTTCTCTCTCGATTATACATAATAAAAAGGCAAAAGAAGACATTAAAAGAATGGAAGCGAAAATAGCCCTAAAATCTCTAACTCTAGAACAAACTCCAACAGACCTCTACCTAGCTCATTGGATTGTGAGATTCTCCATGTGAGAAGAGTTGGCGGGGTTGGGAACAGGCCAAAGGATCAGACAGGCGATTGCATCTTGGTCAACTTTAGGGACGCCAGGGTCGCTAGTTATATCTGCAAATTACAGCACGGCCCAGGGAACTTGGGAATTGGCACTTACGAACTTAGCCACTTCCAAAGCTCTCCTGTGTCTCACCCTAATGCCAATTGCCATCCCAGGGGTGGAAGGGATAATAGGTTCTACCCACAAGATGTCCATGATTCCTAACAGTGGCATATGACAAGGGGAGGCCGTGTAAACAGGCTGGGCTATGGTTGGTGACATGGCCCTCTTTCCCCCGATAAGAGTTCGCAAAGGGATAAAACCTTGTCTGGAAATAGAGTGATAAGTGAGGCGCTGGAGGAAGGAGCAACAGATCAGCCCCACCTTGTTCCCGGGACATCTGACCACGAGATCATCTACTGGTCAGGGGAGAGGGTGGACAATTCTAGAGAGATTGGTGCTGGGCCCATTTCATTCGACTTAATGTCCCCCTCTGAGAATACAAACACGAATAAAGTCGTGAGGATCCTCAGTTGGAATATAGCAGGGATGGCTAAGAAACTAGATGTCCCTGACTGGAACCTATTCATTGAGTCCTTTGGGATATGTATTTTCCAGGAGACGTGGAGTGTGGAACCCTGCCATAAGGTCGGTTACTCTACCTACTGTGTACCAGCAACCCCTGCCCATCTTGGAAAGGGTCGCCCTTTTGGTGGCCTCCTCATCTGGTTTAGCATCTCCCTGGGCGGCCATATTAGGCACTTAGGGGTCGATTAGGATGGCGGACGGAAACGGGTACTGTCCGCCATGTTCGGGGAAATTTTACTCCCGGCCGCGCCGCGATTAGGATATTCATGTCACGAAACTCCGACCGCGGCGGACGGATCATAACAAACACCGTCCGTGGTGGACGGAACACATCTAACTCCGTCCGCGGCGGACGGAGCCTAATGAACAGCCATTGCCGCGGACGGCAATGACCGCGGAAAAAGACACATTTACCGCCATACCTGTGAAAACTCCGTGTCCGCAATTAGGATAAATCCGCCTGTACCACGGTACGCACAGCCATCCACGTCCGCGGCGGAAAGAATGTAACGATAAACAGTGCATCACTGCGGAAGGCCAACACGCACAACATCCCTAACGTCAAACAAATGTCAGAAAGTGTACCGCAAGTAATTAGCAAACACACGAAAATTGACAACCCCCCCACCTGATACACCAACACCAAGCACAAGCCACCATGACACCCCCCAAGTACCCAATAATGCACACTAGTCAACACGCCCACCTACCACCTGACTGCCAACAACCATTGAGACACGACTATAAAATGACACCCACCCACTACCACAATCCTTTGCATCACAGCATTGCTGCTAGCAAGAGGCCCTAATCGATATACAGCTTACTCAAATAGAAGACACACAACCACCACCCTACCACACCCACCACACAAACACCCACCACACCATTCCTACACATCACACACCACACACCTGCACCCCCCAACTCACTCAACCCACACACTGAGCACCACACACCATGGCACCCAAAAAAAAAACTAAATTCACGGAGACGGAGTTGAAGGTAATGGTAGATGAAATCATCCGTGTTGAGCCCCACATCTTCGGGGCCCATGTCCAGCACACCTCCGTGGCGCAAAAGAATCACATGTGGGACAGAATCGTCAGTCGGGTGAATGCGTCAGGGACCGTGCCAAGGACGAAGCACGAAATTCAGAGGCGGTGGCATGACCTGAAGACCAGGGTCAAAGGCATCCGCGCCAAAAACTATGCAAGAGCCAATCATACTGGCGGCGGAACACCCCCGGAGCCCATACCCTACACCGATTGGGAGGAGAAGGTGCTGGTTATACTTCACCCGCAGAGCCTAGACGGACTTGAGGAAGGAGAAGAGGCTGGTAAGTACAAACCAAGCACCACGATCAGTACGACATGGTCAGGCTCACACAACTGAGAAGACACATCTCCTACGCCCCAACCCATGCACGTCGGACACATACTCACCAATATGTACATGGATACCAACAGGCCCCCATGTTCACGGGGAGGGTGGTGGTGGTGGGTGGGGTGTGTGAGAGCTCACAACTACAACTCCCAACAGGCCCCCATGTTCACGGGGAGGGTGGTGGTGGTGGGTGGGGTGTGTGAGAGCTCACAACTACAACTCCCAACAGGCCCCCATGTTCACGGGGAGGGTGGTGGTGGTGGTGGGTGGGGTGTGTGAGAGCTCACAACTACAACTCCCAACAGGCCCCCATGTTCACGGGGAGGGTGGTGGTGGTGGGTGGGGTGTGTGAGAGCTCACGACTACAACTCCCAACAGGCCCCCATGTTCACGGGGAGGGTGTTGGTGGGTGGGGTGTGTGAGAGCTCACAACTACAACTCCCAACAGGCCCCCATGTTCACGGGGAGGGTGGTGGTGGTGGGTGGGGTGTGTGAGAGCTCACAACTACAACTCCCAACAGGCCCCCATGTTCACGGGGAGGGTGGTGGTGGTGGTGGGTGGGGTGTGTGAGAGCTCACAACTACAACTCCCAACAGGCCCCCATGTTCACGGGGAGGGTGGTGGTGGGTGGTGGAGGGTAGGGTGTGTGGGGTGTGTGCGACAGGACACAGAAATGTGTACAAATCGATATGAACATGTAATGTCCACATTACTGACCAGCTCAATCTTGTCCCTCAGGTGATCGTGAACTGACTGGGGAAACCAGCACCCGGCCGCAAGACTCGCCTCCCACACATACCGGACTCTCTGGGGACGATGACACAGGCAGCTCCGGTGCGGAGGATGGTGCGGGCCCAAGCAGACAGCCAGGGCCATCTGGCTCACAGGGACTCCCGGGCCCGACAACCGTCGCATGTGTGACTCCAGCGACACCTGCCTCAGTGATCTGCAGAGTCCCCACCACCACCACCAGTACCACCAGTACCACCAGTACCACCACTCCTGCCTGTGCCACCCTGCCTAACCCAGCGCACGACGCAGGTCCATCGGCCTCACACCCAAGCAGGGTGAGTGGGCCACAAAGGAGAGAGGCGACGGCACATCAGGCAATCAGGCGACCCACACTCCGCCGCACTGAGGAAGGACACCTACCCCATCCTGTGGCACAGTCCCTTGAAGCCCTAGCCAGGTGCCAGGCTTCAGACGACCGTTCCCAGGAACATGCAGATCGTGCACACCAGGACTCGGTGGACAACACGAACATGTTGCGTGAAATTTCGGGGTACCTTGGCCAGATAGTGCACATCATGGGCCAGCAGACAACAAGGTGGAGGGAATGGATTGCCCGGAACAACCCCACCCCCCCCTCCACCAATTGTCGTTGCGCCACCGCCACCGTCACCTCCATCACCACCTGTGCCCCTGGCGACGGATGTGGCCCATGAACAACCTTCACCCCCAGCTGACTCAGTTCCACCTCAAAGACGGAGGGGCCGCCCGAGGCTGGAAGTGGGTGAGAGCAGTGTTGGAGCGCCATCCACACGCTCCAAGAGGGGCCGCCAATGACTTTGTCACTGCCTGCGCCAGACATTCACCCTGCAAAGTGTCCTGTCCCACATAGACAATCATTGGCACTGGTCTGCTGGACTAGCCTGACACCCCCCAATGTGTTGTCAGCACGGACATTTCATCTGCCATTACCTTCAACTCCAACTCCCTCCCCCCCCCCACTTACTTGTAAATATTCACCAGCACAAATGCACAACCTGTAAATAAATGTCGCTTACACACTCAAGGATGTTTTGCCTCCATGTTTATTCACAAGATTGCCTTCAGAAACAGACGTAAACAGGTGCAGGGATCCTAGTCGTACATAATCATGGCGCTGCGGGAGTGACCTAGGGAAAATCAGAGACAGCAAACACACGTCAGGAAACAGATTCACACACATCACAACACACTGCACAGCAACATTCCACAAACTACACTCATCACAAAAGCATGGGATGAGAGGACACACATCATGGAGACTTGTATGTCCAAAGAAATGAAGACACACATATGCAACCATCACAAACCAGAACACACAGCTGATGCACCCCACATCCACACAACACCAGCAAACATACATAAGGCATTGTCAACCGGCACAAGAGGTAGTTACTCACATTCAAGGGAAGTAGCGATCAATGAGCTGGCGCCTCTGGTCCACACCTTCCTCCTCACCACTATCCTCATCAGTCGACATGGGTGGGATGGGAGGCCGAGGAACTTCTTCGTCTTCAGGGTCCAAGAGCAGTTCAATGTCATTGCGCACGGCCAGGTTGTGGAGCATGCAGCAGGCAATCACGATCCTGCATACTTTGCCTGGTGAGTAAGGCAGGGCCCCTCCGGTCTTATCCAGGCACTGAAACCTAGACTTTAGCAGTCCAAAGGTACGTTCAATCACTCTCCGTGTCCTTCCATGTGCATCATTGTAGCGCATTTCACCCGCTGTTGTAGGATTACGTATGGGACTCAGGAGCCAGGGCCGGTTTGGGTACGCCTAGTCGCCTATGTAGGGGAATGACAGACACAAATATCACAACAAGATATGGTGGGTACCCCATGCCACACAGAGATCACAAAAGTCCCCACTGCACACTCACCAACAAGCCACGCTTGACCGGGTCGCAGATTTGCCATCAGTTGGGGGACAATGCTGCTCCGCATGATGTGGACGTCATGTGCGGAGCCTGGAAATCTTGCACACACATGGGAGATGATGTTGTTTGCCAGGCACACCACCTGCACGTTCAGCGAATGGAAGTGCTTGCGATTCCTGAAAACCTGCTCACGCGCCCGTGGTGGAATGATAGCGATATGTGTGCCATCAATTGAACCCACTACTCTGGCCCAGTGCATAGAAGTCTGCTTTGACTGCTGGCAACTCTTCCGGCCGTGGGAAATGGATGTAGTCATTCTTGTACAGCATCATAGCTCTTAAAACATCCCGAAGTACCGTGCTGAACATGGACTGTGACATCCCCCCGGCATATCCAACTGTGTACTGAAAGGTGCCAGTAGCAAAGAAATGTAGTGCCGCCATAACCTTTGCTGTGGGTGTAATAGAACCAGGATACGTCCTTCGTGGCTGCAGATGAGGAGACAATTAGGCAACAAGCTCCATCAACCGACGTCGATCCAGCCGGAATTTCCTAATCACCTCCCATTCAACCATATCCTCCAGCACAGTGTATGGCCGATGCACATTTGGAGCCCTCCTGTGTGGGAGAGAGATGTAACTTGAGTCAACTTACAAACGACGCATACGTGTGCAACTCCATCACATGTAAGCCAACATTAGCAAGAACAAAAATGTTTTGGAGAATGGTCATATGTGTGACATCTCTGATAGTTAATACAATACGGAGTGGCCCTTTAACAATGTGCAGCCACTTGCAACAGGAAGTGTGTCAACAAGTACAACGCTACTTAGTCACATGTGAACATTACTGACAATACGTGTGTCTTGACCCTAATGTTTAGAAGCCACATCACAGACACACATGCAAGTGCATGCACACAAACGATAATGATACACACACACCATGTCATCATGCACCAATGCCAACACCAATAATGTTGAGCATACGGTAGTTACATGCATGGTGACACAACATCCAAGACACATACACTGAATGCATGTGTACCACCACCATTGTAGTCACCTCGCCAGAACCACACACTGACAACAGATTCATAATTTGGCCATACAGCCGTGATGTACTGTGTAGTTGTGAAGATGTAATAACGTCTGTAGGGTCACACCCGACGTCAACACGTCAAAATGCACATCTGTTGCACATTGTGTGCCCACCGATGGGCATAGTATGGACACACATGGAATAGTGAATGACATATGAAGTTTCCCTATCACGCTCACAACCCTCATGACGCAACTGCAGACAACACATCACGGTGCAGCGTCTGACAAGATAAAATCATTGGCGCCGCCATGGCGGTGCACAGCTTCCGCTACTTTCCAATGGCCATACGCGGCCAGCGTCCCTCTTCCCATTGGCTGCATGTGCACGACCGTCACGGGCACACATCGGCAACCGCACGTGCAAGCTTCCTGCACGGAAGCTTCAGTTGCAACAATGTACTATCACTGGCGCCACCATGGCGGTGCACGTACTCAGCGGGGGAGGTGCAGGCCTATACACCCTTTAGATGTACTCAATGGACATGGCAGTTCATGTCCCCTCTTACAGTCACATTGCATCATCCACCGTACACCGGCCGGGCCTAGGACGGCCGTGCCGGCCATGTCCACAACCGCCGTGCCATGTGGACACGGCGGTTGTGGACATGGCCGGCACGGCCGTCCTAGGCCCGGCCTGGCACGGCGGTTGTGGACATGGCTGGCACGGCGGTTGTGGACATGGCCGTCACGGCCGTCCTAGGCCCGGCCTGGCACGGCGGTTGTGGACATGGCTGGCACGGCGGTTGTGGACATGGCCGGCACGGCCGTCCTAGGCCTGGCCTGGCACGGCGGTTGTGGACATGGCTGGCACGGCGGTTGTGGACATGGCCGGTACGGCCGTCCTAGGCCCGGCCTGGCACGGCGGTTGTGGACATGGCTGGCACGGCGGTTGTGGACATGGCCGGCACGGCCGTCCTAGGCCCGGCCGCTCTGGCCGGTGTACGGTGGATGATGCAATGTGACTGTAAGAGGGGACATGAACTGCCATGTCCATTGAGTACATCTAAAGGGTGTATAGGCCTGCACCTCCCATGCTGAGTACGTGCACCGCCATGGTGGCGCCAGTGATAGAACATTGTTGCAACTGAAGCATTCGTGCCTGAAGCTTGCATGTGCGGTTGCCGATGTGTGCCCATGACGGTCGTGCACATGCAGCCAATGGGAAGAGGGACGCTGGCCGCGTATGCCCAATCGAAAGTAGCGGAAGCAGTGCACCGCAACACCAGGGCCAGTCATTGGCCCTTTTACGAACACGCATCCAGGGCTGACCAATTGCTGGCGACGTATGGCACTGACACGTGCTGAGGGCCCTATATATGTGTGTTGTCCAAAAGCACACATCCTACCCTGGGAACCAGTGCTGCCTGTTCACCTTGACCTGCTGCTGCTGCTGAGCTGACCACCGACTGCTGCCTGTGACCATCACCTCGACCTGCTGCTGCTGCTGAGCTGACCACCGACTGCTGCCTGTGACCATCACCTCGACCTATGCTGCTGCTGAGCTGACCACCGACTGCTGCCTGTGACCATCACCTCGACCTGCTGCTGCTGAGCTGACCACCGACTGCTGCCTGTGACCATCACCTCGACCTGCTGCTGCTGCTGAGCTGACCACCGACTGCTGCCTGTGACCATCACCTCGACCTGCTGCTGCTGCTGAGCTGACCACCGACTGCTGCCTGTGACCATCACCTCGACCTGCTGCTGCTGCTGAGCTGACCACCGACTGCTAGTCTAGTGCCATACTCCGTGATCTTGCCATGTCGAGAGCCAAAGAGATCCGGTCTCGTCCCTTCACCGCCGCGGAGCTTGATGTCCTCGTGGACGGTGTGCTCCGCAACTATGGACGGCTCTACGGCGCACCCGGACTGGTGGTAAGTGCAGTGTGGGACATGTTGGTGTGCATGAGGGGGCCAATGACTCCTGGCTACTGCAATCTTAGCTGTGTAGTGTGGGCTCGACATATTTTCAGGATTGTGCATGGCGGATGACAGATACGTGTTGCCCCTATCTGTGTGACAGGCCAACTGTCCACTGACTTACACCCTTTTGTCTCCCATCATGGTAGGTCAAGCTGCACCTTCGCAAGGACGTGTGGAGGAGCATTGCACGTGAAGTACGGGCATTGGGGGTGTGCAACAGACGACATACACACTGCCACAAACGCTGGGACGACATTTCCAGGCTGAGCAAGAATGTAGCGGAAGTGACACTGGGGATGATTCCAAGGACGCCACGTCTGGCCCGACGCTCCATGACCCCTCTCATGCACCGTATCATTGCTGTGACGCATCCTGACCTGTCCGAACGGCTGAGTGTCGATCAACAGCAAACTAGCGGTGAGCATACTGTCTGTGTAGGAAACTTGTGAGTGCAATGCATGTATTGGTGCACAGACACAGTATTGAGTTCCGTGGTACGTATGTATCTCTGCGATGCCATGTTGGTCCCATTGGGTGGGTGTAATTTGACATCCAGGTCCGGCATGTTGACACGCCACTTGCTTAGTAGTTGAGTGTTGAAGCACATGCCGTAGTGGTCCGTGGCCCCATGGCAAGACATGTGTGCACATGTACGTGCTCCTGCCCTGTCCGCATGCTGTACATGTGTCACGGCCACCAACGCTTATGTAATGTGAGGATGACTGGTAGAGGTGGGCCGTGTGCAGGATGGGGGCTACAAGAACTTTGTCAGCTATGGAATTAGGGAATCCTTGTCCTTCTGTACGTGAGTGTGCCCATGACTTACACATCTTTTATGTGCATTTCAGCTATGACAGAGGACACTCAGCCACAGACGGAGGAGATTAGTCGAGGCAATGAGTCCGGGTCAGACTTCGCACACACGCAGACTGACACAGAGGAGGGCAGCGCCGGAGAGGGGGACAGGACCGTCCCTGAGGACGCGCATGTGGAGACACCATCGTCCTCATCTTCGGAAAATCTTGGTGAGCCAGCACTGTTGTCACAGACTGGGAGTGGGCAATCAACACCTTCTGTCGGAGCACAGCACACAGGGCCCACACTTCCGCCAACTGCACCATGTACTGTTCGTGCACGCAGGAGTAGGGGGAGCAGAGTGGCGTTCGGTGCAGGCACCGCTGCCCCTGCCACGGTGAGCCAAAATGCACTGTGTGCGGAGGCCGTTGATCTGCTGCGACAGCTGTGTGTGTGGGCAGACCAATATGACAAATGCTTTCCAAGACCATGATAGGAAGTTGGGGCAGGTGGTGGCATTCATGGAAGGGATGCATGGTGATCTTGCTGGTCTACACAGGACAGTGCAGTCATTGGCAAGCAGTGTGTCGTCTGCAATAGTACAGTCGCATGGACAGGGTGCTACTTCTACACCACTGGATGTCTCAGGGGGTAGTGATTATTCTGAGCAGGACTCTAATACAGGTTATTGCACTAGAAGCAGCGTCAGACAGCACGTCAGGGCACGGAGGGCACAGACACCATCCCCTAGGTCAGCAAAATCTGTTCATGAAGACAACGTCAGATACACTGGAGTACACACACAAGATCCACAAGTGTTGTTGGGGGACATGCCTTCACATGCTACACAGGCATTCAACACAAAAGGTACTCCCAAGGCAAGGGATACTCACAAGTCCATGGACAGTCCCTTGGACAAGGCCACTCAAAAGACAAAGGCACCTCAAAAGAGCAGGGAAAGTCCCAAGGGCAGGCCCACAACAGAGGAAAGGGCCACTCCCAAGGACAGGGACAAGGACAGTCAAAAGACAAAGGCACCTCCTAAGAGCAGGGAGAGTCCCAAGGGCAGGCCCACAACAGAGGAAAGTGCCACTCCCAAGGACAGGGACAGGGACAGTCAAAAGACAAAGGCACCTCCTAAGAGCAGGGAGAGTCCCAAGGGCAGGCCCACAACAGAGGAAAGGGCCACTCCCAAGGACAGGGACAGGGACAGTCAAAAGACAAAGGCACCTCCTAAGAGCAGGGAGAGTCCCAAGGACAGACACACAACAGAGCAAGGTCCATCTCCCAAGGGCAGGGACACACACAGAGAGCAGGTGTCTACTGGAGACAGGTACACCACAGACGACAAGTCTGCTGGCAGGAACAGGGCACCGACCAAGGCACAGGCAAAATCCAGAGACAACACTCCACCTACGGATAAGGCACTTCCTACGGACAAGGCTTCTACCATGGACAATGGCGCAGTCAAGGACAGGCATACATCACCCCTGGCTGCACTGCGGCTGATGTTTTCGAATGTACGCCAAACAGATGTCTCCGCGGCGGAGTCCCCCCATACCTCCACTCCCATCCAGGCCAGTAAGAAGCAGAGGAGGGAGTCCCCTGTTGTTGCATCCCCCATTACACATGAATCTGAGTCCAGGCGGCAGGCACACAGCAAACGACAAGCAGGCTCCAGCACGTCCCCAGAGACCCGATCCCCGGCTGCAGATGCTCCACCTATGGTGGGTGATATTTGTTTAGAGTCACCACCACTTGCCAGTCCTGTCCTGTCCAGGGTGCACTCACATATCCCTAAGAAACGCAGACACACACCATTGACACCTGCCCACCCCGATGTCGCTCAAGGTCAGCTATCCCCAGCTCCCAGGGCCACCCTGCCTCCTGGACCATACAGCCCTGTGGCTCATCATTTCAGGGGTCCCAGTGCCGCAGGTGCAGTTGACTCTCATGAATCAGATAGTGCCACTGTGTCTGTTGTTTGCTGTCATGCATCATGTAGTAGCACAGTCTCAGTTGTGCCCTCTCCTGTTGCAGGTCCTGGCAGTGTATCTGGGTCTATGGCTCATGTGTCAGTGAGTAGATCTGTGGCTGTGTCGCACACTCCTGTTTCTGGTGCTGGCAGTCTGTCTGGGTCAGTGGCTCACGTGTCAGTCACTACATCTGTGGCTGTGTCTCACATTCCTGTTGCTGGTGCTGGCAGTGTGTCTGGATCTGTGGCCCATGTGTCTGTCACTCGGGCTGTGGCTGTGTCTCACATTCCTGTTTCTGGTGCTGGCAGTGTGTCTGGGTCTGTGGCCCATGTGTCTGTCACTCGGGCTGTGGCTGTGTCTCACATTCCTGTTTCTGGTGCTGGCAGTGTGTCTGGGTCTGTGGCCCATGTGTCTGTCACTCGGGCTGTGGCTGTGTCTCACATTCCTGTTTCTGGTGCTGGCAGTGTGTCTGGGTCTGTGGCCCATGTGTCTGTCACTCGGGCTGTGGCTGTGTCTCACACTCCTGTTTCTGGTGCTGGCAGTGTGTCCGAGGCAGGTAGTTCACGTGATTCTGTGATGTGAGGTGCTGATCACTTCACTCACATGTTATTTCACATGGTGTGTCCATTGTCCATTGAGAACAGCCTTGCACTGTTGTGGTCCCTGGGATGGGTTGGTTGGGACACGTACTTGTGCTGCCTCTGATGTACCTGCTCTGTAGTCCACAATGCCCTGTTGCAGTTCTGATACTGCATTCTGCCCTCTGATGTGCTGCCTCTGATGGACATGTTCAGTGCTATGGACTGTTGGTGCACTTAGCCCCTCTCACGTGCTGCCTCTGATGGACATGTTCAGTGCTATGGACTGTTGGTGCACTTAGCCCCTCTCACGTGCTGCCTCTGATGGACATGTTCAGTGCTATGGACTGTTGATGCACTTAGCCCCTCTCACGTGCTGCCTCTGATGGACATGTTCAGTGCTATGGACTGTTGATGCACTTAGCCCCTCTCACCTGCTGCCTCTGATGGACATGTTCAGTGCTATGGACTGTTGATGCACTTAGCCCTTCTGATGTGCTGCCTCTGATGTACCTGCTCTGTTGTCCACAATGCCCTGTTGCTGTTCTGATACTGCATTATGCCCTCTCACGTGCTGCCAATGATGTACCTGCTCTGTTGTCCACAATGCCCTGTTGCTGTTCTGATACTGCATTCTGCCCTCTCACGTGCTGCCAATGATGTACCTGCTCTGTTGTCCACAATGCCCTGTTGCTGTTCTGATACTGCATTCTGCCCTCTCACATGCTGCCAATGATGTACCTGCTCTGTTAAGCACAATGCCCTGTTGCATGTGCTTGTTCAGTGCTATGGACTGTTGATGCACTTAGCCCCTCTCACGTGCTGCCTCTGATGGACATGTTCAGTGCTATGGACTGTTGATGCACTTAGCCCCTCTGATGTGCTGCCTCTGATGTACCTGCTCTGTTGTCCACAATGCCCCGTTGCTGTTCTGATACTGCATTCTGCCCTCTCACGTGCTGCCAATGATGTACCTGCTCTGTTGTCCACAATGCCCTGTTGCTGTTCTGATACTGCATTCTGCCCTCTCACGTGCTGCCAATGATGTACCTGCTCTGTTGTCCACAATGCCCTGTTGCTGTTCTGATACTGCATTCTGCCCTCTCACGTGCTGCCAATGATGTACCTGCTCTGTTGTCCACAATGCCCTGTTGCTGTTCTGATACTGCATTCTGCCCTCTCACATGCTGCCAATGATGTACCTGCTCTGTTAAGCACAATGCCCTGTTGCTGTTCTGATACTGCATTCTGCCCTCTGATGTGCTGCCTCTGATGGACATGTTCAGTGCTATGGACTGTTGATGCACTTAGCCCCTCTGATGTGCTGCCTCTGATGTACCTGCTCTGTTGTCCACAATGCCCTGTTGCTGTTCTGATACTGCATTCTGCCCTCTCACGTGCTGCCAATGATGTACCTGCTCTGTTGTCCACAATGCCCTGTTGCTGTTCTGATACTGCAGTCTGCCCTCTCACGTGCTGCCAATGATGTACCTGATCTGTTAAGCACAATGCCCTGTTGCTGTTCTGATACTGCATTCTGCCCTCTGATGTGCTGCCTCTGATGGACATGTTCAGTACTATGGACTGTTGATGCACTTAGCCCCTCTGATGTGCTGCCTCTGATGTACCTGCTCTGTTGTCCACAATGCCCTGTTGCTGTTCTGATACTGCATTATGCCCTCTCACGTGCTACCAATGATGTACCTGCTCTGTTGTCCACAATGCCCTGTTGCTGTTCTGATACTGCATTCTGCCCTCTCACGTGCTGCCAATGATGTACCTGCTCTGTTAAGCACAATGCCCTGTTGCTGTTCTGATACTGCATTCTGTCCTCTGATGTGCTGCCTCTGATGTACCTGCTCTGTTGGGCACAATGCCCTGTTGATGCTGTGATACTGCATTCCTCCCTCTCACGTGCTGCCTCTGATGTTCATGCTCTGGTGCCCACTTTGCCCATGCTCACGCATACACTGTGATTATACCCCTATTATGTGCAATAAAGGTAGTCAATCATGTCTCGTGGTTTGTCGTTGTCATTCATGCTTGCGTACTACAAATGTGTATTTCTATTTGCTTCTCATCAGTGGTTTCGGTAACATGACACTCCCCCTCCCTACGTCACGACCCTTGCAGGTATTCCCCTCCATGCAGCCAATGGTTTGTGCCTTACCTGCGTCGGCGTCCATGGTGGGCCAAGACTAGGACGTGGTGGATCGCGAAGAGCATCGGGGAAAGCGTGTAGCGCTGGGTCCATGGTGGCGAGCAGCTTGTGGTGGGTATCTCTGCTATGTATCTTTTCTTCGCTGTGGGGAATCCGCCGTGTTCAGAAAGTTTGTTTTTCCGCTGTGGTTTTATGTGTAATTTCCGCCATCTTGATTTGGGGGACGGTCTTCGACGTCAGTACGTACGGCGGAGTCTCAGGATGTGTTCGGTCCGCCGCGTTGTTTGGTGTAGTTGGGCGGCGGTGCCTGCTTTTCCGTCGCGGACGGAAATTTGACAGTGTTTCCTATCCTGATATGGCGGACGGAGTGTCCGCGGCAGGCGGACACGGAAAAGGCATTTTCCGCGTACTCCAGGGCCGCGGTAGCTCCTCCGTCCGCCATCCTAATGAGCCCCTTGGTATCTAACTCACCCGATCTTCTCAGACTGTCTGTTAGGGGCCCTAGGAGAGGACGGTCTTTGGAGATTTTTAACATCTACGCTAGAGGCACTAAAGGCGGTTCCCAATCTCCAACAATCTCTATGCTCGAAGGAGAACTCAGTAAGTGTAACAGGAACCCGTATATTTTGGTCGCGGGGGACTTTAACTGCACCTTTGAGCCCCTTGCGGCCGAGGACATCCTGGGTATCTCCGAAGAGGACGCAAGAAGGGGTATTCCTGCCCTGTCCATCCCGCCTATTAAGAGATGGTCTCAGAGGTCTATACAATTGAACACCCTAACCTTGGAATATGGCTTAAGGGCAGTGAACGGCAGAACGCCATCGGACCCTCTAGGTGCCCACACATTCAATAGGGTAGACCACTCATCAAGAATAGATTACATCTTGCTTGATTTTAGGCTATGGAGCCACCTACGTGATATGGAAGTCTTGCCTACGGCAGATAGCGACCATAATCCGCTAGCACTAAGTTTAGACTCCTTATGGCCGCCCCTAGACGACCTTCCTGAACTACCACTAAAGATAACTTCAGAAGTTTGTTTAGCTAAAGGAGGGAGGCGCCTTAATTGGCGCGTGGTTGCTCTAGATGAGAGAAAGATACAGGATATAGGGGCCCCGCTGGTAGCAGCTGTGACTAAGCTAGATACCCTAACCTTGGAGCCCCCTGAGGTTCTTGACCATTTTTGTAATATGACCAAAGCCTTGGGAAACCTATTTATAAAACCATGTGGTGCTACCCAAGAAAGGGCGCCCTTCAAACCGAAGGGCACGTTAGGCTAGTTTACCAAAAAGTGCCGTAAGATGAAAACAGCCCTGGTGAAGGCAGTTAAATTGAAAGATCAAGAACTAATCCGGGCAGCCAGGAAGGACTACAGGCTTTCCATCCATGAGGCCAAGAGGGACTGGGACGACAAATTCTGGTGTGATCTAATGAAAGCTAGCGTGGGGAGGGACTTCGGTGGCTTCTGGAATTTAATAAGGACTAGGAATAGGCCTGACAGCAGCCTCATTACGTGTAAGATCACAGGCCAAAGGTGGTTTGATCACTTTTCCGTCCTATATTCTACTAGCACAGCTGAGGGGCCTGATCTGTTTAAGCAACCCTATGTGGGCACCTCTGGGGAGAGTCTGGACCACCACTTTACTTCCAGGGAGGTGGAGGATGTGATCAAATCTCTAGTGCCCAATAAGGCAGCTGGCCCCGATGGGATACCTGGGGATCTGCTTCGCCTCAATCCCAAAGAATGGGGGAGGCTTATCTCATCCTTGCTCAACGCCAACCTTTATGGAACTGCGATTCCAGACTCCTGGAAGGAGGCTGAGGTCGTCCCGATTTTTAAAAAGGGCTGTCGGGACGACCCAGCAAACTATCGCCCCATCAGTCTCATAGACTCATCACAGAAGGTTGCCGGTAAGGTGATTCTAGGGAGAGTGCTCGAATGGGAAGCCGAGAATAATATCCTCTCCGAGTTCCAGGCAGGCTTTAGGTCTGGTACAGGCACCATTGAGCAGGTCTTCAGACTAATGCTTATTTATTGGAAGGTGGTACTTTTAGGCAAGGGCAGTCTTTATCTCGCCTTCATCGATTTAAAGACTGCCTTTGACCTGGTGCCGCGAGTCCGCTTATGGGGGGTTCTCGCTGACCTAGGGATTTCGGATTACATCTTGTCCCTATTGATGAAGTTGCATATGGGGAACTTTGCCCAGGTGAGGTGCGGCATTCAGGGAAAAAAGACCGCCAAAATTGCGGTGAATAGGGGGGTCCGCCAGGGATGTGTTCTTGCCCCCACTCTTTTCTCCTTGTATGTGAACGGAGTGGTGGAGCATCTTTTGAGCAAACCATCTGACGCTCCGTCCCTGGCGGGCAAGAAAATACCAACCTCCTATTCGCCGACGATACCCTACTCATCTCAAAGTCACCTATGGGCCTACAAATCCTCCTCGATAACTTCCAGACCTTTTGTTCCAGCAGGGGGCTAAAAATCAATACCGATAAAACGAAGTACTTGGTATTGAATCCGCCGAGGAAGCTTGGCGGTCCCCCAGTTTTGAATTGCGTGCCCCTGGAAAGAGTCAAGGAATTCGACTATTTGGGAATCTGCCTGTCTGATTCTATGCAGTGGAGCTCTCATCTACAAAAACTGTTGTTGGG